>NC_086109.1:36832613-37502113 GCF_963921235.1 Mobula hypostoma
ATCTTATTTATATGACATACAAATGAACTGCAGTGTAAAATTACCCACTAAATCTAATCAGGTTAAGGAATGAGCTTGGATTACGTTCCAACTATTGTCACGGGAAGAAATTACTTGGTGGATAGCGGAAAGTCTTCATGGGCATTCGTAAAGTCACGTTGACAGCTGTAATTTACCCACGAAGTCCAATTAACTTCTGGACCATAATATATAGGTGAAAAAATTGGCATGACATTGAAAATATAGATTCTTTGAATTGAGAGCATGAGGAAGTCCATGGAAACAGTAAAAGTTCAAAGTACATATATTATCAAATATACATACAACCCTGAGATTTGTTTCTTACGCACTTATCAGCAGATCCAAGAAACACAGAATCAATGAAGGACTGTACCCAGTAGGATGGACAAACAACCAGTGTGTAAGAGACACCAAACCATGCAAATAGAAGAGGAAAAAACAAATAATAATAATAAATAAATAAGCAATAAATAGTGAGAGCATAAGATGAAGGGTCCTTGAAAGTAAGTCCATAGATTGTGGGAAGAGGTCAGTACAGTAATGGGGTGAGTGAAGTTGAGTAAAGTTATCCACACTGGTTCAAGAGGCTGATGGTTGAGGGGTAATAGCTTTTATTGAACCTGGTGGTATGTTTCTGAGGCTCGTGTACCTTCTTTCTAATAGACCATAAGACATAGGAGCAGAATTAGGTCATCTGGCCAATCGAGTCTGCTCTGCCATTTAATCATGACTGATCCTCTTTTTTCCCTCCTCCTCAACCGCAGTTCCTGGCCTTCTCCCCGTAACCTTTGATGCCATGTCCAATCAAGAAACTATCAATCTCTGCCTTAAATACACTCAACGACCTGGCCTCCACAGACGGATATAGCAACAAATTCCACAAATTCACCATCATTTGGCTAAAGAAATTTCTTCGCATCTCTGTTTTGAAAGGACACCCCTCTATCCTGAGGCTGTGCCCTCTTGTCCTAGACTCTTCCACCATGGGAAACATCCTTTCCACATCTACTCTGTAAACACCTTTCAACATTTGAAAAGTTTCAATGAGATCCCATCCCCCACTTCATCCTTCTGAAATCCAATGAGTACAGACCCAGAACCATCAAACTTTTCTCATATGATAACCCTTTCATACCTGGAATCATCCTTGTGAACCTCCTCTGGATCCTCTCCAATGCCAGCACATCTTCATTAAGATGAGGGGCCCAATACTGTTCACAATACTCAAGGTGAAGCCTCACCAGTGGCCTATAAAGCCTCAGCATCACATCTAATGTAATAGCAGCAGTCAGAAGAGAATATAACTTGGGTGACGAGAGTCCCTGATGATGACTGCTGCTTTCCTACGACAGTGTGCTATGTAGATGTGCTCAGTGATGGGGAGGGCTTAACCCATAATGGACTGGGAAATATCCACTACTTTTTGCAGGATTTTCTGTTCAGGGGCATTGGTGTTTCCATACTAGGCCATGTTGTAACCAGTCAATACACTCTCCACCATACATCTACAGAAGTTTGTCAAAATTTTACATGTGTGCCAAATCTATGCAAACTTCTATGGAAGCATGCCACACTTTCTTCATAATTGTACTTTTGTGCTGGGCCCAGGACAGATCCTCTGAAATGATAATACCAAGGAATTTAAAGTTGCTGATTCTCTCCAGCTCTGATCCCCTGATGAGAGATCAGTCATGGACGTCCTGTTTCCTCCTTCGGAAGTCAATAATCAGCTCTTTGCTCTTGCTGACAAAGAGTGGGAGGTTATTGTCGTAGCACCACTCTGCCAGATTTTCAATCTCCCTCCAATCTGCTGATTCATCACCACCTTTGATTTAGCCAAATGCGGTGGTGTCGTCAACAAACTTAAATATGGCGTAGCAACAGCGCTTAGCCTCACGGTCATGAGTATAAAACAAGTAGATCAGGGGGCTATGAACACAGCCTTGTGATGCACCTGTGCTGATGGAAATTGTAGAGAAGATTTTATAGCCTTTCTGGATTGACTGGAGTCTGCCAGTGAGGAAATGGAGGATTCCATGCACAAGGGGGCTTTGACACACAAACTGTGCAGAGAATTATTTTTGTATTAGCTAACCAAGTGCTGGGTAGGCTGGTGGTGTAGTGGCATCCACAATGGACTTTGAGGCAAGTGGTCCCAGGTCCTTGCATGCTTTCCATCCTTGCTGGGTTGCACATCGAGATAGCAACTTAGCCTCATAAAAAAAACAAAAGTGCTAAAGAAATGTCAAAGGTTGCCAACCAATGCGCCACAAGGCACGGAAAGGAATAAGAAGAAGATGAAGAAAGTGCTGGATGCCACCGAAGATTACAGGATGATTGAAGACAGATCAAGAAGTTATCATCAAGGAAGGTCAGCATCAGGCATCTTAAAGACTGCATGAGAAGTAAAGGTGGAGATGGATAAACAAAACTTCATAGTTTTGAAACCTAGAGAATAGCATGCCTTTCATACCACTTCAAGTAGGTAGGCAAGGTTAATAAAAAACATTACTAATGCTTGGAAGATGAAAAAGCAAATGGCAACATTACAAATAGTTAAATATTTCAACACTGAATTTCTTGTTCATTTTGGGTTTATGACTTCATGCTAATTCAATGCTAATTTTAATCAGAGCTTTTGGTTAGTTGCTCAGGGCACAAGGATATTTAGGGAAACACTAAGCTGAAGCAGCAAGAAATCTCCTACAAACTACCTTGAACATTTAGCTCCTGTCAATGTTTATCTTTTTTCTTTCTCAAACTTCAGCTCTCAGTACTTGCAATTTTCCTTTTGCTGGCAACTAATCAACCATTCTCTGGAGGAGTAGGAGTTCTCCACTAAAATATCGACATGGAACTATTGGGGTAGGTCACACCAAGGGACTTGAAGTGTTCAACCCTCTCGGCTTCAGTACTGTTAGACCTAAAGACCATAAGACATAGGAGCAGATTTAGGAAGTCTGCTTCCTCGTGCAATCATGACTGATCCTTTTTTTCCCTCCTCAGTCCTACTCCCCAGCCTTCTCCCGGTAACTTTTGATGCCGTGTCCAATCAAGAATCTATCAAGCTCTACCTTAAATATACCCAATGACCTGGCCTCCAGATCTGCCTGTGGTAATAAATTCCACAAGTTCACTGCACTTTGGTTAAAGAAATTTCTCCTTATCTCTGTTTTAACTAG
Source organism: Mobula hypostoma (assembly GCF_963921235.1). Taxonomy (NCBI): domain Eukaryota; kingdom Metazoa; phylum Chordata; class Chondrichthyes; order Myliobatiformes; family Myliobatidae; genus Mobula; species Mobula hypostoma. Next base: position 36,835,817 of record NC_086109.1, read on the forward strand.
ATGCCCTCTACCCTGAAGCTGTGCCTCTTGTCCCAGACTCATCCTTTCCGCATCAACTCTGTCTTGGCCTTTCAACATTCGAAAGGTTTTAATGAGCTCCCCCTCATCCTTCTAAATCTCAGTGAGTACAGACCTAGAGCTATGAAGCATTCCTCATATGATAACCCTTTCATTCCCCGAAATCATTCGCTGTTGACATGAACAGGGGCATGTGCATCACACCCCTCCCCATATTCAAAGTCTGGCTCTTTTGCTTTGCGACAACCACTCTTTGCCTTCAGTGGGCAAGCCAATTCTGGATCCACGTAGCAAGGTCCCCTTGGATCCCATGCCTCTTTACTTTCTCAATAAGCCTTGCATGGGATACCTTATCAAATGCCTTGCTTAAATCCATATAGACTGCATCTACTGCTCTACCTTCATCAATGTGTTGAGTCACATCCTCAAAAAATTTCTGACTATTCCTAATCATATTATGCCTCTCCAGATGTTCATAAATCCTGCCTTTCAGGATCTTTTCCATCATCTTATCAACTCCTGAAGTAGGACTCACTGGTCTATAGTTTCTTGAACTATCTCTACTCCCGTTCCTTAAATAAAGGAACAACATTTGCAACCCTCTAATCCTCTGGAGCCTCTCCCGTCCTCACTGATAATGCAAAGATCATTGCCAGAGGCTCAGCAATCTCCTTCCTCGCCTCCCACAGTAGCCTGGCGTATATCTCATCCAGTCCCAGAGACTTATCCAGCTTGATGCTTTCCAAAATCTCTAGCACATCCTGTTTCTTAATGTCTATATGCTGAAGCATTTCAGTCTGCTGTAAATCATCCCTACAATCACCAAGGTCTTTTTTTGTAGTGAATACTGAAGCAAGGTATTCATTAAGTACCTCTGCCATGTCCTCCAGTTCCGTGCACATTTTTCCATTGTCACACTTGATTGGTCCTGTTTTCTTATGTCTTATCCTTTTGCTCTTCACATACTTGTAGAATGCCTTGGGGTTTTAATCCTGCTTGCCTAGGCCTTCTCATGGCCCCTTCTGGCTCTCCAAATTTCATTCTTAAGCTCCTTCCTGTTTGCCTTATAATTTTCTAGATCTCTATCATTACCTAGCTTTTTGAACCTTTCTTAAGCTTTTCTTTTTTTCTTGACCAGATTTTCAACAGTCCTTGTATACCACGGTTACTGTACCATTCCATCCTTTCCCTGTCTCATCGGAATGTACCTATGCAGAACGTCTCGCAAATATCCCCTGAACATTTGCCATATTTCTTCCATACATTTCCCTGAGAACATCTGTTCCCAATTTTTACTTCCAAGTTCTGGCCTGATAGCTTCATATTTCCCCTTAATCCAATTAAACACTTTCCTAATTTGTCTGTTCCTCTCTCTGCCCAATGTTATGGTAAAGGAGATAAAATTATGATCACTTTCTCCAAAATGCTCTCCCACTGAAAGACCCGACACCTGACCAGACCCATTTCCCAATACCAGATCAAGTATAGCCTCTCCTCTTGTAGGCTTATCTATATATTGTGTTAGGAAACCTTCCTGAACACAGCTAACAAATTGCACCTTATCTAAACCCCTTGCTCTAGGGAGATGCCAATCAATATTCAGTAACTCCATGTTACTGATGCCCACCACACTATCCACAGTCATTATACTGCATAGCTAGATTCTACCTTAACTCCATGTACCAGATTGCAGATGGTACCACTGTGTCGTTAAGATATGGCCCTCTATACTCTTGTGGGGCATTGGTGTTAAGAAAAACGATGGTAGACGTATTGTTGCCTATCCATACTGATTGTAATCTGTTGGTCAGAAAGTCAAGGACTCTGTTGGAAAGGGAAATGCTGAGTCCCAGGTCTAAGAGCTTGGAAATGAGCTTGTCTGGAATTATAGAATTGAGGCTGTAGTCAATAAACAATAGCCTAACATAGATGTCTTTACTGTACCAATGGTCCAGAGATACGTGTAGAGCCAGAGACATAGCATCTACCTGTCTCAGTGCTAGGTGAATTGTAGTGGATCAAAGTTACCTGGGAGGTTGGAGTTAATTTGTGCCATGACCAACCTCTTAAAGCATTTCATGAAGGTGGATATATAGTATGAGCCAACAGGAGATAATCATGAAGGTGGATATACAATATGAGCCAATAGGAAGTAGTCATGAAGGTGGATATAGAGTATGAGCCAATAGGAAGTAGTCATGAAGGTGGATATAGAGTATGAGCCAATAGGAAGTAGTCATGAAGGTGGATATAGAGTATGAGCCAACAGGAGATAATCATGAAGGTGGATATACAATATAAGCCAATAGGAGGTAGTCATGAAGGTGGATATACAGTATGAGCCAATAGGAGGTAGTCATGAAGGTGGATATACAATATGAGCCAATAGGAGGTAGTCATGAAGGTGGATATACAGTATGAGCCAATAGGAGGTAGTCATGAAGGTGGATATACAGTATGAGCCAATAGGAGGTAGTCATGAAGGCATGTTACTTTGTTTTTCTTTGATATTGAGATGATGGCCGTCACTGGAATAGTAAGTGAAAGTCAAAGACATACTGGTTGGTCAGTTAATTGGTCATTGTTATTTGCCCGTGATTAAGCTAGGGTTAAATTGAGGGTTGCTGAGTGGCACGGCTTGAAGGGTCAGAACAGTCTGTTCCACACTGACATCGCAATAAATAAATAAATAGATAGATAGATAAATAAACCAGAGGCGGCATCGATTGAACAATGAATATCGTTTGCATTTCAGGTCAGAACTGGGGAAGAGAGAAAACAAATTAGTTTTAAGCTGCAATCAATGGGATGAAGAGATGGATCTGATAACCGAAATGGCTCTGTGTCCACAGCTGCCTTGAAGGAAAGTTGTAGTGTAGAGATCACTGAGATATATATCAGTTCAAAAACTAAACAAAAGCAATGAAATGAGGGCAGTCAGAGAGTGCTATTACAAGCTAAGGGAAGTCAGTGCTGAAAAGTTCAGATTGTAGATTATATCCCACATGTCAGGAACTATTTGCAGGAGTAGAACTGTGCCAGTGTACCTGATGGATGGATGAGCTGAACAAATAGGCAGGAAATGTCAGTTACCCAACATGTAGAAGATTCTAGAAGACTTCAACATTCCCACATGCAAGATGAGCTGCTATTCCTCAGTCTGATGTTAGGCCTCATTATAGCAAAGCAGGAGACCACAGAAAGATAGGGCAGAATAAACACAGTAGGCATCAGAGAACTCTGAGTCCCTCCTGCAGATTGAAAACAGGTGGTTTGCAAGGTGTTTACTCTATTTGTGCTGGGCTTCCAGTTTAAGGTGATGCTAGTGAAGCCCAGCGACTACTTATTCATGGCAAACAAATCAAAGAATGTAACTAAATACTTTATTAATAACACTTTTTTTCTGATAGAGTTTCTGGTAAATGATTACCACAAACAATGGAGAGGTGAGCAGAGATGAGGCAGAGTCAAGGTGAAGCTGAGGCAGGATTGAAGCACGTCCACCAAACTAAGAGTGAGGAACGATGACCTGAGGTTTGATTGATCTAAACACCAGGTCAACTTGGAATGGTCACATATGGGCCAAAATGTTTTGGCGGGATCCAGGCTCAGAGCTTATCGAAGTGAGAGGACCCTAGCCATAGAGTGAGGGATGACTCAATGTTTGGACAATTTAAACACCAGGCCAATTTAAACAAGGCAGGGTGTTGGGACCAAAAGCAAGTTTCAAGCTGGTTCAACTCATTGGTCCACATTGTTTACTCGCCTCTGCACTGAACTGCGGTTGTGGCCTGCTTGTTCCAGCTGCTCTGGGCTTCATGGCAATGGACTCACTTTCATTCTGGATGCTATTTGATTACTTTTATTGTTTGCATGATTTGTTTTCTTTCTCTCTCTCTGCTCACTGCTCTCTCTTTTTTCACGTGTTATTTTGTGTTTTGTGGCTGCCTGTAAGGAGACAAGTCTCAAAGTTGTATAATGTATACAATCTTTGATAATAAATGTATTTTGAACTTTGTTATTTGTTTCTCCATTGTAGAGGAAACCAATATTGTGAAAACCGGATGCCATATACTAGATTGGAAGATGTGTAAGAGAAATGCTGCTTTACTGTTTCTGTCCCTGGATGGTGAAAGGAGGTATATTGCATCTCTGGCAACTGCATGGGATAGTGCCCCAATGTTGGTAGTAATTGTAATGAACAAAAGAAGGGAGAAGACAATTACAAAGGGAATGGTCCATTTGAAGTGCTGAAAGATGGGGGAAGCAAAAATGTATCTGGTGATGGAATGTTGTCGAAGATTCCAGACATTCTATAGGAAGCTTGAACAAGATTCTACCATCAGGTGTATTCCTTCCCTTCATGCTTTACTTACATTTTTATTTGAGACCATAAGACTATAAAGACATAGGAGCAGAATAAGGCCGTCTGGCCCATTGAGTCTGCTCTTCCATTTAATCATGGCTGATCCTTTCTTCCCCTCCTCAGCCCCATTCCCCAGCGTTCTCCCCAGATCCGGTATATGAACTTTATGGTGAAAAGCAAAGCAATATTATCAACAATCAATGAATTACCAGTCATCTCAGGATCTGGACAGTGAAGCCAACACTTCCAACGGACCTCCCACAAAGCTAGCCAGTCAGAATCTTCTACTGCTAATCTGTTCATCCAACCAGATTATGACATCTAATCAATATCCATTTGGACCCCAGAGTATATAAGCCAGCACTCGGAGGAGGCAATAGTTCGTTGGCCTGTTTCTCTTTCCAAAGATGTTGCCTGACTTCTTGAGAGTTTCCAGTATTCTTTTATTATTTTTAAAGAACTGCACCAAATTCAGCAACTCCTTATATTCCTAGAACTATTTATCATGTACTTCATCCAGAAGTGCATCGACAATATTGTCCCCCAGATGTCGGTCAGGGTCTTCCCAAAGCAGAAACCCTGGATCAATAGTTCCGTGCGAGCAGCACTTACCATGCCACACAGAGCTTACATTGCCAGCAATCAGCAGGAGCTCAACATAAGTAGCTATGATCTGTGCAAAGCTATCAAGGCTACAAAACAACAATACAGGGATAATATTGAGTCCAGATTCACAATGAATAGCACACCTAACTTGTGGCGAGGGTTGCATACCATCGCAGACTTCAAAGCCCATGTAGAGGTGCCTCCAACATCGCGGCCTCTCTCCCAGATGAGCTCAATCACTTTTACACTCGGTTCAATGTCAGTAACTCTGAGCCTCCGAGGAAAGCCACCATTACAACCTGCAACCTGGTCATCTCTGAGGCTGAGGTACGTGGTTATTTCCAATGAGTGGACAGTCGCATGGCAGCAGGACTGGACGGCATCTCAGGCCACGTACTCAGGATGTGTACAGCACAACTGGCAGGTGTGTTTGTTGACATTTTAAATCTCTCCCTCTCCCAGTGTAGAATGCCCTCCTGCTTCAAATTATCCACCATTGTCCTTGTACCAAATAAGACCAAGGTAACATGCCTGAGCGACTGGCGTCCTGTCGCACTCACCTCAATAATAAACAAATGCTTGGAGAGGCTGGTAAAGGATTACATCTGCAGCATGCTACCACCCAAACTGGACCCCCTACAATTCACCAGCCGACACAACAGAGCGACAGACAATGCAATAGCCACTGCTCTACATACTGTCCTTACACATCAGGAGACGAAGGATGCTTATGTGAGAATGCTGTTCTTGGACTTATGGTGTTGGCATTCAACACTATAATTCCATCCAGGTTCAACAGAAAGTTCAGGACCTCAGCCTTGACCCTGCCTTTACAGTTGGATCCAGGACTTCCTGTCAGATCACCGGCAGGTGGTAAGGGTGGGCTCCCTCACCTCCACCCCTCTGATTCTCAACACAGGAGCCCCTCGGGTCTATGTCGTAAGCCACCCCCTTTACTCTCGATATACCCATGACAATGTCGCCACCTGCAGTTCTAATCTGCTAATTAAATTTGCTGACAACACTACACTGATTGGCCTAATCTCAAACAATAATGAGGTGGCCTATAGGGAAGAAGTCATCTCTCTGACACAGTGGTGTCAAGGAAACAACCTTTCCCTCAATGTTGCAAAAACAAAGGAGCTGGTTGTGGATTACAGGAGGAATGGAGACAGGCATCAATAGATCTGGGGTTGAGAGGGTAAACAGCTTTAAGTTCCTCAGCATCCACATCACTGAGGACCTCATGTGGTCTGTACACACCAGCTGCGTGGTGAAAAAGGCACAACAGTGCCTCTTTCTCTTGAGATGGTTGAGAAAGTTTGGTATGGGCCCCCAAATCCTAAGAACTTTCTACAGGGGCGCAATTGAGAGCATCCTGGCTGACTGCATCACTGCCTGGTATAGGAACTGTGCCTCTCTTAATCGCAGGATTTTGCAGAGAATGGTGCGGTCTGCCCAGCCCATGATTCACGACATTTACAAACACAGGCATGAGAAAAGGGCCCGAAGGAACACCAGGGACCTGAGTCACCACAACCACAATCTATTCCAGTTGCTACCATCTGGGAAATGGTATCGCAGCATAAAATCCAGCACCAACAGGCTCTGGGGCAGCTTCTTCCACCAAGCCATCAGACTGATTAACTCATGCTGATCTGAGTGTACTTCCATGTTACATGGACTGTTCTATCTATTATAAATTATTATAAATTACTATGATTGCACATTGCACATTTAGACGGAGATGTAACAAAGATTTTTACTCCTCATTAATGTAAAGAACATAAAAATAAAGTCAATCCAATGATGATATATTAGGTACACCTGCTCACTCATGCAAATATCTAATTAACCAATCATGTGGCAGCAGCTCAATGCCTACAACATGCAGAATCAGACCAAACATCAAAATGGAGAAAAATGTGATCTAAGTGGCTTTGACTGTAGAGTGATTGTTGGTGCCTGACAGGGTGACTTGAGTATCTCAGAACCTGCTGATCTCCTGGATTTTTTCACACACAATTGTCTGTAGAGCTTAAAGAAAATGATGCAAGAAATAAAAAACATTCACTGAGGGACTGTCTGTGGAAAAATGCCTTGTGAATGTGAGAGGTCAGAGGAGAATGGCCAGTGTGGTTCAAGCTAACATTAAACCTTGAAGTGATGAACTACAGAAGCAGAAGACCAGAAGACCACACCAGGTTCCACTCCTGTATATTATGAAGTGTATTATTTAATTATAATGAAGTAACTATCTTTTCTGTTGCTGACTGTTCTAGTCTCACATAATGTTTTTTGAATATGCCACGAAGATGATTGCTTACACTGAAAGCAATTCGTTTGCAAAATATGCAATAAATAATAAAAATGTATTAACATTTGTTTTAATACCACATTGCTGTAATACTCTAGAACATGTAGTTGTGATTATTTCCAGATTATTACAGTGCTGAGTAAAATCCTATAAAATCCTACAAAAGATCTCAAATATTTTTGGGGGAGATATTGGGTTAGCAAATGCTTTATGTTACAGAACTGTTTGAAATGGCACCACTTTTCCCTGAAGACCCAGACAGTGGTATTCTATTGTGCAGACAAGGCCCAATGCATCCTGTGTGATAGAAGAGAATTTACAGGCTTAACAACTACGTCAGTGTGGAGCCAGTGCAGGAATTTAGTTGGGTCATGAAAGGGAAGTGTGCATAAGTTGTGAGGGGAGTCAGAGTTATAGGCAAGGGAGATTCAGAGAATCCTGGGAAGGAATCAAGAGAAGAGAGCAGGAAGTTTTGGTAAGGGGATTGAAACCAAGCATTAAATGGTAATCTGTGGTCGGTGGCTAAACTAGAGTTGAGAAGTGTCTGCTTACTCTGGCAGAAATGAAGTGTGGTGTAAGAGCAACAATTGGTAAAAGCACATGAAGAAGAAAGCACATGGAAAAATTCTCCAGAATTGGCCTTGATAAAAACAGTAACCCTCCCCCTACTAACTCCCCATTCCCATTAATTCACTTTAAGGTGATTTCAAATCATTGACTAAGGCCTGCCTTTGTGTGTAAGCCCTTCCCAAGTGATGTCAAACTGTGTACATACTTTGCAATGTCGGTACATCCAGCTAGCCTCCTAATGCACAGAAAACCCAGAACAAAAAGAATGATAGCAAAGCTGTACCCAATTCCGTTTGTGTCTTTTTTTTTATTCTCTCAGGTATGCATAGAAATTCATGTGACTTAAATCACCAGATCAGAGTGTTTTGCATAGATGAAAGAAAATGCTGCCACTGGTGAATTATTCTCCCCACACGATGACAGACAGCAGTTCATATTTATGCATAGCCATCAAATATCCCACCACAAGACAATACACCTCGCCAGTCTTTAAAAGCAACATTTAAAAAAATAAAGAGTTAGCGTTTGTTGTTTGATTTGCTGAAAAGCAAGCAAAAGGCCTTTGTGTGTTTGATTTCACGCTCAGCACAGAAATTATCTATTGTTCTGGCCTCTAGTGGCACAGTTTATTTTGTATGCAGTTCATTTTGTATGAACATCATTTCCTGTACATGAGAATTTTTTGTATCATTCCCTACGTGAGTTAATTTGGATTTCATAGAAAACATAGAAACATAGAAAACCTACAGCACAATACAAACCCTTCTGCCCACAAAGCCGAACATGTCCCTACCTTAGAAATTACTAGGAATACCTGTAGCCCTCTATTTTACTAAGCTCCATGTACCTATCCAAAAGTTTTTTAAAAGACCCCATCGTATCTGCCTCTACCACTGTTGTCGGCAGCCCATTCCATGCACTCACCACTGAGTGCGTAAAAACTTACCCCTGACAACTCCTCTGTACCTACTCCCAAGCACCTTAAACCTGTGCCCTCTTGTGGCAGCCATTTCAGCCCTGGGAAAAAGCCTCCAACCATCCACAAGATCAATGCCTCTCATCATCTTATACATCTCTATCAGGTCACCTCTCATCCTCTGTCGCTCCAAGGAGAAAAGGCCGAGTTCACTCAACCTGTTTTCATAAGACATGCTCCTTAATCAGGGCAACATCCTTGTAAATCTCCTCTGCACCCTTTCTATGGTTTCCTCATCCTTCCTGTAGTGAGGCAACTAGAACTGAGTACAGTACTCCAAGTGGGGTCTGACCAGGGTCCTATATAGCTGCAGCATTACTTCTTGGCTCCTAAATTCTATTCCACAATTGATGAAGGCCAATACATCATATGCCTTCTTAACCACAGAGTCAACCTGCGCAGCTGCTTTGAGTGTCCTATGGACTCGGACCACAAGATCCCTCTGATCATCCATACTGCCAAGAGTCTTATCATTAATACTATATTCTGCCATCATATATGACCTACCAAAATGAACCACTTCACACTTATCTGGGTTGAACTCCATCTGCCATTTTTCAGCCCAGTTTTGCATCCTATCAATGTCCCGCTGCAACTTCTGACAGCCCTCCACACTATCCACAACATCCCCAGCCTTTGTGTCATCATCAAACTTACTAACCCATCCCTCCACTTCCTCATCCAGGTCATTTATAAAAATCACGAAGAGTAAGGGCTCCAGAACAGATCCCTGAGGCACACCACTGGTCACTGACCTCCTTGTAGAATATAACCCATCTACAACCACTTTTCGCCTTCTGTGGGCAAGCCAGTTCTGGATCCAATTTGCCCTTGAAACATCAATATCTTTTCACAAGTAAGATCTCATTAAAAACCCCGAAGAAAGCTTCTGGCTCAGGTGATTTTTGAAGAGGTGTTTTACTCACTGAATAGCTTTGTATATATGCACTGCAAGGATAATAGATATATCTCAACTAATATTTGAGCTATCCTTGTTATAACTGGAAATTGGTTCATTTCATTTTAAGTAGATTTGAAATCAAATCCATTGCTCAATAGATTTTACAATGAATTCCAGATGTTCTTGATTGCATACGTATGAACGTTTGGAATGGGGTAATGAATGTGAACCACCAGCTTGCCAGTTGCAGGGTATGCAATGGAATTTGAGATATGGCTGGAAATCCTCCAAGGTCCCAACAACATTTCTAAACATTAAGTCTAGAACAATATTTTATCTAAAATCTGATTGCTCTGTACAAAAACGTCTTAATTAGCCTGGAAAACATTTCTGCAATTTCATTTAAAGTTCTTTAAAAGAAAATTACTTGTAAGTGCAAGGGAACCATGTACATAGTTGTCACACTAAATATAGATAATCAAGTTTAGTTTCTCATATTGGTGAACTTGGAATATTTATGGTGGAGGATTTGCCAAAAGGCAACATTTCTGAATGACCTAAGGGAGGTAAGAAGACTCTCTTACCCTGGAGCTGATCAGATCCTAGAATTTATGTGTTTCAAATGTTATTTGCTACTTGTCAGCCTTAGCCTGAACATTGATCTCTTCTGTTGGGTATAGATGAGCACGTTTTCAAAGGAGATGTGATGGTGGTTGGAGAGCTTGGGAGGGAGGGGGAGCCAGCAGAGTTTCCATTGACAGCAGCCAAGTGGCAGCAGTTCACATTCCTGACTTCTGTGCCTGCATTTCAGAATGTGGAAGTCAAGAAGGAGCAGGAGATGAAACGCTGGCATATCTGAACTGCCATCTACCAAAGGAACAAAGTTCAATCATGCTTAGCTGAAAAAGTCAGATGCATTTCATATTTATATCCGACCATTACACGAGACAGAATGAAGCGCAACTCACGCAATTGAGAAGGGTTATCAGGCTGGATTAAATAGTTGCAAACAAGAATTTTGTTTTTAAATACAAAGTTTTAATTAATTTATTATTTAAACCAGTTGAAATAATTCCATTCTTTACATTTTAATTGCGGCATCAGAGATATTTGAATACTGTTCAGAGAAGCCTTTGATAATTGCCAGCTATCAAAATGCTATCAGGGCAGATATGGGGCTCAACCTCACAGCCCATCAACTGAGGTCTTGCTGTTGTTTGCAGATCACTCAACAGTGGAATGACAGTGGCAGCACTTCCCCTAATGCCGCCTCCTCAGATTTTTCTGATCGCCGAGATTCTCTTTCTTGAATATTTCTGACGTACTGTGTGGTCCCAGTCCCTTACAAGCTCTAGCTGCTTGTCTAATCCTTTTAATCCATCCTCTGAAGACAGCAAAGTCAGTACAGAAAAAGTCTCTCCATAGGCATAGTGTACAAAGTTCTGGGACTTGTGCGTAACAGAACTTTGCTTTTGGATGAATTTACACTGCAGGTGCTAAATGTAATGTATATTTTTGTTCCCCATCCTTCCATTACTGAATGAGTTGAATGAGAAAATCGCCATACGTAATTTTGGTAAAGTAGCATTGCTTATCGTAATAAAATCTAGCTACAAGTTCACAAGTAACTTAACATTAACTTAACATAATGCTTCGCAGTGTGCTGTCCATTTGAGGATATCTGATCCTGTGATAGATCCTTTTCAGCAACTTTGCAAAGCTGCCAATAAGTTGAAATCAAGCTGCAACTTTCTTGATGGCATAATTCCCCAGTGTTTAATTTGTTAAGAAGTTAATGCTCACCCTATGGAAGCTCACTGTTACTTCAATTCTTTTATTTGTTTCTATCTAAAGTAATTTCTGTTTCTCATACCTCAAAATAAAACATTTTAAATTTTCCATGATTCTCACTGTATTCTTTATCTTGATTACATGATCAGTAGGAGGTTCTATCACAAATGAACTCAAGTATGGGAATTTGAATATTTTACCCTAACATTAAACATGATTATTTTAAATTATTTTTCTTATGATCTTTGGAAAAATCAGTACAGTGTCTCATGTCTACTGATCAAGCAAAGTTAGCTGTGTATATCTACATAAATCATTCTCTAATGATTTATGATGATTACTGTCTGAGAACTGTTGCTCTTCTGTTCATAGAACATCATATTAAAGTTTTCAACGTGAAGATTAAAATAATCTTCAGAATTACTGACACATGAACATTCAAAGTATTAAAAGGATTTGCTGAAACAACAAATATGTACTTTGAAATTTGACTTCACTTACCATTTAACATCATGTATTCCAAACAATGAGAATAAATCGATCTTTCAGTACATCTGTTTTGTTAAATTTTGTCCTTTCTTTTCTGCCACTCTTTGCTTTCTTTGCTTCTTTCCAAAATAATAAAGTTAGATTAATTAAGAATGATTATAAATTGGACTATTCTGAGCAACTATTCAAATATGTAATTTAATATGCGAGCAAACATTTCCTTACAGCTCTAACCGTCAAAGATCTTATGAATCACAGATGCATATTATAACATCAGAACATTTATTCAGGTATTATCATTGGGAAACACTTAGATTTTGTTAAGCATTTTACATAAAAATTGAAGAAATGGCGATTTAATTGACATGACAGAATTTCATAATAGGTAGAGAAACATTCTATTGCATTATTTCTATTAAAGCACAATCAAACCCATCAACTAATTAAATTTTACTTCCCAACCAGATTTAAATTTGTCTTAAATTATTATTGTTATGTTTATAACATTCTCTGAAACATTCTAAAAAAAATTCTAAACTTTATTCCTTATGGAAGCACACACTATACTCCACATTGTTCTACGCTAATTTGCCTACCATCACAATAGGTGCACAGCAGATGCTATTTCATTGGCATTTCTCTCAACCCTGGAACATCTGGACAGCAAAGATACATTAGGATGCTCTTTATTGATTACAACTCAGCATTCAATACTATTGTTCCCTCAGAACTATTCAATTAGCTTCAAGACCTTGGCCTCAATGCCTCCCTGGGCAATTAGTCATCGATTTGCTTAAATGATGCAGAAGCCATCGCCTTCTCTCTGTGATGATATGCTTCACTGGTTGAGGCCAATGCTCCTTCTTTATCACATTTTTGTGATCTACTTTTGCAACAGTGACATAAAACATGTTGTATGACATTTGCTTTACACCCCACATTCATTGTGTATTGTAGAATTCTTCTTGTTCATCTTAGCTGGCCACTATGTTTAAAAGTGATTTGCTCACGTTCCAGATAATTGGGTTTTGAAGTTCTTCTTGAGGCTAGTACAGGATTTGCAGACTCTACCAGAGTGGTTCAGGGGGTTCCTTTCCTTTTTGCTTTGTGGACTGGCACATTCCTTTGCGTGACTTTGGCATCAAATCCTCCTTGTGCACTGGGATCCTCCATTTCCTCACTAGCAGATCCCAGTCAGTTTGGATTGGCAACAACATCTCCTCCACAATCTCCATCAGCACAGGTCCACCACAAGGCTGTGTGCTTAGCCCCCTGCTCTACTTGCATTACACTTATGACTGTGAGGCTCCAATGCAATATTTAAGTGTGCTGATGACACCACTGTCACTGGCCAAATCAAAGGTAGTGACGAATCAGCATATTGGAGGGAGAATGTAAACCTAGCTGAGTGTTGTCACAATAACAACCTGCCATTCAATGTCAGCAAGACCTAAGAACTTATTGTTGACTTCGGGAGGAAGAAGCCAGTCCTTATTAGGGAATCAGAGGTAGAGAGGATGCAAAACTTTATATTCCTCGCTGTTATCACTTCAGAAGATCTGGCCGAGGCCCAGCACATAAGTGCAATTATGAAGAAAGCATATAGTGGCTTTGCTTCCTTAGCAATATGCGAAGATTGGCATATCATCTAAAACTTTGATAAACTTCTATAGATGTGTGGTTGAGGTGTGTGGTTGCATAATGGTCATGTATTGAAATACCAATGACTTTGAACAGAAAATTGCACAAAAAGTAATTGATACAGTCCAGTCCATCACAGGCAAAGCCCTCCCCACCATTGAGCACATTCACATGGAGTGCTGTCGGACAAAGCAATCATCACCACCAGTCTGGTCATGCTGTCTTCTCACTTATCAAGACAAAGTGCAGGAACCTCAGGAGCCTCATCATCAGGTTCAGGGACAGTTATTAACCCTAAAACATCAGGCTCTTGAACCAAATGGGATCACTTCACTTGCCTCCATCACTAAACAGTCCCACAACCTATGAGGTCACTTTCAAAGACTCTTCATGTAATGCTAGTATCATACAGTCATAGGAAAATACAGCACAGGAACAAGTCCTTTAGCTCATCTAGTCCATGCCGAACCATTTAAACTGGCTACCCCCATCGGCCTGTACCCGGACCATAGCCCTCTGTACCCCTGTCATCCATGTACCTATCCAAACTTCTCTTAAATATTGAAGTCAAGCTCACATGCATCAATTGTGCTGGCACCTCACTCCACACTCTCAAACCCTCTGAGTGAAGAAGTTTCCCCTCATGTTCCCCTTCAAGATTTTACCTTTCATCCTTTAACCTATGATCTCTAGTTGTAGTCCCACCCAACCTCAGTGGAAAAGCACTGTTTGCATTTACCCCTCTTATACCCCTCATAATTTGGTACACTTCTATCAAATCTCCCCTCATTCTTCTATATTCCAAGGAATAATGTCCTAACCTATTCAATCTTTCCTTATAACTCAAGTCTTCCAGTCACAGCAACATCCTGATAAATTTTCTCTGCACTCTTTCAACCTTATTTACATCTTTCCTGTAGGTGGGTGACCAAAACTGCAAAATCTCTCATACACTATTCCAAATTAGGCATCACCATTGTCTGAAACAATTTCAACATAAAGTTCCAACTCTGGCACTTCATACTTTGAATTATGAAGACCAATATGCCAAAAGCTTTCTTTACATACCTATCAAACTGTGATGCTATTTTCAATGAATTATGGACCTGTATTCCCAAATCTCTTTGTTCCTCTGTACTCCTCAGTACCCTCCTGTTCATTGCGTAAGACCTACCTTGGTTAGTCCTATTGAAGTTCAACACTTTACACTTACAGTATCTGCATTAAATTCTATTGGCCATTTTTCAGCACATTTTTCCGCCCATTTTTCCAACTGGTCTAAATCTTGCTGTAAGCTCTGATAGTCCTCCTTGCTGTCCACTACACCCCAGACTTGGTATCATCCACAATTTTGCTGATCCATTTAACCACATCATCATCCAGATCATTGATATACTGCTGATGACAAACAACAATGGACCCAGTACCAATCCCTATGATACTCCACTAGTCACAAGCCTCCAATCAGAGGCAACCATCCACTAACACTCTCTAGCTTCTCCCATAATACCGTAGTCTAACCTCCCATGTAGCAAGTTCATGTTTTTGATATTGCTTGCTTATCTATTTATTTATTTATTTATTTGTTTGTTTGTTTGTTTGTTTGTTTGTTTGTTTGTTTGTTTATTTATTTATTTATTATTCCCTTTTTTTCTTTAGTATTTGCACAGTTTGATGTCTTTTGCACATTGGTTGTTTGTCTGTCAGTTGGGTGGGATCTTTCATTGAATCTATTATGTTTCTTGGATTTATTGAGCATGCCCACAAAAGAAGACTCTCAGGGGTGTGTATGGTAACATATAATAATCTACGGTGATAAAATATGGATATTAAAATATGGTGACAAATAACTCTGATAATAAATTTACTTTTAATTTTGATCTCAGTCACATTTGTTAGGTACCTGTTTATGCTCAGTGTTGAATCAATTTAAAAGCTACATCTGAAAATAAATTTGATTAGGAGGCTGCACTCCTTACATTGTGACACTTGTAGTATCTTGCCCAAACTCAGAGGTCAAAGTATAAAGTTCAAAGTAAATTTATTACCAAAGTATACATATGTCACCATATACGTCACCATATACAACCGTAAGGTTCAGTGTTTTTGTGGACGTGCTCAGTAAATCCAAGAAACATCTCAAAATCAACTGCGAGGACAAACAATGTGGAAAAGACAACAAACTACAAATACAAAAGCGAGAAAAAAAGGAATAATAATAATCAATAAATAAGCAATAAGTATCAAGAACATGAGATAAGAGCCCTTGAAAGTGATTTCAAGGGTTATGGGAATGGTTCAGTGGTAGGGCAAGTGAGGTTGAGTGAATTTATCCACATTGGTTCAAGAGCCTGATGGTTGAGGGTTAGTAACTATTTTTGAATATGGTGGTGTGAGTCCTGAGGCTCCTGTCCCTTCTTTCTGATGGCAACAGCAAGAAGGGAGTATGGCCTGGGTTGTAGGGGTCCTTGATAACAGATGCTGCTTTCCTGCAACTACGCTCCGTGTAGATGTGCTAAATGGTGGGGAAGGGTTCATCCATTATGGACTGGGCCATATCCACTACTTTTGTAGGATTTTTCATTCAAGGCCATTGGTGCTTATATACCAGTCAATATAATCTCCAACACCCATCTATAGAAGCTTGTCAAACTTTTAGATGTCCTGTAAATCTTTGCAAATCTAAGGATGTAGAGGCCCTGCCATGCTTTCTTTGTATTTGTTTACTGTTTGTTATCTTGCAGACAAGATGATTGAATATAGTTCCAGAGTGTCATAAAATGACCACTGAGACCAGAGATAGATCAAATGTGATGTACTATTTTTGCTTGAATATGCAATCAGATTTGAAACTCCTCCCTCGTGGACATCATCACTTCCTTACAAAATATTTTGTGATAGAGAAAGATAAATGTAAGGCACTTAGGAATAAATAGCTTTGTTTTACTAGCAGATGTTTCTATAATTTTCCTTAACATTATCTTGGCAATATCTGAATTAGTCTTTGTAATCCTTATTTACTTAATTGCTGCCTCCGTTCTCATTTGGCCCCTAAACAATTCAATTCACCTTAAATAAAATTGTCACTATTTTGTCTCAACATCTGTTGTTGTGTCAAAGGAATGACCAGATGGATGGTGAGACTCAGATGTACTTTAGTGCATGAGTAATCTTGGCATTTCTTCATTCATTTCAGCAAATCCTCCTGCAGTATTTTTCAGCTGAAATACAACAGTCTACTTCCAAATACAGCATTTTAACTTTATCAAACAAGATGGAAAATAGGGATTTACCAACCTAATTGTCATGCACATATTCTAATGTTTGACTTTGGCGCTGAAATAATAACATGAATCACTTTTCTCTTGTCCAGTGCCTTGGGATACGTGATGACTTGCTTTCACTCCAGTTGATGAGGGTTCTGAGGCAGTTAATAAAGTCGATGTGGTACTTGTACATTCTGCCACTGGTGGGGCAGGAGGTGCTCGACAGGGTGGATAGTGGGTAGTTTGGTGGTGATGTGCTCTTTTGACTGACTATGCTAGATTTCTGTGCTCTCCCAAATGAACATGAAGCTCTCAGTAAATTCTTCCTCTGCATTTTGAGCAGTGAAGGGTCAGGGAATCCCATGTGTCTGTGAGGATATTACACTGCTTCAAAAAGGTTTTGAGACAATGGAGGTCAGAATAAAGTACCTGTTTCTGCTATCTCCATGCAATCAATATAGCCTGCCCATTGGAGTCACATGAATGCAGTTTTAGCCTCTGTGCTGGAATGCTATTCTGAAAGAGAAAACTGATATTGACTAACTATCCTGCCAGCGGATGTAGATAACTTACCAGAAACAGCTTTGGTGATCAGTCTACAGTGCTTTGAGTGCTTCCATCTCTCAAAATCATACTGGTGGATCACAACTACTTTGAAGATTCTGAACTTTATGCCTTGTTTTAGCTTTTACTCTTCAGCAATATTTTATCTCAGCACTGTAGGAGGTGTCCAGAGAAATATATTCCATCAAAAAAGACCAAAATTAATCAAGAATTATTTGCCATATACATTTACGTTTTTTAGGAAGTTGATTTGGACCGGAAAAGTTCCAACTCACTTTTTTTTAAGTCTTAAGTTCTATTGTACACATTTGGTTCACCATATACAGGCACACTCTAATGATTACTACTTATCAAAGCATGGAACGATTACTGTCTACCAGAATAAGTTGGCAGGAACCATTGCTTGACACAGCAGATAGATGGAGAGCCTTCCACAGAATCATAGAATGCTTACAAAGCAGGAACAGACCATTTGGGCCATCATGCCCATGCCTATTGTTTCAGGCTGGAAGAGTAGGTGCTGGGTATCATGCACCTTATGTCATAGTAGTCTTGCAAATGTTTAATGGAATGGCAAAGTTATGTCAGAAACCAATCTTCCATTTTGATCACTTCTCCCCTCAAAGCACTGTGTGAGCATTTACCTGAACCTTCCCCAATCCATTACTGTGATCTTTTACCTTTATCATTACAGAACCACAGGAAATCCTACCTGCCAGTCCTGTCCCTTTAGTCTTTACGCCAACCCCTCTTGAAGGTATCCCGTGGCAAGGAAGAGGAGAAGGAGTACACTGCTTGACAGCTTCAGTGTTTTTTTTTCCATAACTTATGTAAGTCAGCATACTCTGAACAATTTTATGTACCTGCTTCCAGCCAGACACTATCATGCAATCAAAACCATCTGGTGTTAAGGTGGCTCATTTTTGCTCAGTGTCTGTCTCTCATTCACTCTTGAAGATAACAGTTATTTAAACTAATACCATGGTTACAAGATTGTATCAGAAGCTAAATATTCTGTTGTGAATGAATCTCAACTTGACATTCAATGGCCTTCCACCATCTGCAAGGCAGGAATGTGATGTTGGATGATCAGCCATGATCATACTGAATGGTGGTGCAGGCTCGAAGGGCCGAATGGCCTACTCCTGCACCTATTTTCTATGTTTCTATGTTTCTATGATGGAACACCCTCCACTTACCTGGGAGAACAGCTACAAAGTCACTCAACAAGACAATCAATCCCATTCAAGACCAAGTTGCCATTCATTGATCAACAGAGCCATCACTTTGCACATGCATTAACAGAATAGCAAGCAGGTGCTATTCACCAGCAATAGCACATTACAACAATATACCATGATTTTTCAACTGTACCCATGGACTAGACTGACAAACTCAGCTGAGAAAATTCACCAGCTCCTAATTCCTCTTCACATAATACATCATCCTGATAAACTGGATCACTATTGTTTGACTGATGACCAGTCTTAATTCTGGAACTCACTATCCAACAGCACCATGGAATTAATTTCACCTCACAGATCAAGAAGGCTGTCCACTTGAACATTCTTAAAGAGAATTACAAATACTAACCTTGTCAGCAAAATTGACATTACCTTTCTGAATGAGAAATCTATTTCAATTAACATATATCAAAATAATTCAAGCAGGGACTCAAATCCTTTTTTATGCCATAGACCAATACCATTAAGCTGGAAGCCCTGTATTAAAGTATCGTACCAATATCCTAATAATAGCATGGGACTAGTTCAAAAAGGTGGAAGTGTTTGTGTCCTACTGGCAGATTGAGACTTTACAATGGAAGCTGGTCAAAAAGTAATTCTTCAGGTTAACTGAAGTGATTCATAGTAGGGAGACACTGTGTGCATTCCTGAAAAATGCTCTGTCGATAAACCTTTCAGGGTTGTTTTTTAGGCAAGCTTTTTATCTGACAGGAATTCAGTGATGGCCCAGTTGCAGAGAGAGAGAGACATAGACAGGAATGAACAGTTCACTGAGTTTCAGTAAGAACTGTACAGAACAAAGGAAGATAATAATCACTAGGCCAACAGGGCCACTAACAATAACTCCCAAACTAAGTAAAAACTAACAATGTGACTGCTTTTGACAATTACGACTAGAACTAAATTAACACTGATCCTTTAGCAATGTTTATCTAAATCACTAATCTTGTTTCCTGGAACATGGACTAAGGTAAGCAGGGAGCATTGTCTTCACTGTGCTTCGATCAAGACTTGAAAAGACTGAAACAAAGGGAAGAGAGTTTGGCTAGAGTGTGTGCATTCTTTCATGTATGATTAACGCCTATGTGAACACACAGATCAAAGGCAATGTCTGCAGTTGTGACATCACCATGATGATGACCTTCTTCAAAAGTCATATTAGAAAAAATACACTTATTAAATTTAAAAATGCAACTCTGTTCTTTCATCAATTTGGGAGTTTCAATGGATTTTAAAAAATTCTTTTCTTAACAGTGGTTTGATTCTACAAGACAGTGTACATGGACAAAGTCAATTTTAATTAATGAGTTGCCAAAAATCTCCCTCAACAACACAATAAAATACATTCATAATTATAATGATTGTGGACACATTGCTGACAACCTAATTATTTATCATTATCTCAAGTGCTAAACTAATATGCTTCTAACTGGACAAGAAATCCTGCTGATGCTGGAAATCCAGAGCAACACACTGCTGGAGGAACTCAGCAAGTCAGGCAGCATCTGTGGAGGGGAATGAACAGTCAATGTTTTGAGCCGAGACCCTTCGTCAGGACTGGAAAGGAAGGGGAAAGATGCCTGAATAAGAAGGTGGGGTGGGGGAGGAGGAGGAGAACAAGCTAGAAGTGATAGGTAAAGAGAGGTGGGTAGGGAGGTAAGAAGCTGGCAGGTGATAAGTGAAAAAGGCACAGGGCTGGGGAGGAAGGAATCTGATAGGAGAAGAGTGTGGATCAAGGGAGAAAGGGACAGAGAGGGGAACCAGCAGGAGATGATAGACAGGTGATGAGAAGAGTTAAGAGGACAGAGTGGGGAAATAAAGAAGAGGGAAGGGGGAGGGGAGAAAATTACCAGAATTGGAGAAATAGATATTCATGCTATCAGGTTGGAGGCTACCTAAATGCAACAGGAGGTGTCGCTCCTCCAACGTGAGAGTGGCTTTATCGTGGCAGAAGAAGAGTCCTTGGACTAACATGCCACTCTCCTCTCCTATTAGATTAATTCTTCTCCAACCCTTTACCTTCACCACCAATCACCTCCCAGCTTCTTACTTTATCCCTCTCTGCCCCACCCACCTGGCTTCACCTATCACCTTCCAGCTTGTCCTCCTTCCCCTCTCCCCACCTTCTTATTCTGGCATCTTCCCTCTTCCTTTCCAGTCCTGATGGAGGGTCTTGGCCCAAAACGTCATTTCATAGATGCTGCCTGACCTGCAGAGTTCCTTCAGCATTTTGTGAGTTGCTCTGGAGATCAGACAAGACTCTGTACCAATTATACTACAAGTACAATCTTGATTTGTTCCACATCATGTCAAGTATACACTGATGTTTCACACAGTTTAACATATTCACACTAAACAGAACAAGTTTCATAAAAAATGTTTTAATTATTTATGAAGAGAGATGAATATTATAATTACTTAATAAATTATTTATTGATAATTCACAAAGGATGATTTTATCTTATTTAAAATTATGAAATGTAATAATGAATACCAGGCAAAAATCAACAATTTTAAATCAAACATTTGCCCCTTATCTTTTTCTCCTGCAGTAATCACCATGGCTTACTTTTTGGTGCACTAGGGAAGGTTTGACTGCTGATAAGCATGCTTGACACAAAAGAATCGAGGAATTCAGCAGGCCATTCAGTATCTATAGGTGAGAATAAACAGTCGAATTGAATGGAATTAACTTTATTTCTTACATCCTTCACATACATGAGGAGTAAAAATCTTTATGTTAGGTCTCCATCTAAATGTGCAACATGAAATTTCTAGTAATTTGTAATAAATAGCATGTACAACAGGACGGTCAATATAGCATAGAAATACAATTGTATCAGAGTAAATTAATCAGTCTGACGGCCTGGTGGAAGAAGCTGTCCCGGTGCCTGTTGGTCCTGGCTTTTATGCTGCGGTACATTTTCCAGATGGTAGCAGCTGTAACAGTTTGTGGTTGGGGTGACTCAGGTCCCCAGTGATCCTTTTGGGCCCTTTTTACACACCCATCTTTGTAAATATCCTGAATAGTGGAAAGTTCACATCTACAGATGTGCTGGGCTGTCCTCACCACACTCTGCAGAGTCCTACAATTGAAGTAAGTACAGTTCCCATACCAGGCCGTGATGCAGACAGTCAGGATGCTCTCAATTGTGCCCCTGTAGAAAGTCCTTAGGATTTGGGGCCCATACCAAACTTCTTCAACTGTCTGATGTGAAAGAGGTGCTGTTGTGCTTTTTTCACCACACAGCAGTATGCACAGACCACGTGAGATCCTCGGTGATGTGTATGCTGAGGAACTTAAAGCTATTCACCTTCTCAACCCCAGATCCATTGATGTCAATGGGGGTTAGCCTGTCTCCATTCCTTCTGTAGTCCACAACCAGCTCCTTTGTTTTTGCAACTTTGAGGTAAAGGTTGTTTTCTTGACACCACTGCTTCAGGGTGATAACTTTTTCTCTGTAGGCTGCTTCATTATTACTTGAGATAAGGTCAATCAAAGTAGTAATGTCAGCAAATTTAATTAACTAATGTAATTAGCTGAGACCTTTCACCAGGGCTGGACCACAGAGAAGTAGCAGTGAGAGAGAGTCTCATGGAACTGCCCTTGAAGAGACGATTTAAAATTTTTCAGGGTAGGCATACCTACACCTGCAGAATCTCTTGGACATAGTAAACAGGTGTGCTCCTTAGCAACACACACAAAATGCAAAATGCTGGAGGCACACAGTAAGTCAAGCAGCATCTAAGGAAATTAATAAACAGTCGACGGTTTGGGCAGAGACCCTTCTTAGGACAGCAAAGAAAGGAGAAGATGCTAGAATAAAAAGTTGGAGGTGGGGGGAAGGAGGATAGCTAGAAGGTGACAAGAGAAGCCCGGTGGGTAGGAAAGATAAAGGGCTTAGAGGAAGAAATCTTATAGAAGAGGAGATTGGACCATAGGAACAAGGAAAGCAGGAAGGTATCCACAGGGAAGTAATAGGCAAGTGAGAAGAGGTGTGAGGCCAGAGTGGGGAATAAAAGAAGAGATGGGGGAAAGATTTTTTTAAACTGGTAGGAGAAATTGATATTCATGCCATCAAGTTGTGCTAACCAAATGGAATATGAGGTGTTGCTCCTCCATCCTGGGGGGACTCATCTTGGTACAAGAGAAGGCCATGAACCAACATGTTGGAACGGGAGTGGGAAATGGAATTAAAACGTTTTGGCCACCAGTAAGTTCTACTTTTGGCCAATTTTGCTGAGGAGCTTAATGAAGTGGTGCCCCAATTTACGACGGGTCTCACCAGTGAAGAGGAGGTTGCATCAGGAGCACATGAAGCAATAGACAATCCCAGCAGATTCACAGTTAAAATGTTGCCTCACCTGGAAGGACTGTCTGAGGCTCTGAATGGAGGTGAGAGAGGAAGTGAAAGGGCAGGTGTAGCACCTTGGCTGCTTGCAGGAACAGTGCTGGGAGGGAGATTAGTAGGGAGGGATGTGTGGACAAGGGAATCATGGAGGGAGCGATCCCTGCAGAAAGCAGAAAGAAGGTGAAGTAAAAATATGTTTGGTGGTAGGGTCCCTTTGGAGATGGTAGGAGTTACAGAGGAAAATTTGTTGGATATGGAGGCTCATGGGCTGGTAGGTAAGTACAAGAGGAACTCTATCACAGTTAAGATGGGTGGAAGATAGTGTGAGTGTGGATTTTTGGGAAATGGAGGAATTGCTCCTAATGTAGCCTCGTCTACATCGGTGAGACCCATCATAAATTGTGGAACCGTTCTTTCAGCACCTCCACTTCATCCACCAAAAGCAGAACTTCCCCATAGCCAAACATTTTAATTCCTATTCCCATTCCCATTCCAACATGTTGGTCCATGGCCTCCTCTTGTGTCAAGATGAGGTTATCCTCAGGGTGGCGGTAACCTCCAACGTGATGGTATGAATATTTATTTCTTCTTCTGGTAAAAAAGTATTCCATCCCCCTTCACCTCTTCTTCTAGACCCCATTCTGGCCTCTTACCTCTTCAAACCTGCCTCTCACCTCTTCCCTCCCTTTCTCCTATGGTACGCTTTCTTCTTCCATCTCCAGCCCCTTACACTTCCTAGCAATCTGGATTCACCTATCGCCTTCTAGCTATCATCTGTTTCATTCTGACCCTTCCAGTTCTGAAGAAGGGACTTGGCCTGAAATGATATTGCTTGACCTGCTGTGTTCCTCCAGCATTTTCGTATGTGCTGCTTTGGATCTCCCGAATCCACAGACTTTCTCATGTTTATGATTTACTGCTCCTTATCTCTGTGAAGCTGCCTGACCAATTGATTAAAAAACTTCCATTCCTCATGCGTATTTCGAAGGCCTAGTCAACCAATGTTATTAATAGTTATGGATAGCAGTGAAAGAAATGACAAATTCAGTTACTCTTTGTGATGTTACTTGAGGAAATTCCTTTCCTCTTCTTAACATATTGCAATGTTATCTGTTATGTTCATCTAAGAAGGCATTTATTTAACATCTTAACTGAAAAGTGATACCTTCATGTAACAAATCCTTAATACTATATTCACATGGCAGTGTATATCAGTAGCTTGTACTTTCAGAGTAAAGTCTGGCTAGAAATTAATTCCTGATGTAATAAACTTAAAATAAATTCACCTCAGAGCTTCATTCTCTGTCTCTAAAATTAATTCCATTGGAGATAGATATAGATATAGAGGAGGGGAGGAGAGGATGGCGGTGCAACACAGTGCGCATGGCCGCTCCAAAATGATATCATATTTGTTAAATAGGGGCCGTGCACATTCCTGATTTGATGGAGATAGACGTGAGAAGCACGGAGGAACATCTGGAGAAACTTCTGAAATACCCGCTTCACTGCCGCTGCTACTGTGTAATCGAGAATCTCCGGAGGGGAAGGCCCCATATCCTCGGCTTTGCCTATTGCCTGTTGCCGGGGCCGGGGTCGAAGCGCTCGGCAGAGATGGTGCTCGGTGCTCGGTGTCAGAGGACTGGTCGGAGGCTCAAAGTTTTTGGACAGACTCAAGAGTTGACTGTGGTCGGATGCTTCCAGGGTGATGCATCGGCAAGTTTGCGGTGCTGGAAGCTCATGACAGGAAGAAAGTTTTTCTTCCTTCTACCGTCTGCGTGAGATGATGGGAATTTCGGGAGACTTTGAGACTTTTTTTTACCGTGCCCATGGTCTGTTCTTATCAAATTACAGTATTGCTTTGCACTGTTGTAACTATATGTTATAATTATGTGGTCTTTGTCAGTTTTTCAGTCTTGTTTGTCTTGTGTTTCTGTGATATCATTCTGGAGGAACATTGTATCATTTCTTAATGCATGCATTACTAAATGACAATAAAAGAGGACTGTGTGTCCTCATAATCTAAAAAAAAATCTAATCTAATCTATATATATATTGAGAGAGGGAGAGAGAGAGAGAATAAACTTCAAAATCAGAGTACATTGTTTTGTTGAGAAAGTGCAAACAAAGAGAAGAATCATATATCTAGCTACTTAAAATTTTAATACAAAGCACTGTATTGGTAATGAGCTAAATTACTTGTGGAATTTACTCATCAACTTAACTTTCCATACTGTATATTCTAATCTTGAAACCCTCCATTAGCATTCTTCTTTATGTATGTGAGGCTGGATTCCAATTATATCTTCAGGATCTGACTGTTTTTAACAAGGCTTTCACGCAAGAAGCTGCCTTGGCTTTTGTGTTGACCCTGTCTAGTAAGAGGAGATTTAAAGACTAGAAGGGAAATGTTGATTTCTTCCCCGAAGTAAGAAGTGGCATCGGGCTGGTACTCGAGTACTGGATGGCAGAATATTGTTGGAGGGTAGGAGGGTGGGGCTGTGCAAAGGAATGGTTCCTTAGATAAGGTGTTTATAAGACTTACAGCTTTGCAAGACACCAGTCAGGCTGCACTTAGAATATTATCAACAATTTTGGGCACTGTATCTCAGAAAGGATGTGCTGTCATTGGAGAGAGTCCAGAAAAGGTTCACAAAGATGATTCTGGGAATGAAAGGGTTCACAAATGAGGAGCGTTTGGCAGCTTTGGGCCTGTTCTCATTGGAATTTAGAAGAATGCCGGGGGATCTCATTGAAGCCTACCAAATGTTGAAAGGGCTAGATAGGGTGGAGGTAGAGAAGATGGTGGGTGTATCCAGAATTAGAGGGCCCAGCCTCGAAATCAAGGGGCCTCCCTTTAGAACAGAAGTAAGGAGGCATTTTTTTTTTAGCCAGAGAGTAGTAAATCTGTGGAATGCTCTGCCACAGACTGCAGTGGAACTAAGACAGAAGTTGATCATTTCTGATCGGTCAGGACATCAGGGGATATGGTGAGAAGGCAGGTGTATGTGGTTGAATGGGATCCGGGATCAGCCATGATGGAGTAGTGGAGCAGACTCGATGAATTGAATGGCCCAATTCTGCTCCTATGTCTTATGGTCTTATGGACTCAAGAATAATCCTCACAGAAATGTTTAACTCTCCTTGTCCTGAATTTCAGCTCCCAGCCCTCAAAACAACAAACGTGCAAACATCCTTCACAACTTAACACCCAAAACTGAGTTCCTGGACACAACGCAACCTCCATTTTCACTGGTATTTAATGGTAGACCAGATGGACCCATGCTTTTGAGTTTTGTATTAAAATCTCCAGAACATTTTGTTATCCTTTACTGCCTCCACTGAGCTAGAAGTTGGCCCAGGACTTATGAAATAAAATTAAATTTGTATTGAAGCGTTGAAAGGATTCATTTTTCTACCTACGGCCAGGTCATAAAATGACAGCAACATTGCTTTTTTATAACTCAGAAACAGTGGAAGCTCAGAAATGACTCCGCATTGTAATATATATAACCAATGAAATTCTCAGCATAGATTATTTCTCAGGAATCTTTGTGAATGTAAGATATGGTTTCATAGGAATCAATAAAATTGTAACCATCCATATCCAGGAACTCTTTAAAGTTAAATGGCACTGTTTATACTCAGTGGGAGCTGCATTACAACTTGCATCAAATGCTGGGTATCAAAAGATTGAATGGAAAGCAGTGAAGTACTTAAAAGGGTTGAGTCAAGTCAGTTACCTTTACACAACTATATTATTCCACTCAGCAGTAATCATTTCCCTGCTGACAGCTAAAATGCTGGGAACCATCTTTCCTAACGCCTTTGGTGGAATATTTTCCCACTTAGTGGCTGTTTTATGTGCAGCTCTCAATCATATTCCATCATTCTGGCTTTCTTTCAGTTAATGATATTGATATGTAAGGGGGCTAACTTGTCCTCACATTATGGTTTCTGTCACTCCTGTGGATGAATTGATAATCACGTTTCAGGGAAGAATATCAATTCCCGGCTGTCGCTCTGGGTTGTCCAGAGATGTAAACATGAATCAACCAGACATTGCTTCAGGGGAACCCAAGAGCAAAATAATTGGACCATTCCAACGACTGCGGGCTGCATTTTTACTCCAAAGCATGGGTGGGTGGCAGCAAAAGAATAAGAAGATGAAAATCCAAATCAGAAACAGAGAATGCTGGACACACTCAGCAGATCAGGCAATTTCAGTGAAGAGAATATCCTCAGCACTGAACACACTCGACAGTTGTGGAGTCATTTTGGAGGATTCTACAGTTCATGTTCCATGTGTTTCTGGTTAGTCCTCTTTTGCTCTTTGCACAATTTGATAAAAGCGCTTCGGCACAGAACTGGGTCTGAGACTGAGGCCTGCAGACATCAACACAGAGCAGAAATGAACTGACTTGATGGCTGTGATACCTGGACCATTCTAGAGACTCTGCAGTTCGATGTTTTATATTATGGGCCTTATTTGCCTGTTTTTTTTTTCTGTTTGTATGAATTGTTCTTTTCTTGCAAGTTGGGTGTTTGATGTTTTCTTTAAACGGGCTCCATGGTGTTTTTTTGTTCCATGGCTGCCTTAGGGAAGATGAATCTCAGGGTTGTGTACCATATACATACCTAGTTAATAAATGCACTTTGAAACTTTGAGAAGAGAGTTTTCATTTCAGGTCAAGGGCCCTTCATCATATCTGGAAATGTCTGAAGACAAACACCTTATGCTTTGCAGGCAGATGGAGGTGAAGAAGAAAAGTGCGGGGATGTCCATAAAAGGTGAAGACCTAAGTGGGAGAGGTATTAAAAACTGAAATGGGAACAAAACCCACGTGGAGTCAGTTTTAGGGAGGTGAGAGAATGGGTGACCAATGGGTTGTAGGTTGGTTGGTTAATTGCTACATTGAGCAAACTTGCCTTCATGATAATTGTCATTGTCTCTTTAACCTCACGGCAGATAGTTTTGCTGGACTTTGGAAAATCCAGCAGATAAACAGAAGTGAGGATGGCTTGAATCCACAAAGTAATTTGCGTACATCATTAGGGGTAATGAGTCACCCTGTCAATTCCTCACCCACATATAGTAAGTTTCACTCCAGCACTAGCACTGCCAACCAGGCACTATCTGCTCCCTGTGCTGCAAGATTTATACAACATAGTAATCTGAAAGAGCAAGAAAGACTTCTGGCTAGAAAAAGAACAAAGCTTTATCAGATTATAACACAGAAAATGCTGGAAGAACTCAGCAGGTTACGGAGTATTTATAGAGCGGAATATCTCAGTCCAAGGACTTTCATTAGGACAGGTAAAGGGTTTAAGCCTGAAATGTTAGCTCTTTCTTCCTCTCCATAGATGCTACCTAAACTGCTGAGTTTGTATGTGTTATGTGGATTTCCAGCATCTACAGAATCACTTGTGTTTATTAGATTATCAATAGATTTATCTAGTTTAATCAATATTCTATCCCATAACCATCATCATAACTCATTTTCCATTCTTGTTTTGAAGAAGACACCTTTTTCTCAATGGTGGATAAAATAGGGTCTTTTAAGAGACTCTTAGATAGGTACATAGAGCTTAGAAAAATAGAGGGCTATGCAGTAGGGAAATTCTAGGCAGTTTCTAGATTAGGTTACATGGTCAGCACAACATTGTGGGCCAAAGAGCCTGTAATGTGCTATAGATTTCCATGTTTCTATGTCCACATGTCACTTCATGGCATTAATGAAATAAATAGATAATGAAATAACTAACAATATATCTGGACTATAAAGCAAAACTGTAATCCTAGATGATAATAATTTTAAAAATCTATAGCTGTTTGAAGTTTCCAAATTCTGATGAAAGCTCTATACCTCGAACATAAGCTGTTTCTCTTTCTACACATTATGTTCAACGGCTGGGTGTTTCCAGCTTTTCCGGTTTTTGTTTAAGAAAGGTTGTCGGAGGGTTATATAGCCTTTGATGCTGAGGAGGGGGAAAAAATTCTTTCATCCCCCCTTTCAACCATGCACATCTCTCTAAAATTTAGTGAAATTAACTTTCCCACTCTGGAAGCTGTAAGGAAATAACAGCTAATTCAAGGGTCTCATATTAAGTACTCAGCACTTAAGAAATCAAGATTTCATGGTGCATGGAAGTAGGTGTCCAACAATGGGCTTGTAACCTACTCTAAAACTATAATTTTTACAGGTTTTCCAACCAAGTAGTTTGTATAACTTGCTTGAATGAACTGAACACCAATATTTACAAAGAAACATAGATGTAAAATCTGACATATTCTTTTTTTAAATTTTTTAAATTCAATTTTCAAATTTAATTACTTAGAATAATATCTACCCTCCCCCTCCCCTTAACCCTTCCCCCTGTAACATACCCCTACCTAAAAAAAAGGGAAAAAAAGGAAAAAACAAAGAAGGAAAGAAAGACTGCCTGGATATTGGAAAGTCTCCACATGCTCCATTGGATTCGAAATAAATTTAATATATGTATTTGTTTCTTTCCCCAGAGGATCAACATCTTTATCATTGGAGCACCTATATATACAATCCTATCTTTTGTAAATAAGGGCACCAAATACTCAAAAATGTTTCATATTTATTCCTTAAATTATAAGTAATTTTTTCAAGTGGAATACAGCTAAAGATTTCATTATTCCAACGGTCCATACTTAGATACGAATCTGATTTCCAAGTAACTGCAATAGCCTTCTTGGCTACTGCCAATGCAATTTTTTATAAATTATTTCTGATATTTATTCAATTTAAGTTTCCATTTTATCCCTTCAATGTCACCTAATAAAAATAATATTGGGTTATGTGGAAGTTGTGTTTCAATAACTTGTTCCAATAAAACTCTTAAATTTATCCAAAAAGGTTGAATTTTGAAACAAGACCAAGTAGAATGTAAGAAAGTACCAATTTCTTGATTACACTGAAAACATTGATCAGATAAGTTTGGGTTTAATCTATTTATTTTTTGCGGTGTAATATATAATTGATGTAAAAAATTATATTGTGCTAATCTAAGTCGAACATTAATTTATTTGCTGATGGTGTTTTGATCTATTTAACAAACCCATTGCATTTGTTGCGTAAATTATCTTCTAGATTGGAAGAATATGGGAAAGTATCAGGGTATAAAATAAACTGGGATAAAAGTGAAATTTTACCCTTTACTAAAGGAGACTACAGTCAATGTTGATTAGCAACTCAATTTAGATGGCCGATAAATGGCATAAATTATTTAGGTATAAGAGTTGATAATGATATAAAGAATTTATATAAATTAAATTATTTATCACTATTGAAAAAAATTCAAGAAGATCTTGATAAATGGATGATGTTACCAATAACATTAGTGGATAGAGTTAATGCTGTAAAAATGAATATATTTCCTAGATTACAGTATCTATTTCAAACACTACCAATACAATTGCCTCGGAAGTTTTTTTCAAGAGTTAAATAAATGTGTGAGGAAATTTCTTCGGAAAGGTAAGATGTCAAGAATATCGTTGGAAAAATTGACATGGAAATTTGACTTAGGAGGGTTACAACTTCTAAATTTTAAGAATTATTATAAAGCAAATCAACTTAGATTTATTGCATCTTTTTTTGACAATCTGACATATTCTTGATTTGGGAACAAAATAGATGAAAGTTATAGAATGAAGTCAATGTATTAAGATGCTTTCCTCATTGTGATGATGCTTTTATGGATATGCTGCTGAGAACAATATGAACATATCCAGAGTTAGTGGCCCCTGCTGAATGCTGGAAGAAGACTGCTTTTGTCTTACTGGTAGCTAGTGTAGTTAATAACAATACTGCCGCTCCCATTGATTAAAAGCCAAAAGTAGTTCAGTAAAATATCAGGTAGAGAACGTGAGTGATACAGTGTATTAAACTAGACAGTGTAAGGGGGTTTCGTCTTTCATGTTACTGTGTAGGCTAATTAGAATGTCTTCTTTGTTATGTTATACTTGGGAATGCTTCTTTGTTATGTTAAACGCTGAGAAAGTTCTTGTGTTGGCAGTTTGTTTTGGATTATCTACTGATAAGAGGACAAATGAACCGATTGGGTTAGTTGTTATGCCTGAGGGGTGTCTGTAAGAGATTGTATTGGCGGGGTTTTGGGAGCAGAAGGCGGGAGAGAGAGACAGAGGATGGACCAGGTCCTGTGAGTCCGCTAATGGGGTCGGACCCCGAGAAGGGCGTTCAGCGAGGAGAGGAGACGGAGACGGACTCGTGTGGAGCGTCTGGTCGACCACTGTTGTTGGTCCCAGGCGGCCGGTCGAGCTGGTCCGAGTGGTTGCAGGGTGAAGAAGAAGGGTCCTGAGCTCCAACTGTTTGTGCACAAAGAGATAGAAGTTTGATAAATGTGGCACCTTTTATTTTTCTTTTATATTTTATTCTCTATTATTTATATAGTTCCAGTAATATCTATAAACTGTAAATCATTTAATTGTATCTAGTGTATTGTCTGTTATTTGGGTGGGGTGGGGTACATCACACAGCATCCACACAAACTAATTACCCAGTTTGGCGGGGCCGAGGGCTGTTTCCCTAGACGACAGCGAGCCGAGCGACCCTGAGTTTGGCCGGGGGGGGGGGGCTACACAGTATATTGAGCAAAAATCTCTCAGTCCAAATGAAGGATCTAAAGACAGAACACAATCTCATAGACACAAGAAAACCTGCAGGTGCTGGAAATCCAAAGTGACACACAGAATGCTGGAGGAATGCAACAGACCAGGCAGCGTCTATGGAAAAGAGTGAACAGTTGACATTACAGGCCGAAACCCTTTGTCTGGACTGGAAAGGAAGTGGAAAATCAGAGTAAGAAGTTGGGGGGGAGGGAAAGAAGCATTGCTAAGTGGCAGATTATAGATGAAACCTGGAGAGGGGGAGCGGTGAAGTAAAGAGCTGGAAAATTGACTGGTGAAAGAGGTAAAGAGCTCATGAGGGGGGATCTGATAAGAGACGACAGAAGACTACAGAAGAAATTGAGGTGTACCAGTGGAGGGGCACCAGAGGGAGTTGCTGGGCAGGGAAGGAGATAAGTTGAAAGAGAGAAACAGAAATGGGGAATAGTGATGGGGGGGTGGAATTTCCTGGAATACCTGTGATATTCATACACTGAATTAAATATGGGTGAAATGAGAAATTGATATTCATGTCATCAGGTTAGTGGCTATTTCCAGGTTGCTCCTCCATCCTGAGTATGGCTTCATCATGGCAGTAGAGGAGGCCATGGACAAACAGTCAGTATGGAATGGGAAGTAGAATTGAAATGGTTGGCTAATGGGAGATCCCACTTCTTCTAGTGGATGGAGTGAAGGTGCTCAGTGAAGTGGTCTCCCAGTCTACATCAGGTCTCCCTGACATACAGGAGGCCACACCAGGAGCAGCAGATACAGTAGATGACCTCAAAAGACTCACAGGTGAAGTGTCTCCTCACCTGCAAGGACTGTTTGGGGCCCTGAATGGTAGTGAGGGAGGAGGTGTAGGGGCAGGTGTAACATTTGTTCTGCTTGCATGAGTAAGTGCCAGGAGGGAGATCAGTGGGGAGGGACAAATGGGCAAGGGAGCCACATAGGGAACAATCCCTGTGGAAAGCTGAAAGTGGAGGGAAGTGAAAGATGTGCTTGGTTGTGGGATCCCGTTGGAGATGGCAGAAGTTACAAAAAATTATACACTGGATGTGGAGGCTAGTGGGTTGGTAGGTGAAGACAAGAGGAGCTCAATCCTTGGTGCAGCGGCGGGTGGATGGGGTGAGAGCAGACGTGCATGAAATTGAAGGGATGCAGGTAAGGGCAGCGTTGATGGTGAAGGATAGGAAGCCCCTTTCTTTGAAGAAGGAGGACATCTCAGTTGTTCTGCAATGAAAAGCCTCATCCTGAGCGCAGATGTGATGGAGATGGAGGAGCTGAGAGAAGGGGATGGCACTTTTACGAGTGACAGGTTGGGAAGAGGTATGATCCAGACAGCTATGAGAGTCCTTGGGTTTATAAAAGATATCAGACAGTCTCCAGAGATGGAAAGGGTGATCAAGAATGGGGAGAGAGATATCAGAAATGGACCAAAATCACATAGCTCCTACGTTTTACCTCCAAAACAGACTTTTTTCTTTATTACTAGCACACTAAAGTAGTGATGTCACTTGTCCTGGAATGAGTGCTCCCCAATCCAAAGTTTCCATTATTTCTTTTTTATTTCTTAACTACTTCTCACACCCCTACAATCCCATTATCTCTACCATGCATGAATTATGTACAGTATATACAGTGAGGTAAGCCTTTTAGCAATGTCAGCCTTCAGTGACTATGCGCTATTTAAGCCCTTAAGCTTGTGTACCTCATGTACTGCTTGAGTACTGTGGAGTTCTGTCTTTACCTTACATGCGCAATAGTATGCTTCCATCCTGGATTTTATTGGATTGCTGTTGGGCTGGTAACCTGGCATGTGTTTACTAAAGTTCACTTGAACCTAACATGGTTCAGGTTATTTTGATTTCATACTTTATCTGCCTGCAAACCAGCAAAATTCCTCGTTGTCACTCTGCTGCATGATCATCTGCCTGTTCTCTACAGAGCCAATTCACTATTCCCTCCTACAGATCTCAACCCAAAATGTTTACTCTTTCATAGATACTGCCTGACCTACTGAGTTCCTCTAGAAGCTCTTTTCTTTTGCTCCAGATTCTAGTATCTACAGTCTCTCTTGTCTCTCTGAACTATATTTTAAAATGTGCAACAGACCCCCTCATATTGATTCTTCCACCCTACTCCAGCAAATGTCTCTTCACACAAACTATTCAAAAGGTACCCACAAACTGACACTCAATATATTCTATTTAAATCATATATCTCTCTCAATCATCTTCAACAAATAGAAAATCATTAATCCAACACGTCATTCTCTCACTCATAGTCTCCTTCTTGCAAGAGAAGAAAGCACATGCACCCAGGTATGACAGAGAGTTGAAATTGGTCCTTCAGTAATGTTGCAAATGATAGCGTTGTGGGTGGAGGTGCTGGACATCATTGGCTCAGGATGTTCCGCCAGGGAAGTGTGGAGAGTTGCAAATATTTATGTTGTACAATTAAACATCACCTACTGTATATGTATAATTTCAGATCGATTTTGAGGATGTGACGAGTACACATGCAGCCAGTCAATCATGTGGTGAATCAACTGGGCCTCCTATGTGCAGGAAGTACTCTCTTTTGGACACGGGCTTTTGAGTGTGCATGTTTTCATCTCAGCAAGCCCGCTCCCACACCGTAAGTTGCCCAGTGTCTACCGCTAATAACATGACTCATTGAAGAGGTTTAATCATACCGCTATTGTTATTCTCGCTGTGCGCATACGTGACACTATATGCACAGTGAATTACCACTCATAGCTTCACCAATAGCAAATTAGAAAGTGATTATGTCCATAATGGTTAGGTGAAGTATCCTGACTAATATTTTCAATTCATATCAATTATCTCCCAAAGGGGTTTTCAGTGTCTCTTGGGAGAAGGAGGCAATAACTCCTCTAAGGAAATTGTTCACTTTGAGGGTATATTGTAGCAGTTTGCAAGCAGACCATGCACCAGCAAATCATTTACATCTTTGTCCTTTTCCACTCGTGACTTGGTGCTTTCTAATCTAATTTCTATTCATAATACTCATCCTCAAATTATTCCCATCTCCTTCATATTCTTACCTTGAGTCGCTGGACTTCTCGTATCCATTACTATGCTATTTGTTTCTGACACTGCTTGAAATAATGAATCACTTTGCTCTAGGAAGAGAATTTTTTTCTGCTTTCCATATTTGATTAATTTGTGAATATTTTTGACTGATGATCTCTGGTTTTGGTCTTCGCCATGCAAAACAGGTGAAAATTTAACTTCATATCATTGTGTCTTTCAGTACCAGCTTGCTGTTAATTAATGATCACACACATACACATAAAAACACACACACATGAATTCAAACCCAGGACCATACCATTCATCTCAAAGTCTGGTGTTGATGCCACAAATGATATGTTTTGTTATGTTTTTAGGCCATTGGAAGAATTAATAGTCAGCAGATCATAATGTCAACCATGTGCAATGCCAATTTGTCACTAGCACTTATGAAATAGCCAAAATAACTTGGCTTCAAAAACTCTGTTTCTCACCCATTATCCTCTTTGAGCTCATTAATTTTGTGAAGGCTGAAATCTCCCATGGCCTATTTTCCTCTAATTGGCCAAAAAAATGAACTACACTCTTTTCCATTGATGCTGTCTGACCTGCTGAGTTCCTCCCGCATCTTATGTGCGTTGCTTCCTCCTCTTCTTTTCAGTTTTGCTAATTTGTAAGCTATTAATGTGATTGAGTGTTTCATTTTTGACTTTCTTGCACCTGTGTCACTTTTTCTTAGAGATATGCTAATTTTGATAAACACATCTACTCCACTTTCCCGTTTATCCACATTTTTCTATATGTTCACCCTTTCAATGACCAATTACTAGTCCTGATTTTCTCTGTAGTCACATTTCAGTGATCTCGATTATATTTGTTTATTTTCATGGTATTATTGCCTTAATTTCCCTTTTATTTAGAGTTGCAAGGATTCTCATTTTTAATTACACTAGCACTCAATATATTTTTATAATCCTGTTTCATAACTATTATTTCAATGCAACTTTATGTCCATTCTTATTGCATTCTTAGTATGCTTAACTGTTTATTTTTGATAATAAAATTATTTTATAGATCTAAATCTTCTATCACCCATGAAAAAGAACCCTTCTTTCCCACTCCAGCATTCATGGTTTAATACGTTTATTCCAACGCTGAAGGAAAATCAGACATAATGCAGACATTGTAAACTTCAAGGTACTTTTAAAAAGATTTGGTTCATAACTTCTGATACTTCCTCATCAGTGTTTCCCTTTCCTTCTTTACTTTGAGGTGGATCACACAATGAAGTATAGTTCTGAAAAATTTGAAGCTAGTACTTAACGGAATAAAAAATCTTAGTGTTAAGATTCATGTCTCTGCAATGTTATTCAGTGTCTTTTACTTAGAAAGCAAACAACTTATTTGCAGAAAGCCTAGATAATAAAATATGGAAATATTTTCCTCTTCTTGCCCATTCAATTCTCTTACATTATTGCTACTTGACTGTGACTAGACTCCAATTTTCTTCTTTAAATATACCATTCAAAGTATAGAGAAATCATCTACATCCCAACAAAGTATTTCAATTTACCGATAACCACGTGTACAGAATTTTCCATCACACAAGGAATTCTGCAGATGCTGGAAATTCAAGCAACACGTATCAAAATTGCTGGTGAATGCAGCAGGCCAGGCAGCATCTCTAGGAAGTGGTACAATTGACGTTGCGGGTCGAGACCCTTCGTCAGTCCTGACAAAGTGTCTCGGCCCTTACGTCGACTGTACCTCTTCCTAGAGAGGCTGCCAGAATTCCCCATCATCCCTCTTTTATCTCAAATTTCAAACCTGTTATATTCCCAAGGGAATAGGGTCAATGTTCAGTTAATCTCTAAGATCTTGGATATTCTGAATCCTGCCATGACTTTGTTAAGCTGCATTTTCTTGCATTTATTTCTTTATCATTCAGACTTAACATTGAGAAGTTAATTGTTCCATAAATGGAATTAATCAATGTTACTGAACTCCTTTGAAATGTGTAGGAACATTATTGTCTGAATTTCTGGAGCAAAGACTTACTGAGAGGAACTTAGTGAAGTAACTGATATTTCTTCAGTACTGTACTTAGAAAGACAGCAGCAGAATTTTCCTTGCCATCTGCTGCCACCTTCAGCCAGATAGCCAACTTTTACAATTCTATTCTGCTTTCACTGTAGAATTACATACACAATAAATGGTAAGACCATAGAAGTACTGAGGTATATAAAGACTTTGATGTACAAATCAAAGGATCACTGTAGGTAGCAAAGCAGACAGATAAAAGAACATTAAAAGGCTTATTGAGTGTATTTTAATTTATTTTACTTAGAAATACGGTGCAGAACAGACCCTTTCAGCCCAATGAGCCACACCACCTAGAAAACCACCTATTTGACCTTAGCCAAATCATAGAACAATTTACAATGTCCAATTTACCTACTAACCAGAACGTCTTTGGACTCTGGTTTGGCCACAACTTGTCGCCACACTGGAGAGAGTACTGAGCAGGTTCACCAGTAGGACAATAGGTGGAACAATTCCGTTATGAGGGAGACTAGGTAGGCTAAGTTTCTTTTCCATGAAGTGGAGAGGAACAAGAGAGACTTGTATAAAGGAATGCAAAATTATGAAGGTAGATAGTGGTAGAGCTGTATTGAACTTGAAGACATGGGTTTAAAATAAGCATTAGAAGATTTAGAGAGGACCCTAGGCAGCACTTACATCACCCAGGAGGTTGGTTGAAATCTGGAACATATTACTGGAGGATAGTTGATACAGAGACTCTCAAGGCACTTAATCATATCAAAGAATTCTTGACCCACTAAAGCCTACAGGGTTAATTTCCAAGTGCTGGAAAGTAGGATGACCGTATTTGAGTACTTAATGTTCAGAAGGGTCATGGTGTGCTGAAGCGCCTATTTTAGGATCATTAGTGAAAAATGTTATCTCCCCAAAAGACATGTTTCCCTACACCGATGTCCACAAGAGCATATGAAAATGGAAGGGAGATAATGAATGGTTGATCCAGTAAGTTCATTCCCATTTGACATGTTGTAATATCTGCACAACATCACCTCTATTTCCATTCCATTGTCTTTTTCTCCAGCCATCTTCACATCCCAAGCTCATGGGAATCAATGGGCAGAGGCAGCGTGGATGCAAAACTGAAAAAGCCAACATACTGCTGAAAATGTTTAAGGAGCTCAGATCCAAGTTAATGAACCTTTGGATTATTAACTCCAAGGAAAGCTGAAATTGGCATATGGTGAAGGAATCATTGAGTTGAATGCACACAGGAAGCAGGTATTTTGATGCATAGAGATAGCATTGAAAAGAAGGAAACAATGAGTTGAATGGAAACCGTTTAATCAGGACTAGGACTTGCACTCTGATATATTGATTATCTTGAGCTCTAAATGGTGTGATTAACAAAAATCTCTGTAGGACTGGGAGGGTTCAGTTGAGGAGAGCTCTAAAAAGGCGGGAGGAGGAGATAGTAGCGCCGCGCGCACGCAGCCCTCAGGTGAAAATGATATTGTATCCGTTAAATAGGGGCCGTGGGCAATTCTGATTTGATGGAGACAGACGTGAAAGCACAGAGGAACATCTGGAGAAATTTCTGAAAAGCAGGTTCGCTGCCGCTGTTACTGGGTGATCGAGAATCTTCTGAGGGAAGGCCCCAAAATCCTCGGCTTTACCTGCTGCTGGTGACCGAGATTGAGGTCGAATCGTTCGGATAGAGATGGTGCTCGGTACTAGGTGTCGGAGAGCTGATCGGAGGCTCGAAGTTTTCGGATGACTCAGAGTCGGACTGTGGTCGGGCATGGCAGGAAAAGTTTTCTTCCTTCTTCCGTCTGTGTGAGATGTGGGACATTTGAGAGACTTTGAACTTTATTACTGTGCCATGGACTCTTCTTCATCAAGTTATGGTATTGCTGCACTGTTGTGACTATATGTTATAATTATGCGGTTTTGTTAGTTTTTTCAGTCTTGGTCTGTCCTCTGTTTTGTGATATCACACCAGAGGAAATATTGTATCATTTCTTAATGCATGCATCACTAAATGACAATAAAAGAGGACTGGGTGTCTTCATAATCTAATCTAATTTAATTTAAAGGGTAGTAGAGAAATTCTTCTTTGGTTTTCTGGCATTAAGTTTGTGTGTGAGAACTGTCTAGTGATTATATACAGATCTTCAGAATTTCTTTCTTCTGGGAATAATGTTCCAGCATATTTGAAGATGGATCTTCAGAAACGAAACCTTGAATTGCAAAAGATTACCTTGACAAATTAGAATATATTTCATTTAAGTTTGTGAATTTTTCCTGTGCTCTACCTGTGGTAGACCTAATTCTTAAGCATTGTTGACTTGATAAGTTAAAACTCCACTTCAATAACATTACATTGAAGCCCACCCTATTGTACGCAGTCCTTTCACACTATTAGACATGTGAATATGCCAGCAGGATTAACAATACTAGAGGAGAGTTTGTCAAAGTTCAAAATTCAAAGTAAATTTATTATCGAAGTACATACAGAAAATGTAACTGTATACAACCCTGAGATTCATTTTCTTATGGGCATACTCAATAAATTCATAATAGAATAATAACTATAATAGAATCAATGAAAGACTGCACCAACTTGGCATTCAACCCGTATGCAAAAGCCAGCGGACAAAAAGAAGAAATTACCAATAATGACACATAAGTAATAAGTAAATGTGCATGGGCGCACCCTTCTGAAGGATACTGTCATATTGGCCTCAGAGAGTTTATCAAGAAAATATAATTGCTGAAGTTATTGCAAACTCCTAAAATAAATTACCATTGATGTTTATTTTTATATAAAATAGTCTGCTTTGTGTTTTCTTAATAGAAGACCCATGATGAGGCTGCTTGCAAAAGTGAAGAATTTTTATTAGCTAACTCCATACCATAGTGAATTAGCTGGTGAAATCACTCCTTGATCCATTTAGTGTGCTGCACATGTAAAGCTCAGTTATTGTGGTTGTCTTTTGCCGTAACCTATCATTCAGATTATGACATATGAGCAGACCAGAAGAAATGGAAACAGAGAAAAGTGTTTTATAATTCAATTTATAATTGCAGCCTCACATCTGAAAAATTAAGAATGAGCATTTCATAAAAAACAATTCTGATTAGGATGGTGCTTAGAATGCTATGCTTAATGTTAAGTAACCAGAGCCATGGAAAAAATATGGATTACAAATACCCATTCCAAGCATTTATTTTAACAGCTAGCAACTACTGCATATTCATTACCTTGGCTTTAATCATGCTTTCATAATTCTTGAAATATTAACTTGCTATTGTTTTAATACTGAATAGTAATTAATTCACAGTTTATAATACAGATCAATTGCATTGTCAAAGATGCAAAAGGAAAGCTTGTTGAAATAATATACCAATATTACCTATATGATATATACTACATTTACCCAAGGTGGTTGGGTGTGCCATATGCATCAGTATCAGTTACTTGTACAGCACAACAGATATGTATACATACATTCAGGCAAGATATGGTTACATTAATGATGCACTCATATTCTTGAAAAATTTATCTGTTTATTTTAATTCATTTTTCTCTGAATAATATCAATACAGTAAAAAGCAGTCAATTATTAAAAAGATAATTCTTTCGAAATGAAAGGGAAATATAATTTCAAATGCAGAGTATCACATTTTAGAAGTCCAAGTAGATTTGGTGTATCACCAACAACTCAAGCAAATGTCGCCAAATATACCATGGACAGCATTTGGACTGTTTACGTCACCATCTGGTCATGGAGGTGCCAATGCATAGGATCGTATGAGGCTTCAGAGTTATAGACTCAACCAGCTCCATCACATTCCCAAGCCTCTCCACCATTGAGGACATTTTCTAAGGGCAGCATTCATCACTAAAGACCCTCACCATCTGAGGCATGTCCTCTCCTTATTACTACCATCAGGGGTAATGAGAAGAGAACACGTCCCAGATGTTGATAACCCTTAATTTCAGAATAGTCCCTGAACCCACAAAAACTACCTCACTATTCCTCTTGCGCTAGTTATTTTGCTTTAATTTTAATGTGACTTGTAGTTGTTTATGTTTTGCACTGTACTTCTGCCCCAAAGAAACAAGTTTCATGAAATACAATATGTTAATAATAATGAAACTGATACCGATTCTGAAAGATATTCGTAAGCAGAAGAAAGCCATGATTCTCATTGTAATAGGGCGGGATAACTGCATATTACCCCACAGGAAAATTATGTTCACCTGAACTTGAACACATAATAATCAAATGCTGTCTGTTCTATTTACCTAGTGAGTCCCACAGTTCTCATCAGTGTTACTTACCACCTATAAACAATTGCTTGACATACTGCATGATGCCATCTCCAGTCAAGAAATAATCCATGCCAAGGCATTTCAAATCATAATCAAGGACATTAACCAAACTTGTTTAAAGAAATCTCTGCCCAATTACCATCAGCATATAACCTGTAGTACCAAAGGTCGCAACACACTGGACCACTGTTACAACAGGAATTCTGCAGATGCTGGAAATTCAAGCAACATACATCAAAGTTGCTGGTGAACGCAGCAGGCCAAGCAGCATCTATAGGAAGAGGCGCAGTCGACGTTTCAGGCTGAGACCCTTCGAAGGGTCTCGGCCTGAAACGTCGACTGCGCCTCTTCCTATAGATGCTGCTTGGCCTGCTGCGTTCACCAGCAACTTTGATGTATGTTGCTTGGACCACTGTTACACTAAGGTTACAATTTTTACTGTGCCATGCCCAGGCTGCATTTCAGGAAAGCTGATCACTTGGCAGTCCTTCTCCTTCCTACATACAAGCAGAGGCTAAAAACCAAATCTCCAGAGATTAGGACGACAGAGGTGGTCACAGGAGGCAGTGGAGTGGCTATGGAATTGTTTCGAGTTGGTAGACTTAAGGCTGATTTACACTTGTGCGTACGGCCTACGCCGTAGGCCTGATTTATACTTTTGCGTAGCCCTACGCCGTAGCAAGCATGCATAGTTGTGTCTGCGTCGCTCTGCAATTCACTGCCAAAACGCTAGTTGGCGTTGGGGTTTCTATGCCACTGTGTTGAGTTTCTTCGTGAGAGACATAGATGAGGAAATGCATTTCAAATATTTTCAGATGTCGGCACGTAGATTTGACAATTTGGTTCTTCATCTCCAACAATTTATTTCGCATCAATGTACAGACATGGCAGAGAAAAGCCACCGGAAATGTGTAGGAGGAAATGCGATGCTACCAAGCGGACTAATCACAGTTGTTGTGGTCTGCATCGCCGCAACGCGCGAGTTACATTTTTGGGGAGGTGCACGTCACCTTACAGCGTAGGGCACAGCGTAGGGTATGTGGTACCTACGGCGTACATTTGATGCAGAAGTATAAATTGGGCTTTAGCCGTGTTCAAGGACTCATCTGGGGATCTGAATAAATACACCTTGGTTGTCATGGACTTTACAAAAACAATTGTAGACAAGTGTGTCCCCACAAAATCAATCAGAGTCTTCCCCAGCTCATCCAGCCCTTGATGAACCATGAGGTTCGCAGTCTGTTGAGGGCCGGTTCAGAGGCATGCAAGTATGGTGACAAGTTACAAGTGTTCCAGGTATGATCTCCAGAAAGCTATCACATGGTCAAAGTGGCAATTCCGGACTAAACCTGAACCAACGAAAGTTGCTTGACAGTTGTGGCAGGGCTTGAATGTTCTCACGTTTTATAAAATCAAGCAACATAGGCAACAATGGGGCTTCACTTCCAGGAGATCAATGCCTTCTATGCTCGCTTTGACCATCAAAATATGAAGAAACCATCATGAAATCCCACAGACCATGATAAACCTGTGATTTCATTCTCTGAGGCTGACACGTGAGCAGCCTTCAGGGGGGTGAACCCACAAAAAGCACCCAGGCTAGATAGGGTACCTGGCCAAGTACTAAAGACATGCTGATCATCTGGCTGGAGTGTTCACTGAGGTCTTTAACCTCTCACTTTGTCGGTATGGGGTATCCACCTGTTTCAATCAGGTTTCACTTAGAAGAATGTGGTAACCTGCCTTGACGACTATCGTCTTGTAGCACTTACATCCACACTAATGAAGAGTTTTGAGAGGTTGATGGTAAAACAAATCAACAAGATGACTTGGATTCATTCCAAGTTTGCCTACTGAAGCAACAGGTCTACGGCAGATGCCATTTCATTGGCTCTTCCCCCAACACTGGAACACCTGATTTGCAAAGATTCATACTTCTGAATGATCTTTATTAAATACAGCTCAACATTCAATACCGCTATCCCCTCAGAACTAATCAATAGGCTTCAAGGTCTCAATACCACTCTGTGCAATTGGATCCTTGATTTTCTCACTTGCAAACCCCAGTCAGTTCAGATTGGAAACAGAATCTCCTCCACAATCCCCATCAACACAGGTGCAGCACAAGGTTCTGTGTTTAGCCCCCTGATCTACCCGCTTTATACTTATGACTGTGTAGCTAAGAACTGCTCCAATGCTATATGCTGATGACAGCACTGTCATTGGCTCAATCCAAAGTGGTGATGGATCAGCATATATGAGGGAGGTGAAAAATCTGTCTGAGTGGTGCCACAACGACAAACTCTCACTCAATGTCAGCAAGACCAAGGAGCTGATTATTGACATCAGGAAGAGGCAATCAGAGGGCCATTAGCCAGTTCAAATCAGAGGACTGAGGTGGAGAGGGTCAGAACCTTTAAATTCCTTGGTATTATCATTTTGGAGGATCTGCTCTAAGTCCAGTACGTAAGAGCAATTGTAAAGAAAACATGGTAGTGCCTCTGCTTCCTTAGAAGTTTGTGAAGATTTTGCATGACATCTAAAATTTTGACAAAATTCCATAGATGTGTGGTGGAGAGTATATTGACTGGCTGCATCACAGCCTGGTATGGACACACTAATGGCCTTGAAAAGTACAAAAAGTAGTGGATACGGCCCAGTCCATCACAGGTAAATCCCTCTCCACAATTGAGCATATTTACACTGAGCTGTGTCGCAGGAAACTAGCACACATCATCAGGGACACCCCCACCACCCAGGACATACTCCCTTCTCACTGCTGCCATCAGG
Source organism: Mobula hypostoma (assembly GCF_963921235.1). Lineage (NCBI taxonomy): Eukaryota > Metazoa > Chordata > Chondrichthyes > Myliobatiformes > Myliobatidae > Mobula > Mobula hypostoma. Next base: position 36,879,778 of record NC_086109.1, read on the forward strand.
AAGAGGGTACAGGAGCCTCAGGACTCACCCCACTAGTTTCAGTCACAGTTATTATCCCCCAACCATCAGGATCTTGAACCAAAGGGGCAACTTCACTTTGCTATACTTGTCCCATCACTGAAATGCTTCCACGACCTATAGACTCACTTTCATCTCATGTTCTCCATATGTAGCTTTTTTAGTTATTATTTTTATTTACACAGTTGTTGTCTTTTGCACTCTTGTTGAATGCCAGTTGGTGCCGTCTTTCATTGATTCTATTATGGTTGTTATTCTATTATGGATTTATTAAGCATGCCCGCAAGAAAATGAACCTCAGTTTTGTTTGTGGTGACATTTGTGTTCATTGATAATACATTTAATTTGAACTTTTGAACTTTGAAGAAACCAAAATAAGATTGGGAGTCCACTTTGTGGAACATACCTGTTCATGGAAACATAGAAACATAGAAAATAGGTGCAGCAGTAGGCCATTCGGCCCTTCGAGCCTGCACCGCCATTCAGTATGATCATGGCTGATCATCCAACTCAGAACCCTGTACCAGCCTTCCCCCCATACCCTCTGATCCCTTTAGCCACAAGGACCATATCTAACTCCCTCTTAAATATAGTCAATGAACTGGCCTCAACTGTTTCCTGTGGTAGAGAATTCCACAGATTCACCACTCTCTGTGTGAAGAAGTTTTTCCTAATCTCAGTCCTAAAAGGCTTCCCCTCTATCCTCAAACTGTGACCCCTCGTTCTGGACTTCCCCAACATCCTGCATCTAGCCTGTCCAATCCCTTTAGGATTTTATATGTTTCAATAAGATCCCCCCTCAATCTTCTAAATTCCAACGAGTATAAGCCTAGTCGATCCAGTCTTTCATCATATGAAAGTCCTGTCATCCCAGGAATCAATCTGGTGAACCTTCTTTGTACTCCCTCTATGTTCATCCACCTGTCACCTGTCATTTTAATTAGCAGTTTTATTCTTTGTGATTTTAGACTCCATTCCCCTCCTCCTAGTTGTATCTCCCTCTTTTGGTGCTCACACCTCCTAGCTGGCTTGTCTTTCACTCTTCTGTCCTTCACCTTTGCTCAAAAATTGTGCAATTTAAGGAAGTTTTAATTTTAACTGAAGCAAGTTAATCATTCTGAGGTATTAATTCTATTTTTCTATTTCTCTCTGTTTTTCTGACCTTCTGGGTATTCTCAGCATTTACTGTTCTGCTTCCGAATAGATTTGCTAACTTAAGAAAATGACGGTCTTCGCCTGAGAATTATTCCTTTCCCCTGTAAGTATTCAGCAGTCCAGAAATCAAAGAATGAAGGCAATTCTGAGTTTGGACACAATGTACAAGGTTTGAGATATCTTGGTCAGAGATTATTGCTGAGATCTTTCCTCTTCCTGGAGACTTTTATAGGATTTATAAAGTCTTAAAGATGTTTACAATTATCAATATGTAAATGTAGCCCTGATTAAATTTTACATTTATTTAGATCAAAGGCAGGTAAACTCTTAATGGGCAGGGAAGCGCACAACAGTAGAAGGCTGCTGGAAGTTATTTAACTTGAGTGAGACTCGAGTTAGAGGTCATGAGTTAAAGGTGAAAGGTCAAATGTTTAAGGTGAACATGAGGGGCAACTTCTTCACTCAAAGGGTGGTGAGAGTGTGGAGCGAGCTGCCTGTGGAAGTGGAAATTTGAATAGGTACACGGTGGGAGTAGTGTAGAGGGCTCTGGTCTGAATAGGACCAGGCAGAATGGTAGTTCAGCACTGACTATATGTGCTGAAGGGCCTGATTCTCTGCTGCGGTGTTCTATGACTCTATAACTCTGAATCTAACACCAGACAGAGTGGTAATTTGTTCAATATGCTCACAGCAAAGGGTAAAATGCAGAATAAGAGCTTACAATTACACAAAATTCATATTTCACCAGAGACATCATCATAATAAAATATATTTGTTTCATAAAGTAGTGGAAATAAAATGAACAAAACATAACTTAAATAATATTGACAGGACTTTCCCACTGCAGGGTATAATTTACAGAATACATTACTGAGGAACTAAAATAGACCATTCAACTTTTTGAGCCATTCTCCATTCATCTTTTATCTCATCTCTATTTACATTTCCTAATTCCATATTCCTAGATTGACAAAAAAAAATAAAACTTGTTCATGACATTCCTGATACTGATACTTTTAGAGATGAAACTCCAGATTTGATTTTCTAATTATAAAGCATGTAAACTTTGGTTTTGATTATTCCATCAGAAGTAGTAGTTGCTGTATAGTTAGCTTTTCAATTCATTAAACACTATTAATCTGTTGTATTTAAGAAAATACGAAGTTTTATGTAACCCACTCTTAGTTTAAAACTTTATCCCAGTATCATTCCGAAGAATTGGAATTGTACCATCTCCAAATCCTTCATAAAATGCAGTATCATAAGCTGGACATAATACTCCGATATGGAATCCAACCAAGGCAATCTAAGACCCTACAGCACTTGCTTTTGTAATTCAGACTTTTTGAGTTGAAGATAACATTAAGTTGGCCTTAATGACTGCAGGTTGTATATACCTATTGCCAGAATATGCAGAGGCTTTGAGTAATAGCTGAGGTTACCTTTAATGGAAAAGAGATTTAGTAGAAGCTCCACGTGAACCCCCACAGAGCCTGAGGACTCTGTCATATCAGTCTCTGAGGTTAATATGAGAACATCCTTCAGGAGGATGTATCCACCATCACAGGTGTACACTTATCCCCCTGCTCTACTTACTTTATACTTACGATTGTGTGGCTAGGTACAGCTCCAATGCTATATTTAACCCTTACATATTGTTCAGGTCAAATCTGACCCATTTTGACATTTGACAGCAGTAGAAACACCCAAAGTGCCATTTTTTTAGCCGAAATTTGATGATTTTTCCTAAAGTGACCCAAAATGTGCAAAAATGAAAATATTTAAAAAATTTTATGCTCTTGTACAGGTGCTACAAATTTTTGTACATGAGGCTGTTCCAGGTCAAGTTTGACCCATATCTATTGAAATGGATTTTAGAGCTCTGAAACATTAATTAAGCGTTAATCACCCATTTATTAATGTCAGATAGGCTATTTACACATTCTAAATAGATCTGTGGTTCAAAATTTGGTATAGACACTTGTTATGAGGGGATTCTTGGGCTGGGTCAAAATTGACCCAGACCATACTGTGAAAGTGTAGAATATGAACAGGTTGCCTGGGTTAAGTTTACTGACAATGCCACTGTTGTTGGCTGAATCAAAAGTGGTGATGTATCAGCATACAAGAGGGAAGCTGAAAATCTGCTTGAACGATGCATCAATGTCAACAAGATCAAAGAGATGATTATTGACTACAGGAGGAAGAAGCTGGAGATGCATGAACCAGTCGACATTAGGTACAGCAGCCTTAGGTTCACGAACACTTAATACTCTACAAACATCAAGCTCCTGAACTGGAGTGGATAACTTCATTCACCATCACTCTGAACTGATTCTACAACCTACAGACTCACGTTACAACTCATTTTACAAATCACATTCTCAGTGTTATTTTTATTTGCACGGTTTGTACATCATCGGAGACGCCCATCACCCAGGCCATGCTCTCTTCTCACTGCTGCAGTCAGGTAGAAGTTACAAGAGCCCCAGGACTCACACACCAGGTTCAAAAACAGTTACTGCCTCTTAGCCATCAGGCTCTTGAATAGAAAGGGACAACTACACTCCCTCGCACCATCATTGATATGTTCCCTCCACCAATAATCTCATTTTAAGGACTCTTTATCTCATTATCTCATATTCTCATTATTGATTCCTATTTATTTATATTTGCATTTGGACAGTTTGTTGTCTTCTGTACCCTGATCGATCTTTCATTGATCCTGTTATAGTTACTAATCTGTAGATTTGCTAAGTATATCCATGGGAAAATGAATCTCAGTGTTTTATATGGTGACATATATATACTTTGACAATAAAATTTACTTTGAATTTTGAATCTTTGTTTACTTGTAGTTTCTCAAAAATTCTGTTGTATTTTATTTTGCATTCCAGCAAAGGTCGGCTGGTGGTGAGATCAGCGCCGGACTCCGGAGCGAAGATTCCCGAGTTCGAACCCAGTCGGGCCGCTCCCGGGCACGCTTCCCATCTGTGCCGGGTTGAGTGTCGAGCTCGCAACTCGGCCTCGTTAAAAAAAAAACTGCGCTGTGAGAAGGACGTGGGGCACCACTCACAGAATCTTTCCTCCAAGACAACCACTTGAAAAGTGGTCGCCAAAGCTCTGGTAGAGTATGGCAGACATAAAAAAAGAAAAAATTCCAGCAATAAAATGAATCTCAAAGTTATATTCACACACTCAGTAAGCACATTATTAGATACACCTGTTTGCTAATGAAAATATCTAACCAGGCAATCACGTGGCAACAACTCAATGCACAGACACACGCAGACATAGTCAAAATATTCAGTTGTTCCGAATGGCGAAGAAATGCGATCTACTGTAAGTAACTTTGACTGTGGAATGATTGTTGGTGCCAGTTAGGGTGGTTTGAGTATCTGAGAAACTGCTGATCTCCTGTGATTTTTACACACATGCCATGGTCCCTTCTGGCAATCCCCCACCTTGCCATTTGCCTCAAGATTTGGGCCTCGATCACCTCATTTAGATTCCAATCATTCCCAGGTACCACTAACTACACGCACCTGCTTCCCATCAAACGGCAGGATAAAAACCCTGTGACCACAGCAAGAAGCCGCCAGTTCGTTGGTTGACTCTTGTGAGAGTAAACCTTGTTTCCTATTCCTGAGAACTGTTAGTTCTAAGCTTTGCATCGTCTCCTGGATATCGGCTCCCCGCTCGCGGTGGTGCTACGCCTAACGACTCTGCCTCGGCATCTGTGTCCTGCACTTGGGTTCATCCCCAGCCACGTCCTTGCAACAACACAACAGTCTTCAGGATTTAGAGAGAATGGTGTGCAAAACCAAAAAAAAACATCCAATGAGTGGCAGTTCTGTAGCAAAACTGAGAGAGATCGGAGGAGAATAACCAACTTGTTCAAGCTGATAGGAAGGTGACAGTAACTCAAATAGCCACGCAATAGAATAATGGTGTGCAGAAGAGCATCTCTTCTGATATAGTACACGTCTCATAAAGCGACCACTGAGTGCACATGTTCTTAGATAATAAATTTACTTTGAACTTTGAAATTTGATAGAATATAATAATCAATATAAATATCCCATTTTAAAAGAACAGTATTGATAAATATTCCCCAAATAATCCACAGTTTTCTGACAGACTAGTTTTCTGATATTCTTATAGTTTAAGACTTTCCAGCTGCAAACAACTCAGTCTGCTTGCTACTCAAGTGTTAAGGATTAGTTGCACACATGCACAACTGAGTTAACATGACAACAAAGGTAATCATCCAGTTAAACTGCAGAGGAAAGATTTGCATGAAATGTGAACGAGGTTCATTTCTTCTGCACAATAGATGCTCTAATTACTACCAATTATACAGTAATAATTAATAACAAAGCTGAATTTAAGATTCTATCATAAAAATGCCAAACATTATCATATTGTATTTGAACAGAAACATTGACAAATTTCCATGAAGTGTCTGAGCAAATACATATGACATTAACGTCCTGGTCTTCCCAATAAAGCAAAATATTTATTCCTAAAATATTTCAGGAGAATTGTTTATCATGAAAAGATTATGAGAGAAAACTGGCAGGGAACATAAAAACTGACTGTAAAAGCTTTTATAGATATGTAAAAAGGAAAAGACAGGTAAAGACAAATGTAGGTCCCCTGCAGACAGAAACAGGTGAATTGATTATGGGGAGCAAGGACATGGCAGACTAATTGAATAATTACTTTGGTTCTGTCTTCACTAAGGAGGACATAAATAATCTTGCAGAAATAGTAGTAGGGGACAGAGGGTCCAGTGAGATGGAGGAACTGAGTGAAGTACATGTTAGTAGGGAAGTGGTGTTAGGTAAATTGAAGGGATTAAAGATAGATAAATCCCCAGGGCCAGATGGTCTGCATCCCAGAGTGCTTAAGGAAGTAGCCCAAGAAATAGTGGATGCATTAGTGATAATTTTTCAAAACTCGTTAGATTCTGGACTAGTTCCTGTTGATTGGAGGGTGGCTAATGTAACCCCACTTTTTAAAAAAGGAGGGAGAGAGACACCGGGAAATTATAGACTGGTTAGCCTAACGTCGGTGGTGGGGAAACTGCGGGAGTCAGTTATCAAAGATGTGATAACAGCACATTTGGAAATCGGTAAAATCATCGGACAAAGTCAGCATGGATTTGTGAAAGGAAAATCATATCTGACAAGGATGTAACTAGTAGAGTGGATAGGGGAGAACCAGTGGATGTGGTATATTTGGATTTTCAAAAGGCTTTTGACAAGGTCCCACACAGGAGATTAGTGTGCAAACTTAAAGCACACGGTATTGGGGGTAAGGTATTGATGTGGATAGAGAATTGGTTAGCAGACAGAAGGCAAAGAGTGGGAATAAACGGGACCTTTTCAGAATGGCAGGCAGTGACTAGTGGGGTACCGCAAGGCTCAGTGCTGGGACCCCAGTTGTTTACAATATATATTAATGACTTGTATGAGGGAATTAAATGCAGCATCTCCAAGTTTGCGGATGACACGAAGCTGGGCGGCAGTGTTAGCTGTGAGGAGGATGCTAAGAGGATGCAGGGTGACTTGGATAGGTTGGGTGAGTGGGCAAATTCATGGCAGATGCAATTTAATGTGGATAAATGTGAAGTTATCCACTTTGGTGGCAAAAATAGGAAAACAGATTATTATCTGAATGGTGGCCGATTAGGAAAAGGGGAGGTGCAACGAGACCTGGGTGTCATTATACACCAGTCATTGAAAGTGGGCATGCAGGTACAGCAGGCGGTGAAAAAGGCGAATGGTATGCTGGCATTTATAGCGAGAGGATTCGAGTACAGGAGCAGGGAGTTACTACTGCAGTTATACAAGGCCTTGGTGAGACCACACCTGGAGTATTGTGTGCAGTTTTGGTCCCCTAATCTGAGGAAAGACATCCTTGCCATAGAGGGAGTACAAAGAAGGTTCACCAGATTGATTCCTGGGATGGCAGGACTTTCATATGAAGAAAGACTGGATGAACTAGGCTTATACTCGTTGGAATTTAGAAGATTGAGGGGGGATCTGATTGAAACGTATAAAATCCTAAAAGGATTGGACAGGCTAGATGCAGGAAGATTGTTCCCGATATTGGGGAAGTCCAGAACGAGGGGTCACAGTTTGAGGATAAGGGGGAAGCTTTTTAGGACCGAGATTAGGAAAAACTTCTTCACACAGAGAGTGGTGAATCTGTGGAATTCTCTGCCACAGGAAACAGTTGAGGCCGGTTCATTGGCTATATTTAAGAGGGAGTTAAATATGGCCCTTGTGGCTAAAGGGATCAGGGGGTATGGAGGGAAGGCTGGTGCAGGGTTCTGAGTTGGATGATCAGCCATCATCATAATAAATGGCGGTGCAGGCTCGAAGGGCCGAATGACCTACTCCTGCACCTATTTTCTATGTTTCTATGTTTCTATGTGACTGTTAATTGATGAAGTGATGCTTTACTCTCATGCAAATTATGAGATTTCATTCATGTTCTAAATAGAAATTGTAAATCCATTTGGTAATCTGAATTCTTCATCCTTGCTCAAGATCATTTAAACTAATATTACTTGCTCTAATTGGTTCTTACGGCATCATCTTCCAACAAAACACACAGTAAGGAATGAAATGAGCTAAAGAATGTGAGCAGCATCTGATTGTGTGATTATTAATAAAAATCAAAGGCAACATGTAATCCTGTATTTTATATCGCCATCAGCTATCACATTGCAGCCAATAAGAACCGCACATTGTTTTCTTTTTTAAGTTCTTTTATACTGTATAAAAAGGTTTTTATTTCACACTTGTCAATATTTATAGAAATCAAGATAAATAGTTTGCAGCTATTCCAAAAAGGCCTTTGTTACACTGGGACGGTCTCTAATATCCTGCTGCTGAGGGCTTAATTATAACCTGATTCTGCCATTCAGCACCTAGAAACCAGCTTAATTACTGCCACACTATCTATTAAGTGGGGTGAATTTATTAAGGTTACCCAGTGATGTGGTTGTGCTCTGGCTTATGCAACATTTTTTTCCAATCATATTCAAGACAGTATTACTCCAGTTTATTAACATGCACAATGCATGCTACTGATGCGTGTGGGAACCAAGCTCATTTTTATTTTCATTGTTAATGATAAAGGAACTCATAGACTGGGATGCTTGAAGGATTTCACCATGCCTAATGCTATATTTAAAGTGCAGAGTGCAAATTAAAGTTCACTCTTCTTTGAGAAAATATGTCTTAATCTTTCCAAAAATAAAGTGAACCATCTAAACGTGCAAACAGAACATAATTACTGAAGGTCTTAATGTTAGGAAAGGACAAGCCTTGTACCTTAAACTGGACTAAGTCTACTTTTATAAATGCAGTAGTAGACATCTGAAGTAAATACCTAGTGACAAGTTTCTTGGCTTCAGTGGTGTCACAAATAAACCAGATGTATAATGATTTTTCTGCTCTTTCATTAATGCAGAAAGGTGGTGGAAATAGGCCAGCAATATCATAATGGAATCCCCCCTCTCTGCTTACGGACTGCATGTCCCATTCCCATTCGGAAGGAGGCCTCGCAGCATCCACAGCAGGACCACTAGACTCAAAAACTGTTACTTCCTCCAAGTTGTAGAGCTGATCAACACCTCAACTTATTAACCCACCCCACCATCCGCCACCACCTCTACATATTCATCACCTAGCTCACTTTATATATATACAATCAATATATGTATATAACAGTTAATTGTATATTGCATTCTTTATGCTTATTCATGCTCTTTTATGCTGCACCACAACCAGAGTAGTAATCAACTTTATACTCATGTTTTGAGGAATGTGAATAAACAATTTGAATCTTAAATATAATTTTTTCTTTGCTTGGATGTTACCGGCCTATACACTGTGGCCTTCTCAAAGCGGGAAGTTTTGGGATATTCATGATTATACAGGGATTGCATAGTAAATCCAGAATTGACAGATCAGATACATGGAGCACTGCTTCAATATCCAGTGGCATGTTTGAAAGCCACTGTTGAAGAATGAGGTTAATATACCTGTCCTTATATCTCTATATCTTTCCAAATATTGAAGATTAAGAACTGTATCTGCACTGGGACATTTTTGAGTCTCTGGAGCTGCACTCCACACCCATCCTCAAGTAAAGATGGCGCAGATACCAGGGGAATGTCCTGTGAGTGCGCAAGTCAATTTTTGTTTGCGGAATATGCCCAGATTGGTGTTGTATTTCTTAGTACATTGTATGATACGCACAACTCTGGTAATATTAAGAAGGACCACAATATCCGAGAGAATGGTGAAAAACTGATGCTGTAATCTGTGGAGGGAGAAAGACAAATACAGAAACGTACTCAACAAGCAGCTCCAGTGAGATCAATGAACAACTTGTTACAAATGCAGCTGGAGATAGTCCATTCCAGAAGAGTTGGCTGAAGTAACTTCTCTTAACCACCAATAAGCAGAATATTTAAGATGTTTAGACATTCCCAGGGAACAGAAGTTACCCTTTCACCATCCCTTCTTTCACAAAGGCAGCGGGGGGCGGGGAAGAGGGAGGCAACGTCGACTCAGACCATGAGAGGCCTGTGTCGGACAATTTCATGCCTTACAAGGCGCAGATTGGAAGTCTGTGTGGGGTGTCACTCCTCACACAGACACTAGAGGTTAAGTGCCTTGTGGTTAAGTGCCTTGCTCAAGGACACAAACACGCTGCCACAGCTGAGGCTCGAACTAGTGACCTTCAGATCACTAGAAGAATGCTTTAACCACTTGGCCACGTGCCCAACACAAAGGCAAATTAAGTGATATTAATTACTCCACTTTAATTTAAGCTTATGATAGCGTATAACAGGAATTCTGCAGATGCTGGAAATTCAAGCAACACACATGAAAGTTGCTGGTGAACGCAGCAGGCCAGGCAGCATCTCTAGGAAGAGGTACAGTCGACGTTTCAGGCCGAGACCCTTTGTCAGGACTAACTGAAGGAACAGTTAGTGAGAGATTTGAAAGTGGGAGGGGGAGGGGGAGATCCGAAATGATAGGAGAAGATAGGAGGGGGACGAATGGAGCCAAGAGCTGGACAGGTGATTGGCAAAGGGAATATGAGAGAATCATGGGACAGGAGGCCCAGGGAGAAAGACAAGCGGGGGGAAACCAGAGGATGGGCAAGCAGGATCTCCCAGTGGCCACGCATTTTAATTCCACATCCCATTCCCATTCTGACATGTCTATCCACCGCCTCCTCTACTGTAAAGATGAAGCAACACTCAGGTTGGAGGAACAACACCTTATATTCCGTCTGGGTAGCCTCCAACCTGATGGCATGAACACTGACTTCTCTAACTTCCGTTAATGCCCCACCTCCCCCTCGTACCCCATCCGTTACTTATTTTTATACACACATTCTTTCTCTCACTCTTCTTTTTCTCCTTCTGTCCCTTATACTATACCCCTTGCCCATCCTCTGCTTTCCACCCCCCCCCGTCTTTCTCCCTGGGCCTCCTGTCCCATGATCCTCTCATATCCCCTTTGCCAATCACCTGTCCAGCTCTTGGCTCTATCCCTCCCCCTCCTGTCTTCTCCTATCACATCGGATCTCCCCCTCCCCCTCCCACTTTCAAATCTCTCACTAACTCTTCCTTCAGTTAGTCCTGACGAAGGGTCTCGGCCTGAAACATCGACTGTACCTCTTCCTAGAGATGCTGCCTGGCCTGCTGCGTTCACCAGCAACTTTCATTATGATATCTTATGTTTGTCATATTTGCAATGTATTTTGCTCCTGCTGCAAAAAGCTAATTTTATACATGTTTATCTCAAAATTCAAAGTTCACTGTAAATTTATTATCAAAGTACATATATGTCACCTGGTACAACCCTGAGATTTGTTTGCTTGTGGGCAAACTCAGTAAATCTAAGAAATATAATAGAATCAATGAAAGGCAGCACCTACAGGACAGGCAAACAACCACTGTGCAAAATACAACAAAGCTTTTGGGGTGGCATGGTAACATAGTGGTTAGCACAGGTAACCTGAGTTCAATTCCCACCACTGGCCGTAAGGAGTTTGTACACTCTCCCCATTACTGTCTGGATTTCCTCCCACAGTCCAAAGAATAGCAGTTGGTAGCTTAATTGATCATTGTCCCATAGGATCAAATCGGGAGATTGCTGGGTGGTATTGCTCGATGGGCTGGAAGGGTCCATCAGGCTGTATTGCACAAAAAAACTAGAAGTTAATATTAATAAATAAGCATTAATTATCATGAGCATATGATAAAAATTCCTTGAAAATAGTCATCATTGCACAGAGCAGTGATGGGTTGAGTGAAGTTAGCCCTACTGCTTCAAGAGCCTGATGGTTGAGGAGAAATAACTGTTCCTGAATATGGTGTGAACCCAGAGGCTTCTGTACCTTCTTCCTGATGGCAGCAGTGAGAAGAGACTGTGGCGTAGGTGCTGAAGTCTCTTGATAATGGATGCTGCTTTCCTGCCACAGCGCTCAGTGTAGATGTACTCCATGGTGGGGAGAGCTTTACCCATGATGGACTGGTCTGTATCCATTACTTCTTATAGGATTTTCCATTCAAGGGCATTGGTGTTTCCATGCCAGGTCATTATTCAACCAGACAATGTACTCTCCACCACATTTCTATAGAAGTTCGCTAAATCTTTAGATATTATGCTGAACAGTCACAAATTCCTAAGGAAGTAGAGCACTGCTATGCTTTCTTCATATGTACTCGGCCCAGGACATGTCCTCTGAAATGATAACACCGAGGAATTTAAAGTTGCTGACCTTCTCCACCTCTAATCCCCAATTAGAACTGGCTCTTGGACCTCCTTCTGAAGTCACTCAACTTCCTGGTCTTGCCGATTGAGAGTGAGAGGTTATTGTTGTGGCACCACTCAGCCAGACTTTCAAACTCCCTCCTATATGATGGTTCATCACCACCTTTGATTCGGTCAACAACAGTAATGATGTCAGCAAACTTAAATATGTGCCGAGCCTTGGTGCAAGTATAGAGCAAATAGAGCAGCGGCTACGGACACAGCCTTGTGGTGCACCTGTGCTGATGGAGATTGTGAAGGAAATATTGTTGCCCAATCAAACGGACTGAGGTCTGCAGATGAGGAAATTGAGGATCCAATTGCACTAAAATGTGTTGAGGCCAAGGAATTAAAGCTTTCTGATTAGTTTTGAAGGGATGGTCGTATTAGATGCCGAGCTGTAATCGATAAAGAGTCTGATATATGTATCTTTGCTGCCCAGGTGATCAGGGTTAAGTGAAGAGCCAATGAGACGGCATCTGCTGAGGACCTGTTATGACAATAGACAAATTGGAGCCAAATTGAATCCAAGTTATTTTTCAGGCAAGCATTGATGTTTCTTCACCAACCTAGTGACTAGTGGGGTACCGCAAGGCTCAGTGCTGGGACCCCAGTTGTTTACAATATATATTAATGACTTGGATGAGGGAATTAAATGCAGCATCTCCAAGTTTGCGGATGACACGAAGCTGGGTGGCAGTGTTAGCAGTGAGGAGGATGCTAAGAGGATGCAGGGTGACTTGGATAGGTTGGGTGAGTGGGCAAACTCATGGCAGATGCAATTTAATGTGGATAAATGTGAAGTTATCCACTTTGGTGGCAAAAATAGGAAAACAGATTATTATCTGAATGGTGGCCGATTAGGAAAAGGGGAGGTGCAACGAGACCTGGGTGTCATTATACACCAGTCATTGAAAGTGGGCATGCAGGTACAGCAGGCGGTGAAAAAGGCGAACGGTATGCTGGCATTTATAGAGAGAGGATTCGAGTACAGGAGCAGGGAGGTACTACTGCAGTTGTACAAGGCCTTGGTGAGACCACACCTGGAGTATTGTGTGCAGTTTTGGTCCCCTAATCTGAGGAAAGACATCTTTGCCATAGAGGGAGTACAAAGAAGGTTCACCAGATTGATTCCTGGGATGGCAGGTCTTTCATATGAAGAAAGACTGGATGAACTGGGCTTGTACTCGTTGGAATTTAGAAGATTGAGGGGGGATCTGATTGAAACGTATAAGATCCTAAAGGGATTGGACAGGCTAGATGCGGGAAGATTGTTCCCGATGTTGGGGAGGTCCAGAACGAGGGGTCACAGTTTGAGGATAGAGGGGAAGCCTTTTAGGACCGAGATTAGGAAAAACTTCTTCACACAGAGAGTGGTGAATCTGTGGAATTCTCTGCCACAGCAAACTGTTGAGGCCGGTTCATTGGCTGTGTTTAAGAGGAAGTTAGATATGGCCCTTGTGGCTACAGGGGTCAGGGGGTATGGAGGGAAGGCTGGGTTCTGAGTTGGATGATCAGCCATGATCATAATAAATGGCGGTGCAGGCTCGAAGGGCCGAATGGCCTACTCCTGCACCTATTTTCTATGTTTCTATGTTTCTATGTTAACCTCTCAAAACATAGAAACATAGAAACATAGAAAATAGGTGCAGGAGTAGGCCATTCGGCCCTTCGAGCCTGCACCGCCATTTATTATGATCATGGCTGATCATCCAACTCAGAACCCTGCACCAGCCTTCCCTCCATACCCCCTGACCCCCGTAGCCACAAGGGCCATATCTAACTCCCTCTTAAATATAGTCAATGAACTGGCCTCAACTGTTTCCTGTGGCAGAGAATTCCACAGATTCACCACTCTTTGTGTGAAGAAGTTTTTCCTAATCTCGGTCCTAAAAGGCTTCCCCTCTATCCTCAAACTGTGGCCCCTCGTTCTGGACTTCCCCAACATCGGGAACAATCTTCCTGCATCTAGCCTGTCCAATCCCTTTAGGATTTTATACGTTTCAATCAGATCCCCCCTCAATCTTCTAAATTCCAACGAGTACAAGCCCAGTTCATCCAGTCTTTCTTCATATGAAAGTCCTGCCATCCCAGGAATCAATCTGGTGAACCTTCTTTGTACTCCCTCTATGGCAAGGAGGTCTTTCCTCAGATTAGGGGACCAAAACTGCACACAATACTCCAGGTGTGGTCTCACCAAGGCCTTGTACAACTGCAGTAGTACCTCCCTGCTCCTGTACTCGAATCCTCTCTCTATAAATGCCAGCATACCATTCGCCTTTTTCACCGCCTGCTGTACCTGCATGCCCACTTTCAATGACTGGTGTATAATGACACCCAGGTCTCGTTGCACCTCCCCTTTTCCTAATCGGCCACCATTCAGATAATAATCTGTTTTCCTATTTTTGCCACCAAAGTGGATAACTTCACATTTATCCACATTAAATTGCATCTGCCATGAATTTGCCCACTCACCCAAACTATCCAAGTCACCCTGCATCCTCTTAGCATCCTCCTCACAGCTAACACTGCCACCCAGCTTCGCGTCATCCGCAAACTTGGAGATGCTGCATTTAATTCCCTCATCCAAGTCATTAATATATATTGTAAACAACTGGGGTCCCAGAACTGAGCCTTGCGGTACCCCACTAGTCACCGCCTGCCATTCTGAAAAGGTCCCATTTATTCCCACTCTTTGCTTCCTGTCTGCTAACCAATTCTCCACCCACACCAATACCTTACCCCCAATACCGTGTGCTTTAATTTGCACACTAATCTCCTGTGTGGGACCTTGTCAAAAGCCTTTTGAAAATCCAAATATACCACATCCACTGGTTCTCCCCTATCCACTCTACTAGTTACATCCTCAAAAAATTCTATGAGATTCGTCAGACATGATTTTCCTTTCACAAATCCATGCTGACTTTGTCCGATGATTTCACCGCTTTCCAAATGTGCTGTTATCACATCCTTGATAACTGACTCCAGCAGTTTCCCCACCACCGACGTTAGGCTAACCGGTCTATAATTCCCCGGTTTCTCTCTCCCTCCTTTTTTAAAAAGTGGAGTTACATTAGCCACCCTCCAATCCTCAGGAACTAGTCCAGAATCTAACGAGTTTTGAAAAATTATCACTAATGCATCCACTATTCCCACAGTGGATATAAGTACTACTGGGCAATAAACATTGAGGCAAGTTACCATGTTTTCCTTAGGAACTAGTATAGTTGAAGCCTGCTTGAAGCAGATGGGTACCTCAGACTGCCGAAGTGGGAGTTTAAAGATAGCTGATCAGCACAGGTCTTTGGTACCTTGCCAGGTACCCCATCTGGGCCAGATGCTTTCCGTGGGTTGACCCTGCTGAAGGATATTCTCACCTTGGTCTCAGAGACTGAAATCACAGGATAATTGGGGGCTGTGAGAGTTTGTGAATGTTCCTCCAAATTTTGATGGTCAAAACAAGTATAAAAGGAACTGAACCCATCTAGGTGAACCCCTGTTGTCACCTATATCGCTTGGTTTCACATTGTGAGAAGTAATAGCATTCAAGCCCTGCACAACTGTTGAGTATCCTTCATTGATTCAAGTTTCATCCAGAATTGTCACTTTATCCATGAGATAGCTATTAGATATGCCCATGACAGTAAATTTAAACTTGAAAAAGAGGCTCTCAAGAGACTTGGCACATGATTGACTCACATGTCATCACTACACAAATGAAATATGTCAGAAAGGAATGCACTTCTCCTTTAGGAGATTCATTCCCGCTTTAAATGAGCCACTTACTAGTTGTCAACAGCTTTCCAGGCTCATTAGACAGTTCCTGCTGGAGTGCATACACACACGCTGGATACCTAATAGGAACATTAGCATATACATAGTTGCATACATCCAGCATACAGGTCCTCTCTAGGTTACAGCAGGACTTCATATCTACGGGTAGTTTGCAAGTTGGAAACACTGCCAAAAATGGAGTTCACACACCGCAAAAGATATTTGCAGGGGTAAGTTTACCCACAGGAACAGGTAGTCTCGAGAAGTATTTTAAGTCTTGCTTTGCCATCTATAAATGAAGATAATGATATTAACAGATTTATCCTATCAATTTCAAACCCTTTTCAAAAAGGTTTTACTGCAGACAAGGTTTTAAATGCTATTGGGTTTAAAAAGCACACTGCTACTGGCCCGGATGGGGTATCCCTAGGTAAATGGACATCAACATGTCAACTAGATTGCTGAGATACATCCTAGGATGTGCTGGGACACATCATCATTCATGTAACCTGGGGTCATTGGGTGTTTTGGATCTTTCAACATCAGACACTCTTACACAGGTCACCCAGACATCCCAGCCAAGCCTGACCAGCAGCAAAATCTTCCCTGAGGGCCTGTAAATGGGAGCAAAATTCCAGCTATAGGGTCTGTCTTGTAAGTAGTTCAAAGGTTTTCCACCAGTTCTATTAGAACACAGGTAATCTGTACCTCAACTTATTTGTCTGTCTTAATTCTATATTTATCTATAAATCGGGTAGGACAAGCTCGTCAGCCTGGGAAGGCAATCCATCTAAGAGAGGGAAAATTCTGATTTCAAACCTTCGCTGCCTTGCGGCCGTACCCACTCCTGCAAAAGGCTTCAGGAGTAAACCCTGAGGACAAATCTGGAGCTGGAGTCCCTAAGGCAGTCTGTGTTGCCTTCAACCTCTTTCTGGCAACTCCTGTGACGACACCGGTATCAAGCTGTATCGGCCCCTGCCCTTCCCTTGGACAATATCGGTGTCATGGAGGGGGCAGACTTGCTGCATGGGTAACTGCCGGTTTTCCAAATATCCTTGCCCAGGCCTGCACCCTGGAGAGGACACTCCAGCGTCGCCTCACCACGACGGCACAAGACTTTCCAGGTGCAGACCCACATATTTCACAAAAGTACAATCATTCATTTAACTGTAGCAAATTGTTTATACTGGTAATGTAAATAGATTTTTAGAAAACTTCTGATAAAATGATGTCTGCAGCTGTTTATCCTGTTGGGTTATATAACGCTTTATCTTAATGGTACGTTGGTGGCAGACCAGCTTTAACCTGGATTAAATTAATATTTTCTTAATCAATGTACTGACATGTTATCTAGCTATAAGAATACATGAGAGGATTATCTAGTTTAATCTTCTGTGAGAAATTTTTAAAAATACCGTACCATTCATTCCAATTATATTTCATTCATGGTATTGACATTCACATTTGCATTAATCGTTATTGCTCTACAGGGGCCTCACACTAAGGGTCCCCTTTCTTAACTTAATGTGAGATCACTCACGTAATCTCTTACACTTCCATTGAAAATTTCATACGACATAAAAAACATTGGTTCAGAGGCTGCAGTTTCAATAGGATTTAACTTCTCACAATACCGTTCTAATATAGTACATCTAATTCATTGGGTATCCATTTGATTATGGAGTCATGAAGAGTAGTCTTACCACTCAATATGACCCAAATTCCTCAGCCATGTCAACATTGCCACCACTTCCCATCTTATTCCTGGCTCCAAACTCTAGACTTTTTCCTATCAAGCCAATTTTCACAAACACTGAAACTTAACTCCTGAACAGATCAATCCATTGTGTCTCAACTTATGTAGATCTTTGACCTGCATTCCAATCCTAAACCCATGATCCCATCCCACCACTGTTGGCATGGTTATTCACCCAGCCTCATCAAGATGCTGCCCTTTAGACCTGTGGTTGCAATTGCCTTCTCTCTCCTGATCTTCAGATATTGGTCTTGCTCTTCTGAAAAGAATAATTATATTAGTATGTATATTAAGGCCAAACAACTGCAATACCATTGTATAATGGTACAGGTGTAAAAGAGAGTCTAAGACCACTTTCGATATAGTCTGATGTTCTAGTGCTACATGCTGTACAAGTCACACTATCATCTGTTTAACAAGAGCAAGCTGCATGTTAACTGCATAGTCACATGTAACTCTGCTTCCAGGCAACTCATTGTTAGCAGAATAGTTGCAGCTGTTGTTATTTCCACCTAAAATTAAGCATATTAATGAATAAATTATGTATAGTTCCCTGAAGGTCAAATTAATTGCTTGGGCACTTCTAATAAGAAACTTTGTACTTGGGGTTTGGCATTACAACAGTGTTAGGAAGTCCAAATGCTGCCACACTACCCATCGAAGGTTATCTTAAATGCTCACTTTGTCATAAAGGGGGGCACTGGCAGCGGACGCAAGTGCAAGACACAGACACTGACGTACTAGGAACAGGACTAGGACTAGAGTTAAGCAAGCACGGGAAGTGGGGAAGAAAGGACACTGGACATTGACACAGGCCCTGCATATGCATGCTTGCAGTAGAGACAGGATGGAATGAAAGATTTCTCACCACTGCTTTCCAGCATGGACTGAACGCAGGGGTCAAGCACGAGATCACTGTTCGTGATGAGCAAGATTGTCTAGATGACCTGATTAATCTGGCTATTCAAGTTGATGACCGGGTACTTGAGTGGGACAAGGAAAGCATGTCTCAAGCTTCCTATGCACCGTCTGATCACCGTCCTTCTTCACCCTCTCCCTCCCGACCCTGCACCCAATTCACAGAGGAGCCTATGCAAGTGAGGCACATGCAGCTGTCTCAGGAGAAACAAGAGTGGTGCAGGAGAACAGGTTTCTGCTTCTATTGTGGCAATCCAGGATATTTCCAGGTGGTGTGTCCCAACTGCCCAGTAAAGGAGGATAGCCATCAGTCCTGACAGGATGGTTCTTTCTGCAGTCTGCTTGCCCCGATTGTGAAATGCTTGCAGCTTCCTTGTTGTGGGGGTCTCGGACGTATGAACTTGAGGTGTTAATCAACGCTGATGCTGCCGGGAATCTCATGGACATATCTCTAGCTCAAAAATGGAGAGTTCAGACTAGGAAATTAAGAGAAAAGGTGAACATCAAGGCCATAGATGGTCAAACTCTAGGCAGCGCCCAGATCCATCTTTCCACCCCATCCCTCCAACCTATGCTTGAAGGAAACCATAGTGAAGAACTCTCCTTCTATCTGGTTGATTAATTTGAACTGCCACTGGAGTTTGGTCTCCTCTAGTTATTGCAAATTAACCCACAGATTGATTGGTTTCTTAAAGCAGTCTTAGAGTAGGAACTGGCATGCCTATCTTCCTGCATAGGTCCAGCTCAAGCTCCATTCCATCAATCACCTCCTGTGTCAGCTGAGGATGTGGACCTGGCTGGGATTCTGGCTGAGTATGTGGATCTTCTTGAGGTCTTCAGTAAAAGGACGGCCGCCCTGCACACAGCCATACAACTGTGCCATAGACCTCCTTTCCGGATCTTGCTCTTTTCCCTCTCTTGTCCTGAAACAGTGGCCAAGAAGGCATTGCCCATGGGATTTATCCATCCATCAACCTCACCAGCAGGAGCAAGAAAGATGGCAAGCTCCATCCCTACATTGATATCGGCCCCTGAACAATATCACTGTAAAGAACTGCCACTACTCTCTCCTCCTGCTGGTGTCTGCATTTGAACATCTCCAGGGAGCAACCATGTTTTCCAAAATTAATCTGATCAATGCTTACAATCTGGTTCATAGGAGAATACAGCTTTCAACAGCTCTAATAGCCACTATGAGTACCTTGTAATGTCCTTTTGTCTGACCAATGCTCCCACTGTTTTCCAAGTGTTAGTTAATGAGGTGCTCAGGGGTAAGTTGAATTGGTTTGTTTTTGTGTATTTTGACAACATCCATATTTATTCCTGCTCTCAGCAGCTACAGCATGTCCACAGGGTTCTCAGAGGGTTCCTCAAAAATAACTTGTATACCCAGCCTGAGAAATGTGAGCTCCATAAAGACCAGGTGTCATTTTTGGGATATATACTACCCCATCCAGTGCTCAAAAGGACCCTAGTAAAGTTCAAGCAGTAAAAGAGTTGCCCAAATGATCTTCAGTCAGACACGTATGGCACTTCATGAGGTTTGCAAACTTTTATCGCTGCTTCATCAGGAACTTCGGCTCTATTTTGGCTCCCATAAATGCACTCACTAGGAAGACCCTAGTGGGATTCCATTGGACAGAGGATGCCGCCCAAGCAGTTTCAGAGTTAAAGTGACGTTTCACCGCTGCCCCAGACCCATCGCAGCCATCATAGTTGAGTTGGACGCATCCGATGTTGGCATTGGAACTGTCCTCTCTCAGCGCTCTTCTGCAGATAGCCAGCTGCACCCTTGTGCCTTTCTTTCCCGTCACTTGACTCTGGTCGAATGGAACTACATTGTTTTGAACCAGGAACTACTGGCTGTTAAGGAGAGCCTAGAGGAATGGTGTCACTAGCTGAAGGTTCAATAGGTACATTTAGAGTCAGAGAAATGTATACAATATACATCCTCAAATTCTTTTTCTTTGCAAACATCCATGAAAACAGAGGAGTGTCCCAAAGAATGAATGACAGTTGAACATTAGAACCCCAAAGCCCTCCCTCGCTCCTCCTTCCCACACACAAGTAGCAGCAAGGCAATGATACCACCACCCCGCCAGCAAAAAAGCATTGGCATCCACCACTGAGCACTCAAGCATGCAGCAAAGCTTGCAGTACCCCAAAAACTAATCATTCACCCTGTATTTCAACATACCACAGTCTCTCTCTCTCCCTAATAAGGGAAAAAGAGGTGTCCCTGTTTCACAGCGAGAGAGCAGACATAAACAACTTGCTGATTCATGATGTTAAAGGTCTGTTGCATCGCTTTTCCCAAGCTCCGCGCCCAGAGAGTTGGCCTCAAGGCTCAGGTCTCTGGACACACAGCCAGTAGCTAACCCACTGCTCCTGATGTTCAGTATTCTCTTATGGTGCCTCAGTCAGGGGCACTGGCCTTGAATCCGCCCGTCTCCACAGCCACGAAAATCTGGCAACCTGAAGGCTCGTTAGATATTGTGTGCTTGGGATATCAAAAAGCAGCCGATCATGAGGTCCTGAAAGCGGGTCCCATTCCCACAAAGAGCCAAAGTCAGAGTGTAACACCAGGTCAGGGTCTTCAAAAGAACCTGGGAAAAGGGAAAAAAAGAGATATCAAAGGAAGAAATAGAGCTGTTTCTGAAAATCCAAGCAAAGCAGCATCCTTTCTTTGCCTGGACAGATCATAAGAACCTCTCCTACATTAAGCATGCAAAGAGACTCAACTCTCGTCAAGCCCAGCGAGCTCTCTTCTTCACCCGGTTTATTTTCACCCTTATCTATCACCTGAGCAGCAAGAATACCAAGGCAGACACTTTCTCCCAGCAGTTGGAGGGACTTGAGGACAATGCTCAAGTCCAGAGCTCATTCTTCCTCGCTCATGTATTGCTGCTCCATAATCTGGGGAATAGAGGTGGAGGTAATGGCCACCCAACAGTTGGACCCAGGCCTGGGTGGGGGCATCCCAACTGACTGTTTGACCCTGCTATGGTGCATTCCAAAGTGTTAGAATGGGGTCACTCCTCCCATCTGGCTGAACATCTGGGAATTCAACGGACCCAGGAGTTTATGAAGAGACCACTTTGGTGGCCATCTATGTCCCAGGATGTCCACAACTTCATAGCTATATGTCCCACCTGTGCTCAGAATTATGTCAGCTGCCTGTGCCCCACCGCTTCTGGTCCCACTTCTCAGTGGATTTCATCACTGCCGCTGTCTAATGGAAACACTATCACTTTGGCTGTTGTAGATTAACTCTCCAAGGCTGCCCACTTCATTGCCCTCCTTAAGCTCCTGACGGCCCTTGAGACTACCACATTCATGGTTCCACATGTGTTCAGGTTCCACAGCTTCCCTCAAGACATAGTGTATGATTATGGACCACAGTTCACTTCCCAGTTTGGTAGGCTGTTTGCTGTCTTGTAGGAGCCACTGCCAGCCTCCCATCTGGTTTCTGCCTCCAATCCAATGGCCAGACTGAGAGAGTGGAACCAGGAGCTGGTGATAACCATGAACTGCTTTGCTTTTTCCAATCCCATATCCTGTAGCTCCCAATTGGTTTGGGCAGAGATCGTCCACAATAATGTCTCATTGTCCTCCATCAGCATGTCCCCATTTGAATGCTAGAAGGGTTTCCAGCCACCGCTCTACCCTGACAAGGAGATTGATGTAGGATTTGATCCAGTACTGCAAGCGCACCTGGAGACGAGCCAGGGCTTCTCTGCTGAACACCCAGAAACAACATGCCCAGCAGGCTGATCTGCTGTGCCAACAAGTAAGGTCATTCAAGCCAGGAGGGAAGGTCTGGTTGGCATCAAGGGATCTTCCCCAAGAAGTTGAGGGCCGCAAATTGGCTCACCAAATATGTGGTAACGTCCACTGCCTTATGGATTGGGAAGGATATTGTCCTGAAGAACGTTGTCGGATTTCAGCAAAGGACATCTTGGACAAGTCACTCATCCAGGTCTGTTGCACCTCAGGAGCTGCACCTAGAGAGGGAGACCCTGTCACAACCACAAACTGAGCAGCCTAGCTGATTTGGCAATTGCATTCATGAACATGAAAGTATCAGCCAATTACTGTTTAATTATGGTGGTATTTGACTCCTTTCTTTTCATTGCAGTACTTACCAAGACTTGCGCAAAGCACAGCAATGTTACACCACCTACTCGCATTCAGCCTTGCCTGGGAAAGTTGACTGACGCCGACAACTAGCAGTATTCATTTTATATGTAGTTATTCCTTTCAACTGCAGTGTTGGCATCTGGTTTTACATTTGAGAGTTTTAGTTAACAGCCCTGTTTGTCCTAGCATTTTTTTGTTTTCCTTTCCCTTAAAACCCTATTAGCATTGAAGTCTGTGAATTACCAACCCGCTTTAGTGTCTCTCTCTCCGCACTTGAGCCGTATCCAAATGAACTGACAAGTTCTCCACCACAACTCAACATTCACAAGGCCTTTTATTTTCATTTCAGGTTTTCAGTAACCTCACTACTTTGCTTTAGTTTTAGGGAGAAGACTATAAATATACACGACCAGTTGTATTTCAACTTTATGGCTTATTAGTTTGCTATCTTATTCTTTCATTAAAACATAAGCCATAAGCATAGTTTGGGCCATATGAGTTCCTATAGGAAGACAACATTAAAGGCGAAGTTGTTCAATGTGAGAATGAGTTAAGCTTAATGAGGCAGTTGGGGAGAGGGGTATCAGGCTGGAGAGAGGGTTGAGGACATTTTCACTCAGAGAGTAATGACAGTGTGAAACAAGCTGCTAGCAGAAATGGTGAATGCAGGTTTGATCTCAACATTTAAGAGAAGTTTGGATAAGTACATGGATGGGGGAGGTATGGGTGGCTATGATCCAGGTGCAGATCAATGGGACTTTGCAAAAGAGTAGTTTGGTATAGACTAGACCGGCCTATTTCTGTGCTGTAGTTCTCTATGACTGTATGATATACCTGAGAGCTAACACTGGGGATCCAGTAGTCAAAGGTTGGCTTGCCAGTCCACATCAGTGTCACACCAGTCAGGAAGCTAGATGCTGACATCAGGGTTAGGTCCTAGAGAGCAGAGTGCCGCAGGTTAAGATGGGTGTTGGTTAGAGTGAGTGAGAGGAGTGAAAACAAATTTAAGTCAGTCAATTTTGTATTACCAATTCACAATGATCAGCTTAAGAATGGCTAGTGCACATGGGGGTGTGAGTCAAGAGAATGGGACGGCAGTCTGGTGTGAAACATCCTGCCCAAATCAAAGGATATGGTATGGGTAGAAGAAGAGTTCCAAGTCATGTCAGAGTTGGAATCCACTAAAATAGTGATGTAGTGGATGAGGTTGAGGTTTTTAGCTGCGACTTGTTCATTTGAGATGGAAGAAGGAAAGAACAGAAGAGGTAATCAGCCAGATATCATGGTACACATCGGTACCAATGACGTAGAAAGAAAGAAGGAGGAGGTCCTGAAGAATGAGTATAGAGAGCTTGGTAGGAAGTTAAAAAGCAGGCTCGAGGGTGGTAATCTCAGGATTGCTACCTGTGCTACGTGCCAGTGAGGGTAAGAATAGGATGCTCTGGGGGATGAACACGTGGCTGAGGAAAGTTTGGCATTATTGGAATTCAAATTTGTTGAAATTCACAAAGCTTGACGACTGAAATAAAAGGAAAATATGTCTATTCCAGCCCTGTATCTGATGAAGAATAAAATGGAACATTAAACCATGGCAGCTTTGGGTTAGAGTGAACCAGTGTTGCAGAAAGATATCAAAACATGCAATGAGAAGAAGGCGACTCAAGAAATATTGGATAGTTTGAGATTTTTAGTGAAACAGGGTAGGTCCAAATTGTGAAGAGTGGAATTAAAGTTAGATCCATGTGGACTGAGTTTAAAAATGGATACATTTACTTAGAAATGTGGATGTGAAAGTGAATTTTCATTAACACCTTATCAAATACCTGAATGGAAACAGAAACCTTTGAGGGTGCACAATGGAAAAGAGACTGAAGGAAACCCAGCCGCGGAGTGGAGGACAATTTCTTCATAGTAAACTTCCTTGGTGGCCACGTATTCAACACTCCGTGAAACTGGAAAACTGCAGATGCTGGAAACTGCCATAAATGCATAAACACTTTGGAAATATTCAGAGCTGTTGTAAGACTCTTGAGCGGAATCTTACATGTTAGAAAATGAACTCTTTACTACCTCTTCAAAGCTTTTGCATCTTATTGTTTACCTACAATGCACTTTGTTGTAACTGTAACACTATATTCTGCCTTCTGTTATTGCTTTTTCCCTTGTACTACCTCAATGTATTTATGTTTTGAAACAATCTGTATGGATGGCTTACAGATCTAAGTTTTCACTGTATTTCAGTATATGTGACAATAATCAACTAATTGAGACTCTTTACACTGCGAAGTCTTAGAACTAAATATTGATACGTCAATTTTAGCACTTGTTACATTGACAATAATTGATCATTCATCAACCCCTTGCTGAAAATAAGTAATATGGGGCCTCAGACACAGACATTTATTAAAGTCATAACTAGATTTCATTCTTGATCAATGTCCTTCAAGTTATTCAGATGCAAAAAGAAAACAGTATTCTGATTATTGCCTAATATGGGTGACGTTCATGCCTTAGGCACTATACCAAGACCATTCATTAATAGTGATTAAGTATAAACAACTCTTTGGTGCAACACAGAGGCAATCAATTATTGCAATTAACTACACTAATCCAACATCAGCAGCAGAACAGCATCCTTCAAGCTATATCAACACAATTAAAGTAACATTATTTTGGTATAAAATAAAGATGACTGCCTTGGTGCACTGAGTTTAAGGATACCATAATCTTGCTTACTAAATTCAGATGTTGCCTGCTTCGTGTGACGCATATTCAGCAGATCTAAATTATATTGTCAGCTACTAAATTATTCTCTAGGCAGGGAAAGCTGAGTATTATTCATGTTTGTTGTTGCACGCAGGAAGCTGTAGCCAAAAATGGGTTGCAAACAGAAGATCTTCAGTTGTTCGACGGGATAAAGTGAAAATAACAGACTTGCTCACAGTATTTGATGGAATCACAATGCAAAAGGAATGACCACATTTGGATATGTTGTTTCTTAAAAAGAAGACAAACCAATTATGAGATACAATTAGAATTATATAAGGCTTGGCTAGTTGGTAGCAAAACAGTTTTTGTACATCATGTACAGAATATGGGATATTCTGTACATGATGAATCTGTTTGCTTCAGAGTAGACTGAAGAGTCAATTGACTGAATCAATTTTTTTTTAGATTATGAGGACACTCAGCCCTTGTTTATTGTCATTTAGAAATACATGCATTAAAAAAATGATAAAATGTTCCTCCAGAAAGATTATCACAGAAACACTGGACAAACCAAGACTAAAACTGACAAAACCACATAATTAAAACATATAGTTACAACAGTGCAAAGCAATACCGTAATTTGATAAAGAGCAGACCATGGGCACGGTAAAAAACAGTCTCAAGTCCCAATAGCCCCAACATCTCACGCAGATGGTACAAGGGAGAAACTCTCCCTGCCATGAGCTCCAAGCGCCGCAAACTTGCCGATGCATGGGAAACACCCAACCGCAGCGGACTCTGAGACCGTCCGAAAACTTCGAGCCTCCGACCAGCCCTCTGACACCGAGCACCATCTCTGCCGAGCGCTTCGACACTGCCCCGGCCACTGAGCAACAAGCAAAGCCGAGGACTCGGGGCCTTCCCCTCCGGAGATTCTGGACCACACAGTAGCAGCAGCAGCGAAGGAGGCATTTCAGAAGTTTCACAGATGTTCCTCCGTGCTCTCATGTCTGTCTCCATCAAATCAGGATTGTGCACAGCAACCTACTTGACAGATAACAGATATCATTCACCAGAGTGGCCGCTGCGAGCTGCATCATGTCGCCATCTTCTCCTTCTGAATTTGTTACACTTTTAAATAGTTGTCATTCATTGGTGACTATTGAATCTCTTCAAAGTAATATTTATAATCAGAGTACATACACATCACCATGTACAATCCTGAGATTCTTCTTTCTGCAGGCATAGTTGCTCATCTCTTGAAGAGCCCTTCTGACAATATTGATGCCATATGCAAAGAAGATGCCAGTGAAGCAGGAAACATTAAATTTATACTAGAATTAATTTCTGTTAATCAGATTGTAATCATACTTTATTGCTGCCAAACAATTGGTACTAGAGCGTACAATCATCACAGCGATATTTGATTCTGCTCTTCATGCTCCCCGGAGTACAAATCGATAGTAAATATTAAAAATGTAAATTATAAATCATAAATAGAAAATAGAAAAGGGAAAGTAAGGTAGTGCAAAAAAACCGAGAGGCAGGTCCAGATATTTGGAGGGTATGGCCCAGATCCGGGTCAGTATCCGTTCAGCAGTCTTCAGGCTCCTGAGCCTTCTCCCGGAGGGAAGAGGGACAAAAAGTGTGTTGGCTGGGTGGGTCGTGTCCTTGATTATCCTGGCAGCACTGCTCCAACAGTGTGTGGTGTAAAGTGAGTCCAAGGATGGAAGATTAGTTTGTGTGATGTGCTGGGCTGCGTTCACGATCTTCTGCAGCTTCTCCGGTCTTGGACAGGACAACTTCCATACCAGGTTGTGATGCACTCCAGAAGAATGCTTTCTACAGTGCATCTATAAAAATTAATGAGGGTTTTAGGGGAAAGGCCAAATTTCCCTAGCTTCCTCAGGAAGTAAAGGCGCTGGTGGGCCTTCTTGGCAGTGGACTCTGCTTGGTTGGACCAAGTCAACCTCGACGCTTTGCAATTCGCCTACCGGAACAACAGGTCAACTGCAGATGCCATCTCTCTGGCCCTACATTCCTCCTTAGAACACCTGGAGAATAAAGAGGCATATGTAAGGCTCCTTTTCATTGAATACAGCTCTGCCTTCAATACCATCATTCCAAATAAACTGATTCCTAAGCGCCGGAACCTGGGCCTTAGCACTAAGATCTGCAGCTGGATCTTCAACTTCCTCACAGACAGGACCCAGGCTGTAAAAATAGGGGACAAGCTCTGAATAAATAAACAATAAATATTTTTCCATTGTCATTAGTCCAAAAACAATTGTGACATTTGTATGGGTGTTAAATTTTAACTTCTCATCTGTCTTGTGCACATCCTAAATATATTGATATTCCATTATAGTATTAATCATGGTACATTTGAATAGCCTAGCACATAGTATACATTCTGTACATAGATTTCATTCCCATTGTACAAAATCTCTTTCCCCTTACCCTGTAACTCCATGAATTAAATAGTCCTCACTTCTAAAAAAACATGCATGAGTTTTAACACTAGTAAAAATAAATGATAGTCATTGGGCTTATTGAAATTAATTCCAGCAATAATCTCTCCCATCACAGAATATTAGCATTATATGAAGTTTCTTTAACTTCAAGAATGAAATAGGTCATTCAGTATTTCCTCATATGATGTCTTTTTTTGCATCTCTATTTTATGAAGCCAGATGATTACTTGTTTTTACTACACAACTTGATATTGAACTAACAAACCTTCATTCCTACCGGTTCACTGGCTCATTACCCATATTTGAAGCATCAAATGATCATTACTGCAAATACCTTGAAATAAGCTGCCAGTCTTTTTTTTTGTAAATCTCCATTAAATCATAGCCTCAGGAACTAGACATGTCAAAAGTTTGCAATCCAATAATTTCAATCTCACTCTGTTAATTTTCACAATAGAATCACATTAATTTAAAAAAGTAGGAATGTCAGATCTAGAGTTCCATCATAAGTAATAAATGATCCAATTATTAGAATATGGACCATTACCCAGGTAAAGAAACAAATTCAAGGTTATGACAGTAGATTGAAGCTCAGATGAAAAATGATCAGTTAAATCTATATTGGGACTGTAAAATACAACCAGATTATCATCCCGGAGCAATTCCATTTTCTCAACTTATAATTGTCACCTTTACTTATGCGTATCCCTCAGGAGATTAAATAAATTATGAAGCAGTTGTTACAAATGGTAGATTGTAGATGGTTCATTGAAAGTATAGGATTCAGCTAACCAAACTAACTTTTCTGATTTCCTTTTTTTTCTGAATAGCTGTTATGTTCCTAACTACGTACATTAATATTTTTCTTCTGTTTCTTAACAATTTTTGTTACAAATAAATCTTTCTCAAGACATTTTGTTGCCACAATTGTAGTCATAGTTGCTGAACAACTTATAACATTTGATGAATTTAGCTAATATAATCAAACTAGACTAGATGATCCTGAAGAAGGATCTTGGCCCGAAACATTAACTGTTTACCCTTTTGCATAGATGCTGCCTGACTTGCTGAGTTCCTCCAGCATTTTCTGTGTGTTTGCTTTAAACTTGACTAATGCTGCATTAGTGACGATAAAATTAAGTCATTTGTTATCTCATTTTCACACCTGCTTAAAATTCTTTGAATCCACCCATAGCAAAGCAAAATCTTTTGGTACCAGATGAAACTCTTTAGCACATTCTCAAGTTTGAAGCTTCCCTTGAACACCTCCAAGTTCACTGATATGAAATCAATACCACTCTTCAGTTTCATGTATTTCACATTGAAGAGGTATCATTTCATTCTCTCAAGTATAACATCCATTATCGGATTCAATTACAAACGCATCAACAGTTAGATGGATAGGGTTTTTTTTCTCACCAATGTGCAAGGCAAAATATGTTTCATGTCATCAATTATACGCATTCAGTCGAAGCGATTTCAGAGAACTATTTTTCTTCAGTGAATAGCTCCATGAAATTTAAGACCAAGTATGAGATTTTTAAATTTCATTGGAACGGTACTCGGTGGCTACTTTATTTGGTATAGGAAGAACCTAATAAAGTGACTACGAAGTATATATTAGTGGGCTTCTGCTGCTGTAGCCCATCCACTTCAGGGTTCAACATGTTGTAAGTTCAG
Organism: Mobula hypostoma; assembly: GCF_963921235.1. Lineage (NCBI taxonomy): Eukaryota > Metazoa > Chordata > Chondrichthyes > Myliobatiformes > Myliobatidae > Mobula > Mobula hypostoma. The sequence goes on from NC_086109.1 coordinate 36,909,255, forward strand.
AAATGCTCTGCTGCGCACCACTGATGTAACGTATGTTTATTTGGGTTACTGGCACCTTCTAGTTAGCTATAAACAGCCTGGCCATTCTCCTCTGACCACTGTCATTTACCATGCATTTTTGACACAGAAATGTTGCTCACTGGATGTTTTTTTTATTTTCATACCATTCTCTGTAAACTTTAGAGACTGTTTTGTTTGAAAATCCCAGGAGATCATAAATTGGGACCTGGAAGCATAAATTCGGAACAAATGTTCTCAGGGAAATATATGGCAGAAATATGGCAAAAGTTTAGGGGACATTTGAGTGGTGTTCTGCACAGGTGTTCCAATGAGATAGGGAAAGAATGGTAGGATACAGGAACCATGGTGTACAAAGGCTGTTGAAAATCTAGTCAAGAAGTAAAGAAAAGCTTACGAAAGGTTCAAAAAACTAGGTAATGATAGAGATCTAGAAGATTATAAGGCTAGCAGGAAGGAGCTTAAGGATGAAATTAGGAGAGCAAGAAGGAGCCATGAGAAGGCCTTGGCGAGCAGGATTAAGGAAAATCTCAAGGCATTCTACAAATATGTGAAGAACAAAAGGATAAGATATGAGAGAATAGGACTAATCAAGTGTGACAGTGGAAAAGTGTGTATGGAAACGGAGGAGATTGCAGAGGTACTTAATGAATACTTTGCTTCAGTATTCACTACAGAAAAGGATCTTGACAATTGTAGGGATGATTTACAGTGGATGGAAAAGCTTGAGTATATAGGCATTAAGAAAGAGGATGTGCTGGAGCTTTTGGAAAGCATCAAGTTGGATAAGTCTCCAGGACTGGACGAGATGTAACCCAGTCTACTATAGGAGGCGAGGAAAGAAATTGCTGAGCCTCTGGCAATGATCTTTGCATCATCACTGGAGATGGGAGGGGTTCTGGAGTATTGGAAGGTTGCAGAATTTGTTCCTTTATTCAAGAAAGAGAGTAGAGATAGCTCAAGAAATTATGGACCAGTGAATCTTACCACAGAAGTTGGTAAGTTGATAGAAAGGTCTTGAGAGGCAGGATTTATGAACATTTGGAGAAGCAAAATATGATTAAGAATAGTTAGCATGGCTTTGTCAAAGGCAGGTCATGCCTTACGAGCCTGATTGAACTTTTTTGAGGATGTGACTAAACACGTTAATGAAGGTAGAGCAGTAGATGCAGTATATATGGATTTCAGCAAGGCATTTGATAAGGTATCCCATGCAAGGCTTATTGAGAAAGTAAGGAGGCATGGGATCCATGGGAATCTTGCTTTGTGGATCCAGAATTGGCTTGCCCACAGAAGGTTGTAGACAGGTCATATTCTGCATGGAGGTCGGTGACCAGAGGTGTGCCACAGGGATCTGTTCTGGGACCCCTTCTCTTTGTGATTTTTATAAATGACCTGGATGAGGAAGTGGAGGGATGGGTTAGTAAATTTGCTGATGACACAAAGGTTAGGGGTGTTGTGGATAGTGTGGAGGGCTGTCAGAGGTTACAGCGGGACATTGATAGGATGCAAAACCTAGCTGCGAAGTGGCAGATGGAGCTCAACCTAGGTAAGTGTGAGGTGATTCATTTTGGTAGGTCAAATATGATGGCAGAGTATAGTATTAATAGTAAGACTCTTGGCAGTATGGAGGATCAGAGGGATCTTGGGGTCCGAGTCCATAGGACACTCAAAGCTGCTACGCAGGTTGACTCTGTGGTTAAGAAGGCATACGGTTCTTCGGCCTTCATCAACCGTGGGATTGAGTTTAAGAGCTGAGAGGTAATGTTACAGCTATACAGGACCCCAGTCAGACCCCATTTGGAGTACTGTGCTCTGTCCTGACCACCTCACTAAAGGAAGGAAGAGGAAACTTTCGAAAGGGTGCAGATGAGATTTCCAAGGATGTTGCCTGGATTGGGGAGCATGCCTTATGAGAATAGCGTGAGTGAACTCAGCCTTTTCTCCTTGGAACGACAGAGGATGAGAGGTGATCTGATAGAGGTATATAAGATGATGAGAGGCATTGATCATTTGGGTAGTCAGAGACTTTTTTCCAGGGCTGAAATGGCTAACACCAGAGGGGACAGTTTTAAGGTGCTTCGAAGTAGGTACAGAGCAGATGTCAGGGGTAAGTTTTTTTATGCAGAGAGTGGTGAGTGTATGGAATAGGCTGCCAGTGACAGTGGTGGAGGCAGATACAATAGGGTCTTTTAAGAGACTCCTGGATAGGTACATGGAGCTTTGAAAAATAGAGGGCTATGGGTAACCCCAGGTAATTTCTAAAGTAAATACATGTTTGGCACAGCAGTGTGGTCTGAAGGGCCTGTATTGTGCTGTAGGTTTTCTATGTTTCTATGTTTCCATTAGCAGTTTTTAATATACTCAAACCGCCCCATCTGGCACCACAATTATTCCACAGTCAAAGTCATTTACATTTTATTTCTACCTCATTTTAATTTTTGGGCTGAACAACAACTGAACATGTTGACAATGTCTGCATGTTTTTATGCATTGAGTTGCGACTACATGATTGGCTGATTAGATATTTGCATTAATGAACAGAAGTACCTAATAAAATGGCCACTGAGTGTTTAGACCATTGAAAATGTGATTTCAAAGGTTTTCTTCAAATATTGTTGAAACTTACTATTAGTAATTACTATCAGGCAAATGAATCAGAATCAGATTTAATACACTAACATGTCATGAATTGAATTGAGTTGACTTTATTTCTGAGAAGTGGCAGATGGAGTTCAATCCAGATGAGTCTGAGGTGGTTCATTTTAGTAGTTCAAATATGATGGCAGATAGATTATTGCTGCCCATGCTAAATCTGACACATGTGTCCATTGCGTGTTTGTGTGTGTGTGTGAAAAAGGGCAAACAAAGGGAAGTAATGTAATTAGACTGGTGAATTCAAATTTCAAAATTGTAAACCTCTGACTGATTCAGACACTACATATAAAGACTGTTGAATAATAAAGCATAAACACAGGCTCCCATAAGCGATGGTACTATAATGGTAACCACTACCATGGTAAAGATGAATGTTACTGCAGACTGTCAGGAGAAAAACTTAATGGGGCAAAACAGCTTCTCATTCTGGATTGTTGTAGCAAAGACAAACTGATGGTACTTTTTTCTTGCTTGTTGTTATAGCCTAAAATTATTGTGCAAATTCAGTAGAACATTGAAGCTAGGTAAGTCACCCTTGATTTGACATAAACAAGCATTAGTTTCAGTAAAGGGATCAAACCCAAAATGATAATTTTGTATAGCCCCCACTTACTTTGGAGTCATTTGATATTTTTTCTATGCAGCCGATAAACAGACCATTCATGCTGAGCTCATTCATGCCAACCAAGATGCCGATGTAAGGTAGTCCTATTTGTCCACATTTGACCTACATTCCTCTAAACATTTCTTCTCCATACATCTGTCTAAATATATTGTAAATATTGTAAAAACCCCTGCTTGGCAGCTCATTCCTAAAAAGTACCACCCTCCATGAGGAAAAGTTGCTGCTCAGCTTCCAATTAAATCTTTCCCCTCTCACCTTAAATCTATTCTATGCAGTTCTTGATTCCCCAACATTGCAAAAAGGACTGCTGTGGCGACCTACTTTCTACTCAGGCGAACCAGCTCACAAAATGGCGTGCGCGTCGGCAGAGTGGCCAGCCCCAAAATGGCGCTGGGCCTTCTTCTTCACCAGCAAGGGGAGAAAGCCCGCGCGCAGAAAGAGACTTTTGTAATGCACCTCTGACATCATTTCCACCCGGGGAGGGTGGGAATGGAACGGTGTAAAAGCCAGTGCCGTAAAGTTTGAATAAACTAGTCTCGAGTGCAACTTACAGACTGCATGTCATTATTTCTAGCTCTGTATGTAGCACGTCGCTACATTGGTGACACCGATGGTCCAAACGGGATTTGGACCAAAGATGATCGACTCCTCATTTGTTTATGCAGTTTCGCTAAAACTTCCAACTTTCTGGACGCTACAACCACAAGTGCGGTTTGACCAAGCAGAAGCCCACTTCCAGATTCGGCAGATATCTTCTGATTCCACGCGTTACGTGGTGAGCTCCCTTGACCAGGAGACAGCCGCCCAGGTTGAAGATTTCATACAGTCACCCCGGAAGAAGGCAAATATGCAGCATTCAAAGCGCTGCTCATAGGGACCTTTGGCCTTTCACAGCATGAGCGAGGTGCCCACTTGCTGCACCTGGATGGATTGGGAGACAGGCCGCCGTCAGCATTAATGAACGAGATGCTGGCCCTGGCTGAAGGACACAAGCCTTACCTCATGTTTGAGCAGGCATTCCTAGAACTGCCCGAGGACATACATCTGCTGCTGGCCAACGCAGATTTCAGTGACCCCCGGAAGCTGGCGGCCCAGGCAGACGTGCTGTGGAAAGCCAAGAGGGAGAGCGGGGTGTCCGTCGGACAGTTTACCAAACCACGCGCCCAACAGCAGGCCAGATCAGGTCCAGCAAAAGGAGCGCACACAACCAAGAGGCAGGAGTGTGGAGGTCAATGAACAGTGGTGTTTCTACCACCAGCCATCGGGCACAGAAGCCCGCCATTGTCGCCCGCCCTGCAAGTTCCCGGAAAACGGCAGGGCCAGCCGTCGGTAATGGCTATGGCGGCTGGCCACCAGGACAGCCTCTTGTACGTCTGGAACCAACAGTCGGGACGCCACTTCTTGGTCGACACCGGAGCGGAAATCAGCGTCCTACCCCCAATGGGATACGACACCCGCAACAGGGAGTCTGGACCCACCCTGAGGGCCACAAACGGGAGCACAATACGGACCTATGGCAGCCGCACAGTGCAGCTGCAGTTCGGCGCCAGCCATTTCATGTGGGACTTCACACTGGTGGCCGTGGCCCAACCACTCCTGGGGGCAGACTTCTTGCGAGCTCACAGCCTGCTGGTTGACTTGCAAAGGAAAAGACTGGTCCATGCCAAGACTTTCCAGACGTTCTCCCTGGGTGAAGCCAAGTTGCCGGCCCCACTCCTGGACTCCATCACGCCGTCTGACAATGAATTCACCAGAATCCTGGTGGACTTTCCATCGGTTCTGACACCGCAGTTCACGGCAGCCATGCCCAGACACGGAGTACAGCACCACATTCCGACCCAGGGACCACCCCTCCATGCCCGCGCACGAAGGCTCCCCCCCTGGACAAGCTCCGCCTGGCGAAGGAGGCGTTCAAGAGGATGGACGAATTGGGGATCGTACGGCAGTCTGACAGCCCACGGGCCTCCCCCCTGCACATGGTGCCCAAAACAGCCGGGGGCTGGAGACCATGTGGCGACTACCGCAGACTGAACGAGCCTACAACTCCAGACCGCTACCCCATGCCGCACATACAAGACTTTACAGCAAACCTGCACGGGACAAGTATCTTTTCCAAAGTAGACTTCGTCTGGGGATGCCACCAAATCCCAGTACACCCTGAAGACATCCCCAAAGCAGCTCTCATCACCCTGTTCAGCCTGCTCAAATTCCTCTGAATGCCGTTCAGCCTGAAGAATGCCGCACAGATGTTCCAGTGGCTAATGGATGCGGTGGGACGCGACCTGGACTTTGCGTTCATCTATTTGGACAACATCCTCATAGCCAGCAGTAGTCATCAGGAGCATCTGTACCACCTCCGCCAGCTCTAGTCCTGCCTGAATAATTTCGGCCTCACGATCAACCCGGCCAAATGCCAGTTTGGACTCGACACCATCGACTTCCTGGGCCACAGGATTACCAAAGACGGGGCAACACCTCTGCCCGCCAAGGTAGACGCGATCTGCCACTTCGCCCGGCCCAACACAATCAAAGGCGTGCAGGAGTTCATTGGTATGGTGAATGTCTACCACTGCTTCCTCCCCTCAGCAGCCCATATCATGCGCCCTTTGTTCACCCTGATGTCAGGTAAAGACAAGGACATTACTTGGGACGAAGAGGCCGCGGCCACTTTCATTAAAGCCAAGGAAGCCTTGGCAGACGCCGCGATGCTAGTGCACCCCAGAACGGAATTCCAACCGCCCTCACAGTGGACGCATCCAACACAGCAGTCAGTGGGGTGCTGGAGCAACTCATCGAGGGGCGCTGCCAACCCCTGGCATTCTTCAGCAGGCACCTACAGCCACCCAAAATCAAGTACAATGCCTTCGACCGGGAGCTGTTGGTACTATATCTGGCAATCTGGCATTTCAGGTACTTCTTAGAAGGCAGGCCGTTCACCGCGTTCACCGACCACAAACCTTTGACCTTCCTGTTCACGAAGGTTTCCGATCCCTGGTTGGCCAGCCAGCAGTGACATCTGTCCTACATCTCCGAGTACACGACGGACATCCAGCATGTCTCAGGAAAGGACAACGTTGTGGCGGACACACTCTCCAAACCAGCTATCCAGGCCCTGTCCCAGGGGGTGGACTATGCAGCACTGGCAGAGGCGCAGCAGGCAGACGACGAGATGCCCAGCTACAGGACCGCAGTCTCGGGTTTGCAGCTGAAAGACTTCCTTGTAGGCCCAGGTGAGAGGACCCTCCTGTGTGACGTGGCTACCGACCAATCTCGCCCCATCGTCCCGACAGCCTGGCGGCGGCGAGTTTTTAACTCCGTACACGGCTTGGCGCATCCATCTATCAGGACAACCATCCGGGTGGTCTCCAGCAAGTTCGTGTGGCACGGACTTCGCAAACAGGTCATCAAATGGGCCAAAAATGCATGCAGTGCCAGACAACCAAGGTACAGCGGCCCACCAAAGCCCTGCCGCAGCAGTTCGAACCCACCCGCCGGAGGTTCGACCACATTCATGTGGAAATCGTGGGGCCCCTGCCAGTGTCGCGAGGAGCGCGGTACCTCCTAACTATGGTAGACCGGTTCACAAGGTGGCCAGAGGTGGTCCCGCTCATCGACACCACCGCCGATTCCTGAGCCTGACCGCTGATTGCAACCTGGGTAGCACGCTTCGGGATACCGGCCCACATTACCTCCGACAGAGGCGCCCAGTTCACCTCCGGCCTGTGGTCAGCTGTGGCCAGCCTGTTGGGAACACAGTTACACCACACAACTGCCTACCACTCATAGTCGAACAGACTAGTGGAACACTTCCACCGTCACTTGAAGTCGACACTCATGGCCCGCCTGAAAGGGCCTAACCGGGTGGACGAGCTTCCCTGGGTCCTGCTTGGAATCCGCACAGCGCCCAAAGAGGATTTGCACACCTCGTCAGCCGAGCTGGTGTACGGCGCACCCCTGGTCGTCCCACGAAAGTTCATACCAGCCCCAAGGGGGCAAGAGGAAGAACCCGCAGCAGTCTTGGACAGACTACGCGAAAGGCTCGGAAACCTGGCCCCTGTACTGACTTCACAGCACCGACAGATCCCGACCTGCATACCCAAAGAGCTGCAGAACTGTAAGTTTGTATTTGTACGAAGGGGCGCACATCGGGCACCGCTACAGCAGCTGTATGAGGGGCCGTTCAAGGTGATCAGGAACAACAGGTCCACGTAAGTTCTGGACATTGGGGGCAAAGAGGAGGTTTTCACGGTGGACCGACTCAACCTTGCCCATGTGGACTTGGCGCAGCCGATCGAGGTTCAGGCACCGCGGCGCAGAGGCAGACCGCCCAAACAGAGACTGATCCAGATTGTGGACATTGGGGGTGTATTGCCGGTTCTGGGGGTGGTGTTATGTGGTGACCCACTTTCTACGCAGGCAAACCGGCTCACAAAATGGCGCACGCATCAACAGAGAGGCCAGCCCCAAAATGGCGCTGGGCCTTCTTCTTCACCAGCAAGGGGAGAAAGCCCGCGCGCGGGAAAAGACTTTTGTATGCACCTCTGATGTCATTTCCACCCGGAGAGGGCAGGAACGGAACTGCATAAAAGCCAGTGCGGCGAAGTTTGAATAAACTAGTCTCGAGTGCAACTTACTGACTGCGTGTCATTATTTCTAGCTCTGTGTATAGCACATCGCTACACTGTGTGTATTTACCAAGTTTATGCTCATTGTAATTTTATATGCCTTTGTAAGTTCACCTGTCAATCTCCAAGTTCCAAGGAATAAAGTCCTTGCTTGCCCAATGTTTCCCTGTAACCCAATCCTTCAAATCCTATCAAAATCCTCATAAATCTTTTCAGTATACTTTCCAGCTTTTCGTTTCCTTGGTTTCAAAGTCTGTATCCAGTCAACTGATAAACAGTAATGTACAATTTCCCTTGATTCACATGAAATATGTAGTTAAATTAAGAGTGAGGAATTTCATGGCAGCAGAGAGCTGCCCTCACTTGCTGCTAACAGACTTCCTTATGGAAGTCATTCCAAAACAATGGAGAGGACATGTATAATGCAGAGATAAAACACCAAAGAATAAAGGCTCAAACAAATTTGAATATGTGTTAAAATTTTAAATGGCGCATGATGAGGTTGTATAAGGCATTGGTGAGGCCGAATCTGGAGTATTGTGTTCAGTTTTGGTCACCAAATTACAGGAAGGATATAAATAAGGTTGAAAGAGTGCAGAGAAGGTTTACAAGGATGTTGCCGGGACTTGAGAAACTCAGTTACAGAGGAAGGTTGAATAGGTTAGGACTTTATTCCCTGGAGCGTAGAAGAATGAGGGGAGATTTGATAGAGGTATATAAAATTATGATGGGTATAGATAGAGTGAATGCAAGCAGGCGTTTTCTACTGAGGCAGGGGGAGAAAAAAACCAGAGGACATGGGTTAAGGGTGAGGGGGGGAATGTTTAAAGGGAACATTAGTGGGGGCTTCTTCACGCAGAGAGTGGTGGGAGTATGGAATGAGCTGCCAGACGAGTGGTAAATGCGGGTTCTTTTTTAACATTTAAGAATAAATTGGACAAATACATGGATGGGAGGTGTATGGAGGGATATGGTCCATGTGCAGGTCAGTGGGACTAGGCAGAAAATGGTTCAGCACAACCAAGAAGGGCCAAAAGGCCTGTTCTGTGCTGTAGTTTTTCTATGGTTTCTATGGTTTCTATTTGATAGATTGGTTTGGACCCAATGAGCAGGATTTCATGTGAGATGTTGCTTGAAAAGTTTTCAATAATATTAAGTTAATGAGGGATTGAAAACAGACTTAGAGAGCACCAGTAAATTGCAAATGTCACTCCACTCTTTATGAAGGAAGAGAGGCAAAAGACGGGAAATTATCGGCCAGTTAGCCTGACTTCAGTGGTTGGCAAGATGCTGGAGTCCAATGTCAAGGATGAGGTCTGGGATAATAAACCAGTTATGATGGAATGGTGGAGCAGACTCAATGCGCCAATAGTCTAATTTTGCTCCTAGGGTCTTATGGCACTGCAGAATGCAGAAGTGGCAAAGGAGTGGATGAAAAAAAAACAAAGTGGTCAGGGCTGGTGGGAGAGGTGAGTAGCACACTGCAGAAATGTGTAAACTCACTGTGATGGAAAATTGTAGAATTCAGATTAGAACCTCAAGTTCTAACAGGATACCAGATCAAAGTGACAGAAGCCTAGTGGAATAGTAACAAGAAATGAGTTGTGATAGGGGCTGAAAATGATTGCTTCATAATTTGCAGAGTTAAACTGGAAAGCAATGAAATTCATTTGAATGGATGTCAAAGGCAAACTGATTGACAGCACATGAGTGGGGCAAGAGAAGCAATGGAATAATTAACCCAGGCATTGCCAGTGTGCATTTTCACTGCTGGTAAAATATGTATACTGGATTCATATTTTTGTTTGCATTCACTTGAATGAGTAGTTGGGGCGTATCTAAAAGATGGTAATGAACTGGAGTGTTACCCTGGATTTTGTGTTGACAGTGAAACTTGAACACACAGCTTCTCATATAACGTTGAATGTGTCATTAAGGTGCACATGCTTTAGAATAATGCTAAGGATTATTTTCCAATATTGATCCATCAATATAAAAATTATGAATTTAAGCCAACAATAAAACATCTTTAAATTGCAGATGGAAATACTATTGTGAAGTCAAAAATGCATTAGCTGAGTGGATATATTTTAAAAGGGGAAAGTGCTTAAGTTAATTTTAACAATACAAAGTTGTTATTATTGTTTAAATTGTGTTATTTCATTTTTATTATTTAAGTTTATCGTATTCATAATTAAGCTTTATACTTGAAAGTAGCTGAGTTAGATGTGAAAATGTTTATTGTTCTTATTGTGTTCAGAGATACTTTAGAACAGACAATTATGAGAAGAGTTCAAACACTTCAGCAGTTAACGTATCTACTTCTGTGCACTTACTTCCAAAGGAATGCATTTTTATAAGAGGAAGTCATGTAAGAAATATTTAAAACCCAATAAAACATTATTAAGAGGTAAGAAGTATCTGTCTGTGTATGATAGAGACATTCTTGGTGGCATAAAAAAAATCCCAGCTGTATGCTCTGGCATTTGAAGTTGGATTTTAAAAAATGTGTAACTTTCAATTAATTTCAATTAAATGAGTGAAGAGGAATGACAGATTATCAGTAGGGAATTGATTCCGATTTAAAAGACGTTGACATTATGTTTGGTATTAAGGTTTAAACATTTAATGATATTCATGCTTATTATCTTAGACCATACTACTCTTCTTTGTTTTTGGCGTGTGTCTGCGTGCGTGCGTGTCTGTGCGTCTGCGTCTGCATGTGCATGCGTGCGTCCGTGATGATTTTTTTTCATGGCTTTTTATAAGGCGCAGAGAGAGAGAGAGAGAGAGAGAGAGAGAGACTCCTCTCAATTCACACACAGACATTTTCGCAGTAGTTTTCCCTTATTTTACGAGGTCGAGTTGTGATCTCGACACTCAACCCAGCATGGATGGAAAGTGTACTCGGGAGCAGACCCGACTGGTTTCAAACCCGGGAACCTCCTCTCCCGTGTCCAGCGCCGATGTCATTGCGCCACCAGCCAGCCCGACCATACCACTCTTCTGAAGAAAAGATCACAAACCTTTTTTCATGCTGGACAGATCCTCATATATCATTAGCACTAAAATAAGTTGTCAGGAGAATTGATAACCTAACAATCCAAAGTGGGGTGATTTGGATAAAATTGGGCAATCTTGTCCAATTTTTACAGTCATTGTTCCGAGTTATTGTGAAGTAATCAGCCGTAAAATGACATTTATATTTCTTTAAATAAATGGACAAATGGCTTGAACACAAATACCTTCTGCATGTTTAAGCCTTATTTTTCTCAAATTTGACAACCTGTTCTAAATTAAAATAACAATGCTCATTCCTAAAATGTTTGAAATTCCAGTTATTCTTTCAGCACAACTCAGTATTTGCCTTTGAGGTTTTCAGTCACTCAATATTTCAAAAAGTATTCATGCAAAGGAACAATTGCCTATACTTCCTTGTATATATTTTTATATGTATTATAGAATTCAATTTTTCTATAAATTTAGTTTATTTAAACAAATGTTAAACGTAGTGTTCACATGAACTGCAAGATAGATAACATGTCAAGATTTTCATAATACATGGAAGCACAGTGCTGTGCATAACCTTGACAAAAGTCTATTCCCAATCCACCACATTAACGTTCATATATGATGTCTATATTTCAGTTTCAATTTATTTTTTTCTATGATAATTCTTCCATTTTCAGAATGTTTCATCCTCTTGTTAGATGTAGCATAACTGAACAGTCTAACTAGGGTCATTACAACAAATCTTGAGTATGAATCAACCCTAAATGTTAAGTCCCTGTGGAGTTCATAATACCCATTATAAAGAAAGACATAGGCAAGTGCTATTTTAATAATGAATCTGAAACTATTTCCCAGTAGGTTTCCTCTTCTTCAGCCTTTTCACAATTTCTCTATAAATGTTCTGCATCAGTATTTCGAGCCGGTTGCTTACCATTATGCTAATGCAAGGCTCTATGACCATTATATATTAAAAAAAAATCAATCTCTAAAATAAGTAGGGGGCAGTATTTTGGGGAGAGGGGAATTTCTTCTGAAGGTCTGACTAAACATAACTTCTGCACCTTCCAGTTATGATTTGTTTTTAAATTGGAATATTGGCATCTCAATTTAGGTTCCATTTTCCAATCACTTCTTCATTTATCCAGCAGTGGCCTCTTCTGTGGGATTAAGATTGGCATCACTATGAAATCCCCTGACCCTTGTGTCAGCAAATGACCTCACTACTGAATCCTACAGCAGCAAGCTGGGGCAGCACAGTTAGACGATTGTCTCGTAGAGGCTTATCTATGCTCTGTGCTTACCAGACACAGCCTATCCCAGACTAAATCCTGAATGTCCGATGAGAAGACAAGAACATAAGGAATAAAAGCAGAAGAAACCTAATTCAAAGTTTCAAAGTATTATACATTTACTATTGAGATATGTATGCAGCACACAATCCTAAAATTTGTCTTTATGAAGGCAGCCATGAAACAAAGAAACACCATAGAACCATTTAAAACACCATTTAAAGAAAATCCCCACACAACAAGGACCCTCAAACACTCAATACATGAAAAGAAAATCATGAAAAATGCAAGCAAATAACACACAGAACATTAAACCTCAAGTGGCAGATTCCCCAAAATGGTTTAGGAGCCACAGCCACTAAGTCAGCCAGTTCAACACCGTGTGAATGGCTGTTGACCACAGCGCACAGAGCCAGTTCTATGCTGAAGCACCTTGATCAAATCACACAAGTCGTAAAAAAGAGTAAACAGAAACACATAGGTCATGAACTGTGGGGTTCCCAAAAGTGGGCCCACAGCCGTGAAGCGCATTCAACACTGAGGACATTAAACACCAAACCACAGAGTTCCCTGAAAATGAATCCATGACCACGAATCACCGAGGTGATTGAACCTTGCAAATGTGGGGTTCAAGACCCCTGCAGCTTCTGGCAGAGGCAACAAGAGGGAAACGGGTCAAAGGCGGGCAGATGGCGCTGATCACTCATGTGTTTTCCACTCTCATCCTCAGCGATTTGAATCTTGCTCGGCGCTTTAATTAGAGCGAAGTAAAGGAGCCAAGCACACCATTAGTGTTCCGTCATTAGGGATCGATGGTCAACTCTGCACACTCTACTCTCAACCTTGTCGAATCCCCCAGGAAATTGCAAAAGTGTCAGTTCAAAAATACATCCTTGAGATGGAAATTACAGGCTACAATCGATTGCAGTTCAGAAGATGTATATTTTAAAAAAGAAGAGAATTTAGTGAGCTGTCTTCACGATTTTGCCATTGGTCATTGGTGGTATTTGACCTCTTGTGCCTGCTCTGCCATTCACTGTGGCAATGGCAACTTTTTAGCTTCTTGTTTCTATGCTGCACTAACCTGATATCCATTGAGTTGTTTAATATCTAAAAATGTATTATTTTCTATCTTGGACAGGGATGATTCCTTATTTTGAGACAATGAACTAAGGTTGTTAACACAAAAGCATCAACTCTGCATCTACTCAGTCAAGCTCTCAAAGAATCCAATTTGTTTTAATCAGGTCACCTCTTGTTTTAAATTCAAGAGAATATAACACTAGTCTGTTTAGTTTCACCTCAAATAGCAAACATATAATCCCATGAATGATTGTAGTTAATATTCGCTCCACTCAATCTTTCGCAAAGATGCTCTTCTTTCGGATTTATGCACAATGTTTCAGGTGTGATCCCACCAAACTTTATAGAATTGGAGTAAGAGCTCCTTAACCTTGCATTCAAAACCTCTTCCATAAAGATAATATATTGTTTGTCTTCCTAATTGTTTGTTGTATCTGCATCCTATCATTCAGAGATCTATGAACCAGAGCATTCAGTTCCCTTTTTACAACAACAACTTTAAAAATTTTATTAATTAAAAACATGTTCAATTTTATATTTTTTGGTATTATATTTCATCTGCCATGTCCATGACAATTTGTTTAGCCTGACTAAGTCCCTGAAGGCACTTTAAATCCTATAAAGCCTTTATTGGCAACTTCCTGTAACTAATAAAGTGGTCAATGAGTGTATGTTCATGGCCTGCTGCTGCTGTAGCCCATTTGCTTCATGGTTATGCGTTTAGAGATGCTCTTCTGTACACCATGGTTGTAATGTGTTGCTTTTTGAGTTACTGTTGCCTTCCTGTCAGCTTGAAACAGTCTGGCTATTCTCCTCTGACCTCTCTCATCAAGCATTTTTCACCCATAGAACTGCAGCTCACGACTTTGATTGGCCTTATCTCTAGCTGTAATGAGACAGCCTACCGAGGAGAGGTCGGCCCCCTGACACAGTGGTACCAGGATAACAACCTCTCCCTCAATGTCCAAAATACAAAAGAGCTGATTGTGGATTAAAAGAGGAACGGAGGCAGGCTCAGCCCGATCAACGTCAATGGGTCTGCAGTTGAGAGACTGAGTCGCTTCAAGTTCCTTGGTATACACATTACCGACAGTCTCGGGAGGAGAAGATGGCGGTGCGACACAGCTTCTCTGCTGCTGCTACTGTGTGGTCCAGAATCTCCGGAGGAGAAGGCCCTGAGTCCTCGGCTTTGCTTGTTGCTCAGCGGCCGGGGCAGGGTCGAAGCGCTCGGCAGAGGATGGTGCTCGGAGAGGCTGTGTCAGAGGCTCGAAGTTTTTGGACGGGCTCAGAGTCAGCTACGGTCAGGCGCTTCCAATGGTGCTGCATCGGCAAGTTGGCGGTGCTTGGAAGTTTGTGGCAACGAGAGTTCCTCCCTTCTGCCGCCTGCATGAGATGATGAGTCTATCGGGACTTTGAGACTTTTTTTTACTGTGCCCATGGTCTGCACTTTATCAAATGATGGTATTGCTTTGCACTGTTGTAACTATATGTTATAATTAAGTGGTTTTGTCAGTTTTAGTCTTGGTTTGTCCTGTGTTTTCTTGTGATATTATTCTGGAGGAACGTTGTATCATTTTTTAATGCTTACATTTCTAAATGACAATAAATGAGGACTGAGTGCCCTCATAATTTAATCTCGCCTGGACTGTACACACCATCTTTGTCCCAAAAAAACCTCAACAGCATCTCTTCCACCTCAGACAACTGAAGAAGTTTGGCATCCGCCTCCAAATCCTCAAGACTTTCTTCAGGGACACCATTGAGAGCATCCTGACTGGTTGTGTATCACCGTCTGGTATGGGAACTGCACCAACCTTGATCACTGGGCACTGCTGAGAGTGGTACAGACAGCCCAGTGCATCTGTCTTCTCTCCATTGAGGACATTTATGGCAGCAGGTGCAGAACGAAGGCCTGGAAGATCATCAGGGACACCAGTCACCCCAATCATAAACTGTTTCAGCTCCTTCTGTTTGACAAATGCTACTGTAGCATTAAAGCCAGGACCAACAGGCTACAAGACAGCTTATTTCTACAAGCCATTAGACTTTTAAATTCACCTGCCTGTACATTGCAACAAAGTCATAATGCAAAGACTCCCTCATGTTGTGGGATGGATGTAAGATTTAAATAAATTATAATTATAATTCTTTTTTTCTGTTTTCATACCAGTCTTTGTAAACTCTAGAGTTGGTTGTGTGTGAAAATCCCAGGAGATTATGCCCACTTCTCACTGTTATCATCAGGAAGGAGGTATAGGAGCCTGAAGGCACACATCTAGCCTCTCAGGAACAGTTTCTTTCCCTC
The DNA here is from genome assembly GCF_963921235.1 of Mobula hypostoma. Lineage (NCBI taxonomy): Eukaryota > Metazoa > Chordata > Chondrichthyes > Myliobatiformes > Myliobatidae > Mobula > Mobula hypostoma. The sequence goes on from NC_086109.1 coordinate 36,924,870, forward strand.
TGTTTTCTGATTTTGGAATGGATAGTGAATCCATGAACACTACCTTACTACTTTTTTTTATTTCTGTTTTTGCTCTGCTTATTTAATTTAACTATTTGATATACATATATATACTTACTGTAACTTTGTTTTCCCCTAAATTATTATGTATTGCATTGTACTGCAAAGTTAGCAAATTTCATGACATATTAAAGCAATACACATCAAATGTTAAAGGAACTCAGCAGGCCAGGCAACCTCTATGGAAAAGAGTACAGTTGTCGTTTCCAGCATCTGCAGATTTTTTCTTGCCAGTGGTATTAAATCTGTTTCTGATTCTGAGTTTCTGAGATGCTCAAGCTGCTCCAACTGTCACTAACAATCATTCCATGGTCAAAGTCACTTAGATCACATTTCTTCCCCTTTCTGATGTTTGGTCTGTACAACATCTGAACGTCTTGACCATGACTGCATGCTTTTATACAATTGAGTTTCTGCAACTGATTGGCTGATTAGATATTTGCATTAATGAGCAGCAGTACATTATACCTAACAAAATGTCCACTAAGTGTATATTGTACCATCAGCAAACTTGGATATATCACAGTTGTTCCCCACATAAAAATCATTGCTATAGGTTGTGACAAACTGAAGCCAAAGTATCAATTCTCAACTGCTGCTAAAACTCACTTTGCCATTCCCCTTGAATAAATGTGTGATACACAAAGATTTCTGGGAACCTCTGACCCATCACTGCTCTAAGTGATGGAATATTCAATGTGGCACTAAGAACCTTGAAGCCATGTATCAAAGGACACTGCAGTCCTGTGTTAACGACAGAAGGAGCACGTCACCTCACAAACTACCTACCCGATCAGACATCTACCATCCTGTCTGAGGAAGAACCTGCAGTTCCTACACTGGTCTCGTGAAACACCTCCAAATCCACCGAACTGCAGCACAACCAAGTCATCATGATCATCTTTAGACAGCTCACTTCAGAAGTAGAAGGAACAATCCTTGAAACATTCCATAGCCCCCAATCTAAAAATAATGCACTCATTCCTTTTTATTACTTTCTGAACCATTAACCAATTATCAATCGATTTCAGTCTACTACCTTCAAAGTTCTTTGTGCACTAATGCTGTATAATTAGTTCTTATGTAGGACCTAATCAAAGAGCACCAGAAAATCTAAATTCACCAAATCAATTGGTTTGCTCTTGTATATTCTTCCAGCTACAAGCTCAAAGAATTCCAACAGGTTTGTCAAACATGATTTCCCAATCATAAAACCATGCCGACTCTGCCCAATCCTAAGCATTTTTTAAGCACTTCTTTAATAAATGATTCTTATTTTCTCGACTCCTGGGATCAGGCATGAGGCATCCCATGTGACTTAGACCATCAAACTGAATGGTTCTGATAGCCATTATGTGTAGCATCTTCTTGGCTGGGGTCTACCTTGAAGGCTCCTGACTGACTAATTTAGAAAGACATGCACCAGGTTTGAAGGGCTTTCCAAGCATTAGATTGATCAGTCATTTATGTTGTTTAACTTTTTAGCTGCTTCCTGGTTCACAGAGGGTACAATTGTTGCAGGAGCCATTCCACTCTCAGCTGGTATCTCAGGCAGTTGACTGATGATATTTGCATGGAAGTTCTTCTCATTTCCCCTGAGAAATGGATAATGAGGCTGAACAATTAACCTTTCGGCTTTTCTAAATTACAGGAGAGATTTATGGCAGTCATATACCCATCAACAAGACAATCACAGCCCAGCTGTCTCCATGCTTTCAAAAAGTTAGCTAAAAATTATTTTGGCTTTGATTTGAAGCCAGAAGGGCCATAAATATTTCACTTTGTATTGTATTGGATTACGAGAAGGGTCAAACATAGTGAATTATTCTGCTGTTCACATTCTACTAGGGAATTGCACAGTTAAGTGATAAGACTCAGAGGAAACACTTTGTCTAATGAGAACATAGTGACAGGAGCAGAAGGCTATTGGTCATGGAGCATGTTCTGCTATTCATTGTCATCTTGTTCAAATGTCTGACTTAAAAATATTCAATGATTTTGCCACTGCAACTCATGGGAGTAATGAATTTCAAAGATTTATGACTCACTGACAGAGGAAATTCCTCCTCATCCCCTTCTCAAATGGACAATGATTTATGGTAAAGCTCTGCATACTAGACCCAGGTGATTCTTCTGTTAGTGTAGATGTGTGAATCTGTTAACATAGACATGGCAAGATGTAGGGGTTGTTTCTACTCTCTGTGACTTTATCACTCTATCTTATAATGCACAATGTTCTGTGAAGCCTGCTATATGTAATAATAATATGCTTTTAGAAGGCTGGAAAATCTAGATTTGGAGGCTCACAGTCAAGGGCACTGAGAAGATTTGAAGTTGGAAAGATTGGTTCAATGAATATTTTAATGCTGAATATTTATCACCAAGGTGTCTGTCCTATTTCATGGAAGTACTGCCAGGTGATATGTACGTAACACCACAATGTGAGATTGGCTTATCCATTTATCATAAATATAGATCTTTTTATTTTTATTTCACACAACATGCATTAATTCACTTACTGAAAATATTAAAAGCTAATTCAATGCAACAATCTAGAAATAGTTATAAAGAGGATCTCAGGTCTTAGATCATAAAATGGTAAATCAACTTGCAAGAAGGTAACATCAGGACATCATTTCATATATTTTATGTGGATGTAATCTGGAACACATTGCCTAAAATGACAGTGAAAGAAATAGAATACTGACAGTCAAAGAAGAAATGGATAATTATTTAAAAGAGATAAACAGCACTAGGCCAAGGAGAAAGAGTATGGGATAGGAGATAGAATAGGCAATTCTGGCTGAATAGTCTTTTTCCATTATGCATCATTCTTTAAATTTCTACAGATATAAATACGGAGAACAATTAAACAATTTGTTTTTGAAATTTTCTCTCCTCAGCTGATTTATGAATCAGGATGAACTGAATGCTTTCTCATACCAGTGTCATTTCTCTCATGGTGACAACACTTCTGCACACCTGGATTACTGAACTCCTGAGCCTTAGTGTATGTAACCTCTATGAAGCAAACACAAGCATAGAAAAGTAGAACTCACTGCACTTTCCTCCTATTTAACAGACCAACACCTCTCTAAATGTTGGTGTTTTTGTTTGTCAGTAGTGTGAAATGCTATAATCCATTGTTCTGTTTTGCTTGTATCAATGGCAATGTTTAGTCAGATAACTATTAAAAAATCAATTTTAGCTTTTAAACATCAATTCTGGTGACTCCAAAGTTTCTCACAATAAACTATGGGTTTTCAAACTGTAGGCAATAGTTCAGGAATAAGGGATACAGCCACCCACAAAGTAGAAAAGGAACATAATTATATAAGCTAATAGTTGTTTTAATCATTATTTATAACTAGGTAGGAGAATGTGCAGGGGTGGGGGCAAGCTCAATAAACAAAAATCTCTCTGAAACAGGATACAAGAGAAAACATTGCCAACATCTGTCATGAATAATGAGCTTTCCTCTGAAAAGAAAATAGAGAATGAAGAATGATAAGAGTGAAGAGTTATTTCTTAAACAGATTATACAAAAATAGTCAGCAATGAAAAAGAAACAGAAAGCATCTGGCCTAGGTGGGATACCTGGCTGAGTATTAAAGATCTGTTCTGATCAACTGGCTGGAGTATCAACTGAGATCTTTTACGTCTCACTTTGGTAGTCTGAGGTACCCACCTGCTTCAAGCAGGCTTCAATTATACCGGTGCCTAAGAAAAGTGTAATAACTTGCCTCACTGACTATCATCCAGTGATGAAGTGTTTTGAGAGGCTGGTGAAGAAACATATCAACTCCTGCTTGAGAAGTAATTCATTTCAATATGGCACAAAAGCTCCACAGCAGATGCCATTTCAGCAGCTCTTCACTCAACCCTGGAACATCTGGATAATAAAAATGCATACATCAGGATGCTTTTTTATTGACTATCGTTCGGCATTCAGTCCTATCTTCCCCTCAAAACTGATCAACAAGCTTCAAGATCTTGCACTCCTTGTGCAATTGGATCCTCAATTTCCTCACTTGCAGACCCCAGTCGGATTTAGATTGGCAACAACATCTCCTCCATAATCTCCATCAGCACAGGTGCACCACCCTGTCCATCCTGTTGATATGGTCTTTCACTGAATCTATTACGGTTATTGGATTTACTGAGTATGTCCAACGCAAATTAATCTCTGGGTTGTACATGGTGACATATATGTACTTTGATAATAAATCTACCTTTAAATTAAACAAAATAACTATTTGGAAAGAGAGATAAAGCACAATAAATCTTAGTACTGTCATCTTTGGTATATTTTCTTAAATCAGCATGGCATCAATTACTGAAAAATCTGTTGAGCAACAGCTGAAGTGGAAATCTTTTGGTCCATACTTCAAAATATTTAAATTGGCATAAAGTGCCCTTGGCTCTGCATGATCGGCATTTCAATTAATTCGACTCTAACTGTGTTACGGTTGAGAAACTCCTCATTGTGCAATAGTTGTATCTTTAGTACTACATCTACATAGCTTAAAGTGGGTTATCTGTTAAGATACAGACATCCTCAAAATGTAAAAAAAAGCTAGTGAAGCAGCATTTACCAAAGCATTGAAACAAAATTATTTTATCAGTTTTGATGTTGTGTTAAGCCAAACAACTCCGATCAGTGCAGTAACTTGGCTTGCCAATTTTTTAGAGATTTACACCTAGAAAAAAAACATTTGTTGGATTTCATTCCTGTGTAAGATTTTCAATCTTTTCACAGAGACATTGAGCTTGTGATGCATGAAAATGAAAGTAATCTAGGTTTACATGAATGAAAAACTCTTAAAAGGTGGCTTATCAGCTATATCCATTCAGAGCAAATTGTCTGACCAGTGTTAGATATAGCTTTCTCTACCTACGGCTTTAATACGTACCAGCCCATTGAAGTTCAGAATTCTAATTATATGTGGAAATTGCTTTGCATCGTCAATTTTTGAAGTGTGAAAACAGAATAAGAAATTGCTCACCCAGGCACTATTACATATCAATGAGCTGTTCTTCCCAGTTTTTCTTTGTGAACTTAGCACAGCTGAAGGCAAGGAACTGATAATTGTTTCATTCAGAATTAACAATTCTTCAAATGTAGACTCATACGGAAAAGTAAAATGATTTCCATGACACTTACAGATTGCTTTTTGAAAGGGAATAAAGTGGGTGATTATAGTCAGAAAACAAGTATTATTTTTGAATTAAAATACACGTTAGTAAAGTAAAAGTGATTGAATCACTGTAGAAAGTCATCAAGCAAGGACTGAAAGAAAGACAATGAAAAACATTATTACCACAGTCTTTGAGAATCATGCCTTGTTTTCATAGAAATACAACTTTGCTACTTACATTATTGACTTCTGGCATCAGATAGAAATACAGGGAAATCGTTCAGTGGTGCAGTTGCTTATTATTATCACTCGAAGGCATACTCAGCTCAAGACTGTTTATCTCAGAGACAGAGCTCGAAATATGTCTTCAAAGAAGAATAACTTCATTTAAAATATTGATTAAATACCAACAGATCCTAAATGGAAAATAACTTCAAAATTCATGTATAAAGTTGAGTAGAAGGCTTTTCTTTTCAATCTATATTTAGCACCGCTGAAAATAAATATGCAGTTCTGTGATGGTGTTCACCAAGATATTTATAAAAAGCTGCAGAAATATGTGTAGCTATATCATCTGAATTTCAAATAAGAATTTAGCCTTTCTGGAAAAGTAAATTAAAAATGTATGAAAGCACTTATAAGCTATGCAATTTGGCTTCTCTTAATCTTAACTGAATATTCCAGTTAAGATGTTTGATTTGCAAGAAGAAAATACTGTATGTTGCAAAGTAGGCACTGATTTTTATTAATAAATTAGATTTTGTATTGAATTTAAATATCTCTTTCAGTTAGTTAGTTCAATAAAAATATCTTTTCTGTTATATAATGCAAAATGACCCCATGACCCCTCATCTTGGAGACTTCATTTCTTTATTGATGGCAATATTGCAAACAGTTTTCTTCTATTTTCAACTTCAAAATAAAAATACAAGATTTAAAAAAGAGAACATTTTTGACCTATCAGTTTTTGTTTAACTGTTCTCAATAAAATAACAGAGACACTTTAAACTATCTTGCTTCATGTGAACTGCTGTAAACCAAGTGCTACCAGTTCAAATTTTTCATTTGTCTCATCGGGAATGGTGGTGCATGAAAAGGAGAGCCACTAGCATTATGTCATACTCCAGCTGGATAAGTTGGGTTAAAATTACACTTGGTTTTCCAGTTAACCTGATTTGTACAAAGTTCCTCAGTTATGCTCATTGCTTCATATCCATGAGGCCGGCGGTTACCTATATAATACTTCTTAATCACAGATTTGTACTGGGTTACAGCACTCATAAGTCTCTTGAATAATACATAAAATATAAAATTGGCATAACCTCCCTTGCTCTGAAAGACAAGCTAAATTGCATATCAATATAGAACATTTAATTGCATAAATTACCTGAAGTTATGTGGCTGTACTCCTCCATGAAATGAATCGCAGTCAGACCTGCTGTTTAAATTTCATGGAACTGCTAAAGACATTCTCTTAGTCTCAACAGGACTCCTCAATTCTATATTCAAGTTGCATACACGTGCACCCTTAATAACCAATACTTTAAGCAGTAAAAGGAGCAATTTATTATAATATATGTACAACATTTGTGCATGCTATAAAGTTATATTTGCTATGCGCACGTTCTTGATGGATTAGGGTGTGGAAATGATATTTCCTTGTATTTTTTTAAGTTTAACTTTAATAATGCTTATTTGCATTTTTATATAACCACATATATATGTGTAATTTTTCAGTGAATTTTCCAGCAATTACAGTACAATTGCTTCTGTATTTTCTAGAAATTTCTTAGTTTTCACAGCAAGTGTGACACCACTTGAATCTGGCTATTTTATAGGTTAATTGTTACCACTTGAATTTGTGTTATCTCTAGTCTGAGTTGGAGATGACAGTTACAGCTTTTTCCTTTTCCTTAACTTTGTTCTTTCAGCTTGTCTTTGTTTTGATGGATTGCTTTATTCTGTGGTTGCACAAGAGATGGATTTAAATAGATGCAAGGTCATGTGTTTGATAAATATCATTGGTTGTTCTGGATCTTCTTGGGTCATCACAAGTGTGCAGCCAATAATAACCCGTGATATGATAACTGTAGCCCCAAATCCAAGGCCATGGGCCGGGAACTCAGGCAAACTCTGCCAGAAAGAGAAGCTCAGGTTCCAGTAACATTCTCTGTTTCTATCTGCAATTTTCTCATTTTCAAATGATACTCACTAGTCAGCCATACATGGTTGCTTTTGGCGTTCTATCTGCCAGAGGTCTCAATGGAAGATAGCTAAGTTATGATGGCAAAACAGATTCAGCAGATTACTCTCCATCCTTTTGCTTATGGCTAAGATTATTTTATAGCAGTTTGTAACTTTGGCAATATAGAATACTCTATAGGAAACAGTGCTTAGTTATAATCAATTGCATACTTATTCATAAATACAGTGCTTTGCATTAAAATAGTTTTCAGGAATTTTTTGCAATTCTAAAGAACTGCTGATATGTTAAAGCATTGTTTACATTAATAGTAACAGAAGAGTGATATAGAGAAGAGGGGAGTGGAGATGATTATGGTGAGGTACTGGAAGTACGGTTGAGGAAAGAATATTGGGGAACTTCTTGGAACATCAAAGAATTGCAGATGGTAGGATAAAAATGAATTCCCTCTGTAATGTGAAGCACAGAGAGAGAGAGGGATATCTGAAGAATATTAATGTTCATGCCATCTGTAGCTGAGAGTTCTGGTGTACGCTCTTCAATGATTTCAGCCCAAAAATCTAGGTCAAAACTCTTATCAAGTATTGAGAGATAATTGCACATTTGGAGGTGCAATCTTGCAAGAGGATTGCATCTGTTCTCTCAGATAAAAGATATAAAAGATCCTCTGTCACAATTTCAAAAGAAGTTATCCTTAAACTGCTGCTAATTTTTGCCCCTCAGATTTTTTAAAGCGGATTATGTAGCTTGTGGCGGCATTTCCATTTTCTAACATAAAACAATAACCATACCTCAGTAATATGTCATTGGCTGTAAATAACTCTAGGATGCCTAAAAGATATGTGAAAAGCACTGCGTAAATTACAACCCTTTCTCAAGTAGTGGCAGTTTTTTTTCCTGGAGAAATACAGAGGAGCTGAAATTTATGGTGGGATTTGAATAATGATATCGAAGCAACACCAGGACACAATATGAACTCATAAAAAAACAAATCCAAGTTCTTGGTGGATATCCCTCCAACACTGCCCAGATGTGAGGTTATAACCATAAGTTATGACAGCTCTGGATTAATCAATAAATTCAGCCATTTAACAATGAATTTAGCAAGCTTTGGTGTCACTTCAGTGGATTCCGGTTATCATGGCTGTATATTGCGAAGAGACATGATCTGGAAAACCAAATATATTGAAAAGAGGAGTGGGGTTAGTGGATAAGCGGAGTGATAAAATAGGAGAATTACTATAAATAGATTAGATGAACAGAGAAACAAGGTGAAAATGACGATAATAAAAAAGAAAGTATGCATATTCACACAATGTAACCACTCTCTGAAGGCCGTAGAACAGATACCAACCCTGTGTTTTTGAAAGGGATCATATCACAGCAACAGATTTATAACTGATGTGAAGGCTAAGATATCAGTCAAAGGCATATTAGCGCTTCCAGCTGTTAAATGAGTATTTAAACATGAAATTCTTGAGAGGGTTGATAGTAAATCCATGGATGATCAACGATAAATTCTTCAGTTTTATGTTTAAATTGAAATATATTTCATATGTTATGATCCAAAGTATCTAGACTCCTGTAATCTTGTTTAGCTATGGATATTGGATGGTACATTAGCAACATATACAGTTAATCCAACCTAAAAGAAAACTTGCAATGTTTTCATTTATATATTCTATTTGTTTCTAATTAAACCTTTACAAGAAATCAACATTTCCATTGTTCCATTGATTTCTGAATCCAGATTCACAAGTTATTTATTTTAATGATTTTTCAGCCTTTTACACACCAACTATTATGAATCGTCTATCATTTTCAACTTTCCCATATCAACACATCTGAAATAAATTAGATCAGAGGAAAATTCACTTCCAGAAGTGGAGAAACACTAGCATAAGGAACAGGCGAGACGTGATACAGGCAGAAGTACGGATCCTTGAGGAAGAGAAGCGGATTTCAAAGGCAGTGGAACAAGGGTCCCAGGGTGCCTGGACAAAATGGGATCTGCCTAAGCGCAAGATCTCATGGGCAGAGTTATGGAGACTGGAGCCCTTCTGTATTTCCTTCCTCTTGTGATCCCTGTATGACACCCTTCCTTCACCATTACATCTGTACACATGGGGGATGACAGAGGACCTGAACTGTAAGCTCTGTGGTCAAAAGGGGTCACTGGCTCATATACTGTCCAGGTGTAAAACAGCTCTAACTCAAGGACGGTATAGGTGGGGCCATGATAAGTTGCTTCTGACTCTTGCTGACTCACTAGAGCGGGAGAGATGCAAGAAGAGGACGGCTGGCACAGATTTGAGGAAGGCCATCACCTTCATCAAAAAGGGAGCCAGGCCTTTTGTAACCAAACGACCAAAGCCCAATCTGCTGTTAACGGCCAGGTCCTGGGAGAAGAGGGTCGATGTGGGAAGGAGATTGCAGTTCCCGGATGTGGTGGAAACAACCCTACGCCTGGACATTGTACTGTGGTCAACCAAAGACAAGTAAATAATTCTGGTTGAGCTGACTGTGCCGTGGGAGGAGGGATGGGAAGAGGCCCACGAGAAAAAGGCCTTGAGGTACCAGCCCTTAGTGCAGGAGTGTAAAGACAAGGGATGGCAGGCATGGTTGTTCCCTGTGGAGATCGGCTGCAGAGGTTTCCCAGCCAAATCAGCATGGCGGTTGTTGTCAGATCTGGGCCTGGACAAAAGGAGTAAAAAACAAGCCAGCTCGTAGGATGGGGAAAGAGGCAGAAGGAGCCTCTTTTTGGATTTGGAGTAAGCAAGAGGAGGGAAGCTGGAAGCCAGGAGCAGATGGGCAGTGATTTGGCCACCACTGCTGGCCCACATCTGGAGAGTGTCGTGGTTAAGGGTCGAAACACTCGGTGAAGGTTGGGAACCACCTGATGACATCTGCTCCTGGCTGAAGGCTACGGTTCCCTTATAAGGTAACTGGAAAATGCACCCTAACAGGTGTATGTAACAAGTTTAAAATTCACCTTTTGAACCATGTGCATCATTTTTCACACCAACTGTTATGAATCGTCTATCATTTTCAACTTCCGATATAAACACATCTGAAATAAATTAGATCAGAAGAAAATTAGTTTAAACTTCACCTTTTAATCATGTGCATCATTAGTGTAATGTCAACATGATCAGTACCATAAACAATGTGGAATCAGAAGAAATCTGTAGCAGAATTTTTTCTTATGTTAATTAGTTACTCAGCAAAAGCAAATAGATGGGCTATGGCATTAATATCTACTCTTAAAATGCAACCAAAGATTAAAATATAACAATGGATTGAAATTTTCCTAATGCAGTAATAAATATGACAAAGCATATAGTAAATGTATGGCAATAACTAAAATGCCACGTTTTCCTCTAAAACTTCAGTCATTTCAGCAGATTTTGCAGGTAGAGTTGTCAAGGTTGCTTTACGAGACAAGCTCTAAACAAAGCAGTTAATATTGACGGCCAAATTGCAGATCAATGTACCACACTTTCAAAAATCTCGAACAGTAGGTTTGACATTCAGCCGACATAGAATTCCTCACAATCACATTAAGTTGCCTTGCACTGAAGTAGGTGACTGTTATGAAGAATTTACAGAATACAATACATAATTTGACAGATGAATTATTACTTGCTTATGCATCAGTTCGCCATTATTCTAATCTCTCCAGCTTTTCAATACTCTTGGGGATATTCTAGTATAAAAATAATAACAAAACAATTTATTACAAGTGATTCTAATAGCATTGTATCAAAGATACGTACTGAGACAGTTTGGTAACTATATTAAGCTATATTGCTTTCTGATAGCATGACTACTTTCATGTGAATACTGTTACTGCATTAATTTTTGGATTTTGCAATAGCATCACTTTATTTTGACAACATTTATGAGATAACACAGTGCCTTCATAATCAAAACATATTTGTCTGGTAACAGACTGCAAGTGCCTTAGCTGTAAGTTCATTCTACTGTTAGGGTGGGACATCACTCCAGCTTTGGATATGGAATCTCAGAATAATTATGGGACCAATGGAGTGAACAGTCTCCCACATTGTGGCATATCCAGACCCAATACGTCAATCAGGTCGATGAGAAAGACCAAGCCAGATAACAGAAAGGAACCATTTTGAACTTGAAGCATTAGCAAATGGATCCACGCAGTCATGTAAGCATGGCGAAGAAGCCACAGTGATTACACGCATCTGATGCTCTGTGCTGTTAAACTTGCACTAATAGGCAGTTGATTAGGTGGGAGTACAAGAAATTACACAATTTCTGCTCATAACTAATTAACTGCTGTGTTCTATGTTGGCGGTGAGCCAAAGTTTTTGAAAGAACCAAAATGCGGTCAGAAGGATTAAAAATAAATTGGATGGATACAGTGACACCATTATTCCTAGTCAGAGTTAAAACACTTTGATAAGTTTTCCATTAATCACTTCTCCAATGTTAAATTTTGCACATTATATTTATATTGTTATTTTCCCTTCTTGTTGTGTTTTACTAAATAAAAAATACTACTTTATCCATGGCATTTTGCTATAGATTTAGTCATGAGTTCAGTTTCTGATAGTTCACTCTTTCTTTCTGTCAGTGTCGGAACCAGTCATTTCTGTCTGTCATCATTTTGGACCCATTTACCTTGTTTTCCCATTAATACAGTCTGGCCACCTGGACATGTTCCACAGCCACCCTTTTATAACAATTTATTGCACAGATTTACTTCCAGCTACAATCCGGATGCTGTCAACTCGATCTCTGATCTCATCTTATCAGAGATATTTCTTTTGTTCTTTCAATTTCCATCGCTCCACACCACTCTCTCTGCTAATGAAAACCAGGCTTGCATTTCTCCTTTCTCAATTCTGACGAAGGGCCCCAGCCCTGAAACATTAAATGTTTCTATTTTCACTGATGCTGCCTGAGTATTTCCAACACTATTATTATTACATACAGTATTTCAGATTTTTTAAAGATTTCCACTTATTATAGTTAGTGAAAACTATTTAAAGATCTTCTCTTTGCTTGAATGCAACATTATAAAGGAAGTGAAAGTTAAAAATTGTTTGACATTTAAATATAACACTGCAAATCTTCCTCGGGCAGTGCCCTTGGCTCAACCAGTTTTAGCTACTTCATTAATGATTGCACTATTTTCAGTTCCATTTTCCACTCCTCAGCACATGAAGCAGTCTACACTTGTATGCAGTGGAATCTCAGTTCACAACATCCAGATGTGGGCTGCTAAGTGGCATTTAACATTCATGGCACGAGAGTTCCAGGCAAAGACCATCTCCACAAAGAGGGAAACTAGCCAAAGCTTTATCATTCAAAGGCATTATCATTTCCCAGTGCCTCACCGTCAATAACCTGGGAGTCACCAGAAAGTCAGTTGCACCGACATCATAAGTTACATAGAATAGAGAACAGAACAGGACAGAAATGAATCCAAAGGAACAGCAGAGACCAATGCATTTTGGTACCAGCTGTATCACAGGAGGTGAACTCAATGTAGCATTGCCTGAGGCACTCCAGCTCCAGATTTTTCCCTCAGAGTTTACTACTGAAGCAATTCCCATGAGCGGGTAGAGCCCCAGGGCAGCAGAGGCTTGAAATCAGAGATTTCCTTCTTCTAGATGAGCTGCCAACCACTGCTGACAAGCCCCATCTGCCTGAAGTGACTGGTTTTAAGGCACCAGTAACCCCAATCTCCTCCTCCTTGCCTTCTCCTGTTACTAGAAACAGTTCTGCTGGGCTGAGTTGCTAAGCCACACATGAAGGCCAGGAGCTGGACTTGGTTGACAGAGGCTATTCGAGATGCATGCCATTAGGAGCATTTAATAGGTAGTGGGAGCTTATCCCCATTACCACCCCTGGCTATAACAACATTAAGGAACCTGTGCCTATCTAAACGTCCCTTAAAAGCCCCCTATGTATCTGCCTCTACCACCACCCTAGGCAGCGCATTCCATGCACCCACCACTCTCTGTTTAAAAAAGCCTTGCTGCCTATGTCTCCTTTGAAATTACACCCTCTCATTGTAAATGCATTCTGGTACACCTGCATTTGTTCACCTTGTTTATCTTTTTTATGATCGCAGGTCACTGATGGATACTAAGAAGATCTAGTACTGCAGGAATATCCTATCAGAAAGTTGCTTGATAGAAATGGAGCTGGACTTATTGGATACTATTGTTGTGCTGTCACTTGGACTTATGCACAGTTGTGCCAAGAAGGTGCATGGTGCGAGTGATTGTCTTGGACACTTTCATTGCGATCACAAGATTCTGTTGGACATTGGTAGCATGGAATACTGTAAGTCCGATTCTCTGGTTCATTGGTGAGACCAATGCAGGAGAACTGTGTTGCCTCGGTTATGGTGAGCACTAGGCCAAGGCCAAGGCCATGGGTTCCTCTGTGGAGAGGAGATGCCAAGGCGCTGCTGCCCTCCATTGCTTGCTCAATGCTGCCCCCTGGTGTTCATTCAATGCTGTTCTCTGGTGATCACTCAGTGGAAGAATAAGCTGAACTGGAACAACTTGCCATCAATCCAGTCATGCCACATAGATATTGGAGCAATATTATTATTTTGTTTTACTCTTTGTGACTATACTATTTTTCTGAAATTGTAACTGTATGAGCTATTTGTGCTATGTGGTATGTAACATGTGCTGTTGGCAATATATTTTGCACCTTGGCCCTGGAGGAAACCTGTTTTGCTTGGCTATATTCATTTATCGTTAAGTGATAATTAAACTTGAACTTGAATTTGAATTTGATATCCTCTGGTCTTAGATAACTCTGCAGTTAGAAGAGCAGACCAAAGACTGGGTATTCTACAGCAACTGATTCACTTCCTGAAATTTTAAAATACGTACGAGACATTACTGTATGAGTGACTACACAACAATTACTAGAGTGGTGTAGAAAGACATTTCACAAACACCTTCCCATCAACTATTTGGAGTAGACAGTAAATGCTGGGCTTACTGAAATGATATTGTGTTTGAAACCATAGAAACCATAGAAACTACAGCACAGAAACAGGCCTTTTGGCCCTTCTTGGCTGTGCCAAACCATTTTCTGCCTAGTCCCACTGACCTGCACACGGACCATATCCCTCCATACACCTCCCATCCATGTATCTGTCCAATTTATTCTTAAATGTTAAAAAAGAACCCACATTTACCACCTCGTCTGGCAGCTCATTCCATACTCCCACCACTCTCTGTGTGAAAAAGCCCCCCCTAATGTTCCCTTTAAACTTTTCCCCCCTCACCCTTAACCCATGCCCTCTGGTTTTTTTCTCCCTTTGCCTCAGTGGAAAAAGCCTGCTTGCATTCACTCTATCTATACCCATCATAATTTTATATACCTCTATCAAATTTCCCCACATTCTTCTACGCTCCAGGGAATAAAGTCCTAACCTATTCAACCTTTCTCTGTAACTGAGTTTCTCAAGTCCCGGCAACATCCTTGTAAACCTTCTCTGCACTCTTTCAATCTTATTTATATCCTTCCTGTAATTTGGTGACCAAAACCAAACACAATACTCCAGATTCGGCCTTAACAATGCCTTATACAACCTCATCATAACATTCCAGCTCTTATATTCAATACTTTGATTAATAAAGGCCAATGTACCAAAAGCTCTCTTTACAGCCCTATCTACCTGTGACGCCACTTTTAGGGAATTTTGTATCTGTCTTCCCAGATCCCTCTGTTTCACTGCACTCCTCAGTGCCTTACCATTAATCCTGTATGTTCTACCTTGGTTTGTCCTTCCAACGTGCAATACCTCACACTTGTCTGTATTAAACTCCATCTGCCATTTTTCAGCCCATTTTTCCAGCTGGTCCAAGTCCCTCTGCAGGCTCTGAAAACCTTCCTTACTGTCTACTACACCTCCAATCTTTGTATCATCAGCAAATTTGCTGATCCAATTTACCACATTATCATCCAGATCATTGATATAGATGACAAATAACAATGGACCCAGCACTGATCCCTGTGGCACACCATTAGTCACAGGCCTCCACTCGGAGAAGCAATTCTCTACTACCACTCTTTGGCTTCTTCCATTGAGCCAATGTCTAATCCAATTTACCACCTCTCCATGTATACCTAGTGACTGAATTTTCCTAACTAACCTCCCATGCAGGACCTTGTCAAAGGCCTTACTGAAGTCCATGTAGACAATATCCACTGCCTTCCCTTCATCCACTTTCCTGGTAACCTCCTCAAAAAACTCCAGTAGATTGGTCAAACATGACCTACCATGCACAAAGCCATGTTGACTCTCCCTAATAAGTCCCTGTCTATCCAAATGCTTGTAGATTCTGTCTCTTAGTACTCCCTCCAATAACTTACATACTACCAATGTTAAACTTACTGGCCTATAATTTCCCGGATTACTTTTCGATCCTTTTTTAAACAATGGAACAACATCAGCCACTCCCCTATTCTCCAGCACCTCACCTGTAGACAGTGACATTTTAAATATTTCTGCCAGGGCCCCTGCAATTTCAACACTTGTCTCCTTCAAGGTCCGAGGGAACACCCTGTCAGGTCCCGGGGATTTATCCACTGTAATTTTCCTCAAGACAGCAAGCACCTCCTTCTTTTCGATCTGTACAGTTTCCATGATCTCACTACTTGTTTCCCCTAATTCCATAGACTTCATGCCAGTTTCCTTAGTAAATACAGATGCAAAAAACCTATTTAAGATCTCCCCCATTTCCTTTGGTTCCACACATAGCCAACCACTCTGATCTTCAAGAGGACCAATTTTATCCCTTACAATCCTTTTGCTCTTAATATATCTGTAAAAGCTCTTTGGAATATCCTTCACTTTGACTGCCAAGGCAACCTCATGTCTTCTTTTAGCCCTCCTGATTTCTTTCTTAAGTACTTTCTTGCACTTCTTATACTCCTCAAGCACCTTATTTACTCCCTGTTTCCTATACATGTCATACAACTCCCTCTTCTTCTTTATCAGAGTTGCAATATTCCTTGAGAACCAAGGTTCCTTATTCCTATTCACTTTGCCTTTAATCCTGACAGGAACATACAAATTCTGCACTCTCAAAATTTCTCCTTTGAAGGCTTCCCACCTACCGATCGCATCCTTGCCAGAGAACAACCTGTCCCAATCTATGCTTTTTAGATCCTTTCTCATTTCTTCAAATTTAGCCTTCTTCCAGTTAAGAACCTCAACCCTAGGACCAGATCTATCCTTGTCCATGATCAAGTTGAAACGAATGGTGTTATGATCACTGGAACCAAAGTGCTCCTCTACATAGACTTCTGTCACTTGTCCTAACTTGTTTCCTAACTGGAGATCCAATATTGCATCCCCTCTAGTTGGTCCCTCTATATATTGATTTAGAAAAGTTTCCTGAACACATTTTACAAACTCTAAACCATCTAGACCCCTAACAGTATGGGAGTCCCAATCAATGTATGGAAAATTAAAATCCCCTACCACCACAACTTTATGTTTCCTGCAGTTGTCTGCTATCTCTCTGCAGATTTGCTCTTCCAATTCTCGTTGACTATTGGGTGGTATGTAATACAATCCCACTAATGTGGCCATACCTTTCCTGTTTCTCAGCTCCACCCATAAGGACTCAGTAGACAAGCCCTCTAATCTGTCCTGCCTGAGCACTGCTGTAATATTTTCCCTAACAAGCAATGCTACTCCCCCACCTTTCATTCCTCTGCCTCGATCACATCTGAAACATCGGAACCCTGGAATATTAAGCTGCCAGTCCTGCCCCTCCTGTAGCCACATTTCACTAATTGCTACAACGTCATAATTCCACGTGTCAATCCACGCCCTCAACTCATCCACCTTCCCTGCAATACTCCTAGCATTGAAATATATACACCTCAGAAGACTTTTATCACCATTCACAACCTTTCTATTAGCGGATTTGCTTGAACTTTTAACATCATTTATTTTCACCCCAGCCACACTGTCAGCGCCGGCACTCTGGTTCCCATCCCACTGCAAATCTAGTTTAAAGCCTCCCCAATAGCACTAACAAACCTCCCTGAAAGGATATTGGTCCCCCTGTAGTTCAAGTGCAATCCGTTTCTCTTGTACAGGTCCCACCTGCCCCAGAAGAGGTCCCAATGATCCTGAAATCTGAAACCCTGCCCCCTACACCAGTTCCTCAGCCACTTGTTCATCCTCCAGAGCATCCTATTCCTACCCTCACTGGCACGTAGCACAGGTAGCAATCCTGAGATTACCACCCTCGAGGTCCTGCTTTTCAACTTCCTACCAAGCTCTCTATACTCACTCTCCAGGACCTCCTCACTCTTCCTTGCTACGTCATTGGTACCGATGTGCATCACGACATTTGGCTGATCACCCTCCCACTTCAGAATGTCATGCAAGCGATCAGAGACATCCTCGACCCTGACACCCGGGAGGCAACAAACCATCTTGGATTCTCTGTCACGACCACAGAACCTCCTATCTGTACCTCTAACTATCGAGTCCCCTATCACTACCACGTTCCTCTTTTCCCCCCTCCCTTCTGCACTGCAGAGCCAGACTCAGTGCCAGAGATCCGGCTATTGCAGCTTGTCCCAGGTAAGTCATCCCCCCCAACAGTATCCAATGCGGTATACTTGTTGTAGAGGGGAATGGCCACAGGGGAACCCTGCTCTGTCTGCCCTTTCCTCTTCCCTCGCCTGACAGTGACCCAATTTCCTGTCCTCTGCTCCTTTGGCGTAACTACCTCCCTGTAGCTACGATCTACAATCTCCTCATTCTCCCGAATGATCCAAAGGTCATCCAGCTCCTGCTCCAGTTCCCTAACGCGGTTTGTTAGGAGCTGCAGCTGGATGCACTTCTTGCTGGTGTCGTTGTCAGGGACACCGGAGGGCTCCCTGACTTCCCACATCCTTCAAGAGGAGCATTCCAACATCCTGCCCGGCATTCTGTCTACACTAGACAATCTGAACAAAAAAAAAACTTACCGGAACCTACCCTGGCCTCTGCCTGTTCTCGCCGAAGCTTGACCACGAAGTTATAATCTCAAAGACCATAAACCCTGTCAGATACATGAGTACTCCCATTAAAGGGAGATTATACTGTAACTACCCAATCTTTTATTAGTTTATTCTCCACTATTCACTATTTGGGTCCTCTCTCCCTATCAAGGAGAAAATACTTCCAGCTGACAAAGTAGCTCAAAACACAGTTCATTTACTTACAGTGATACATGTTTAAATTCAAACAATATTCTTAAAACACATTTAAACCTCACAGAGGATCTTATTTCCCAGGCTGAAAGACTTCAAAAACTCCCTGCCACCACCCAAGTTTTATCATGCATGAAGTGGCAGTAGCCACTGTTTATTTGTTAACTTGTGTGGTAACAGCATCTTATTTGTTAGTGTACTGGTGGTAATATTACTTCATGTCTTAAGTGTGTAAGTTATATGTACTGTGTTGTGCACTTTGGTCTGTTGGTCTGCACATTGTTTCATCTGGAGGTATATATGATTCAGGTTAAATGACAATAAACTGAACTTGACACGAGGAATTCTGCAGATGCTGGAAATTCAAGCAACACACATCAAAGTTGCTGGTGAACACAGCAGGCCAGGCAGCATCACTAGGAAGAGGTACAGTCGACGTTTTGGGCCGAGACCCTTCGTCAGGACTAACTGGAAGAAGAGCTAGTAAGAGATTTGAAAGTGGGAGGGGGAGGGGGAGATCCAAAATGATAGGAGAAGACAGGAGGGGAGGGATGGAGCCAAGGGCTGGATAGGTGATTGGCAAAGGGGATATGAGAGGATCATGGGACAGGAAGCCCAGGGAGAAAGAAAAGGGTGGGGGGGGGGACCCAGAGGATGGGCAAGGGGTATAGTGAGATGGACAGAGGGAGAAAAAGGAGAGAGAGAGAAAGAATGTGTGTATAAATAAATAAATAGCAGATGGGGTACAAGGGGGAGGTGGGGCATTAGCGGAAGTTTGAGAAGTCAATGTTCATGCCATCAGGTTGGAGGCTACCCAGACGGAATATAAGGTATTGTTCCTCCAACCTGAGTGTGGCTTCATCTTTACAGTAGAGGAGGCCGTGGATAGACGTATCAGAATGTCCACCAGAGAAAGCAGGACCTCCCAGTTGCATCACATTTTAATTCCACGTCCCATTCCCATTCTGATATGTCTATCTACGGCCTCCTCTACTGTAAAGATGAAGCCACACTCAGGTTCGAGGAACAACACCTTATATTCCGTCAGGGTAGCCTCCAACCTGATGGCATGAACATTGACTTCTCAAACTTCCGTTAATGCCCCACATCCCCCTCGTACCCCATCCGTTATTTATTTATATACACACATTCCTTCTCTCTCTCTCTCCTTTTTCTCCCTCTGTCCCTCTCACTATACCCCTTGCCCATCCTCTGGGTTTACCCCCCTCCCCCTTTTCCTTCTCCCTGGGCCTCCTGTCCCATGATCCTCTCATATCCCTTTTGCCAATTACCTGCCCAGCTCTTTGCTCCATCCTTCCCCCTCCTGTCTTCTCCTATCATTTTGGATCTCCCCCTCCCCCTCCCACTTTCAAATCTCTTACTAGCTCTTCTTTCAGTTAGTCCTGACGAAGGGTCTCGGCCTGAAATGTCAGCTGTACCTCTTCCTAGAGATGCTGCCTGGCCTGCTGTAAACTGAACTTGGACTTGATCTTAAACAGTTGCAAATTACAAACCATTCCTTAAACGTAACCTATTTCCAAAACTCAAAACACAAAGCACAAAGCATTTTTAAGACACAAAGGACGAAGAATATCTAAATCGCAAGTACAATTCCGATAAACTAAAAAGATGTCCCATGATCCAGACAAAGAAGTGATTCATTGCTGAAGCCAAGCTGGGGGAATGGATTATCTTCACTTTATACTTCTTCCACGTTTCTTGATGTTCCTTAATAACCCTGAACTACCCTCTACATTTATACCCTTTTTCTATCACTTCAGTAACTTCACATGCATATGATATTTCCTCAGATATCTTTTAAACACAAAATGTTTCAATGCGCTGGGAAACATAGACCTCAGCTTGATATTCATAACTAACACAGAAACTCCCAACTATAAACACATCAGTCATTGATATGCTAACCAATATTATCCATTTGTTCAGCACGTTTCCTTGAACTAAGCAACTTAAGAGTCAGCTTGTCTGTTTGAAACATGCCAAATTAACACAGCAGTCTATCGCTCATCAGTAATAAACTAGGTGCAGTGAGTTATCATTCTGATGCATAGACAAAGCTTGCTTGCAAAGCTGTTCTATAGAAAATACCTGCTTTAACTTCAAACTGTTTACTGCTTTCCACTTTTGTATTAAGAACTGAAGACTGGCATCCTTTTACGATCAGAAAGTTTTTAAAAAAAAGCAATATTAGTTAGAAATTTACTTCCAACTGTTTTTGATCTCACAAGTGACAGCTGCTGTGTGTTTAGAAAAAAAGCTTAGGAAACATGAGACCTCCAGTCTCAGGATAATGAATATCCATCAGATGAATACAAACAGCTGACCATCTACAGGATGCCTTATAGCAACTCACCAAGACTGCTTAAGGCAATGCCTTCTAAACCCTTAGCCTCTACAAGCTAAAAGGACAAGAGCAGCAAAATCTTGGGAATACCATTGCCTGGAAGTTGCCCTTCAAGTCAAAGACCATCTTGATGTGGAAATATCTCACCATTTTTTCACCATTGCTCAGTCAGAATCATGGAACTCCCTTTCTAATTGTGGGTATGCCCACACCTCAAAGATTGCAGCAATTTATGAAGGCAGCACACCATCACCTTTTTCTAGAGCAACTAGGAATGATTAATTAAACGTTAACGAAGACCACATCAATGTTTTCCTTGGCTAATTTGAGGTGGACATATTAACAGAAACTGATTGTGACAGATTGTAACAGAAACTTACTGATTGTGCATCATATAGACCGATATCTCTTTGAATGTAGATTCAAAAATTTTTTCAAAAATTTTAGCAACTAGGTTAGAGAAGGTATTACCTCAAATTATATCTATGGACCTAACTGGATTTATTAAAAACCGTTATTCATCTTTTAATATTAGGAGGTTAATGAATATTGTTTATACCCCTTCATTTAATACTCCGGAATGTATTATCTCATTAGATGCTGAGAAAGCCTTTGACAGAGTTGAATGGCCTTATTTATTTTGTGTGCTTGAGAAATTTAATTTTAGTTTGATATTTATATCTTGGATTAAATTGTTAAATAATACCCTGGTAGCTTCGGTTTGCACTAATAATCAAAGATCTCCCTTTTTTTGTCTATTTCGTGGTACTTGGCAAGGATGCCCTCTTAGTCCTTTAATATTTAATATCGCACTCGAACCTTTAGCAATTGCTATCTGTGACTCATCCAATATGAAATACATAAATTATCACTATATGCAGATGATTTGTTATTATATATTTCTAATCAAGAGAAGTCAATTCTTGTTATTCTAGCTTTGTTGGCTTAATTTAGTAATTTTTCTGGCTACAAATTAAACCTTAATAAGAGTGAATTATTTCCCCTAAATAAGCAGCTACCTATTTATGAATGTTTACCATTTAAATTGGTTACTGACTCGTTTATATATTTAGGGATTATAATTTCGAAAAAGTATAAAGATTTATTTAAAGCTAATTTTTTACCTTTAATTGATCAGATTAAACTTTTGTTTACTAAATGGTCACCAATATCTTTGTCTTTGATTGGTCGGATTAATGCTATTAAGATGATTATTTTGCCTAAATTTCTATATGTATTTCAATCGGTTCTAATTTTTATTCCAAAATCTTTTTTTTTGATAATGTTGACTCAAAAATTTCTTCATATATATGGGAGAACAAAAATCCTAGGCTAGGTAAAAGGCATTTACAGAAATCTAAAAAAGAGGGGGGGTTAGCGCTTCTGAATTTTAGATTTTATTATTGGGCAATTAATATTTGATACTTAAAATTTGGGTTACGAGATTTGGATGCAACTTCAAGTCCACATTGGGTAAATCTTGAAGGTAATTCTTTACAAGGGTTTTCTTTGGGTTCGGTTTTAGGAACTTGGCTTCCTTTCATTCTTTCTAAACCGTACAAACAAATGAATAATCCAATAGTTAAGCATACTTTACATATATGGTTTCAATTTTGAGAATTTTTTGGGTTGAATCAATTTATTTTAGCAAGTCCTATTATATCTAATTTCTTTTTTCAACCTTCCACTATGGATCAAGCTTACTTTGATTGGAAAATCAAAGGTATAGTACGATTTTGTGATTTATTTTTGGATAATTGTTTTATGTCCTTTGATCAACTTTCTAATAAATATAATTTACCCAGATCTCACTTTTTTAGATACCTACAGGTTAGAAACTTTTTAATTACTGTTGCTCCTAATTTTCCACACTTATATCCAATAGATATTTTGGAAAAAAGATTTAGATTTAAACCTCTCTCAGAAAGGTGTTTTAGCAATTATTTATAATATAATTATGAATTTATGTCCTGATGTATCTAATAAAATTAAAACTGATTGGGAAAGAGATCTTAAGATTATAATACCGATTGAAAAATGGGAAAAAATTCTTCAATTAGTTAATTCATCTTCTATATTTGCTAAACATGCGTTGATACAGTTTAAAGTAGTGCACAGGCCTCATATGTCAAAAGATAAACTGTCTCATTATTATTCAGGAGGGATAGACATGAAAGAAAAGGAGGTGGGGTGGCGTTGCTGGTTAAAGATGAGATTAACGCAATAGAAAGGAAGGACATAAGCCGGGAAGATGTGGAATCGATATGGGTAGAGCTGCATAACACTAAGGGGCAGAAGACGCTGGTGGGAGTTGTGTACAGGCCACCAAACAGTAGTAGTGAGGTCAGAGATGGTATTAAACAGGAAATTAGAAATGTGTGCAATAAAGGAACAGCAGTTATAATGGGTAACTTCAATCTACATGTAGATTGGGTGAACCAAATTGGTAAAGGTGCTGAGGAAGAGGATTTCTTGGAATGTATGCAGGATGGCTTTTTGAACCAACATGTCGAGGAACCAACTAGAGAGCAGGCTATTCTGGACTGGGTTTTGAGCAATGAGGAAGGATTAATTAGCAATATTGTCGTGAGAGGCCCCTTGGGTAAGAGTGACCATAATATGGTGGAATTCTTCATTAAGATGGAGAGTGACATAGTTAATTCAGAAACAAAGGTTCTGAACTTAAAGAGGGGTAACTTTGAAGGTATGAGACGTGAATTAGCTAAGATAGACTGGCAAATGACACTTAAAGGATTGACGGTAGATATGCAATGGCAAGCATTTAAAGATCGCATGGATGAACTACAACAATTGTTCATCCCAGTTTGGCAAAAGAATAAATCAAGGAAGGTAGTGCACCCGTGGCTGACAAGAGAAATTAGGGATAGTATCAATTCCAAAGAAGAAGCATACAAATTAGCCAGAAAAAGTGGCTCACCTGAGGACTGGGAGAAATTCAGAGTTCAGCAGAGGAGGACAAAGTGTTTAATTAGGAAGAGGAAAAAAGATTATGAGAGAAAACTGGCAGGGAACATAAAAACTGACTGTAAAAGCTTTTATAGATATGTAAAAAGGAAAAGACTGGTAAAGACAAATGTAGGTCCCCTACAGACAGAAACAGATGAATTGATTATGGGGAGCAAGGACATGGCAGACCAATTGAATAATTACTTTGGTTCTGTCTTCACTAAGGAGGACATAAATAATCTTCCCAAAATAGTAGGGGACAGAGGGTCCAGTGAGATGGAGGAACTGAGGGAAATACATGTTAGTAGGGAAGTGGTGTTAGGTAAATTGAAGGGATTAAAGACAGATAAATCCCTAGGGCCAGATGGTCTGCATCCCAGAGTGCTTAAGGAAGTAGCCCAAGAAATAGTGGATGCATTAGTGATAATTTTTCAAAACTCGTTAGATTCTGGACTAGTTCCTGAGGATTGGAGGGTGGCTAATGTAATCCCACTTTTTAAAAAAGGAGGGAGAGAGTAACTGGGGAATTATAGACCGGTTAGCCTAACGTCGGTGGTGGGGAAACTGCTGGAGTTAGTTATCAAAGATGTGATAACAGCACATTTGGAAAGCGGTGAAATCATCGGACAAAGTCAGCATGGATTTGTGAAAGGAAAATCATGTCTGACGAATCTCATAGAATTTTTTGAGGATGTAACTAGTCGAGTGGATAGGGGAGAACGAGTGGATGTGGTATATTTGGATTTTCAAAAGGCTTTTGACAAGGTCCCACACAGGAGATTAGTGTGCAAACTTAAATCACACGGTATTGGGGGTAAGGTATTGATGTAGATAGAGAATTGGTTAGCAGACAGGAAGCAAAGAGTGGGAATAAACGGGACCTTTTCAGAATGGCAGGCAGTGACTAGTGGGGTACCGCAAGGCTCAGTGCTGGGACCCCAGTTGTTTACAATATATATTAATGACTTGGATGAGGGAATTAAATGCAGCATCTCCAAGTTTGCGGATGACACGAAGCTGGGTGGCAGTGTTAGCTGTGAGGAGGATGCTAAGAGGATGCAGGGTGACTTGGATAGGTTGGGTGAGTGGGCAAATTCATGGCAGATGCAATTTAATGTGGATAAATGTGAAGTTATCCACTTTGGTTGCAAAAATAGGAAAACAGATTATTATCTGAATGGTGGCCGATTAGGAAAAGGGGAGGTGCAACGAGACCTGGGTGTCATTATACACCAGTCATTGAAAGTGGGCATGCAGGTACAGCAGGCGGTGAAATAGGCGAATGGTATGCTGGCATTTATAGCAAGAAGATTCGAGTACAGGAGCAGGGAGGTACTACTACAGTTGTACAAGGCCTTGGTGAGACCACACCTGGAGTATTGTGTGCAGTTTTGGTCCCCTAATCTGAGGAAAGACATCCTTGCCATAGAGGGAGTACAAAGAAGGTTCACCAGATTGATTCCTGGGGTGGCAGGACTTTCATATGAAGAAAGACTGGATGAACTGGGCTTGTACTCGTTGGAATTTAGAAGATTGAGCGGGTATCTGATTGAAACATATAAAATCCTAAAGGGATTGGACAGGCTAGATGCAGGAAGATTGTTCCCAATGTTGGGGAAGTCCAGAACGAGGGGTCACAGTTTGAGGATAAGAGGGAAGCCTTTTAGGACTGAGATTAGGAAAAACTTCTTCACACAGAGAGTGGTGAATCTGTGGAAATCTCGGCCACAGGAAACAGTTGAGGCCAGTTCATTGGCTATATTTAAGAGGGAGTTAGATATGACCCTTGTGGCTACGGGGATCAGGGGGTATGGAAGGAAGGCTGGTGCGGGGTTCTGAGTTGAATGATCAGCCATGATCATAATAAATGTGGTGCAGACTCAAAGGGCCGAATGGCCTACTCCTGCACCTATTTTCTATGTTTCTATGTTTCTATTCTTTTATAAATCCTCTATGTGATAGATGACATTCCGAGATAGCTTCTTTAACTCACATGTTTTGGTCATGTTCTTTGTTGAAAAAATATTGGAAAGATATTTTTGATATTATTTCAAGAGTTTTGAATATAGACTTACAACCTCACCCAATTACTGCTATTTTTGGGTTACCAATGATAGAATCAAATCCTTTGACCTCTTCGGCTCATCGGATGATTGCATTTCTTACTTTAATGGCTAGAAGATCCATTTTGCTGAATTGGAAAGAGATTAACCTTCTTACTATATTTCACTGGTTTTCACGAACAATATTGTGTTTAAATTTGGAAAAAATTAGAAGTGTGGTTTATGACTCTTCCATTAAATTTGAAAAAACTTGGAGGCCATTTATTCAGCACTTTCATATGATGTAATTTGACCATTTCCAAGCTTATTTTACTTCTCTGTAGTGTTGGTTGAGAGGAACGGAGTCGTCGACACTAAGGTTTTCTTTTCTCCCATTTTTTATGATGTTAAAACAACCCAGGTCTTCTTTAGTTTAGTTGATTAATTCTGTTTCGATTAGGTTTTTTTTGAGGGGGTTATTATTTTATTTCTCTTTTTCATGATTTTTCTCTAGATTTTGTTTTGTTCTGTATTATTCATCGGTACCCTATATGATTGGGAATTTTGTCAATTAAGTACTATTGGGTTTTATAATTACTCATGTTAAGTATAACAATGTATTCCCAATAACTTTGTACTATTATTATGTCATGTTTATATTTTATGAAACTAATAAAAAGATTGAAAAAGAAAGAAAGAAACTTATGAGTTTCCTGCATGCTAATGTACTTATTTAAATGAAGTCAACTTGCTGAAGTGCCATATGGGACCCAAATCCTTTCCTATCACATTATGGTATCCATAGAAAAGGTCAGTACTTCCGTTGTGTTGAACATATATGCCGACAATATTGATACATCTAGAAGATACTTCAAAAATAGTGTACTATTGAAAGACTATAAATCAACAGTAAATAAATTAAATGTTGTTGCAAATTTATTTAAATTTCACCATATTTCAAATTAACATGAAATATTTCCATATATTTGTGGCTCAGTGCATTTCTGCTCCATGACTTCATGTTAAATTTCAGTCACACATGCCCGCAGAAATCAAAATGACAACCTTGATTAGAGTGACACAGCAAAATTGTCATTTGAATTCATCGTTCATCAGTGGAGAGTGAAGAAAGGTGCAGTGAGAGAAAAAACGGTTATTTAAATTGTGGTTGGGATTGCCTTATCTTTCTTAGGTTCCAGATTCCTTTTTTGTCTGAAGTTCAATAACACCAGACAAAGTGATGCACAAAGCCTGCCAATTTTACTATGCTGAAAGTAAACAACAAAATTTAAATAACTGCAAGTTAATACAATCCAAGTAAATCAAACTTCTGAAAGTTTATATTTTATGCTACTCTTAATCCTCCTCATTTTGTTCCGGGTTGATTTTCTGGAATAAAATGGTTCAGAGATATTTCAGACATAATCTGCATTTCATTCTCTTTTTCTAAAATTTTTAGCCAAGAATACATTGTTTTGTCAACAAAGTGTATAGAGGATAGACTCTGACTTGAATATGTGCAGGGTAGAATCCAGTAAAGGCTCAAATCATATTACTGTCTAATGTTATGTAAGCATAATTGCCAGTCTCGCTAATTTCCTTCTTAACTAAACAGGTGAAAATAGAAACATAGAAAACCTACAGCACAATATAGGCCCTTTGGCACACAATGCTGTACCGAACATGTAGGTAGCCTATTATAGGCAAATTGCATTGAGACTCTTTCATTTTCCTTATGGTTTTCTATGTTTATTGCAACTGGACTTGGTCTCTATTATTTCCTTCCAGAAAATAATGTTGACAGAGAGCTAATTCATATCAGTTTAATTGAGTTTTTGAGATAAGGAAACCTTTGCTAGTTTTGAAAGGCTTCTAAACACCAGAACAGTCTACCCAAACAGGCAATACGTTGCATTTATTTCAGTCTTTACAAAGAAGATCATCATGAACAGCCAAGGAAAAAGAAATGCAAGTATTTCACAGAAATGAATTCAGGAAAATGTACCCTGTGCATGAAACCAAAACTACAAAGGATATTTCTGTTTTAAGTATCCTTCATACAGGAACTTCAATGCAATAGCAGTGAATACTGATAATTTGAATCAATCCTTCAGAAGATTAGTTGTTCCTTCAGATTCCAGCATCCACAGCCTCAGTTGTCTCTGTGTCTATCTTATTTTTCATTACATATGAGCTTTCAATTCTTAAATACAGAATGGATGCTAATCTAGATCCCCAGAGCTAAAAGGCAGTGATAGGAATTAACAGATTAAGAGAACCATCACATTATAGCAACATCCATTAACTGGAATAGCATCTTAAAAAGCATGTCACATGCGAAAAATTCAACTTTTTAAAATCACAGTCTGCACACTGTAGCTGTAACTACAACTAACTGCAGTCAAAAATACACGATATACCAGTGGACCTGTTTTTCAGATCATTATTTTCATTAGATGCTATCCAACAATAATAATACTAATTAAAATAGAAATATGATGAAATGAACAGGGTTTTTAACTCAATAATGACAATTTTAACCTAAAGTTATTTATAATATTAATCATAGATAATAGATACAACACATTTTAATTTACATTACAAGTTTTCTTAATAAAGATTTGCCACTTTTTTTTCTAATAGGCAAACTCATTGCGTACAAATGAGGATTACCATCCCATGTCAGTTCCCAGATTTCATAGGCATTGTCATTTTAAAAAAATGACTTAATATGGTGCATTATTAACACTATCCACTGATTCTTAATATTCCATCCTAATGAATCACAGCAATATGTAGCAATTATAATTTCTTTGGCTTTATTGAAGCACATATATCAATTATTAATTGGCATAAAGTAAAATGTGTAATTAGTACACAGCTGCAAATCACTTTAGCCATTAAAATTAACATAAGACCATAAATCAACGCAAAACTTATCTTTATATTTCCGTCCTCCTGCAAGTTCTTCTAACCTTCACCACCCCTACTGTTAGATACAGTTCAATGCTTGTGAATGGTACGTAAGTGTGCTATCCCTATGGCCATTACTGCAAGAGCTTCAATGCAACGTTATTCCACTTTGTGACACAGCTCCTGTCATATTTAATTAAAATCAAACTCCAAAGTCAGTTAACCTTTTAACCTAACATTGGCATGAAGCAGAATAATACTTCTTGCTTAGGAAAATCTCGCAATTCTTTGTTTTGAAGTCAGCTTGGCCTAAATATCAAACTACTCTGTGGAGTCAATTTTGAATTTTGGATACTAACCAGAGGTGGGAACAACCTCTTAGCTAAGGCAGCAGCAGTAATCTGCAGGTGGGTCCAAGGACAATGGTGCATGGGGGAGGGAGCTGGGTGGATGGAGAATGGACAGGCAGTAACACTTCAGACTTTCTTAAGTGGACCTAAGAAACTGACAAAAACTTTTCATTAGCAGAGCCCTTTGAGTTTATTTGCCCATGAGACTTGGTGGAGTTTGTACCCATGTCAACTTCTGACCAAACGTATCAGTCAGGGTGATGTTTATATCATTGGATCCCAGTTTGCATACTCAATGGAACTGTACTTCGGATGATTAGCAGGAGCTCAGTTCCAAATCATAGCCAACTGGAATAAAGACAAAGTTTGCAATAGAATTTTGAGGTCATATTTTTTCTACTTAACTTTAAGCAAACAAAATGAAAGCAATTATCATGAATTTAAAATCAGCATGAATCAGAAGCCACAATGAACTATCTCTAAACTTTTGATACATCCCTTGGCTTCATTCATAACACTCAGATTTAGATTATTAAGTATGTGGTGTAAAATTATGCAACTTTTGTAGCATTGATTAATGAATTGAAAATATCCAGATCACTCTCTTCATTATTTAACAGGAAGAATTATCCTAAAGCTTTGGAATCCAGCAAACAAACAAGTCTATTTATTCTTCGTACATCACTAAATAACAAAAATAATGTTTTCCATTATTGTATTGTATTTCAGACACAAACATCGACCCTGATGTTTTTTCAGTTAGTTTGCATTAATGGCAAATTAGAGTAAGATTCCAAAATTCCACAAGAATTTTGTATCAAATAGATATCCTAACTTAGGATTTACTGATGGTTTTGAACATTGACCATATTTAATTTTAGTCTGGAGAACTACCAACTTGGATTAGATGGATTTATTGTTGTGACACGTACTGATACACAGTAAAAAGCTTATGTTTGTGAGGTAGTAAACAGGAAAACAGAATGCAGAATGTAATAAAGAGAAAATGCACTGCTAACAGGCTTGAATTTCTTGTTGAAATTAATTGCTCACTTAATGTTTAAACTTGCAAATTCAAATTACATACAAACTGTGTGATTTAAACCAAATTCTTAAAACTTGAAATGAGACTAATTATATCAATTATCTTCAAAGCCAAAGACATTTCACCAAAACACGAGGAATTCTGCAGGTACTGGAAATTCAAGCAACACACATCAAAGTTGCTGGTGAACGCAGCAGGCCAGGCAGCATCTCTAGGAAGAGGTACGGTCGATGTTTCAGGCCAAGACCCTTAGTCCTGACGAAGGGTCTCGTCCCGAAACATCGACTGTACCTCTTCCTAGAGATGCTGCCTGGCCTGCTGCGTTCACCAGCAACTTTGATGTGTGTTGCTTGACATTTCACCAATTCCATTTTGTCTTTTTAATATTTTACTTGAAATCAATAACATGACCTGTGCATCGGTACATAGTCTCAGTTGTGAATGTACATGGCTAAATGATTTATTTCATAGCAATTTCTTAAAAACTGCTAAATGACATGGAATATAATCAGCCCCATGAATAAAACTCCCCAACAGAAGCTAAGTGCTGTCAGTAGTGGAAAGATTCACACTGTGAATGTTTTTGTCAATAACGTAAACTTTCACTCATTGAGTTCACAGTCCTGCAATATCAAGTAGCTTAATGGTAATGTACTGAATTCTAACACTGATTACTATTTCATTAGACTTCATGTGATTTGTGTGCTGGGTAACACAGTGTGGAGTCTGAGCAGTATTCAACTGAATTCCACGCACTGAAATGCTTCAGCTCAGCAACCTGCCCTAAGGGAGGGAGAAAAATTGCCTTATGTTTGGTTATTAAAAATGAAGCACCGATGATAGCTTAGTGAATAAATGAATTGCCTGGTGTCACATTGGGCAATAGAATAGCTCTTAGGTTCAATCATTGGTGAAATAGCTGATCTAATAGCTTCAGTAATTCCCCTTAGTACAGAGCTGCCACTGGTTGCTTATGGTCCTGCAGTGTCACAGATTTGCTGATGACAGGAGACAGGGCAATGCCGACCACACCAGTTGGTATTTAACTGACACATGAGAGAGTTTTCTTACTCTGCTGTTTATTTTGCTTCTTGACTTGCAGCCTTAGGACAGCCAGTGATGGAAGTTCATGCTGTTATCCTCTGAGAAGTGAAAAACTAAAGAGAAGCACCATACAAAAGTCTCTGGCAACATCCATAAAACTATGAGCTCAAAATTTGTTGAAGTATATATTGTGGCAGCTTAAGTCTGCAAATGTGTTCCCAAATTCTGCTTTTGCTGAGGTTTCTCAAAGCCAAACCTATACTCATAGACCCTTTCAATCTGGAACATATTCATTGGAATGTGCCAATGAATAAGATATTTGTAATGAATATGAAGCTTCATTACAACCTTCAATTTTTCATATATCTGAGGGATATAAAATTTAAAAAACGCACATAGTATATTTATAACTAACTTAAGGATGTGAAATAAATGTGGAAAAGAAAGGAAATTCTTAGAATAATAATCTACTTAGCTATTAACGTGCTGGTTGAAGATAAGGTTGACCTCAATGCCTGAGATGGAAAGGGGACACGCTAAATTGAGAAGCAGAAAACAAAATGATGAAACTGGTCAGCAGACCAGGCAACAACTATACATGGAGAAACAAAGTTGAAGTGCTTTCATCAGAACCAAGCAAACCTGCTAAGTAAGCTACAAAAACATCAGAAGCTTGCTTTTAAAGAATTCAATATGATACTGATGCAGCCTATACTCACATGAGACATAAAAAGCTGGAGTAACTCAGCAGGCCAGGCAGCATCTATGGAAATGAATGAACAGTTGATGCTTTGGGCCAAGACTGTTCTTCAGGACTGGAAAGGAAAAGGGAACATGCCAGATTAAAAAGGTAAGGTAAGGAGAAGGAGGACTAGATGCTGCCTGACCTGTGGAGTTCCTACAGCATTTTGTGTGTCTTGCTCTGGATTTCCAGCAACTGCGGTATCTCTTGTGTTCATAAGAAAACAAGTAGCTTATCTGCAAGAATAGTAGCCAAACACAAATTAAGTGTTAAATAACTAAGGAGGAAGCATACAAACAAACAAACAAAAACCAGAACAAATTATGAGAAGTGTTTAAAACAACAAAAAAGGGGTCATTGATGCATGAAGAACAGGTAAGAAAATACACAAAATATAGAAGACTTAAGAGCGAATGTAGATGCTGGAATATGCAGCAAAAATTCTGGAGGAACTCAATGGGTCAAGAGCATTTGTAAAGGCAAAGGGATAGTTAGTGTTTCAGTTTGAGATCCTACATCAGGGGTTCAGTTTGAAATATGAAAACATACATGCTATTTCTGCATGTTTATTTGGAAAATGAAGATTGTGAATGAAAATAAGGAAATTATCATAAAGATAAAACTATACACTCTGATTAATTTTACAAAGTCAAGAAATGATTAGCTGGAGTTCAGGAAGAAGATTGGAACACAGAAATAAAATGTCAGCAAATCAAGAGAGGTGGTCAGGAAGCAGGTGTTTCACATACATCATTGATACTGAGGTTGAGAGGGTTGAGTGTTAAAGTGCTTCAAGTTCCTAGGAATGAACTTCACCAAAAGCTTATCCTGGTTAAGTTACGTAGATGCCACAGCCAACACCTCTCCTTCCTCAGGAGGTTAAATAAATTTGTCATTTACCCATCGATCTTTAGAATTTTTATAATGCATTACTGACAGCACTTTATCTGGATGCACCTCTTTTGGTATAGCAAGTGCTCTGCATGTGATCACAAGAAACTGCAGAGAATTGTGGACCTGCACAATGGAAACCAGCCTCCCATCCTGTGACTCTGTCTACACTTCTCACTGTCACTGTAAAACAGCCAGTGTAAGCACAAACCCCACCCTCCCTGGCTCTTCTCCCATTGGCCAGAAAATACAAAAGCCTGAAATCATGTACCACTAGTCTCAATGGTAGCTTCTATCCTACTGTTATAATACTATAGAATGGTGCCCTAGTATAATAAAATGAAATCTTGACCTTATGATCTACCTCATTATGTACTTGCCCTGTTTCTGTTAGTCTTTATTCTGCATTCTGTTATATTATTGTTTTAACTTGTCCTACTTCAAGGTACTGTGTAATGAATTTATCAGTATGAATAACACATAAGACAAACTTTCACTGTACCTCAACACATGTGACAGTAATAAACACACCAATTCTGAATCCAATTTCAAATTTGTACTTATATTTTAGAAAGATGCTGAACATCCAAAGGATAGTAATATTGCACAGGATTCAGTTAGCCTCAGGAAAATTGTCATGGTCCCAACGGAACGGCAGCAGCCATCCAAAGCCTTGTACTTCAAGGCCTCATGCTAAGCACTCAGTGCTCAATCATAGGAGTTCCATTTCTAGTACTTCTATTTGTGATTTTGCCTTTGGATTCAGTTTGTGTTGTCTATTTTATTTTGAGTCTGAGTTAATTCTAGACCTTACTCTGCACTGGGGTTGACCACCACCCATAGCTCTCTAGTTACAAAAATTGCAGTAATGAAAAATATGTTGGAATTAAAGAGTGTCAAGTAATCAGTGCCTTGTGATGTCCATCCATTCTCGCTTGATTGTAGATTGCACTGTAGGTTGAAGATTACGCTGTTTAAGAAAGGTGAGAAATGGAAAACAAGGAATCACAGATATAGCCAACCTAACATCTGCTGACTAAAATTGAAGATGGAAATCTTGAACATGTTGACAATTTTCATCTGATGAGAGATATCTGACATGGAATAGTGAAGGTTAAATATGCTTGACGAAGCTGATTAAATATTCTTAATTGAAGCCTAAATTAGTGGATGGAGGAAATGTCTAGAAATGTGCATATGGACCATCAAAAAGCTGTTAATACATTCCCCATGAGAGACTATTAGTTCAATTTAAAGTTCACTGAACTGAGCACAAATTATAGACCTGATTAGGAAATTGGCTCAGCTATAGGAGACAGACACCCGGAAAAATGGATAGGAATTCAAATTACCAGATGTCCTATGCTAAGGGCACAATTATCCATTATAACCAGCTTAGATAACAGGACAGAAAATCACATTTCCCAGCTGTTAATGGTGCTGACAGCACAAAAGACTACTGGCATTGAAAGCAATGTATAGGGTAACAGTCATGCATAAGTTATAATTAAAGATAAAGCCAATGAAATGGACAAAACTATAACAAATGGATAGCAAAGTTGCAAGATATGAGATTAACACATACAAAATGTTGGAGGAACTCAGCAGGCTGAGCAGCAACTATAGAAAGGAATGAAGAATCAACATTTTGGACCAAGACAATGAGGGATGACTTGCTGAGTTCCTTCAGCATTCAACGTATGTGTCTCTCTGGATTCTCAGCACCTGCAGAATCTCTTGTGTTTAAGATATGAGGAGGCAGCTTTGGGCATTAAAATACAAAATAGAGGATATCCCAAATGCTGAAAACCTGTAATATAAAGGACTAGATGTTAAATAAATCTTAGGTAGAACCACACCTCAGCTGAGTTCAGTCTGCATTTCCAATTGCCTGCCTGTCTGTCGCATTCTAATTTTGATCTATCTACTTCTGGCATCCTGCACTGTTACAACAAGACCAAATGCAAGCTCAAGCAACAACAGATCACCTACCATTTGGATATGTTGCAGCCTTCAGAGCTTAATACCAAATTAACTGACTTTAGGTAACTCACTTTTTTTTCTGTCTGTATCAAAATCACAATTTATCCATCTGTGTTCTGGCTCAGTCTATCTCTCTACAACTGGAGCCAAGTATGGTTAGGTTTCAAATTATAACACCTACTCCAATGTTGATCATTTCATCCTGATGTTGACACAGTCCAGTCTGTAAAGTCCGCATTCCGGTTCATGGTCTGGTCCATGGAATCCGTATTCTGGTTATTCCTTTTCTCCCTTGGTCCGTTGGATGCCTTAATTGAGGCACCTGATTCTCATTTCCAGCCAGCAAAATAAGTAGCTCTGGGGTCCAGTGATTCCTTGCTGGACCGTCTTCGTCAGTAACCTTGCCGGAGTGGGTCTGTCAAGTTGACCCACCGGAGTGAGTCAAGAACCACAGTCTGTAGTTCCAGGGCCTAGTCGAGAGCTCGCTGCTACTTGGAGCCACTTCATGCCAAGATAAAAGAGCTGCCTCTTGTCATGTGGTTTTGTCTCTTCATGTCATTTCCGCTGGGTAGGTCCGGCCGTTTGCCACTACCTTGAGTTGGGAACTGTCTCTGTGTGTCCTCACTTCCGCTGGGTAGGTCCGGCCATTTACCGCTACCCTGAGAAGGGAGCAGTCTCAGTACTTTGTGCTCTGATTCTAAGAAGAGTCCCGGCTCTATGTCCTGTGTCCAAGGAGGAGCCCTGGCTCAGTGTTCCATGTCCTGTGTCTAAGAAGAATCCCGGCTCTATGTCCTGTGTCCAAGGAGGAGCCCCGGCTCAGTGCTCCATGTCCTGTGTCTAAGTCAAGTCGGAGCCTAGTCCAAGTCAAGAGTCAAGTTCCAAGTCCAAGTCTAGAGTCTAGTCCGAGTCCAGTCCGAGCCAGGTCCGAGGCAATTCCAAGCCAAGTCCAAGTTCAGTCCAAGCCAAGTCCTAGTTCTAGTCAAGGGCCAAGTCTAGACCCAGGTACCGAGTCCCTGCCAAGACCCGTGTCCTGAGTTCCCTGTCAAGTTCAAGTCCCAAGTCCAAGTCCAGGTTTTCCGGTTTGTCACTCTTCGTCTACCTTTGTGTTATCAGTTTTGTCCTCACTCCTTGGCTTCCCTAGCATTCTTAATAAACGTAGTCCAGTTCCTAGTACTTCAGTGTCTGTGTCTTGCACTTGTGTCCACTTCCATCTCCCCCTTATGACAGATGTGACTTTCTGGATTTGCCAGAATAGCTATGAGTAAGGAATGTGCAATGTACCAAGCTTGTTTTAGAACTTAAAAAGTTAGTTGAAGTTTTGATCAAAACTTTCAATTGGTAGGGGCCAAGTTCCACTTGTTAGGAATCGAAGACCAGGAGACAAAACCTAAAAGTAAACCTAATCCATTTCTGTTCAAGTGCTAGCAGCCATTTGCAATTATTTTATCTATAAATGATGCTAGTTTATTTCTTAGTTTTAAATTCGACATTGAATTTTCTTTCATGTTAAAGGCATCAAAAGATATAGGGAAAGGTGCGCAGGAATCTGGTCACAGACTAACTGGTCACTAAACTTGTTGCTGTCAGAACAACCCTAAGAAGGTCAATGACTTTCATTTATAACTATGTTCATATACAGAATTCCATGTCCAGCAGGCTAATTTGCTTTTCATCAAAAATTTATCATCAACAAACACAGTACTGTGCAAATGTCTTAGGCACATATAAAGATCACTAGGGTGCCTAAAACCTTTGCACAGATGTATTAGTCAATGTGGAGCAGGGAGCGAGTTCGAAAATCTGGTAGCAGCAAAGGCTATTGGGAATGGTGAGGATGAAGTATAGGACACATGGCAGAGGAGTTCCAGGGGTGGTGGGAATGGCGTGGGTGCTGACACATCCATCCCTGAGATACCAGGCAAAGTCATTTGATTCCAAACAATTGTCCCTTTGGTGCTTCCCAGTCTTCTCCTCTTCCTTCTCCTTTTCCCAACCATGATTCTCATCTCCCTGTCCCCTTCCCACTCTCAGCCCACAAAAGAGAACCATATCAGAATCACATTTATCGTCACTAGTATGAGTCATGAATTGCATTTTTTGCAGCAGTACAGTGCAATACATAAAATTATTATAATGCTATGTAAAGATCTTAGGCACCTTGGATATATATATATATATATTGAACAGCATTTTATATATATATAATATACTGTATAGTTTTTCATCCATATTTCAATTATAGTCCATTATTTCCTTTCCTTCATACTGCAGTGCTATTTTTCTGCATACATACGGAAGTCTCCAAAGTTGAAATATTAGTACTTCATCATGTAGAAATGTACTACACAAATATAGATGTGAAGTTGGATTAAACTTGAAAGTGCATCTTATAACTTAATATTTGTGAACTTGAAGTTTAAGTAATGGAAGGAGATGGAAATGTCATGCCTTTTGCATTTATCACTTCCTGGGTTTGAAATTATTGCTTTTAGGAACTGATTGAATAATGAAATCGCAATAGCTCTCTGCCACATTGTTCTTTAATGTCAACAATTCAGGAAATTGCTGTTAGATGGATAAATTGATTTGCTGTATTTTATCTGGGAAAGGTTATGAGGGTGAAAAGGGAGGAAAAGTCTCCCAGACAATGAGATTAAGAGAGCATTAGGGTGGCATTTATTTAATTGGGAAACCTAGGTGATGAGCCAGAGCTCATGACCCAGCAGAGCAGAAGGGGGAGATGATTAGATGAACAGATGAATCATGTAGTAATTAGCTGCTGATTTGAACTTTGAAAACCTTTAGACTCAAGGAGAAATGTAAATCTGAAAGTGTCTGTGTCTATATCACACTCAAATCAACCATTAAAATGATTAATTTCACAGAAATGTGCAACGGAAGTGTAATTCAACTGATTTTATACAAATCCCAAAATACAGGTGAATAAAACAAAAGAAGACTTACAGCTGTATTTGCACCAGCAGGAGGTGAGTGACAGGAGAGTATCCGGTTCCATCTGAAAAAGTGAGTATTCACAAAAGGAAGTAAATCAATGAGCTATCAAAGTTTCAGGCCAAGACCATTCAGCAGGGCCGGTATTAAAAAAGACGGAAGAAGAAAGGGCTTTTCTTCTGTCATGATGAGTCTACCCTCAGGGTAAAGGAGCTACACTTCATATTCTGTCTAGATAGCCTCCAATCTGATGGCATGAGCATCGATTTCTTTAACTTCTGGTAATGTTTTCCCTTCCCCTTTCATCTTCTTCATTTTCCTTCATTTTTCTGGCCTCTTACCTCTTCTCCTCACCTCCCCCTGGTGCCTCTCCTCCTTCCCTTTTTCCCATGGTCCACTCTCCTCTCCAATCAGATTCCTTCTTCTCCAGCCCTTTACTATTCCCACCTATCTCCTCCAAACTTCTTACTTCATCTCTTTCCCTGTTGGCCAGAAAGAACTACAGTCTACAATCAGTGAAATTGAATGAATCAAGGACAGTGGAAGCAGATGGGCCAGTTGCCTCTGTTCTTGCCATGAGGAAGGATATAGAAGCTGCCATTTTATGAAGCTGTTCTGTGTTCTCCTTTTTGTGAATTCAAGTTGCTTGGCTTGATCAGTGTTTTAATGTAGACACAATTGTGCTCCAAGTAATCTATTGAACTAGGGATCATTTCCAAATAAGAAGTTATTTATTTACAAATAAGAAGTCAGTAACATGCAGGTTTTGATGGTTGCGGTCTGTATTTGGATTGTGTAATTCAAGTTGGTTGCTGATTGAGAACAAAGAGCCATAAATTACAGATTGGAAATGGTAGGCATGCCAAGTTTCGGCAACCCTGGCTGTTGAGAGATATCAAAGCTCTGATGAGGATAAACAAGGAAACATTGTGTTTAGGCAGTTAAGTAATTGTCAGGAGGGCAAAAAAGGGTATGATATAAATTTGCAGGCAGGGTTAAAGATAATTCCAAGAAGTTCTTCACTATATTAACAGTCAAAGGATGACTAGGTCCTCTTAAAGACTATCAGGGCTGCCTATTTGTGGAGTTGCAGGAGAGGGTTGAAATTTTTGTCTATTTCTCCTTGGCATTTATTAAAGAGAATATCATGGGAATGAGGGTGATAAGTAGTGAGATCTGGGATCATATGCATTTAACAAGGAAGGAACTGTTTGAAGCCTTGAAGTCATTAGGTGGGCAGATCTCCAACCTGGCCAAGTGCAGCTCTGAACTCCATGAGAGGTCAAGGAAGAAATCACAGGGGCCTTTTTGGAGATATCTGCAGAGTTCCAGAATACTGGAGGGTGGCTAATGTTGCTTCATTGTTCAAGAAGGAGCAAGGAAAAGCCATGGAACTGCTGGCCACAGAGCCTGACTTCAGTTGTAGGGAATTTACTGGAAGAAATTCTGAGGAACAAGATCTAACATCACTTGGAGAGTCAAGCTCTTTTCAGGAATAGTCAGCATGGTTTTGTGCATAGGAGGTCATGTTTAATTAGGTTTTTGGAGCTTTTTGAAGAATTAACTAAGTGGATAGATGAAGGTAGGCCAGTAGATGGTATCTATATATTGATCTTTGTTATATGGGGGGTTTTAATGGGTTCTATTGTGTTTCTCCATTTTGTGGCTGCCTATCAGAAGAGAAATCTCAAAGTTGTATACAGTATATATACTCTGATAATAAATGTACTTTGAACTTTGAAGATGCAGTATAAATACTCCAGTAATGTACAGAGTTTCAATTATGATCTCTTAACCAATCCAAAGCAAAAATACACATGATCAGATGCCTCTAACTTTCATTACTTTGAAGACCTCTTTGATCAGCATTTGATCCCAGTGAAATATCCAAATATTGCAATCAATCAAAGTTTTAGTAGAGATACACACAAAATGCTGAAGTAACTCTGCAAGTCAGGCAGCATATCTGGAGGCAAATACAACATTGATGTTTCAGCCTGAAACCCTTCATCAGGACTGGAAAGGTAGGAGGTAGAAGCTAGAATCTTCCAACATCTTCCAGAATTCTTCCAATGTTTTCAATGTTTTGCTGAAGATTTGCAGCATCTGCAGAATCTCTTGTTTCAATGTTTAATATTGACCACAAGTCTCCAAAGATCATTTAACCTCAGCAGATCTTTCACCACTAGCAACATCTCCTCTGGTTGCCAACTGTATTCAATCAAAAAAATTGGCTTACAGGAAGAAAGCAAAGGGTACTAGTGGAAGGAAAGTATTCTGCCTGGAGGTCAGTGGCTAGTGGAGTGCCGCAAGGATCTGTCTAGGGACCCCTGCTCTTTGTGATTTTAATAAATGACCTGGATGAAGAGGCGGAAGGATGGGTGAGTAAGTTTGTGGAAAACACGAAGATTGGAGGAGTTGTGGATGGAGCTGTAGGTTCTCAAAGGTTACAAGAGGATATAGACAGGATGCAGAGTTGGGCAGAAAAATGGCAGATGGAGTTCAATCCGGATAAGTGTGAGGTGATGCACTTTGGAAGGACAAACCAGAAGGCTGAGTACAGGGTTAATGGTCAGTTACTTAAGAGTGTGGATGAACAGGGGGACCTTGGGGTTCAAATCCATACATCCCTCAAGGTCGCTGCACAGATTGATAGGATAGTTAAGTAGGCCTATAGGATGCTAGGCTTCATTAATAGGGGGATTGGGTTCAAGAGTAGAGAGGTCATATTGTAACTCTACAAACCTCTGGTGAGACCATACTTAGAGTATTGTGTTCAGTTCTGGTCACCTCATTATAGGAAGGATGCGGAAGATATGGAAAGGGTGCAGAGGAGATTTACCAGGATGTTGCCTTGGCCCGAAACATGGACTGTACCTCTTCCTATAGATGCTGCCTGGCCTGCTGCATTCACCAGCAGTTTTTATTGTGTTGCTTATGAGGCAAGGTTAGCAGAATTGGGACTTTTCTCTTCAGAGCGTAGAAGGATGAGAGGGGACTTGATAGAGGTCTACAAGATTATGAGAGGCATAGATAGGGTGGATAGCCTGTACCTGTTTCCCAGGGCATGAATAGCAAACATCAGAGGGCATATGTACAAAGTTAAGGGAGGAAAGTTTAGGGGAGACATCAAGGGTAAGTTTTTTACACAGAGGGTTGTGGGTGCCTGGAATGACTTGCCAGGGATGGTGGTGGAGCCTAAAACATTAGGGGTATGTAAGAGCCTCTTGGACAGGAACATGGATGAAAGAAAAATAAAGGGTTAGGGGATAGTGTGGGTTTAGTACTTTTTTTTAAGGAATATATGGGTTGGCACAACATCGAGGGCCGAAGGGCCTGTACTGTGCTGTAGTATTCTAGTGTCTAGTGTCTAGTGTCTAGTGTCTAGATAAAGCACTCCTCCCCACATTCCTGTAGAGATTAATTATATTAAGAAAATGTCTCTGGATTCTTGTGTCCTTTTCCCATCTGTAGGTTGCCGGAGACACCAATGTAATTAAATCCTTCCAATATATCTCCACTGGCATTGCTGTGCTTGACACGTTGTTGTGCTGACTTGTGTTGAGCCACTGCAAAGACTGTTGTAATTCTATGACCAGCAAAGGGAGATTATTTTCCAAAAAAAAAATTCCAATGCTCAATTATCTCAAAACTGGTATCATTTGGAGGGACAAAATTAAATTTGTACCTTATTTATTTTTTGCATTATGATATTCTAGTCAGCACAACCAGTAAGTCCCCTGTATTCAAAGGTTCCGTTTCAAAGGATAACATGATCGGTGTTGAAAAAAGGATGCACTTACAGAAAGAAGACAAAAGTACAAACAGTACCAATAGATTAAAAAAGGATGAATCACATTTAAGTCTATAGACCATCTCACAGTGAAGAGAAGTGAGGAAAGCTGACAAATTTGTAAAATAAATAAAAATACAAATGCTAATTTATTTAATTAGAGGTACCGCACAGTAACAAGCCCTTCTGGCCCATCGAGCCTACACTACCCAATTTCATCCAATTAACCTACTAACTCATATGTAACCAGAGCAGCCAAAGGAAGCACAAGCAGTCACGGAGAGAATGTACAAATTCCTTGCAGAGAGTGGTGGAATTGAACTGCAATAGTGTTATGCTAACCACTAGGCTACCATGCTGCCCAATCATAGAAAATTTCAACTACCTATTAATCCAACAGAAGGAATGGGTAAAGTGGGTAAGAAATCCAATGACCACAATGTATACAATATACATTTCTACATGATGGTGTACAATTAGCTCACATGGGGTGTAAAACAAAGCAGGTAAGACAAGTGACAGCAGGAGAATATGTGGGCAGCAGCTGGCTGTGATGCATATTCACTTTCAATTTGAAGGTAGAGCTTTGCAAAGTAATGTAACCAGGAAAATTGTGTCCATGAGTCAAACATAGAAAATGGGGTTATGTCACTTAGCACATCAAACTTAGCTACATTTTGGGGTAATTGTGTTTTCAGGGGGGGAGGGAATATCTCTCACAGTATTAACTGTGGATGTTTGGGATCTCTGTCACCAGAAGATTTTAAGACCATCTATGTGAGTTGCTTTGTCCCAGCAAAAGTACTTGGAA
Organism: Mobula hypostoma; assembly: GCF_963921235.1. Classification (NCBI taxonomy): domain Eukaryota; kingdom Metazoa; phylum Chordata; class Chondrichthyes; order Myliobatiformes; family Myliobatidae; genus Mobula; species Mobula hypostoma. The sequence continues at coordinate 36,967,401 of NC_086109.1, forward strand.
AAAAGTCACATGAAGCTGATGCCATCTAGTAGAAAATAGTACAAATACCATCACAGTTTGGGAATTGTTAGGAAGATAAGGTTACAGAAAGAAGAACGGGAATTCATTCCTCAAACTTTCGTTTCTGCAACAGACTCATTTGCGTGTAGCTCATTGGTATGTTGTTCTAGATCATAAGAATTGGACCTCTATTTGGAAATCCTTTGTAGTTTGTAAAACTTTGTAATTTAGGAATCTTGTATAAATTGGAAGTCCTCTGTGTATTAAATGTGTGTTAAGAATAATTCGTTTGAATTTAAATGTGTATCATTAAAACTAAAATAACTGTGTTTAAGCTACTTTGTTAGCGGGAAGGATCTCTTTGGTAGGGAGGAAAGAAGAAGTGCTATTAGCAGCTAAACTTTTCCACTGAGGCTAGACAGAGAAGTAATTTAGTCCTTGAAAGGTAAGTGGATACAGTATAATCTCCCTATTGTGAGTGTATAAACATCTGCATATATCAGATAGATTTTAAAATCTTCTTAGTTTAGGATTTTGCAGACAGGGAACCCAATGCCATCATATAGCCATGTACTTTAAGGTAATAACGTAGGAAGAGATAAGTACAATGCAAACAGATTAATAGATTAGAGGGGAAACACTCAAAGGGACTGAGAGTAGAACTTGGGGAGATAAAATGAGAAATAATACTAAGAAAGTTATACAATGGCTTTCAAAGTGCAAGAAATACATTTCTCCCAGATGAAAAGAATAAACTAAGCATGTGTGCCAAAAAATTGAGGGAATAACTGAAGGTAAGAAAAGGCATATACTGTATTTAACACAAAAGCAATTGTATGGTGCATAATAGGATTCAAAAAGGAAGGGATGAGAAAATAAACAAAAAGGAGCTATTATATTATCAAGGAATTTAGACAAAATAATAAAATAATTTACAGACATGTCCATAAAAAGTATCGTTAAAGTAGGAATGGGGTCATTAAATGATAGGAGTATATCACAGGCACAAATGGGAATTGGAAGAAACATTAAGTTGTTATTTCATTTTAGCAATTATTGGAGTGAAAGAATGGGTGTGCAAGCAACTGAATGTTGAAATGAGTAATGAAATGACTACATTGCAGATTGATAAGCTAAACAATTTGAAAGAGGATAAAATTGCTGGGCCATTTGGATTGCATCCATGCATTGTATTACATGTAATATTACACATTGTATTATACCCGACAGAGAATTGTACTGAGCAAGATGATTGCAAAAAAAAAAGCTAAAGTAATAGCCTTAAGAAAAGCCATAGAACATGCTGTATTGTCAAAAGGGACTAATTTTACTGACTCCTGAGGAGATAACAGAAAGGGCAGGCAATATTAGCCATGTGACATAATTTATAAAATCCTCCAAATGTTCCTCAGCAATTTAGTTTCTATCTGTAACACCACAGGCATCTAGGGCAGCAATGAAGGTCCCTTATCTCTGTCTGTCTTTGGTCATCTTCTCTACTGTGCCCCAACTGTGGTTCAGGGTCCTCACATTTCTGCCTTTGTAGTACGGTGCCAATTTGTCTTAGGCCTCCTACGTTTCCTCCACCCTTTAGGGTTCCAATGAAGTGCTGTCATGATGATGTAGTTGGCTTCGCTTCTCATTACATGCTCAATCCATCTCAAATATTTCATCATGATGATTGTGGCCATGACCTCTTGATAACACTGAAGGAGTAGGGTGTGGTTGGAGATCTTGCTTGGCCAGACGGTATGAAGGATCTTACGGAAGCTGGTGGTGTGAAATGATGACGGCTTGGCAAGATCACTCTCTGTAATGTGCCAGCATTCTGACCCATGCAAACATGTGGACAGAAAGCAGCTCTGGCACAGCTTCTCATTGAACTGGACGCTGAATTTGGTAGATCCCCATATGTTGCTTATTAATTTGAAGATGTTTCAAAGGTTCATTTAATGTCACAGAAATGTGTACAATATACATCCTGAAATGCTTTTACTTCGCAACTGTTACACAGAGCGACTGAGGAAAACCCAAGTGCAGGACATAGGCACAGAGACTTGACACGGAGATAGATTTGGACATGATTTGGACTTGGAACTTGACTTGGACTCGGAACTTGACTTGGACTCGGAGCCTAGAACTTGACTTGGACTCGGAGCTTGACTTGGACTCAGAATTTGACTTGGACTCAGAGCCTGGAACTTGACATGACTTGGACTCAGAGCCTAGAACTTGACTTGGACTCGGAGCCTGGACCTGGACTGAACTCGGACTCGGAGCCTGGGCCTGCACTGAACTCAGACTCGGAGCCTGGAACTGGGCAGAACTCAGAACCTGGGCCTAGACTGAACTTGGAGCCTGGACCTGGAATGTGGAGACGACGACACCAAACAAAGACAGAGGATTCATATCTTGGCTCGGAGGAGCGGCAAATGACCAGCAATCCTCAGCTGGACCCAAAGAGACAGAATTCCCAACTTGGAATAACAGCAAACAATCGGACCTACTCAGCTGGGAATGAGACAACTAAACCAATCAATACGAATCTTTACACAGAGTAGCTCATGAAGCAGCAAATGGCCGGCAATCACTTAGCTGGAAACAAAGAGACAGAATTCGCAACTCGAAGTAGCGACAAACAGCCGGACCTACTCAGCTGGAAACAAGACGACAGAAACCAAACAATGACAGTCCATTTGTACCTAGACATAGAGAAGCTCATGAAGACGGTCTCTTATTCTTGGTGGTTCAATGTGGCGACAGTCGGCCAGCAAATATCAGCCGAAGATCAAACGACAGAATTCGCATTTTACCTCGGAGTAGCGGCAAAATGGCTGGCAACTCAGCTGGACAAAAAACAACTGAATTCACTAAGCAGCCACAGGCACCGAAGCAACTTAGAGTCCACGATTCTCGGCTGCTCTGGGACGAGCATAGCCGCACTGGCTAAGGTGATGAATCAGCAGCGTGTAGATGTAAGCCGGAGTTTTATGTTGCCTGTTTGGATGAGGATCAGGTTCCCTAATGAAGGAGCCCAGGGGAACATGGGGAAAAGGAAATTAAAGGGAAATGAGTAATCAACGGACCAGACCGTGACAGTAACCATCTACGAAAACAGAGGAGTGCCCCAAAGAATGAATGACAGTTAAATGTTAGAACCCCAAAGTCCCCCCCAGCTCCACCCTCCCGAGCGTAAAAGGCAGCGAGCAACAACCTCCCTCCCCCATTGATAAAAATAAAGCACACCGGCTACCAGCACCCAAGTGTGAGCAAAACAATAGCAAAGACACAGACTTGCAGTTACCCCAAAGACTACATTGTTCACCCGATAATTCGACATGCTGCAGGCACGGGAGAATGAAGTGACTCTATTCCATTTTCCAGCAAGCGGGGAGACATAACAAACAACTCACTGGATTACGATGTTAAATTTCCGTTACGTCGCTTTTTCCGAGCTCTGTGCCTGGAGATTGCAAGGATCCCAGGTCCCCAGGCACATAGTAGATGTTCCGACTCCCCCAACAACACACAGATCTCCTGTGGCAACACCGACACTTGATTCGCCCATCTCCAGTTACTCAAGATCTTAGGCTTCTGAAACCGTATCGAAATCTTAGGCCGAGACTTCTGCATGTCGAATAGCGGCCGATTGTGGAACCCCAAGAGCAGGTCCTATTCCCACAAAGAACTGTAGTCAGCGTATAACTCCAGGTCGGGGTATTCAAAAGAACCCTGAAAGGGATAAATAGAGATATTAAAGATGGAAACAGGACTGTTTCTAGCGCTGCTGATCATCCTTGGTCCTACCATCCTGTCGGATGATGCTGCCTCGGAATTTGCTGGTGCTGAGTAAGTCGATGCCATATGCCTTTATGGGAGGAGGAGAGTACTACATTGAGAGTCATGGTCTCAATCTTTCTCTGGTTGACTTTGAGTCCAACCTGTTCATCAAAGGTACACAGGCACTGACATTTCTCTTGCAAATGCAGGTGGAACCCTGGTTTCCTTGGGCTGCGTTAAGTCGAGGGAATACACACTCAGGTCCTGCCAAATCCATGAGATTGGGACGGGTCTCCCAGCCAAACTCCGGTTTGTGTGAAGGCTGTGTAATTTGCTACCCTGTTACAAAGCGGTGCCAAGAAATAACAGACAGCATACAGCGTACGATTAAAGGGATTATACTTATGAATATTAACTTAACTAAAGGGTTGGTAAAGAAAAGAAAGAAAAAAGCGAAAAGGGCCCAGTATAATTTAACAGTCAAATGTGCACAGGTTGGAGCTCACCTCTCCAGAATTCATATTCACCGATCCTCAGTAGATCTCCGCACCTTGCTCCATTGAATCACGGTCCCCCACCAGGTCGAATCCCACCACTGGTTCTCTCCAGTGTCTTCTCTCTTCATCTCCCACTGAACAAAGACTCGAGCTCACACCGGTGTCAGATACACATAAAAGAAAAACCCGCTCACCTGATTGGAAAGCACCCATTGGTAGTGAAGCCTTTACCAGAGCGTCACACTGATGTGTATGTGATAGTAGTACGAGGTCATTCCACCAGATCAAGTTCTTCTAAAGCAGAGAATAGAATCCACCCAATGCATCTCTGCTTATCTTTCGTTATTTGCCTCATAACCCAGACAATCACCAGGTTAAACAATATTGCCAACATCACACAGCATTGCCTGTCTCCTATCTTGACTTCACAGCTCAAACTGCAGTCTCCAACTGTGCAGGTGAAATTAGCATTGAGACTCTGGATGAACTGGACAATTTTGGAAGGGATCCCTGTTGATACTACCAAAAACCTTTTCACAGTTCCCACCACTGAGCACATCTGCATGGATTGCTGTCACAGGAAAGCAGCATCCATCATCAAGGACCCCCACTGTCCACACCATCACTGAAATCCTTGTGCAACCTATGGACTCACTTTCAAGGACTGTTCATTTCATGTTCTTGATATTTATTATTATTATTATTACTTCCTTATTTTTTTCTTTTTTATTTTTGTACTTGCATAGTTTGCATCTTGTTTGCACATTGGTTGTTTGTCCATTCTGTTGGGTGCAGTCTTCCATTAATTCTGTTGTGCTTCTTAGATTCACTATGATTGCAAGAAAATGAATCTCAGGGTTGTGTACATGATGACATATATGTACTTCAAGAATAAATTTACTTTGAATTTTGAACTATGAACTTCAAGTTGTATCAAATATTATGTTATAGCCAGTGTAGCAGTGTGCAACAAAGTAAAGTTTTGAATAATATGTGCATTTAAGTTCTATATATTTTGTTGTTGCTTTGTTTGGATTTTGCTACTGTGCTCACAGAAAGCTGCATGAGTCTGGGCCACCTTTGTCAGGAACTTTCATGGCAGTTCTTCAAAGGAGCAAATTTGGCAAGATTTACGAGTACATGACTAATGTGGGTGCCTTCTAACGCATGTGGCCAATCAAGAAAATACTTATACATATTCCTGGAGACCATCTTTAACTTCGCAATGTTGCCTAGAATTCCATGTCAGCATAATCAGATGAAGGTTAATGTGATCACATGTAATGTGACATTGTTTAACCACACACAGAAAATATCTTTAATTCCTTCATTCCTCATTCTTCCTGAGATAAATGATAAAAATATTTATATCGAATCAAAAATGAGCAATGTTGTATGCTTCGTAAGCATCAAAAGCACCTTAAAATCAAAATAATCTAACTCGTGCTAAGGTTCAAAGTAAATTTATTATCAAAGTGCATGTATATCATCATATACAACCTTGAAATTCACTTCCAGAAATTGAAAGACTATAGAACATAAACAGGGTATACTTTGTCCCAATAGTAATATCTACAACTGGTATCATCCCAAAGTCACTACACAATTGCTTTAAACAATTAGGTCTGCACAACAATAGTTATGTAAACCTCCAAAAAGCCACTAGACGCCACTAGAATAGTCAAAAAGTTCCTAGCAATTTGGAAGTGAGTGTGCTTGGCAAAATTGCAACAACATCAAACAAACAAATAAATAAGCAAGTAATAATTATCAATAACATAAAATTAAAAGACGTTGAAAGTGATTCCATAGGTTATGGGAACAGTAATGGGATGAGTGAAATTGACTGAATATCCCTTCTGGTTCAAAAGCCTGATGGTTGAGGGGTAATAACTGATCTTGAAACTGGTGGTCAGCGTCCTAAGGCATTTGTACCTCTTTCCCGTTACAGCAGCGAGAAGACAGCAGGCCTAGATGATGGAAGTCCTGATGAAGGACGCTTCTTTCCTGCAACAGCGCTCCATGTAGCTCAGCGATGGACTGGGCTGCACCCACTACTTTTTGTAGACTTTTCTCTTCAGGTGCATTGGTGTTTCCATACCAGGCTGTGAAGCAATCGGTTAATATACTCTCTGCCACACATCCATAGAAGTTCATCTGTGTTTTAGATGACAAGCCAAATTTTCGCAAACTTTTAGGTAGAGGCACTGGTGTGCCTTCTTCATAATGGCACTTACAGTATGTGTTGGTGCCAGGACAGATCTTCTGAAATGATAACACTGAGGAAATCTCTGATCTCCCAATGAGGACTGGCTCATGGACTTTTCATTTCCTCCTCCAGAACTCAATAATCTTCTCCCTGGTCTCTCTGACATTGAATGAGAGGTCGTTGTTGTAGCACCACTCAGCCAGACTTTCAGTCTCCCGACTATATGCTGATTCATCACCAGCTTTGATTCAGCCAATGACAGTGGTGTCATCAGCAAACTTAATTATGGCAAAGACTAACAAACAGCCAATACTCAAAAGACAAATAGTGCAAATAATAAAAAAGTAAATAATTAATACTGAGAACACGAATTGTAGATTCTTTGCATGTCTTTAGGTTATGAAGTCCGTTCAGTCTGGAGATGAATGAAGTTATCCACACTAATTCAGGAGCCTAATGATTGTAATAAGTGTTTTTTGAACTTGTCAGTGTGGGACCTAAGGCTCTGTACTTCCTACCTGGTGAGAAGAGAGCATAGCCAGGATGGTGATCTTACTTGATGGTGGATGCCACTCTCTTGTGGTGGTGCTCTACGTAAATGTGCTCAATGCTTGGGAAGTCTTTTCCTGTAATGGACTCTGCTGCTCCTATCACTTTCTGTAGATGATTCCATTCCTGGGTATTGATGTTTCCGTGCCAGGGCAGGAACTGGATGGATTGTCACAATGTGCTGAATAGTTTCCATTTATTCCATGTATATGACTCTATGCCTCTACAACTTTGAAAGTGTGCTCAATGATGGGGAGGGCCAGTTAGGATACTCTCCACTTTACATCCAGAGAAGTTTGTCAGATTTTTAGATGACATGCCAAATCTACACAAAGTTCTAAGAAAGTAGGGGTGCAGTTGTGCTGTCTTTATGACGGCACTTAGATTAGATTAGATTAGATTATGAGGACACTCAGTCCTCATTTATTGTCATTTATAAATGTATACATGCATTAAGAAATAATACAATGTTCCTCCAGAGTGATATCACACAAAAACAGGACAAACCAAAGACTAACACTGACAAAACCACATAATTATAAAATATAGTTACAGCAGTGCAAAACAATACCATAATTTGATAAAGAACAGACCATGGGCACGGTAAAAAAAAGCCTCAAGTCCCGATTGACTCCTATAGTCCCCGCTAGCAGGCAGCAAAAAGGGAGAAACTCCCCTGCCATAAACCTCCAGGCACTGACAACTGACAACTGCCAATGCATTGGAAGCACCCGACCACAGCCGACTGAGTCCGTCTGAAAACTTCGAGCCTCCGACCAGCCCCTCTGATACAGCCTCCCGAGTGCCATCCTCTGCCGAGCACCTTCGGCCCCGCCCCGGCCTCCAAAACAAGCAAAGCCAAGGACTCAGAGGCCTACTCCTCCTGAGATTCCAGATCACACAGTAGCAGCAGCAGCGAAGCGGGCATTTCAGAAATTTCTCCAGATGTTCCTCCGTGCTCTCACGTCTGTCTCCATCAAATCAGAATTGTGCACGGTACCCTACTTAATAAATACAGATATCATTCCGGAGTGGCCGTGTGCACTGCGTTGCGCCGCCATCTTCTCCTCCTCCTCCTTATGTGCTGGTTCCGGGAATGTTCAGCTTATATGGTAAATCCAAGGAATTTAATTTACTAACGTGGAATTTAAAGTTGGTGATTTCAGTCTGCATGAATTCTCTACAACCAATGTGAACATCGAAATAGTTTCCAAAATAAAAATATGATAGTTACTGGAAATCTGTAATTAAAAATAAATTCAAAAAATGTTGGATGTATTCATTGGGTGAGGCAGCATTGGTGGGAGAGGAACAGAATGTTTCAGGTCAGTGAACTTTCATCAGAGTATTTTAATGAGGGTAAAGGTAATCTTATGTATAAGATTATAAGAGGCATAGATAGAGTGGACCTCCAACGTGGCAAGGGCTAATGTCAGAGGATATCATTTTAAACTGTGGAGGAAGACTTAAGGGAAATATCAGAGGTCGAGAGAGGGAAACGCCTGGAGTGCTTAACTGATGGTGGTGGTAAAGACGGATACATTCGAAACATTTAGGCACGTAGGTGAAAGATAAATGGGGGGTTATGGGCTTGGATTGATTGTGCAGTAGGTTAAAAGATCAGTACTACATTGTGGGCCGAAGGGCTTGCACTGTGTTCTACTGTTTTCTGTTGTTGTTGGTTGGAGTTTGATTGGCACAGACAAATAGGGGAGGCTTCAAATTATAATTCCGCCTGATATACTAAATGTTTTAAAACTCTGTCGAATTATAACAAAACTTGAAAAGGGAGGAATAACATCAATTCACTCCATCAAATTCATTCTTCCATACAGCAAGTTCTTAATCAAATGAGAGAAATTTGAGTGATGATGAAAGATGGATGACATTGAATTTGCTCCTTATTATATTTCACTCCCATGTCTTCTGTCCCCAGAAAAGGAAAATAGGCAGCTAATTTGATAATATCATCTCTCATTGTTAAATATTCCTCCTATAAATTGTATGAGCAATCATCAATTCAGAGGAGTTATATCTTATGATCTTAAGTCAGTATCAGAATCAGAATCAGGTTTATTATCACTGGCATGTGACATGAAATTTGTTAACTTAGCAGCAGCAGTTCAATGCAATGCATAATCTAGCAGAGAAAAAATAAATAAAATTTAAAAAAAATGATAAATAAACAAGTATATTGAATAGATTTTTTAAAATCATGCAAAAACAGAAATACTGTATATTTTTAAAAAAGTGAGGTAATGTCCAAATATTCAATGTCCATTTAGGAATCGGATGGCAGAGGGGAAGAAGCTGTTCATGAATTGTTGAGTGTGTGCCTTCAGGCTTCTGTACCTCCTACCTGATGGTAACAGTGAGTAAAGGACATGCCCTGGATGCTGGAGATCCTTAATAATTGATGCTGCCGTTCTGAGACACGCTCCCTAAAGATGTCCTGGGTACGTTGTAGGCTAGTAACCAAGATGGAGCTGACTAGATTTACAACCCTCTGCAACTTCTGTCAGTCCTATGCAGTAGCTCCTCAATACCAGACAGTGATGCAGCCTGTTAGAATGCTCTTCACGGTACATCTATAGAAGTTTTTGAGAGTATTTGTTGACATACCAAATCTCTTCATACTCCTAATAAAGTATAGCCACTGTCTTGTCTTCTTTATAACTACATCAATATGTTGGGACCAGGTTAGATCCTCAGCGATCTTGACACCAAGGAACTTGAAGCAGCTCACTCTCTCCACTTCTGATCCCTCTATGAGGATTGGTATGTTTTCCTTTGTCTTACCCTTCCTGAAGTCCACAATCAGCTCTTTCGTCTTACTGATGTTGAGTGCCAGTTTGTTGCTGCGACACCACTCCACTAGTTGGCATATCTCATTCCTGTACGCCCTCTCATCATCACCTAAGATTCTACCAACAATGGTTGTATCGTCTGCAAATTTACAGATGGTATTTGAGTTATGCCTAGCCACACAGTCATGTGTATATAGAGAGTAGAGCAGTGGGCTAAGCACACACCCCTGAGGTGCACCAGTGTTGATCATCAGTGAAGAGGATATGTTATCACCAATCCGCACAGACTGTGGTCTTCCGGTTGGGAAGTAGAGGTTCCAATTGCAGAGGGATGTACAGAGGCCCAGGTTCTGCAACTTCTCAATCAGGATTGTGGGAATGATGGTATTAAATGCTGAGCTATAGTGATGAACAGCACCCTGACGTAGATGTTTGTGTTATTCAGGTGGTCTGAAGCCATGTAGAGAGCCATTGAGACTGCATCTGCCATTGACCTATTCTGGCGATAGGCAAATTGCAATGGTTCCAGGTCCTTGCTGAGGCAGGAGTTCAGTCTAATCATGACCAACCTCTCAAAGCATTTCATCACTGTCGATGTGAGTGCTACTGAACAATAGTCATTAAGGCAGCTCACATTATTATTCTTAGGCACTGGTATAATTGTTGCCTTTTTGAAGCAAGTGGGAACTTCTGTCCGTAGCAGTGAGAGGTTGAAAATGTCCTTGAATACTCCCGCTAGTTGGTTGGCACAGGATTTCAGAGCCTTACCAGGTACTCCATCAGGACTATCCACCTTGTGAGAGTTCACTCTCTTTAAAGACAGCCTAACATTGGCCTCTGAGGCAGAGATCACAAGGTTATCAGGTGCAGTAGGGATCTTCACAACTGTAGATGTGTTCTTCCTTTCAAAGAGTGCATAGAAGGCACTGAGTTCATCTGGTAGTGAAGCATCGCTGCCATTATTGCTATTGGGTTTCGCTTTGTGGGAAGTAATGTCTTGTAGACCCTGCCAGCGTTGCCGTGCATCCAATGTCTCTTCCAACCTCATTCGAAATGTCTCTTCACCTTTGAAATAACCCTCCCCAAATCATACCTGGTTTTCTGGTACAGGCCTGGGTCACCAGACTTGAATGCCACAGATCTAGCCTTTAACAGATGACGTACCTCATGGTTCATTCACGACTTTTGGTTTGGGAATGTACAGTAAGTCTTTGTGGGAACACACTCAATCACACAGCTTTTAATGAAGTCGGTAACTGCAACAACTGAATTAGAATCAGATTTAATATCACCGGAATACGTTGTGAAAATTGTTGTCTTTGCGGTAGCGTGATGCAATACATAATAATAGAAAAAAACTATGAAATACAGTAAGTATATACTGTATGTATAAATAGTTGAATTAAATAAGGAATGCAAAAATAGAAATAAAATAAAGTAGTCAGGTAGTGTTTGTGGGTTCAATGTCCACTCAGAAATCAGACGACAAAAGGGAAGAACAATTTTAACAAGTTTTAAGATACAATCATAAAAAGAAACAAGATTCCTTCATCAGTAATATACAAGACATTTGACATTTTGGGTATATTTGTCACTGTGTGCTTTGTCAGATATTTATCAAGCACTAAAAGAATGCGTAAACCATCATTAAGGAATATGTAATGAATGCATTCCTTGATGTGTCAGTAATCCTATGTTAACTTCGGTAACAGGTGTGCAAAAATGATTCCTGTAAATTGCTTTTTCTTGGCATCTATACTTCACTACTAGAACTTGCTAACACCGTTTATGTTACAATGACAATGAATATTGAATATATTCACGAGATTGCTTATGCAGCAATAGTTCTCCTACTTTGTACGTAGCTGTAGGTCTCCTGCTGGGACAAATCTCTTCTGCATTTTCACTTGAAGCAGAGCAGAATACGTTTCTTGTAAATACGTCAAAAGAAATTCCCAGCCAGAACAGTGAGTGAGCTAACATAAATATTTGACAAGAATGTATTAATTTAAAAATATAAGGCATTCATTTGTTGCATAAATTTCATTAATAGTTGCATCATTTGGATAGCATGCTTATTGAAATGAAATGCCTTACACATGAGCCATAATGTTTTATTCACTTCAGAATACTTAGAAACTTTCAAAAATCATAATTATAGATGTTGCTCTAGATATTTGTGACATGATATTTTGCCATATTTTCAGCTTCGTCTTACAATCAGTAGTATTGAAACAACCATATTAAAATTACATCTGGTCACATTGCCTGTGCAATTCAAGATGTCTGATGCAATCTTTACAATTTCAGTAATCTTGGAGATTGCTAAAATAATGCACTGATTGTTATTAAATTACTTTTTAATTAGTGCAAACTGACACAAATTACTACAGGCAGCAGAAATGTTCATACTGGAAATCTTGAATCTTGAATTTTGAATTAAATTTCACTTCAGAAAGATAAAAAAACACTTTAAGCAACAGTATTTATCAAATTTTGAAGATAATTTATTTCTCGGCATTATATTTTCCCCGTGTTTCTCAGTTCAATTGTGCCTTAGTACAAACAATTATATCCAGGTTAGAATTCAATCATTGACATTGGGAATTTGCTTTGAAGGGGATCAAATATCTTGTCTTTTCTGCAATTGCTTGAAGGGCTAGAACTGTTAGATTAAATGACAGAAATGTGGGCAGAATTCAATTGTATTCAAATCGATTTTCTCTTCTAGTTAAAAAGTATAGCAGTGTTGGTGAAAAACACTCAACTTCACAGGTAGTGCTTCTACTAAAAGAAGCTAACAACTGATGGATTATGGTTTTTTGCATCCTTCTTACAGGATCACTATTCAAATATCTATGTGAATGTGGTACAAAGAGTGAATACTATCTCTACCACCCAGAAGTTTGGAAGCCGTAGCAAAAAAAAATGCTAAGCAAAGGTTATCCACCAGCAGTTTCTACAAAGTAAGCATGTTCCGATATGGAACATAACAACCTGGTAATTGCTTCCTTGTGCAAGTGATGCAGACAATCCTATAACTTCTTGATCTCTTCGAGCATCATTCTACACATAGAATTGAAATTCTTGTCAGCATTAAGTCTCACACATGCAATGATTTTTATCCATTATAAACCTGTTATGTTTTGCATCAAAAATTACATAAATGGTTATAGTGGTACAAGATGAATCTTGAACGATATGTTGCTGCACTCCAACATTCCATACTCCAATTGCTTCTTTATTTTTTGACTGAGATCAAGACAGAATCCAAATAAAACAAAAATAAATTCACAAAACAGGAGCTTTCCAAGATAACTAGGCTTTTCCATCTTCTGCGATCATTCGGATATTGAGCAATACTGCCTGAAGCTATTTGTTGAGATAAGAAGAATCAAGACCATGGAAGTACTTAAAAAGAGAATAACATCATCCGTCTGTGGAGGATCAGGATACAGCGACAAAGCTCTAAGATGATAGCTTCTGTTTTCTGTATGCTGAACCTGAAGAGTTTATAGTTTATCTGAAACAGTACTTTGAACAATCAGTCCGACAACTCAGAGGCTGTGGTGGCACTGAGAAACTGCCATGGATTTTAAAGCTTGCCACCAGAGGGATACTTCAGGAATGTCTGTCAATAGCAGATCCAAAGGGAAAAGTCTAATGAAGAAGAGACCAGGTAAGGATCCGTTGGGATTCCAGTGCTTGTGTTACAGAATGGTATGAGAAACTATTGCTGGAAAGAATGATGGAAAAATAATGTTGACAAAGCAAAGCAAGCAAGCAAGCAATTTATTTATTGAGATACTGTGCACTATAGGTCCTTCCAGCCTTTTGAGCCACGCCGCCCAGCAATTCTCCCAATTTAATGCTAGCCTAATCATGGGACAATTTACAATAACTAATTAACCTACCAGCCTGTACATCTTTGGGTGGTGGGAGGAAACCAGAGCACCCAGAGGAAACCCACGCGGTCACTGGGAGAACATACAAACCCCTTACAGTCAGTCGCAGGAATTGAACCCAGGTCACCTGTGCTGTAAAGTGTTGTACTAACCACTATACTACCGTGCCGTCCAAATGCAGAACTACAAACCATCTGTGTAGTTGTGGAAATAGTACAGGAGAACAAGCTTCTCCATGGATTGTCACCTTGTCGTGGTGGAGAAGCTTGTGTGGTCCTGTGATCCAGAGAGCAATGCCGCCTGGAGCTATGCTCCTGGTAGGGTCACCCATGGCGGTAAGGTCGAGGGTGAGGTCCCTGACAAAGGACAATCCAACCAAGACTTCAGCAGTAGAAGAGGCGGACGAAATTACTTCGAACTCAACAGCTGTGAAGGCGGATGAAGGCTGCAATAAATCCATCAGTCCAATCGTCCTGGTTTCCATGCTATTGGAATCAGTTGACTGATTTGTGAAGTATTGTGTGCTTCTTGGAGTGCAACATCAAGTACACATTAAACAAATACATGCATAGGCGTCTTCGCTGTCTGGGCCACTTCTTCAGAACGAAGACCATCATCCTCGACCTCGAGGGATAGCCACAACGATGATGACAGGAGAATAAGTAGGCCAGATCAAGTATGAACCAGACCATAGTTTAAATTTCATTCATGATAATTTCTGAAGGAACTGTTCAACTTACCTTAAAATTGTTGGTAGAATCTCAGATGGTGATGAGAGGGCATACAGGAGCGAGAGATGGCAACTAATAGATTGGTGCTGCAGCAACAATCTGGCACTCAATGGCAGGAAGATGAAAGATGAAAGTAAGTTGAACAAACACATACTATTCCTCATGGAGGGATCAGAAGTGGAGAGAGTGAGCAGTTTCAAGGTCCTGAGTGTCAAGCTCTCTGAGGATCTAACCTGGTCCCAACATATCGATGCAGTTATAAAGAAGACAAGACAGCGACTATACTTCATTAGGAGTTTGGAGAAATTTGGTATGTCACGTCGGCTCCATCTTGGGTTAAATGTAGGGGTCCACCAACTAGACTACAAAGTACCCAGGTCATCTTCAAGGAGCGGTGTCTCAGAAAGGCAGCGTCCATTATTAAGGACCTCCAACACCCATGGCATGCCCCTTTCTCACTGTTACCATCAGGTAGGAGGTACAGAAGCCTGAAGGCACGCACTCAGCGATTCAGAGACATCTTCTTCCCCTCTGCCATCCAACGCCTAAACAGTATTGAACCCTTGAATACTACCTCAGTTTTTAAATGTATATTGTTTCTGTTTTTGCACGATTTTTAACCTTTTTAATATAAGTATACAGTAATTGATCTTCTAATTTACTTATTATTATTTATTTTTTCTTTCTTCTATGTTATGAATTGCATTGAACTGTTGCTGCTATGTTAACAAATTTCATGACACATGCCAGTGGTAATAAACCTGATTCTGATTCTGATTTAAAATTATTTATGGAATCAACTTCTTTTTTCAGGTCAAGCAGGGGTTCCCAACCTAGTTTATGCCATGGACCCCTACATTTAACTGAGGGGTCCATGGACCCCTGGCTGGAAACCCCAGAGGTAGAGCATCCAAGATTTTAATGACTAAGTCTATGACTACTGGTTATTGACCTACACATCAGAAGCAATAGTCTTTCAGTTAATCAAGAACTCTTACCATCTTGAAAATACATACCTGATCAGCCCTTAAGCTTCAGTGCTTCAAGCCCCTGCATGGTGCATCAGTGGCACAGTGGCACAGTGGCACAGTGGCACAGTGGTTAGCACAACACTATTACAGCTCAGGGTATCAGAGTTTAGAGTTCAGTTCTGGCATCCTCTGTTGAAAGTTTGTATATCCTTCCTGTGAGCACATGGGTTTGAGTGATCTTCACCAACACTGCTAAAGTCATTAACTAGAAGAGAAAATCAATTTGAACACAATTTAATTCCTCCAGGTGCTCTGGTTTCCTCCCACAGTCCAAATGTGTACTGGTTAGTAGGCAAATTAAACGTTCTAAATGGTCCTGAGACTAGGCGAGGGTTACTGGGCAGTGGAGCTTATTAGACCTGGAATGTCCTGTTCCGTGTAGCATCTTAAATATAATAATAAGAACAATCTTAATTTTTACAGCTCCTAGCAACTACCTAATCACTCAATGCTGGTACTATTTGTTCTGTCTCTAGTGTATCATGTCTAAGGCCTTTACACATTTTTTTTTAAAATATGGTGCCCAGTAGTGTTCACATTACTCCAACTGATTCCTAACCAGTGATGCACAGAATTCTAAAATGATCTCTTTTTAAAAATTCTGGGTATTAATTAATGATCGCTAGAAATGCATTTGTTTTTTGCAACTATTTCATCAATTTGTTTGCTCACCTTTGAAGATTTGCATATATAATATCACAGTCCATGCTACCTCTTGATGTAAAGTTTAAATGTGCAATACAAAAGTGTTTTGACCTGAAAACTGATTGGTAAAAGCAATTTCTCCAGATCTGTTGCTCCAATGCAACCTCTTACATCTCTTAGAAAAAGCAATTATCAAATTTATGCATACACTGTACACTTCAAGAAATAACTGTTTGATCCTTTTTGTGCAAGATGCACTTGTTAAAGGATGCTGCTGGGCCTGAAGCAATTATTTCAATCGCCATACAAATCATGACTGAGATTGCTGGCAGAATATTGCAACAACAACTCTGCAAATAGCTTGTACCTTATAGCAAGAAATAGAACATGCCTTTCTCATTGTGAGCCTGAGCCAAGGTCAGGAGGTCCGACTGGGAGGGTGTCCTGCATTCATGAATGATGATCAAAGTGTTACTGTATCCTTCTTCCGGAAACACTTATGACATTGCTGCATATCTGTTGATAATAATTTGTTCCCCAACCCACCTGGTTCTGAATATACCTATCCCCAACCAAGGGTAAATCTTCCCTTAAGTGCAGCAACTATTTGATCCTGTGGTTACCAGGATTATCTGTTGCTTTAAGAGCTTTCAGCAGAGCAACATAATATATTTTATATGTAACCATAAGGCAAGAATGGGGTTTCTGTGAGTTTTTGTCCCAATTCAAGTTGCACACTTTAATATGTTGCGGCGTGGCCTCAAGATAATACTGCACCCTACAACCTTGAAAAAAAATTGAAATTCACCTCGCATACAATGGTAGTCAATACATGTATTCTTAGCACAGAATCTACTGGCTTTCAATATTGGTCTTTCCAAAGGCTTTCATCATACTTCTTTGCATTGACGTGCTTGTATTATTTTACTATTAAATTAGAATCATTCATTGATTTTATAACAGGTTAAACATAAGTGAAGAAAGTAGCTAGTATCATAACGTTACATTATTTCAGAATATACAACCGTATTTATTATTATGCTATAAACTTCGCAACAGTGAAATTTCTAACTAAATAGTTTGGGATGCATATCTCTTTCATTATTCAGAACAGTGCACCCTGCTAGATTGGACATTTTACACTCTAGAGTAGAAAATACAACTTTTGATAACCCCGAGTGCTTTAAAACCCTCAAGCAGCTCCTGACAAATAGTCAAGAGTGGTGAAATGGAACATTCTTCTTAATAACTGGCAAATGTCTGGATCTACTACCTCAATCAATGCTACCACAGTAAGAAGGCAATGAAAGCTCTATAACATTTTAGAGGACAATCACTCAACTGAAACATGTATAAACTAATCTGAAGTTTTTATTGCTTTCCATTAGATTCTAGGTCATGTAGCATGCAATAAAAGATTGTAATTTAGCATGACAATCATGATATTTTTCTTGGATGATACAAGAGGCACTAGAAACTCATTATAATAGCAGCCATCAGACTTTTTGAAGCATAGTGAAAAAACAGTTATATACTGGAAGCCAACATGTACTAGATTACCATTAATATGTTGATTAACAATGTAAGGCTCAAATTAGGTAAACCTGAAACAAAATAGCTGCTAGAGTAGCACCCAGCAAAATCAAACTCCATCCTCTAATCAGCTGAGGCCGTACAAATTTTATTTCCCTCCACAGATTAGTATTATGCAAAAACAGGAAGAGCTTTTTTTTTTAATAAATACAGCAAGGGAAAAAGAGTTGGAAAGAGGAATGTAGTTCTAGTGTGTACATTCAGGTAATAATGCAAAAAGAAAATGACATTACATAAGAACAGTACGTCAGAAGTACCGGGGCAACTAAAAAAGTCAGAAGGGAAATATATTGACAGTAAGAAGGAAGAGCTATTCAGCTCTCCAGTCTAATTCTACCATTCAGTTAGATTATTCCTGATCTTCTACCACAACTCATGCTTCTTCATTGAAAAATCGACCAGACTTTGGTTTGAATATATCCAACAATTAAGGTTCCAAAGCCATCCATGTTAGGGAATTTCAATTATTCATTAAAATAAAGGCTTAGTAAAGAAAGCGCCCTTTGCCTCATCCCATAGTGTCTTGCCCTGAATCTTAAAATTGTGAACATGAGTTCTGGATTTCTCAACCAATTGCAACATCCTCTCAGAGTCTACCTTGTCAAACTTCTTAGGGCTTCAAGAAGTTTCAATTAGATTAACAATCATTCTGTTGTCTCTAATGAAATTCGGCGCTATGTTCTCAATGTCTTCTCAAACAAGTTCCATATCCATAAGGCAAGAATATCTAAGAGGCTGAAACCATATGTAATACTTCAGATGTGGTCCAAGCAAAGTTCAAGGAAAGTATTATTTTTGGTTTTATACTCCATTCAAACTTTGATGGACATCTTATTTGGCATGGACGAGTTGGACGAAAGGGTCTGGTTTTCTGTTGTTTTACTCTGTTACTCAATCATTTTGGAATAAAGGACAAAATATACTTTATTTTCCTAATTGGCACATAATATCTGTGTTAAATTTCTGTGATTTGTGTACATAAAGTTCTTCAACATCTCAGCATATTTTTTGTGACTAGTGGTGTTTGCAAGGAACTGTAGTGGGATCTTGGCTATTTGATAATTATGAAAATGTAGATGGGTGGGTGAGGTTGCAGATGATGTGAAGATTGGTGATGTTGAGGATAGCATAGAAGACTGACAAATAATACAGTAGGATTTAGATCCGTTGCAGATAAAGCAGAGTTTATCCCAATTAAATGTGAAGTGTCACACTTTGAGAGATCAAATGTAAAAAAATGACAAAACCTTTAACCTCATTGCTGAACCTTTGGGTACAAGTCCATAGCTCCCTGAAAGTGGTGACACAAGCTGATATGGTGAAAAAGAGGGCATTTGGCATGCTCGTCTTTACTAACCAAGGTACCGAGTGCAAGAGTCAGGAAGTTATATTGCAGCTTTATGAAACACTAGTTAGACCGCATCTGGAACATTGCATTTAGTTCTGGTCTAGGCAAGATGTAGAGGCTTTGGAGAAGGTGCAGAAGAGTTTTACCAGGATATTGACTGGATTACAAGTTATATGCTACAAGGGAAGGTTGAACTGTTTGCTCTGGAGTGGCAAAGGCTGAGAGGAGATCTGATAGATGTTTATAAGACAATGAGAGCCATTGAGAGCCAGTATCTTTCTCCCAGGCTGGAATGTCTAATATCAGAGGACATACATTTCTGATTAAAGAGCATAAATTCAATGGAATTGTGTGAGACAAGTTTTCTTTTCTCTCACAGAATGGTGGGTGGCTGGAATATGTGGTGATGGGCAGCACAGCTGACTAGATAACTTCTTCACTTTTAACATCCTCATGCAGAATAATGGTGAACCCAACTGCAGAGAACAGTCACATAAAATCAGAGGAAAAAATCCAGCAAGGCTTTACCGAATTCTTTAGCAGGCAAGGTACAGGCAGAGGGTCCAAAAAACTCACAGGTAAAGTCAAAATCCAAAAAGACATTAACTAGAATTTCAGAAGCTGGTACATGACAAGGACGAGCTGTCTGATGATCTTAAATAGCCTGACAAATCTTGGAGATTTGGACACAACTGGACACAACTGGCAAAGGCAAATCCTTAGCTGAGGACCTTACCGTTGGCTTGCTTCTGGTGACGGGTTGAGGTATGTTTCAGGTCTGCCCAAGCCCTTCTCCAGGTCATCCTGCATCAAACAACAAACCCCTGCAGTTGGAACCCCCGACTACCACTGCCTGACTGGAGAAAAGTGGCGACTGAAACTCAAATTGGCACTTAGGTGGGGATAAACCAGTGGAGGAAATCTGCAGAGTGTTATGTACCTTTTCTGCCCAGATCAAGGATGGTTGGGAGAACACAAAGCAGCAGGGGTATTTCAAGGTCCTGATTAACTCATTCCTTCTGACCATGGGACTGGGGGTGGAAACCTGAAGAGAGACTGAGAGAAGAAGCAAACAGACCAGAAAGACTTCCTGTAATGGGACAGAAACTGGGGGTCATGAACAGACACAAGGTCATCTGGAATGCCATGAAACCTGACAACATTTTGTAGCACAACAGTAGCAGTTTCTTTAGTGGAGGGAAATTCAGGCAGGGCAATGAATTGAGCAGCTTTAGGAAAACTGTCTACCACCACCAGGATAACTGTGTTACCTTGTGACGATGGCAGGCCGGTAGTAAAATCCATAGAGATGTGGCACCGGGGGTTCTATCAGAGTGCTTTCTGCAGAGACAAAATAACCTAGGAAGGAGCTTTTGGAAGAATGGAACTCCCAGTTTTCAAGCGTCACAACAAGGTGATTTTCATAGAGTTTCTGGAGGACCTGCTGAACATGCCAAATATGCTCCAGGATAGTGTTTGAAAAGCTTAATATATCATCTAAATAAACAAACACAAAACAGTTCAACATCTCTCACAGAACATTTACAAAGGCCTGTAAAACTTCGGGGGCATTTTCCAATCCAAATGCCAAGATGAGATACTCCCAGTGGCCACTACAAGTGCTAATGGCTATCTTCCATTCATCACCTTCTCTGATGCGTATCAGATCGTACACAGATCGAGCTTCATGAAAATGGTGGATTTCTGGAGAAGATTAAACTCAGACAACGTCAATGAGAGAAGATAACAGTTCTTAATGGTAATTTTATTGAGACCTCAATAGTCAATACGGGGAAAGTCATTGTCTTCCTTGGAAACAAAGAAGAAGCCGACACTGGCTACTGAGGTGGAAGGGTCAATGAAACCAGTGTTCAGAGCATCCTAGATGTATTCACCCATGGCTCTGGTTTCTGGGGTAGGGAGAGCTCTGGGGGGAACAGTTCCAGGGAGAAGTCCAATGCACAGTAATATGGTTTATGAGGTGGTATCTCAGTAGCTCACTTTTTACTAAATACCTTTCTCAGATCTTAATATTCGGCAGGCAAATGCATACAGTCTAATGAATAGTCAAGAGAGCCTCAGGGACTCAGTCCTTCAACTGCTGCGGATATTTCTTTGTGCACCATAGCCACTGGAGATGTAGGAGAGGAGCAGGAATTCAGGCATGCAGGTCTCCAACAAAGAGATCCAGTGGCCCAGGAGAACAGTAGGCCATGTAGCCACAGCCAGAGATGGTCCAGATTCAGAGAGTCTCGGTAGGACAAGGAGATTACAGAGAAATTGTTTCAAGGTGTGTTTTTCCTACGGTCAAACGAAGAGGCTTGGTTCTGTAATTGATTACTCCAGAGTTGATGGGCTTGCCATCTACAGATTGAACCTTCCAGGGTGAGGGACAGGCCTCAAAGGGAGTGCACATCTCCTGTACCGCTTGGATGTCGAGGAAGTTACCAGCTGCACCCAATTCCACAAATGCATGAAGCATAATGGACTTTTGATTGGGATCATTCCAGCTGAGGGGGGCAGGTAATAAACAGGAGCAGGGGATCCCGAGTTGGGCCATTCTGCTTGCTAAGGCCCTCCCACTCTTTTGCGAGCTTTTGGCTTTCACTGCTAGCTCAGGGCGGGAGACATGCAGTAAAGACAATGCCCCTCTCTCTTGTGTCTCATATGTGGAGGGGAGGAGAAGATGGCGGCACGATGCAGCGTGCGTGGCCGCTCTGGAATGATATCGGTATTTGTTAAGTAGGTACCGTGCAGAATCCTGATTTGATGGAGACAGACGTGAGAAGCATGGAGGAACATTTGGAGAAACTTCTGAAATGTCCGCTTCGCTGCCACTGCTACGGTGCGATTGAGAATCTCTGGAGGGGAAGGCCCTAAATCCTTGGCTTTGGCTATTGCTTGGCAGCCGGGGC
The DNA here is from genome assembly GCF_963921235.1 of Mobula hypostoma. Taxonomy (NCBI): domain Eukaryota; kingdom Metazoa; phylum Chordata; class Chondrichthyes; order Myliobatiformes; family Myliobatidae; genus Mobula; species Mobula hypostoma. The sequence continues at coordinate 36,989,411 of NC_086109.1, forward strand.
CAGAGTCGAAGCGCTCGGCAGAGATGGTGCTCGGTGCTCAGTGTCGGAGGGCTGGTCGGAGGCTCGAAGTTTTCGGATGGACTCAAGAGTCAGCTGTGGTCGGGTGCTTCCAGGGTGTTGCATCAGCAAGTTTGCAGCACTGGAGGTTCGTGGCAGGGAGAGTTTTTCTTCCTTCTACTGTCTGCGTGAGATGATGGGACTTTCGAGAGACTTTGAGACTTTTTTTTACTGTGCCAATGGTCTGTTCTTTATCAAATTATGGTATTGCTTTGCACTGTTGTAACTATATGTTATAATTATGTGGTTTTTGTCAGTTTTTTAGTCTTGGTTTGCCTTGTGTTTCTCTGATATCATACTGGAGGAACATTGTATCATTTCTTAATGCATGTATTACTAAATGACAATAAAAGAGGACTGCGTGTCCTCATAATCTAATCTAATCTTCTCCTGAGGTGTCAAGCAAGTTAGCCCTAGCTGCATCAGTTCATTTTCTGGCTCTTGGCTAGAACGGGAAGCTCAGGAGATGGACTTGAAGTGACACAAAAAGTACAGTGTTTTCTCCTCCTCTCACAGTTGTCAATCCGGATGGCCATGGCTGTGAGTTCCTCCAGGCTGGACACCCACTCCTTTACTCGTGTGTTCATCCATCACCTCTTCAGGGAGACCACAGTGAAAGATTGTGAGGAGTGCTTCTGAATCCCACTCACTTTCAGCTGCCAGAGTCTGGAATTCTATTCTAAAGTCTGCAAGAAATCGGGCCCCCGGTGCAGACCAGCAGCTGCCTAGCTGTCTCCTGGCCGCTTATTTGGTGGTCAAAAACATATTTAAGGATGTCCGTAAGCACCTTTAGATCACTGGAAACTAGAGACTCCTGGAACCATAGAGCATTGCGTACTCTAGTGCACGATCTGACAGCAGAGATGTAATGTAGGTAGACTGAGACTGATCAGTCTGAAAGACTGAGGGCTGGAGCTCAAAGGCGAGGGCATACTGAGCCAGGAAGTCTTTGCAACTACCTGGATTGCTATCATAGCACTGGGGAGCAGGGATCCTGTGTCTCTGGCTGGCACATTTGAAGGTGGCAGAACTGGTGCAGGTATTGGAGTTGTACCAGGACAAGGGTCTTGAGGAAAGCATGAAGAGACTCAACAAACTATTCAACAGCATCAATAAGCTGCTCTGGTTGTTCTTGATACATACGAAGTAAGGCTTCCTGCTCAGCTACAGCAGCACAGAACTGTTCCTTCTCTGCTGGAAGCATCTTGCTGCCACATCTGACCTGGTAACTTCTTCAGTTTTGCAATGGTACAATAGTCATGGAGCAGTTCAATATGTAGGCAGCTGAGAAAATCAGGTTGGTGCTGGATTCCAGCAGGGGGGATTTCTATAGTGCTTATGAGATGGCTTTTTAGAGCAGCTCATGGCTGAGCCCACTAGGCGATCCTCTGCTCTGGATTAGGTGTTGTGGAATGAATTAATTAGAGAGCTTAGACCATAAGACCATAAAACATAAGAGCAGAATTAAGCCATTCAGCCCATCCAGTCTGCACCACCATTCTATCATGGCTGATCCCAGATCCCATTCAAACCCATGTGCCTGCCTTCTCGCGACATTCCTTGATGTCCTGATCAATCAGGAAACGATCAATTTCCGCTTTAAATATACCCACGGATTTGGCCTCCACTGCAGTCTGTGGCAGAGCATTCCACAGATTTACTACTTCCTGGCTAAAAACATTCCTCTGTTCTAGAAGGTCACCCCATCATTTCTGAGGCAATTCAGATTTGTCAGACAAGATTTCCCTTCACAGAAGGCATGCAGACCTTGACTTATTTTATCATTAGTCTCCAAGTACCCCGAAACTTCATCCTTAATAATAGACTCCAATCCTTTCCCAAACACTGAGGTTAGGCTAAATGGTCTATAATTTCCTTTCTTTTGTCTTCCTCCTTTCTTAAAGAGTGGAGTGACATTTGCAATCTTTCAGTCTTCCGGGACCATGTCAGGATCAAGAGATTCTTGAAAGATCATGTCCAATGTGTCTGTTATCTCTTCAGCAACCTCTCTCAGGACCCTGGGATGTAGTCCATCTGGTCCAGGTGACTTATCCACCTTAAGACCTTTGAGTTTGCCTGGCACTTTTTCCTTTGTAATAGCAATGGCACTCACTCCTGCTCCCTGACACTGGCACACTGATAGTGTCTTCCACAGTGAAGACTGATCAAAGAACCCATTAATTTCATCTGCTGTTTCTTTGTACCCATTATTTTTGCACCAGCATCATTTTCCAGTGGTCTAATATGATCTCTCACCTCCCTTTTATTCTTCATATAACTGAAAAAAAATTTGGTATCTTGCTTTATATTATTGACTAATTTGCCCTCATATTTCATCTTTTCCCTTCTTATAGTTTTTTTATTCCTTTTGTTGGATTTTAAAAGCTTCCCAATCATCCAACTTCTCACTCACTTTTGCTACCTCATATACCCTTTCCTTGGCTTTTATGCAGTCCTGAACTTCCCTTGTCAGCCACGGTTGCCTACCCTTCCCATTTGAGAACAACTTCTTCTGTAGGACATATCTATCCCACTCCTTGTGAACTTTTCCCAGAAAATTCAGCCACCTCTGCTCTGCTGTTATCCCCGCCAGCATCTTCCTCCAATCCACCTGGGCAAGCTCCTCTCTTATGCCTCTGAAATTCTCTTTATTCCACTGTGATACTGATACATGTGATTTATGCTTCTCCTTCTCAAATTCCAGTATGAATTCAATCATATTAAGATCACTGCCTCCTAAGTGTTCCTTTAAATTAAGCCCCCTAATAAGATATGGGATATTACACAACACACAAACTAAGATAACCTTTCCTTAAGTAGGCTCAAGCACAAGTTGCTCTAAAAAGCCATCTGATAGGCATTCAAGAAATTCCCTCTCTTGTGATCTGACACCAACCTGATTTTCCCCTTACATATTGAAGTCCCCCAATACAATTGTGTCATTACCCTTATTACATACCTTTTCTAGCTTCTTTTGCAATCTCAACCTCACATCTTGTCTACTACTTGGAGGCCCATAATGTTTTTATTTTATTCTTGCAGTTTCTCAACTCCACCCACAAGGATTCAACATTCTCTGACCCTATAGGGTACAAGGAAACGGCAGATGAACTTAATGGGTACTTTGCATCAGCCTTCACTGTGGAAGAGGTCCATGAATGTCAGAGAACAGGAGTGAGCGCCATTGCTATTACAAAGGAAAAAGTGCTAGGCAAACTCAAAGGTCTTAAGGTGGATAAGTCACCTGGACCAGTTGGACTAAATCCCAGAGTCCTGAGAGAGGTTGCTGAGGAGATAACAAATGCATTTGTCATGATCTTTCAAGAATCACTTGATTCTGGCATTACATCTCCGATTCTAAAGATGTAATTCCATCTTGTACCAGCAGAGCCACACCACCACCTATGCCTTCCTGCTTGTCTTTTTGATATAAAGTATATCCTTTAATCTTAAACTCCCAACTATGACCTTCTTTCAGTCATGACTCAGTGATGCCCACAATGTCATACCGACTAATCTCTAATAGCACAACAAGTTCATTCACCTTATTCCGAATGCTATGTGCATTTAAATACAACACCTTCAGTCCTGCATTGTTCAAGGTGGAAGAACCCTTAAGGGAAAGTAATCATAATATGATCCTATTCACCCTGAAGTTTGAGAAGGAGAAGCTGAAGTCAAATGTATCAGTATTACAGCAGACCAAAGGGAATTTCAGAGGCATGAGACAGAGTTAGCCAGAATTGATTGGAAAAGAACATTGGCAGAGTAGCAGTGGCTGGAATTTCTGGAAGCAATTCAGAAAAAATTCATCACAACAAGAAGAAGTATTCTAAAGTAAAGATGACACAGCCGTGGCTAACTAGAGAAGCCAAAGCCAACATAAAAGTCCAAGAGATGGCACATAATAAAATAAATATTAGTTCGATGTTAGAGAATTGAGAAGCTTTTAAAAACCAACAGAAGGCAAAGAAAAATGTCTTTTAGAAGGTAAAGATGGAATACGAATGTAAGCTAGCCAATAATATTAAAAAGGATACCAAAACTTTCTTCAGATACATAAAGTGTAAAAAAGAGGTGGGAGTGGATATCTGACTGCTGAAAAAAATGCTGGTGAGACAGTAATGGGGGACAAGGAAATGGCAAACAAACTGATTAAGTATTTTGCATCAGTCTTCACTATGGAAGACTCTAACAGTATGATGGAAGTTCCACGTGTCAGAGTCATGGAGTGTGTGAAGTAACCATAACTAGAGAGAAGGTTCTTGGGAAACTGAAAGGTCTGGATATAGATAATTCACCTGAACCAGATGGCATACACCCCAGGGTTCCAAAATACATGACTGAAGAGATTATGGAGGCATTAGTAATGATCTTTCAAGAATCACAAGGTTCTGGAATGGTTCCAGAAGACTGGAAAATTGAAAATACCACTTCACTCTTCAAGAAAAGAAACTATAGGCCAGTTGGTCTGACCTCAGTGGTTGGAAAAATGTTGGAGTCGATTTTTAAAGATGAGGTCTCAGGGTATTTGGAGACACATGATAAAGTAGGCTTTAGTCAAAATGGTTTCCTCAAGGGAAAATCTTGCCTGACAAATCTGTGGAATTCTTTAAGAAATAACAAGCAAAATAGACAAACGAAAATTGGTTGATGTAGTGTACTTGGATTTTCAGGCCTTTGACAAGGTGTCACACGAGGCTGCTTAACAAGTTATGAGCCTATGGTATTACAGGAAAGATTCTAACATAGATAAAGCAGTGGCTGATGGCAAGAGGCAAAGTGTAGGACTAAAGGAAGTCTTTTCTGCCCGGCTGCCAATAACTAGTGGTGTTCCACAAGAGTCTGAGTTGGGACCAATTCTTTTATGTTATGGGTCAATGATTTGGATGTTAGAATTGATGGCTTTGTTACAATATTGCAGGTGACATGAAAACAGGTGTAGGGGCAGCTAGTTTTGAGGAAGTAGAGGCTACAGAAGGCCTTAGACAGATTAGGACAAAGGGCAAAAAAATGGCAGATGGAATAGAATGTCAGGAAGAGTATGGTCATGTAATTTGGTAGAAGATATGAAAGGGTTGACCATTTTTCTAAATGGAGAAAAAATACAAAACATTGAGATGCAAAGGAACTTGGGAGTCCTTCTGCAAGATTCACTAAAGGGTTGATTCTGTAGTGAGGAAGGCAAATGCAATGTTATCATTCATATCAAAAGGACTAAAATATAAAAGCAAGGATGCTATGTTGAGATTTTATAAAACACTAGTTGGACTCTATTTGGATGGACTCCATCCAAAACAGACATGTACAGCAGCATTATTTTCAGCTAATTAACTACTCTTGAATCTCTGCTGATATTATCTGAAATTCAACAACACTTCTTTTTGTGTATTAGTCTTTCACATGGTCCAAAATCCAAGTACCACTGGGAATCACTTACTGGGAGTCACTTACAGGTATGCCAGAAAGTAATATGGGTTGATGCATGAGCTATCAGATGAGTAATCCAGCAGCCTGAACATCAAGCTAGTAATGTAACTTGAAATCTGACCTTGGTAGCTGTAGGATTGAATTTGCACATTGTGAGAAGACCCTCACCAGCAGCTCTGCAGTAATATAAAAAGATGGACTATCACCTTTAGTGGTAACCTAAATTGAATGCATTAATAATAAAGGTACATTAATAAATACATCATGTTTTTATCATTTTACAAGTTCACAAATTATATAATATATGCCATTTTATGAAATTATACAAAAGAAGCTCTGGAATCGTGCTATGAATTGAACATTTATAAATACTGACTCCACTTTGAGGTTGGTGTTCGCAACAAATTGCTGTGATGTTTTAAGAAATCTCATGAAAATACCACACAAAAGGCATGAAGTACCCCATTACCCTGTCCTGCTCTCTGTTATCTGTTCTAATAACCACGACACACTGGCTTTGAATTTTAACTTTGTACTCATACCCACTTCAGATTTATTATCATGCTGAAATGGAATAGTTACTCAAATCACGCTATCACTAATTTGCATAATTTGTTTTCTGCCTCTGCATGGGTTGTCCATGTTATATGAACTTCTTTCCCTGTTCATCTTTGAGTTTTTTTTAAATAATTTTGTTTGTGAACATTTGTTTTTCTGTAAAAGTTGGAGCATCCTTTGAAATTTGAGTTGTAACTTTTTAAGAGCTCCATTTTAAAGAGTTTCTTTTTTCTTCATATTGCCATTCCAGTTAATTTAAAGAACGTAGAAAGAGGAGCTCATTAACTCTTCCCTGTTTGCTTTTCCATTTCTCATGGTTCATCTCTAGCCTAAATTCATTTATCCAGCTTTGTTCCTTATTCCTTGATAAGCAATATCAGTAAACAATCCAATAACACCTTTCACCCCTGAAAATTACACTTTACTCAGCAGTTTCTGAGAATTTTAGGTTTCCTCTACCTTTTATGTGTGAAAGTGCTTGTTGATTTCACTCCTTAAGGACCAAGATCTAATGTTAAATTGTGCGTCCTTATTCTGGTCTGCCCCAACCAAAGGAAATAATTTCTACCTATCTATACTGTGGAATTCTTCAAGCACTTTGATTCTCTCCCTGTTCCAAACTCCACAAGCTCAGTTTGTGCAATTTGTTTTGTTTTATAATTTAACCCTTCAAGTCCCAATACCATGGGCAGCACAGTAGCATACTGGTTTGCGTAACATCAGCTTCCTGTGACCATGTGGGTTTCCTCCGGGTGCTACTATCTCTTCCCAAATTCCAAAGACATACAGGTTAGTAGGTTAGTAGATCACATAGGTGTAACTGGGCACCATGGGCTTGTTGTACCAGAAGGACTATTACTCTGCTGTATCTCTAAATTTAAAAACATTGTTGTTAATTTGCCTTCCTGTGTCCCTACAAAGTCAATACTGTATATCCTTTATAAAGGTAGAGAATGCAGAACTGAATAGAATCCTTTGAACAGTTAAATATACAGTATAGTAGATAATACTTAAAAGAAAGATGGTACAAATATCAAGTTGATATTTTAAAGTGTAAAGAAGAAGTGAAAAAATGCAGTGGAGAACTAAGAATGAAATGCGTAGTGATAACATAAAAGGAACGTTGGAAGATCGCAAATGTGACATTTTTACTAAAAAAAATAGAAGCAGGTTAAATATATTAACAAAAGTTAATATGCATTGATATAGCTATAATTGGAAATCCTGAAGGCTGCATTGCCTACCTGGTGCCTAAGCAATGAATAATCAATCTGTATTGGATAAGAACGTGGAGAAAGAGAGTGAGGAACTGATTTGCTGATCCATATACAAACCAACAGGACAATTAAGTGTGAGCTTCTGTCGAGGAAGCTTAAGGAACAACGGTTTAAGTAAAAAAAATCACACAAGTACTAATTTCTGGATATTTATTTGAGTCAGATGAAAAAATGTAGTGAAACAAATGGAGATTGTCAAAGGTTTCAGCTCATTAACACTGGCACAGATACTAGGAAAAGGAGAACATTGTATTTGGATGGACTCAGTTTGGATTAATGAATTAAGTAACTAGGGTTTTAACTAAGGCTTCAAGCTAGTAAAGAGGACAGAGGGGACGAAGAAGTCAGTTAAATGGAATAGTCTTATGAGAATGGAGCTGATCCTGGTAATGATTGGTCAGAGATGGTGTCAATCAGAGATTCTAAACACCATAATAACCCAATGGTTGACTCAGGCTCTAACGTGATGACACAGTGAACAAAATCAGTAACCACATTTTCTGGAGGTGGAGAATCACTGATGATGATGGATGAAGAAAAGTCAATCATTAGGAAGGATCTTGGTCCAGAAAACAAGGGAGTGAGAAAATATGGATGGGTCTGGTGCAATAGACCTAGCTTCCCTTGAAGTAATCATAACTTTAGAAAATGTATGAAGCAAGATAAAATGGAATTATGTATAAAAAGAGTATTATATTGATCATAATATCTTTAATCTTCATTAAATCGAGATAGATAGATACTTTATTGATCCCAAAGGAAATTACAGTGTCTCAGTAGCATTACAAGTGTACAGATGTAAAATGAGAAGAGAAGTAGAAAGAATTAAAAAATAAGTTACCCCGAACAGTTTATTAAGAGGGGTTCATCACTTCTTGGGCTATATGTTAAAACATTATAGAGCCTAATGACCAAGGATAAGGATTACCTCATGCAGCACTATTTGGAACAGTGCTGTTGTTACTCTGTTATTAAAAGTGCTCTTCTGTTCAGGCAAGGTGGCATGCAGATGGTGAGAAACATTGTCTGGAAATTGCCAGAATTTTCTGTCAGGCCCTTTGTTCTACCACAGCCTCCAGTGTGTCCAGTTTGACTCCTATAACAGAACCAGCCTTTCTAATCAGTTTTTTGAGCTATCTGTCATCACCCCTGTTGATGTCATTGTCCCAGCACATCACCACATAGAAGATTGTATGGCAACAACAGACTGGTAGAGCATGTGAAGGGAGGCTTGCATACTCCAAAGGACCTCAGTGTCTTCTAGAAGTAGAGGTGATTCTGGCCCTTCCTGTACACAGCCTCTGTGTTGGTGAGCCACTCAAGTCTGTCATCCAGGTGCACCCCCCAGGTACTTGAAGGTCCTCACCACATTCACATCCTCACCATCAATGGTAACAGGGAGCAGTGCAGGTTTAGTCTTCCTAAAGTCCAAATCCATCCCCTATGTCTCACTGATGTTGAGCTGCAAATGATTCAACTTGCACCATTTGACAAAGTCCTCCACCAAGGCCCTGTATTCATCCTCCCGTCCTCCTTTATACACCTAATTATTGCTGAGTCATCAGAGAATTTCCGCAGATGGCATGACTCAGTGTTGGATCTAAAGTCCAAGGTGTACAGGGTAAATGGGAAGGGAGCCAATAGAGTCCCCTGTAGGGCCCCAGTGCTGCTTATAGCCATGTCTGACCCACAACTCTGAAACTGCACATGCTGTTGTCTACATAAGAACATAAGAACATAAGAAATAGGAGCAGGACTAGGCTGTCCGGCCCATCGTGCCTGCCCCACCATTCAATAAGATCATGGCTGATCTGTCCGTCAGGTATTCCATTATCCAGGATACAATGGAAGTACCTACCTGCATTGAACAGAGCTTCTCCCCCTGCATTAAGGGCTGTACAGTATTCAAAGCACTTGAGAAATCAAAAAAAAAATGTTCCTCACAGTGCTGTCCTGCTTATCCAAATGGGAGTAGGCCCATGACTATGTGGTTAGGCATAGCTCAAATACCATCTATAAATTTGATGATAATACAACCATTGTTGGTAGAATCTCAGATGGTGACAAAAGGGTGTACGGGAGTGAGATATGCCAACTAGTGGAGTAGTGTCACAGCAACAACCTGGCACTCAACGTCAGTAAGATGAAAGAGCTGATTGTGGACTTCAGGAAGGGTAAGATGAAAGAACACATACCAATCTTCATAGAGGGATCAGAAGTGGAGTGAGTGTGCAGTTTCAAGATCCTGGGTGTCAAGTTCTCTGAGGATCTAACCTGGTCCCAACATATCGATGCGGCTATAAAGAAGGCAAGACAGCAACTATACTTCATTAGGAGTTTGGAGAGATTTGGTATGTCAAGTCGGCTCCAACTTGGGTACTAGCCTACAAAGTACCCAGGTCACCTTCAAGGAGCGGTGTCTCAGAAAGGCAGTGTCCATTATTAAGGACCTCCAGCACCCAGGGCATGTCCCTTTCTCACTGTTACCATCAGGTAGGAGATACAGAAGCCTGAAGGCACACACTCAGTGATTCAGGAACAGCTTCTTCCCCTCTACCATCCCATTCCCAAATGGACGTTGAACCATTGAACATTACCTCACTATTTTTTGTATATATTATTTCTGGTTTTTGCACGATTTTTAATCTATTCAATATACGTATACTCTAATTGATTTACTTATTTGTCATTATTTTCTTTGTTTCTTCTATATTATGTATTGCATTGAACTACTGCTGCTAAGTTAACAAATTTCATGACACATGCCGCTGATAATAAACCTGATTCTGATTCTGTTCAGCAGGTAGATGACAGCATCATTTACTCCATTGTGCTCCTGGTAGGAAAACTGCAGGGGATCGAGGGCTGATCTGACTAGGGGTCGGAGGTGAGCCAGGACCAGCCCCTGTACATGTGTATGGTAAGGACCACCGCACAGTAGTCGTTCAAGACTTTTAGTTGGTCCTTGTTGGGTACTGGGACCACACATGATGGTTTCAACAGAGTCGAGACCCTTTCCAGGCTGAGACTCAGAATAAAAATGTGCTGGAGAACTCCACACAGTTGCTCAGCATACCTCTTCTCAACCCTGGGATTCACACCATCCAAACCCAATGCTTTGCCATGTCTGAATTTCACCGGAGCCCTTCTAACCCGCTGAGTAGTGAAGATGAGTGCATTATGTCTGGAGAGTTGATGGAAGGTAGGGGCTGGGAGAGATGAATATTGGGATGATAGCAGTTGATATCTATACCTTATTGGCAAGGAGCTTGGAGGATGGAACATGCAGTGGATAATTTTTGAGAAAAATATGTTGAGAAACTAATCAAGTAACTAAGACCAGAAGATATTGGAGCAGGATTAGGCCATTTGGCACATGGAGTCTGCTCTGCCATTTCTTCATATCTGATCCATTTTTCCTCTCAGCCCCAATCTCCTGCTTCCTTCCCGTATCCCTTCATGCCATGACCAATCAAGAATCTATCACCTCTGCCTTAAATATAAATACAGTAAATACAGACTTGCCCGTGGCAATGAATTCCACTCTGGCTAAAGAAATTCCTTTTTGTCTCCATTCCAAAACGATGCCCCTCGATTCTGAGGCTGTGTGCTCTCATCTTAAACTCTCCCATCATAGAAATCAGCCTTTCCACATCCACTCTATCAAGGACATTCATCATTCGATAATTTCAATGAGGTCAGCTGTCATTCTTCTGACTTCTAGTGAGTACAGGCCCAGAGCCATCAAACGCACTTTAGATGACAAGCTAATCAAACCAGGAATCTTTTTCGTGAACGTCCTTTGAACCCTCTCCAGTTTCAGCACCTCCTTGCAAGATAAGGGACCCAAAAATGCTCATAATACACCAAGTGAGGCTTCACCAGTGCTTTATAAAATCTCAAAATTGTATTGATGCTTCTTTATGCCAGTCCTCTTGAAATGAATGCTAACTTCACATTTGCATTCCTCACCAGAGACTCAAACTACAAATTAACTTTCAAGGAATCCTGCACAAGGACTCCCAAGTCCCTTTGCACCTCAATTTTTGTTTTGTATTTTCTCTCCATTTAAAAAATCATCAACCTTTCATTTCTTCTACCAAAGTGCATGAACATTAACTTCCCAACACTGTACTCCGTCTGCTATTTCTTTGCCCATTCTCTTAATCTCCTTCTGTAGCCTCTCTACTTCCTCAAAACCACCTTCCCCCAAATATCATTTGCAAACTTTGCAACAATGCCATCAATTCCATTATCCAAGTCATTAACTTATAACATAAAAAGAATCAATCCCAACACAGACCCCCATGAACACCACTAGGCACTGGCAGCCAATCAGAAAAGGCTCCCTTTATTCCCACACTTTGCCTGCTGCCAGCCAGCCACTGATTTATCCATGCTAGAATCTTCTCTGTAATACCACAGGCTCGTAGCTTATTAGGCAGCCTCATGTGAGGCACCTTGTCAAAGGCCTCCTGAAAATCCAAATACACACATTGACTGATTCTCCTTTTTCTATCCTGCCTGTTACTTCTTCAAAGAATTTCAACAGATTTGGCAGGCAAAATCTTCCCTTGAGGAAACCATACTGACTACATTTGGTTTTATCATGTGTCTCCAAGTACTCCAAAACTACATCCTTAACAATTGACTCTAAAATTTCCCCAACCACTGAAGTCAGACTAACTGCCCTATAATTTCCTTTCTTCCGCCTCTCTTCCTTCTTGAAGAGTAGAGCGACATTTGCAATTTTCCAGTCTTCGGGAACCATTCAGGAACCTAGTGATTCTTGAAAGATCATTGCTAATACTTCCACAATCTTTTCATCACCTCTTTCACAACCCCGGGGTGCACACCATCTGGTCCAGATGTCTTATCTACATTCAACCTTTCTGTTTCCCAAGAACCTTCTCCCTAGTAATGGTAACTTCACACACTTCATGACCCCTGACGCCTGGAACATGCACTACACTGCTAGTGTTTTCCACAGTGAAGACTGGTGCAAAATACTTATTCAGTTTGTCCGCCATTTTCTTGTCCCCCATTACTACTTCTCCAGCATCATTTTCCAGCGGTCCAATCTCCATTTTTGCCTCTCTTTTGCACTTTATGTATCTGATGAAGCTTCTGGTATTCTCTTTAATATAATTGTCTGGTAAATAACAATTTTAGATTAAATTTATGTAAGAAATTAGTGATTTCTGGACCATTAACTGAGTTCATTTGTAATTTCTGATCTATTTGTTTTATTATAAAGGATCTTCTGGGGATGAATATTCATAATATGATAAAACTTGATCTTACATTTGAGGTTAAGATTTAAAATATGATGTTAAATTCAGTAAAATTAATTAATCAGAAATGAAGTCCAAACTGAATGAAATAAACAGCAAATTTAGCTTCAAAATATTAAGTATACCAAATATTTAACAGTAAAATGCAAATTAATATAGATTATCCTAATATAAATGACTCAATTAATATACATTTTGTTGAAGAATAAATACCAATACATGTGTTGTACATGTGTGAAATAAATAATATTAAAAAGAGTATTAGGACAGATGAAGCAGGTTATATTTCAAAAAGTTTATTATGTGAGGATTGGAGGAATTTTTAAATCATCAAATGTTGAAAAAAATGGTAAAACGAATGGGTATTAACAGCTAAAGTAAACTAGAACAAGAAGAAGAAAAAAAAAACGAGAGTATTGAAAGTTAAAGTTATCAGAAGCAGAATCAGAAGGAAAGTGGACAGTGAATAAAAAGAGACTTAAAACAAATATGCTTTATTGCATAATTTATATAAAATATTCTAAGGAATCAAGGATTTAATAAGAATAGACATGTTCTAGGAAGTTCTACGTAGCTTGAAATATTATGAAATTCAGGATCACCGTTTGATTTCTAAGAAAATGCAATTAATAGTTAGCTTTCCAATAATAAACTGTCAGAACTACTTGGGGGAAAAGTCATACAAAATTAGAAACTTAGAAATGTGGAAAATGTACACCACAATGCAGGCCCTTCAACGCACAATGCTGTACTGAACATGTACTTACTTTAGAAATTACCTAGGGTTACCCATAGCCCTCTGTTTTCCGAAGCTCCTTGTACTGATAAAATTGAATATTATCAACACAGATTTATGAAAGGGAAATTTCATTTATTATTGATTTATTCATTTTTGGGGGGATTTGGTAAGGTCTGTATTACTCCCTATCAATAAATTAATTCGAGAAAATGGTAATGTGCTATCTTTATGATCCTCTGTAATCCTTCTTTTGAAGGCAATCTGATAGTGGTATTGATTCATATTTCCAGGATTTATCATGACAAACATGAACAAAAATTTCCAGGTCAGAATGGAGTACAAGTTGGTGAAGAACATGCAGGTGGTGAGTCCTTTCAAGTTCAAAGGTATCGATACGCAACTCTAAAATTTGTCTTCTCTCGACAGCCACGAAACAAAGAAAGAACATGAAAGTCGTTCAGATAGAAACATCAAACCCAGCCACCCCAGCATACACAAAAAAGAACAGGAAGGTGATCATCAAACCCCTCTTCCCCCTACACAAAGCAGAACAGGAATATCAACCCCCAATAAAAAACACTCTCCCACACACAAAAACATCTAACAGAACATCAACTTCCAAGCCCACCCCCCCCCCCAACACACACACAACAAAATGGAATGGGCGATAAAAAACACAGAATATAAAAACCATGAGTCTGAAAAAGTCTGTAATCTATAAACATAGAAATATGATTCCATCCTACCATATCACCAACATTTATCAGAACGGAGAGACATCACACGAGGCAGGGAAGCCTACCCACCTTCCACAGCAAGCCACACAGCGACAGGCTGCTCAGAGACTCCTTCCGAGTTGTGATCGAAAGGAAGGCAGTCAGTGCTGAACTCTCCTCCGCCTTACACATTTACTTCGATGTTTCAATCTTCCACGACACTTTAATTAGCAATTAATGGATGCTCTAACCAGTGTTACATACCCCGTAACTGGGTTGCCAAACCAGCAGAAATGGACCACTTAATTGGAGTCTGGACTACTGGAACTAAGAAAGTTTTTATTAAAGAAATAAGTAACACAGTACTCTAATCGTAAGGATATAAATGCAACAGGTTAGCAATGATAAAACACACATGTACACAGAACTAGGGTAATAGGAATCAAACAAGCTCTATCGCAGTCTAGGGGTAAAATGATCAGTCTCAAGTGACGCAGAGTTCAGTTCAGCTTAGTACAGTTCGCAGTAATCGCTGTTGTGCCGTTGGAGAGAGAGAGAGAGAGGATGATATGCAAATCTGATTCAGACAGACCTTGATGTTCTTCGCAGTTAGCTTTCGGGCGAACCCCTTTATGTCTTCTGTGGTCACCGACTGTGACTCCTCTGTTCCGGATACGACCGTTCTTCCGCGGTGAACCCGGCACCCAGCCAAGGGCGGACACACACACACCAGGTTCCCGCCGATCGTACCTTTTCACCCTGTGCATCTATGGTTGGTTCCCGCGACCAGACCTCCAAACACCCATCATCTTGTGGGGGCACACCGCTTTTCCAGGGTCTCGTTATCTCGTGATCTCGTGGTGTGTCATGCCTTAGCGAACCTGTTCTTTTTATTCCCCCTGCTGGGTTATCACCTGTCCATCAAACTTCAAACAGTTCAGGTTCAAAGCAACCGGTCTGTCAATATTCTGAAGTGTGTTTCTTTCTCGTTAATCTCTCTCCTCTGTCATTAACATTTTGAACGCTTCTCCATTGTCTCACTTATCTCTCTCATTAGCATCAATTTTCTGATAACTTGGTTTTTCGTCACACCAGTGAACTAGAGTTAAACATTGGCTCACACCTCATCTCAAAGTTTCTCCACATCAAGGCCATTGCAGACACTATTGAAGTGGCCTAACCAAGTAATTGTAGCGCCATTGTAGATGATTACAGTGCAACAACGGTGGAGGGATTGAACATCTACTGTGATAGGTAGGTGCCAATTAAGCAGTCAGTGTATACAGGCTGGTAATGATCAATCATTCTAGTGGTAAAGGATCAGCACAGATGCCTAACGACTGACTGGCTCCTGCAACCACGTTATTTATTTGACTTGTTCAGCTGACTTCAGGTCAATAGTGATCAAACACCACACCCCTTCACCCCTTTCTGACTTGCCACTGGTGGGGAACTCATCACTCATCCTGACAAGTGGACAGTTTCCAGATCTCCTAATCTGTACCTGGAATCTGGCGGAAAGGCTTTCGAATGTTGTAAGGTGAGTCACCCATCACAGGATACCCACCCCCTGACCTACTCTTGCAATTGTACTATTTGTATGCTCAGTCCAATTGAGTTTCCAGTCAAAAGTAAATCCTAGTTTGTTGATGCTGGTAAAACCTCTGAATGGTATGGCCAGATTTCGGAACAGCTTCTTTCCAACTGTGATAAGACTGCTGAATGGATCCTGACCCGGATCTGGGCCGTTCCCTCCAAATATCCGGACTTGCCTCTTGTTTTTTTTTTGCACTACCTTACTTTCCCTTTTCTATTTTCTATTTATGATTTATAATTTAAACTTTTAATATTTACTATTGATTTGTATTCCAGGAAGCGTGAAGCGCAGAATCAAATATTGCTGACATGATTGCATGCTCTAGTATCAATTGTTTGGCGACAATAGAGTATAAAGTATGTTAAGTTTAGGTGATTAGATTTTTGAAGGTGGTAGTTGTTTTACACTTCTGTGGAGCAAATGTTGCTTGCATTTTCCACTCCAAACCAAAATGGTGGCTTATGGTAATGGGCACCTCATGAGCAGAAGAACTGCAAGTGGTAAACAGCATTGTCTAATCATAGAAACATAGAAACATAGAAAATAGGTGCAGGAGTAGGCCATTTGGCCCTTCGAGCCTGCACCGTCATTTATTATGATCATGGCTGATCATCCATCTCAGAACAATCAGTAAACATCTCCATTTCTCAACACATGATCAAAGGACAGCCATTGATGAAGGAACTAAAAGCAGCGGGGCATAAAATTCTTCCTTTGAAGATCTACAAGGATGTACAATGATGCCTGGATCTGATTGATATCCAACAACCACAAGCATCTTCCTTTTTTACAATATATGTTTCAATTTATTGGAGAATTTTCACTACTGGCATCAAATTTTGCAAGGTTCCTTAAATCAATCATATGCCATCTTTTGTCATCTCAAAGTCAGTTCTTGGGTCAATATTTGAGCTAAGACTGCATGTCTGGAACTGACTAGTTCTGACCAAACTCAAAGAAGAGATTGGTGGGTAGGGCTATAGATAATTGACATTTCCATAAGTTGCTGATGTGCTATGCTCTGGCCACCTCTACCAATGTTTTCATATACAGCTGTATCTACCACCAGTAAATTGGTGAGGACAAGGATAAGTGAAAAAAAGATCTAGTGCTTTCCAGGTATGTATGATGAATAAACTCTCCCTGGGCTTCCGGCCGGGTACAGGTATTGATTTTTATCAATGTTTCAAAGACAAACCCTACCATCTTCATCAGGGATAATGCCTGGGCATGTCTAGTCTGGCGGTAGCAAAACATTGCATTCGCCATCGCCATAGGATTGACTTTGATGGATCAAAACTGCTGTGCCACACCAATGGCTTTTGGGTTCGCCTGGTGAAGGAAACCATTGAAATCCCATCGTCGTCATCACGGCTATCAGTCGAGGTCGAGGATGATGGTTTTCATTCCGTTGATCTATTTATGGACTCTCAAGTGGTTTATGAGTCCAATCCTGAATGGCCCACAGAGTGAAGACGCCTGTGCGTGTATTTGTTTAACGTGTACTTGATGTTGCACTCCAAGAAGCACACAATACTTCACAAATCAACCAACTGATTCCAATGGCATGGAAACCACGATGACTGGAGCTGATGGATTTGTTGCAGCCTTCATCCGTCTTCACAGCCATTGAATTTGAAGTAACTTCGTCCGCCTGTACCACCGTTGAGGTCTTGGTTGAATTGTTCTTTGTCAGGGATCTCACCCTCGACCTTACCGCCATGGGTGACCCTACCAGGAGCATATCTCCAGACGGCATCGCTCTCGGGATCACAGGACCACACAAGCTTCTCCACCGCGAGAAGGTGACAATCCATGGAGAAGACCATTGAAATAAAACTAGAGGAAAAGAATTTGATTGCGAATTTGATTGTTTACAATCAAATTCCAGTTCTTACTTACAGCAAGACCTTTGTCTTTGTTAAAATTCTTTTACCATTAAAGTAAAACTGGAGGAAAAGAATCTTAACAAAAGCAAAGGACTTGCTGTAAGTAAGAATTGGAATTTGATTGTAAACAATCAAATTCACAATCAAATTCTTTTCCCCCAGTTTTATATCAATGGTCTTCTCCGTGGATTGGTTACAAGTGAACCATGGGTGACAAGTGAGATTAAAAATCTAGTCAGGTGGAAGAAAGCAGCATACATGAGGTTTAGGAAGCAAGAATCAGATGGGTCTATTGAGGAAAATAGGGAAGCAAGAAAGGAGCTTAAGAAGGGGCTGAGAAGAGCAAGAAGGGGGCATGAGAAGGCCTTAGCGAGTAGGGCAAAGGAAAACCCCAAGGCATTCTTCAATTATGTGAAGAAAAAAAGGATGACAGGAGTGAAGGTAGGACCGATTTGAGATAAAGGTGGAAAGATGTGCCTGTAGAAGTGAGCGAGGTCCTCAATGAATACTTCTCTTCGGTATTCACCAATGAGAGGGAACTTGATGATGGTGAGGACAATATGAGTGAGGTTGATGTTCTGGAGCATGTTGATACTAAGGGAGAGGAGGTGTTGGAGTTGTTAAAATACATTAGGATAGATAAGTCCCCGGGGCCTGATGGAATATTCCCCAGGCTGCTCCACGAGGCGAGAGAAGAGATTGCTGAGCCTCTCGCTAGGATCTTAATGTCCTCGTTGTCCACGGGAATGGTACCAGAGGATTGGAGGGAGGCGAAAGTTGTCCCCTTGTTCAAAAATGTAGTAAGGATAGTCTGGGTAATTATAGACCAGTGAGCCTTACATCTGTGGTGGGAAAGCTGTTGGAAAAGATTCTTAGAGATAGGATCTATAGGCAGTTAGAGAATCATGGTCTGATCAGGGACAGTCAGCATGGCTTTGTGAAGGGCAAATCATGTCTAACAAGCCTGATAGAGTTCTTTGAGGAGGTGACCAGGCATATAGATAAGGGTAGTGCAGTGGATGTGATCTGTATGGATTTTAGTAGGCATTTGACAAGGTTCCACACTGTAGGCTTATTCAGAAAGTTAGAAAGCATGGGATCCAGGGAAGTTTGGCCAGGTGGATTCAGAATTGGCTTGCCTGCAGAAGGCAGAGGGTGGTGGTGGAGGGAGTACATTCAGATTGGAGGATTGTGACTAGTGGTATCCCACAAGGATCTGTTCTGGGACCTCTACTTTTCGTGATTTTTATTAACGACCTGTATGTGTGGGTAGAAGGGTGGGTTGGCAAGTTTGCAGACAACACAAAGGTTGGTGGTGTTGTAGATAGTGTAGAGGATTGTCAAAGATTGCAGAGAGACATTGATAGGATGCAGAAGTGGGCTGAGAAGTGGCAGATGGAGTTCAACCCAGAGAAGTGTGAGGTGGTACACTTTGGAAGGACAGACTCCAAGGCAGAGTACAAAGTAAATGGTAGGATACTTGGTAGTGTGGAGGAGCAGAGGGATCTCGGGGTACATGTCCACAGATCCCTGAAAGTTGCCTCACAGGTGGATAGGGTAGTTAAGAAAGCTAATGGGGTGTTAGCTTTCATACGTCGAGGGATAGAGTTTAAGAGTCGCGATGTAATGATGCAGCTCTATAAAACTCTGGTTAGGCCACACTTGGAGTACTGTGTCCAGTTCTGGTCACCTCACTATCACTATAGGAAGGATGTGAAAGCATTGGAAAGGGTACAGAGGAGATTTACCAGGATGCTGCCTAGTTTAGAAAGTATCCATTATGATCAGAGATTAAGGGAGCTAGGGCTTTACTCTTTGGAGAGAAGGAGGATGAGAGGAGACATGATAGAGGTGTACAAGATAATAAGAGGAATAGATAGAGTGGATAGCCAGCGCCTCTTCTCCAGGGCACCACTACGCAATACAAGAGGACATGGCTTTATGGTAAGGGGTGGGAAGTTCAAGGGGGATATTAGAGGAAGGTTTTTTACTCAGAGAGTGGTTGGTGCGTGGAATGCACTGCCTGAGTCGGTGGTGGAGGCAGATACACTAGTGAAGTTTAAGAGACTACTAGACAGGTATATGGAGGAATTTAAGGTGGGGGCTTATATGGGCGGCAGGGTTTGAGGGTCGGCACAACATTGTGGGCCGAAGGGCCTGTACTCTGCTGTACTGTTCTATGTTCTATGTTCTAAACAAGGTGGCACTGCGGAAACCTGATTGGATGAGGACTAACCAATCAGAATGGATGGATGACAGGGGTACAAATACCACCAGACTAGACATGCTCAGGCATCATCTCTGACGAAGATGACAGAGTTAGTTATTGAAATGCTGGTTAAAATCGATACTTGTCTGGAAGCCTGAGAAGGGTTTAAGGATAAGTGGGTTTATTCTGCCAGTTGAAGATCTAATCTGTCCTTCAAGGCTACAACAGCTCAGTTACTGGCTGTGCTACCAAACCAGTTTTAGTGACGGATATTGAACGTATCCTGTTGCCTGGGTATTTTCAGTTCTTCTCCCAAGTGCGGTCTTACATTAAGAAGTACTGAGTCATCAGCTGAAGGACAATTGTAGCTGGTAGTCAGGAGGAGGTTTCCTTGCCACGTTTAACATCATGTCATGAGAATTCGAGGGCAGTGAAGTCAATGCTGAAAGCTCCCAGAGCTGCTACCTGCTCACTCCCACCTCTACACCATTGTGCTGCCTCTTTTAGTCAGTCCATCCAGCTTATCCTTCAGAATATACCCAGAAATATGCACGTAGACCATAAAGCACGATGCTCTGAGGAGCAATGTTTCAGGTGGCTGTTTGCCCAGCTTATCTGACTAATTCAGAATCAAAATTTCAGAATAAGGTTTATCACCAATGAGTTAAAAGATGTGAAGTTTTGGGGCGGCAGTACAGTGTGAAGACATAAACTTACTATAAATTATAAAACAAATAAGCAGTCCAAAAAAAGGAACTGTTTGCATGATTATGCATTGTTCAAAAATCTGATGATGGAAGGGTAAAAGCTGTTCCTAAATCATTGAATGGGGGTCTTCAGGCTTCTGTACACCCTCTGTGGTAAAAATGAGAAAAGGTATGTCCTGGATGGCGAGGTTCCTTGTGATGGATGCCACATTCTTGAAGCACTGTCTTTGGAAGATGTCCTCGATGGTGGGGAGGTTTGTGTCTGTAGTGGAGCTGGCTGAGTCCAGAACTGTCTGCAGCCTCTTGGGATCTTGTGTACTGGAGCCTTCACACCAGCCTATGAGGCAACCTGTCAGAATGCTTCCTACACTACATCTGTAGAAATTGCAAGTGTTTGGTGACATATCAAATTTCCTCAAACTCCTAACAAAGTAAAATGGTGCTGGAGAGGTGTAACTGTGTGGAGATCCCAGGAGAATCGTCAAATACTCACATTTGGAACTACCAGAGCAGAAATCTGAGGCCACAGAGGCTGCAGTACGTAATATTGTATCAAGCTATTTAATTTGTCTTTGTTATACATGCTCTAGTTGTTTTGTAAGGAGAAATTTACATAGTCACCAAGCTCATTGAATTCAATGCCCACATTGATTTGGTCCAACAATTCACTGATTCATTTTCTTTATCAACATTTTCTTTATTAGACAATTAAGTGTCTTGTTTGGTCAAATTAGAGGATACTTAAGACTCAACCACTTTGATAGGGCTAGAGTCACATAGAAAGCAAACTGGATAAGTAGGCTGATATCATTCCCTGGGGTGCGTCAGTGAATAATTTATTATCTATTTTAATCTTGAACTAATAGTTTCACACTTCACTGAACAGCAAAAAGAAAGCTGAAATTCAATTACTAACAATTTTGTTCAGGTGAGCTCTCAATTATTTTCCTTCACTACACTTCCTTTATCCCATTATTATTCTTGACCATGGAGTGGTTGCTTAGCAGCAAGAAATTAAAGCAGAAAACCATTCCAATTAATGTCCTCCAAACTGAAATGTTGCTTCCGTTTTACTCCTCCACAGATGTAGCCTGACCTGTTGAGTATTTGTAACATATTCTGTTCTGATTTTAGTTTTCCAACGTCAGCATCTTGATTTGCACAAGCAACCCACTGTATGACCCAATGTTCACAGCACACGTTGAGACTGGATCATTGAGAAAGTTGTACACCTTGCTGTATCTGTTGGGACTGTGGGTGTGGTACCTTATGTTTGCTAACTTAGTGCTCTTCACCAAAGGAGAAATTGATAAAAGTAACTTCTATTGATCAGTAGATGTTGTCCCTGATTCTACGTGCTGCAGTAAGTTGCGAGTCTCCAGACCAAACCCAAAAAGCATGACAGGGATAGCAATTAACATCCTCTGATCCTGTTCTGTGGCTGTACCATTCGGTAGAACTTAATGAGAACTGCCTCTAACATACAAATTATGCTTTCCTGACATAAAAACAGAAAATGCTTGAACTATTCAGCTGGGCAAACCAAACCTGTGGAAAGGGAAACTGGGTCAAGGTTTCAGGTCAGAGAACTTACATCAGAATTGAAAAGGAGAGAGAAGCAGCTTATGAATCTGCAGGGAAAGTCCCCCATTTTAATTTCAAGTTTAATTGTTATTAAACCATACATGACTACCTATGAATACAGCCAGACAAAGGAGCTTTATTCCAGGGCCAAGATGCAAAACACAGTACCAACAGTAATTCACAGCATAAGGCCCACATAGCACATATAAGACAGCGGTAAAATATAGTCACCCAACAAAACATTGTCCAAGTCCCTGACTCCATGGATGCTGCAGCAGTCTGCAATCGAAGAGAATACATCTTGCTTTCTGCTGAGTGAACACTGGAGGGCAGCAATGACTCCAGCTTGGGCATTGTGCCACACCACCTCCAGCACTCTGGTGGAGTGCCACGACTCTGATGCCTCTCTCACTATGACCGAGGTCACGCAGCTCCACCACCATCCACCAATAAATCAGCGAATTGGAATTGCAAGCATCCCACATTACCAATGCCCAGCAAAGTTCTGCGAACATAAGAACAGCGACTAAGACAATCACTTGTTGTTAGACCTCACACCTGCTACGATCAATCTGGGGTGACCACATGGACAATCTGTAAACAATGTTATTTGGTCAATAAGTGAATGGCAGCAGTTAGCAGGTGAGAACATAGACAAAAGAGCAGAAAGATATGACCAGCAGCACAGGGTCTGGTCTTCATTTATAAGGTGAAGTTTATTTAAACTATTAACATTGATTCAGTGCAATCATTAACATCTACAGGTGTGGCTTCTAAATTCTATACCATGACCCGCTTCATTTAAATCAGGTCATTTTTACCTTACATATTAGATTATTGTCCCAGTATTAAATTGTTTCTTTTTTCCACCTGCAATATGCAGTCAAGGACAATATTATCTATTCTAATCTGGGTAACAATCCATTTTTTATAATGTTAGCATTTGGTGTTTGCGTCTGATCTTCATGTCTGGTTAGATGGTGTTTCAGGCGGATTAAGATCAGTCCTTTGTAAATAACAATTTCATCTCCGGCTTACACTTTGTGGATAAATTCATGCAATTCAGTACCTTTCTTGGATTTATTTTATATATTGTTAGAATAGTCATGGATGACTTTAGTTATTATTTTGTAATAATATCTAATCATTTTCCTGAGTGACAGGTCAATCCTTCTCATGCACTTCCGTATGACTCCTTGTCCAAACTAATTAATGTTTGCTTAAAATAACTCTTTAGTGTAACAAATTATAGCAAGTCAGTTGGGTAAAATAAGAAATGGAATGTAAAGTGACCACTTATATGTATTGAAAGCATACTTTTCAAAAACTAAAACTCTCTCCTTACCACTTAAGTACTTAATGTATATTTCTATGCAAATAGCCCCTCACCCGGAAAGCAGTCATCATAACCACAATATTTACCCTATACCTTGCCAATACCCACCATCCCTATCAAGGAGAAGATACTTCCAGCTAAAAATATAGTTTAAAACACAGTTCATTATTTTTTTAGTGATATGCATTTAAATCCAAACAACATTCTTAAAACATATTTTAAATTCACAGCAGATTTTTATCTTATAAAAGATGTCCAAATTACAAACCATTCTAAAACACAAAGGATTTACAAAACACAGGAGTTTTTCCTCTACGCTAAATAAACATACCCGCAAGTTGCAGATGAAGCAGTCGTTTGGTGCAGAAATCAAAGACAGAGGAATGGACTCTTGTTCACCCCATATTTCTTTTATGCTTCTTGATGCTTCTTATCCCATTTTTAATAGCCTGAACTGCTCCCTTCATTGATACAGTTTCTTTGTGCTTGGGTGACTTCACATGTGATATTCTTTCAGATACCTTTTAACCTTAATGGTCTAAAAGTTTTTTGAGACACAGAGCCCAGCTACCCACAAGTAATGCTGTGAAGCTAACTTTTTTGATGACATAAAACTTCTGATTTAATAATATATCAGTTATTTATATGCTAAGTGATTGTGTGCATTTAGTCTGCAATCTTCCTTTGAAGTAAGCAACTTAGCCAGTATTCTCTGTTTTGAAACAAGTCAAATTAATTAATCTATTGTCTTATACTGCACCTCTTCAGCAATAATACAAGTGTTGTGGGTTAGCAGTCTGCTCCATAGACAGAGCCTGTTTGCAAAGCTGTGTTTTAACTGCAAGCTGATTACTGCTTTCCATTTACATTTTAAGAACTGAAGGCTAGCTCCCATTTACAACCAGAAGCTGAACAATGAATATTATTTTCTTAATTGGATATGGCATCAAAGGTTATGGGGAGAAGTCCGGGAACTGGGGTTGAGGAGGGGATAGGAAAAATGATCAGCCATGATTGAGTGGTGGAGCCAGATGGCATAATTCTGATCCTATGTCTTATGGTCTTATTATTTGGAAGTTTAACTTATGACTGTTTGTTCTTTGTAAGTGACAGCTACTGTGCTTAGTGAGCTAAGCTTGACAAAAACAAGGGCCACCCCCTAGTTCAGGAAGCAAATATCCTTCACAACACCTGGCATTGGATTTGAATGGCAATTCTTGGTCTGAAACAAAGTGGGGAAATCTAAGTTATTTATTTTATTTATTTATAGTTTGATGTGTTTTAATATGTTTTCACTTCGATAGAAATTAAATTTTCTTGATTATTTGAAACAATTGCAATAAACTGTGAATGCCCCTGATAAAAATATATTAAAAGACATAGAAGTTATACAGTACAGAAACAGGTCATCTATGCTGACCAATATGCCCATCTATACTAACTCTATTTAACTACAGCTGGCCCATAACCCTCTAAAGATTTCCCATCATGTACCTGTTCAAATGTCTTTTAAAAGTTTTTATTGTACCTGCTGATTCCATTTCATCCTGTGTCTTACTCCATATACATTTCACCGTCTGCATGAAGAAGTTGCCCTCAGGTCCCCTTATTTAAAGCTTGTTAAACAGCTTCATAGTTTCGGCACTAAGCAAAATACACCTCCCAGCTTTGCACCCTGCCAACATCTGCTGCTTTATTGCCTTAAGACTTTGCCACCTGTTGACTAGTTACTGCTGAGACCTGGCTACTCATAGCTGGATGATCCTGAGGCTCAGCGCTACATATAGCTGGATAAGTGCAGGAAGGTGAGGACTGCAGGAATGTTCCAGCAGTAACTGCTCTGAATTAGGAGAGAACCATATTAACTGAAAGTATGAAATAGATGCAAATGTTTAAACGATTGGGAAAGATGGACTCTTGAACTCACATTCTAATTCATTAAGATCTTGCACTTTCTTTGTAGCTGCTACACTTTATTCCGCATTATATTAATGTTTTACATTGTTCTGACCTCAATGTTCGGTGTAATGATTAGATCTGTATGAAAAGTATGCAAGGCAGGTTTTTCACTATTTTGGTACATGCGCTAATAATAAAACAATTCCAATTCCAGGACAAAACTGCAGATGTATGGAAAGTTTAACTGTAGGGAAAATAATAAATCTCTTACATTTTAAAACAACCAAAAATTGCTTTATTAGTTTGTATAGACACCAATAGGGTAGTATCTTGAAAATTACTGTGTTCTTAAAATACATAAAATATCTGCCTACAATGTGCCCACAGCACAATGTATTAATTTTTTAACCAATAATCTGTTAAAATATGTCAGATGGCAATAATGAATATATTACCATATGCATAAGGTTATTAAATATAACATAACTTCAATTATACTTTCAAAATGCTGTTTAAAAAGATACAGATCGTGATCATAGTGAGGATAGATATCTCTGCAGAGATGTAAATTATAAGTCATTCATAAATGTTAACATTCAATTAGAGGGTAATGTCAGTGATCTAAGTGCTTATTATAATTTATGCATTGCTTCATTATAAAATTTTTCCTTTTCTTTATTTTGTCACAATTAAAGAATGATGAATTTCAGGTTTAACAGTTTAACTACAAAATCTCAGCTTATCATCGATTTTGAATGGTGCCAAAAATAAAGCATATCCAAATTCATTCTATTCAGCAGAGGAAAAATAGCTATTTTGAATGTAGTTATAAAATTCTCAAAAAAATGCAGTTAATGTTTTAAGTGCAAATATATTCATTAATTAAGTAAATTTGATAAATTTCATTTTTGGAAGGTGTTTTTTCTAAATTTTTGGCATGCTAAATAAGGGTAAGATTGAGGAAGGGCATTCAAACAAACAAACCTGACAACAAAATTATAACATTTTAAAAACGAGTGGAACACACTTGACATCTCACCACTTCCCAAGGTCATCCTGATACAATTTTCAAAGGCTAGCCTTAATAGTTGAGTGGCACATATACCAATTCCAGCACTAGTTATTTAAAAATGCAGGCTGATGTCATGTCATTTGTACGACCTTGCTGCATGTTTGTTGCATTTTCTATTGACTCACTTGGATATGGGTTCAATTTGATAACTAGGTGAGATTAATTCAGAACACTTTTGGTTCATGTGTTAATTGTTCTTTCCTAGTATTTAAACATTGCTGGTCAATGCAGAAGAAAAGTAAGACAAATTTAGTCATTAGAATGGCTAAACAACATATAGAGAACTGTGCAAAAGTCTTAGACACATATATATACCTGGAGTGCCTAAGGTTTTTGCCCAGTACTGTAGAAATGTTATGTATTGTGCTCTACTGTTGCCACACAGAAAAAAAATCATGATATGTCATGTGAGTGAGGGAAAACCTGATTCCGATATGTGTCTCCATTGTGGACTGAGAGTGGGAAGGGGACAGGGAGAGGAAAATCATAGTTGTGAAAAGGGGAATGGAGTGGGAAACAGTAAAGAAACATTCTGTACTGATCAATAAACTAATTGCTTGGAATAAATTACAGAGAGGAGGTTGTCAAACAGTGTGAGAACAACAGCCTGGATCTCAATGGCCGGCAGTAGATGTTTCAGGCCCAGATCCTTCGTCAGAATCAGCAGTCCTAATGAAGAGTCTCAGCCCGAACTATTGACTCTTTATTCCTCCTTATAGATGCTGCCTGACCTGCTGAGTTCCTCCAGCATCTTGTGTGTGTTATTTTGGATTTCCAGTAGCTGCCGAATATCTTGTGTTTGTACTGCAAAAAATAGTACTGGTGATTCCAATTCAATAGTGACAATTACATGTCGATATTGCCAATTTGATATCAATACTCTGCAATTGTATGTTGGTCTAAAGGTATTCATTCATGCACTTCTTTCATCAGTAATGAAAGCTATTTTCTCTCAGATTATGTGGTTAAACTGATTAAAAAATTACAGATGCTGAGTAATCCTGTGATCAAATACACTGTAATTGAAAATGATACAGTACATGAAATATCATACATAATGAAAACACCCCATCTATGAAACATTACTCTTGGAAAAAAATAAGGAAAGCTCATTAAATGCAATCAAGCAGACCAGTGAAATAACAGAGTTTTTGTAGTGTGGATTCATTGGGCATTCAAATGCCCCAGGGTACAGGCAGCACATCCATCAGTTTCATTAGATTTTCATTGTCATTCTTGAAAGCCTCAAGTTTAAGCAATTTTTGAGAGTTGTGACAAGGCCGTAAAATATTAATCTTTGCTCCAGTACACTTCCCTATACAAATACAGTAGTCAAATACAGTTTGCTTGGATGTACTTTTTATTTTCTGGCAAAGTAATTTCAATTACTGGGTCAGAACAATACACCAGATATATGCTCTTTAAAGGTGAAGTAAGCACTGGACTTTATTTTTGCTTTCACAATTCAGTTAAAACAAATTGGTATTAGATAACATTAATAGGAGTGATTGTCTCTGGATACTTTAGGTGTTAAATAGCCCTTGACGGTGGCAGGGTAGTTGCTCCAACTGCATGTGGAATAATGGTAGAGGAGTTGAAGCCCAAACCGTACAAGGCACATTAGATGGTTATTAATGGGCATATACTAGATAAATTGCCCCAATTTAGCATTCACCAATGAAGCTGTTAGTATGTCACTTGATTAATCTCTTGACAAAGATTAATTGTAGCTAAAAGTGACGGAGCTTGGACTTCTTAATGGAAAAATCTCAGTCAGTCTGAGGTGGCAGCAACATCTCAAGATCAATCACACTGAGTACTGGTGCCTCCCCTCACCCCACCATCGGCAGAACTGTGCGGTCAGCCTGCTGCTGACTCACAACTGCATTGTTAGATTCAGCTCAAATTGCATCATCATGTTTGCTGATGATACAACAGTGATTGGCCTCATCAGCAACAATGATGAGTCAGCATACAGGGAGATGGTCGAAACGCTTTTCAAATAGTGTGAGAAAAACTTGGACAGGACAAAAGAGATTATTGCGGACTTCAGGAATGCACAGGTTGACTACTATCCATTGCACATCAATGACTCTGCCGTGGAGAGAGCGAAGAGCACAGAATTCCTTGGTGTGCACGTAATGGATGATCTAACACTTCCTCACTAGTCAGGAAGGCACAGATCTAGACTTTCGGAGAAGACAGAGGTGTGAAAGACTCCCCATCCCCATTCTAACAACTTTCTACAGGAGCACCATTAATAGTGTCCTGTCTGGCTGCATCATTGTTGGGTACAGAAGCTGCAAGGTTTCAGGCTACAAGACCCTACAGAGGACAGTTGAAACCACTGTTTGTGACATTCAACGGGAGTGTTGTAGACAAAAGCCCCAGAGCATCTTTGAGGATCCCTCACCACTGGTCCCACAAATTTTTTGAAACCACCATCAGAAAGGAGGTACAGAAGCATCAGGAGAGGACTGCCAGAATGTTTAACAGATTCTTCCATCAGGCTAATGAATACCCTGCCACCGTCGAGGTCTTGTCACTAATTCAGTGTGTTTTATTGTTTATCTATGCTGCATGCATTTTGAATTATATTTTATTAATTTATAGAAATGTATTGGCTTATATGTTGTGCGTAATATGTATAGACAATAGGTGCAGAAGTAGACCATTCGACCCTTTGAGCCTGCACCACCATTCTGAGATCATGGCTGATCATCTACTATCAATACCCCATTCCTGCCTTGTCCCCATAACCCTTGATTCCCCTATCCATAAGATACCTATCTAGCTCCTTCTTGAAAGCATCCAGAGAATTGGCCTCCACTGCCTTCTGAGGCACACCTCCACAACTCTCTGGGAGAAGAAATTTCTCCTCAGCTCTGTCCTAAATGACCTACCCCTTATTCTTAAACCATGCCCTCTGGTACTGGACTCTCTCAGCATCTGGAACATATTTCCTGCCTCTATCTTGTCCAATCCCTTAATAATCTTATATGTGTCAATCAGATCCCCCCTCAATCTCCCTAATTCCAGTGTGTACAAGCCCAGTCTCTCTAACCTCCCTGCGTAAGACAGTCCGGACATCCCAGGAATTAACCTAGTGAACCTACGCTGCACCTCCTCCACAGCCAGGATGTCCTTCCTTAACCCTGGAGACCAAAACTGCACGCAATACTCCAGGTGTGGTCTCACCAGGGCCCTGTACAAATGCAAAAGGATTTCCTTGCTCTTGTACTCAATTCCCTTTGTAATAAAGGCCAACATTCCATTAGCCTTCTTCACTGCCTGCTGCACTTGCTCATTCACCTTCAGAGACTGATGAACAAGTACTCCTAGATCTCGTTGTATTTCACCCTTACCTAACTCCACACCGTTCAGATAATAATCTGCCTTCCTGTTCTTGCTCCCAAAGTGAATTACCTCACACTTATTCACATTAAATGCCATCTGCCAAGTTTCTGCCCACTCACGCAGCCTATCCAAGTCACCTTGAATTCTCCTAACATCCTCATCACATGTCACACTGCCACCCAGCTTGGTATCATCAGCAAACTTGCTGATGTTATTCACAATGCCTTCCTCTAAATCATTGACGTAATTCGTAAACAGCTGTGGTCCCAATACCGAGCCCTGTGGCACTCCACTAGTCACCACCTGCCACTCCGAGAAACACCCATTCACTGCTACCCTTTGCTTTCTATCTGCCAACCAGTTTTGTATCCATGTCAATATCCTCCTGCCAATGCCATGAGCTCTGATTTTACCCACCAATCTCCTATGTGGTACCTTATCAAATGTCTTCTGAAAGTCAAGGTACACCACATCCACTGGATCTTCCGCGTCTATCTTCCTGGTTACATCCTCGAAAAACTCCAATAGATTAGTCAAGCATGATGTGCCCTTAGTAAATCCATGCTGGCTCGGCCCAATCCTATCACTGCTATCAAGATATGCCGCTATTTCATCTTTAATAATGGACTCTAGCATCTTCCCCACTACTGATGTTGGGCTAACAGGGCGATAGTTCTCTGTTTTCTCCCTCCCTCCTTTCTTAAAAAGTGGGATAACATTAGCCATTCGCCAATCCTCAGGAACTGATCCTGAATCTAAGGAACATTGGAAAATGATGACCAATGCACCCGCAATTTCCAGAGCCACCTCCTTTAGTACCCTAGGATGCAGACCATCTGGACCTGGGGATTTGTTAGCCTTCAGTCCCATCAGTCTACTCATCACCATTTCCTTCCTAATGTCAATCTGTTTCAGTTCCTCTGTTACCCTATGTCCTTGGCCCATCCATACATCTGGGAGATTGCTTGTGTCTTCCCTAGGGAAGACAGATCCAAAGTACTTAATAAATTCGACTGCCATTTCTCTGTTTCCCACAACAATTTCTCCCAATTCATTCTTCAAGGGCCCAACATTGTTCTTAACTATCTTCCTTCTCTTCACATACCTAATAAAACTTTTGCTATCCTCCTTTATATTCCTAGCTAGCTTGCGTTCATACCTCATTTTTTCTCCCCGTGTTGACTTTTTAGTTAAGTTCTGTTGCTCCTTAAAAATTTCCCAATCATCCGTCTTCCCACTCACCTTAGCTCTGTTATACTTCTTTTTTAATGCTATGCTACCTCTGACTTTCTTTGTCAACCACTGTGGCCACTTTCCCCCCTTTGAATCCTTCCTTCTCCGGGAGATGAACTGATTTTGCACCTTGTGCATTATTCCCAAGAATACCTGCCATTGCTGTTCCACTGTCTTTTCTGCTGGGATATCCGACCAGTCAACTTTGGCCAGCTCCTCCCTCATGGCTCCATAGTCTCCTTTGTTCAACTGCAATACTGACACTTCTGATCTGCCCTTATCCCTCTCAACTTGCAGATAAAAACTTACCATATTATGGTCACTACCTCCTAATGGCTCCTTTACTTCAAGATCACTTATCAAATCCTGTTCATTGCACAACACTAAATCCAGAATAGCCTTATCCCTGGTCGGCTCTCGTACAAGCTGCTCCAAAAATGCATCCCATAGGCACTCTACAAACTCCCTATGCTGGGGTCCAGTACCAACCTAATTTTCCCAGTTCACCTGCATGTTGAAATCCCCCATAACTACTGTGACATTTCCTTTGCCACATGCCATTGTTAACTCCCTATTCAACTTGCACCCAATATCCATGCTACTGTTTGGGGGCCTGTAGATAACACCTATTAGGGTCTTTTTGCCCTTACTGTTCCTCAGTTCTATCCACACTGACTCTACTTCTCCTGATTCTATGTCCCCCTTGCAAGGGACTGAATCTCATTCCTCACCAACAGGGCCACCCCACCCCCTCTGCCCACCTTCTGTCCCTTCGATAGCACATATACCCTTGTACATTCAATTCCCAGGTCTGATCCCCCTGCAGCCATGTCTCCGTTATCCCAACAACATCATAGTTACCCATTCGCACCTGAGCTTCAAGCTTATCCGCCTTATTTCTGACACTTCGTGCATTCAGATATAGAATTTTTAACCCATTTCACCTCTCTCTGTTTAAATCGCTGCCTATTGTGCATAACCCAGCTCCCTGAACTCTCACCGGGCTCTACGCCCCTTGAATTTTGTTGTCCTTCTTAAATTTACTTACTCTTTCTGCACATTTAACTCCATGCTCCATCAGACCATCCCTCTGCACATGTATCCTCCTTATCACTCGTTCTGCCTCACCTTTCTCTACTTCACACTTAATATTCCGGAACCGTGTAGTCCCCACCTGTCCTTTATACTTCATCTCGCTATCCTCTCTCACATTCTGGATCCCTGCCCCCTGTAAATTTAGTTTAAACCTCCCCAAGCAGCACTAGCAAACTTTCCTGCAAGAATGTTAGTACCCCTCCAGTTCAGGTGTAAACCGTCCTGTCGGAACAGATCCCATCCTCCCTGGAACAAAACCCAATTATCTAAAAACCTGAAGCCGTCCCTCCTGCACCATCCTCTCAGCCACGTATTGATCTGTATAATCCTTCTGTTCCACGCCTCACTCGCACATGGCACAGGTAGCAATCCTGAGATTGTTACCCTGGAGGTCCTGCCCTTCAGCTTCGCACCTAACTCCCTGAACTCATTACGCAGGGCCCCCTCACTCTTCCTACCCAAGTTGGATTCTTGCCCTCCCTCTTGAGAATAACATGCACCCGATCTGAGATGACCCGGACCCTGGCACCAGAGAGGCAACTTACTATCCGAGACTCCCGATCTCCCCCACAAAATCTCCTATCTGCCCCCCTGACTATAGAATCCCCTATCGCTACCGCTGTCCTCTCTTCCCTCCTCCCCTTCTGAGTCGAGGGTCCAACCTCAGTGCCAGAGACAGGACCACTGCAATTTGTTCCTGGTAGGTCATCCCCACCAACAGTATCCAAAACGGTATACTTATTGTTGATGGGAATGACCACAGGGGTGCTCTGCACTCTCTGCCTGCTCCCCCTCCATCTCCTGACAGTCACCCAGTTGCCTATCTCCCGTCTTTTCGGTGTGACTACCTCCCGATAACTCTTATCTATCTCTGTCTCTGCCTCCCGAATGATCCGTAGTTCATCCAGCTCCAGCTCCAATTCCCTAACTCGCTCTGATAGGAGCTGCAGCTGGATGCACCTTTTGCAGGTGTGGTCATCAGGGACAACTGCATTGACTCTGACCTCCCACATACTGCATACGGAGCACACCACTGCTCTAACTATCTCCCCCATTACCTGATCCCAGATTAATCAGAATAAATGAAAAAGTACCTACCAACCTTACCTTTTTTCCTCAGCAAGCACATACTCAGGCTCACTGATTACCTCTCACCGAAGACCCCCTTACGCCAAAGCCCAGCACTCTGCTCCCGCGCACTCCGCTGCCCACACCGACGCTGCCTGCACCTGAAAGTGGGCCTCTTTTTAAACTCCGCGCTCGCCATTGACGTCACCCGTACCTGCACAGTTTTACCTTCCTCCTCAGGTAATGCCTAGGTAGTCCCGATCTTCCTCGGCCTACCTACAAAGGCTGATCCTCCGATCCTCCGATCTCCAGTCATCCATCGACCTCGAGCACTCCTTGCTTCTGCACCATTGTGGGTCCATCTTGGTCCAGAGGAAAACTGCTTCATTTGGTTGTCTATGTACTGTCAGATGACAATAAACTTGAACTTGAATTAATAATTCAACAATTAGTTTCTGAGGAGTTTGCATCCCATCTTGAGATATATCAAAACTTAAAGTTGACTTGCTATTGGAGGTTTGGAGGATTCTTTGTAACATAGTCAAACAATTTTTCAAAACATCAACATTGTCCAAGTCTATTCTGACTTTCTTTCACAGATTCACCTGAGTAACTCGTGAGACTAATTATGTCAAGACTAATTATGACACCTAAAGGAAAGGAATAGCTTGATCATCGACACCTTCTAGTTGAAGATGGACTTCTGATAAGATGACAGTGCACTCAATCTCCGCAGCTTCTACAGGGTCAACTAAAGATGTTGCTGTCTTTTATGAATGCGTTTTTTTTATGATTGCAATACCCTGGTGCACATTAAGAACCTGAAGTACTACAGCTCTACACCACTGGCAGAACAACTAAAGGAGCTGGACTTAGTGCGGATTATGCTACTGCCTGCGTCGGAGAGGTGCCGGAGTGGGTGCGTGAAGGAGGTGAGCAGTCTGACAGTGTGTGATTATCTTAGTCGCTTTTCTTGTGATCACAAGGCCCTGTTGGATGTTGTTAAAGAGGAATGCCACAAGTTTTATTCGCTGGTTTATTGGCAAAGTGTGGAGGAGCTGCATGGCCTTGGTCATATTGAGGACTAGGCCTGAAGCCACAGTGTCGCCTGTTTACAATTTCCCAGAAGAGAGGTATCAGGGTGGGTGCACTCCACTGCAGTGCTAGAGGCGGTGGGTTGGGGTGTACATGCTGAAGTCGGTACAGTCCTCCACTGATCACTCAACAGAAGATAAGATGTATTATTTGTTCAACTGCAGACTGCTGGCGCATTCATAAGCTCAGGGAATTGGACAATATTTTTTTTTACCATATTCTATTGCTGCTATATAAGTGCTATGTATGCCTTGTGCTGTGTATGACTATTGGTATTGTGTTTTGCACCTTGGTCCTGGAGTAACACTTTTTCATTTGACTGTATCCACGGGTATTCATATGTGGTTGAATGACAATTAAACGTGGTCGATGTTTAGAGATCTCTTGCAGGATGTTAGGGATAAATTTGTCCCAGTGAGGAAGATAAAGAATGGTAGGGTGAAGGAACCATGGGTGACAAGTGAGGTGGAAAATCT
This sequence comes from Mobula hypostoma, assembly GCF_963921235.1. Lineage (NCBI taxonomy): Eukaryota > Metazoa > Chordata > Chondrichthyes > Myliobatiformes > Myliobatidae > Mobula > Mobula hypostoma. The sequence continues at coordinate 37,024,099 of NC_086109.1, forward strand.
AGTCAGGTGGCAGAAGGCAGTATACATGAGGTTTAGGAAGCAAGGATCAGATGGGTCTATTGAGGAATATAGGGAAGCAAGAAAGGAGCTTAAGAAGTGGCTGAGAAGAGCAAGAAGGGGACATGAGAAGGCCTTGGTGAGTAGAGTAAAGGAAAACCCCAAGGCATTCTTCAATTATGCGAAGAACCAAAGGATGACTAGAGTGAAGGTAGAACCGATCAGAGATAAAGGTGGGAAGATGTACCTGGAGGCTGTGGAAGTGAGCGAGGTCCTCAATGAGTACTTCTCTTCGGTATTCACCAATGAAAGGGAACTTGATGATGGTGAGGACAATATGAGTGAGGTTGATGTTCTGAAGCATGTTGATATTAAGGGAGAGGAGCTGTTGGAGTTGTTAAAATACATTATGACGGATAAGTCGCCGGGGCTTGACAGAATATTCCCCAGGCCGCTCCATGAGATGAGGGAAGAGATTGCTGAGCCTCTGATTAGGATCTTTATGGCCTCGTTGTCCACAGGAATGGTACCGGAGGATTGGAGGGAGGCGAATGTTGTCCCTTGTTCAAAAAAAGTAGTAGGGATAGTCTGAGTAATTATAGACCAGTGAGCCTTACATCTGTGGTGGGAAAGCTGTTGGAAAAGATTCTTAGAGATAGGATCTATGGGCATTTAGAGAATTATGGTCTGATCACGGACAGTCAGCATGGCTTTGTGAAGGGCAGGTCATGTCTAACAAGCCTGATAGAGTTCTTTGAGGAGGTGACCAGGCATATAGATGAGGGTAGTGCAGTGGATGTGATCTATATGGATTTTAGTAAGGCATTTGACATGGTTCCACACAGTAGGCTTATTCAGAAAGTCAGAAGGCATGGTTTCCAGGGAAGGTTGGCCAGGTGGATTCAGAATTGGCTTGCCTGCAGAAGGCAGAGGGTCATGGTGGAGAGAGTACATTCAGATTGGGGGATTGTGACTAGTGGTGTCCCACAAGGATCTGTTCTGGGACCTCTACTTTTCATGATTTTTATTAACGACCTGGATGTTGGGGTAGAAGGGTGGGTTGGCAAGTTTGCAGAAGATACAAAGGTTGGTGATGTTGTAGATAGTTTAGAGGATTGTCAAAGATTGCAGAGGGACATTGATAGGATGCAGAAGTGGGCTGAGAAGTGGCAGATGGAGTTCAACCCAGAGAAGTGTGAGGTGGTACACTTTGGAAGGACAAAGTCCAAGGTAGAGTACAAAGTAAATAGCAGGATACTTGGTAGTGTGGGGGAGCAGAGGGATCTCAGGGTACATGTCCACAAATCCCTGAAACTTGCCTCACAGGTAGATAGGGTAGTTAAGAAAGCTTATGGGGTGTTAGCTTTCATAAGTCGAGGGATAGAGTTTAAGAGTTGCGATGTAATAATGCAGCTCTATAAAACTCTGGTTAGGCCACACTTGGAGTACTGTGTCCAGTTCTGGCCACCTCACTATAGGAAGGATGTGGAAGCTTTGGAAAGGGTACAGAGAAGATTTGCTAGGATGCTGCCTGGTTTAGAGAGTACGGATTATGATCAGCGATTAAGGGAGCTAGGGCTTTACTCTTTGGAGAGGAGGAGGATGAGAGGAGACATGCTAGAGGTGTACAAGATAATAAGAGGAATAGATAGAGTGGATAGCCAGCGCCTCCTCACCAGGGCACCACTACTCAATGCAAGAGGAAATGGCTTTAAGGTAAGGGGTGGGAAGTTCAAGGGGGATTTTAGAGGAAGGTTTTTTATTCAGAGAGTGGTTGGTGCGTGGAATGCACTGCCTGAGTCACTGGTAGAGGCAGATACACTAGTGAAGTTTAAGAGACTACTAGACAGGTATATGGAGGAATTTAAGGTGGGTGGTTATATGGGAGGCAGGGTTTGAGGGTCGGCACAACATTATGGGCCGAAGGGCCTGTAATGTGCTGTACTATTCTATGTTCTATGTTCTAAACTTGAAATTGAACTTCTTGAGCAGTAAACAGAGCAGAATGAGGACAGAGGTTAGGCAGAGCATCAGAAACAGCTATAGGATAGCTGGAGAAGAGTGTTAGGAAATTAAAGTGGGCTGCTTTTCCTCCTGTGATACTAGCAGCCTTCCCCTTCAGGAACTTCTCCAGTAGTACCATGTCTAAAACTTGTGCACCTTCATATTCTGTTGCCGAGCCATCATGAAATATCATACTACGAATCAGCACCATATTTCACACCTTCAATGGAAGAGGAGGAGTAGAGTCCGCAGAATTTGATCTTCAGAAATTGTCTAATCGGTACCTGAGTGCTAAACTTGACAATGTCTGTCATAGTTGTTTTAAGGTAAATTTAAATCATACTAATGGCAATTGGGCTCATAATCTATATGCTGCTAAAACTCTCATGCTCTGTCTGTTTGTTCATCTGTTTGTGACCTCCAGTTATTGCAAACAGTGCATTACAGCGGCACTTTTTTTTGGCTAATTCAAATTAAACTGCGCTAGCTTACAGAATGCATGCAAAGTTTAGGGTTATATATGCGTATAAAATTGCTCATTCGCCAAAATAAACATGCTCCCTTTTAACCCGAGACCCGATCGGCCATCATGGAAATCAGGACGCGACAGCCCGACGCATGCGCACGGCCAGCCTCAGCGGTGACACCTACCGGAGCAAAAGGGCAGGGCAGCTCTACTTCGAGGGGGTCCACATTCTGCTAATCACCATCAGCATTTGCAGGATTGGGACAGATCAATAAGCAATAGTTAAATCTTATTGTAATGACGTATTTCGAGACACCCATAATACCCTTTGCTGCAGTCAAAGGACAGCGGTAACTATATCACATCCATTTAGGAGAGTGCCAACCACGTGATCAAGAATAATCAGCATCCTTTGGTGTTAGTGCTTCGTATCTTCTATCCAGCATTTTTTTAGGCATCCGTTAGTCTCATCAGACCATGGATTTGCACCTTGACAGATTTCCAGGGCGCAGGCCTGGGCGAGGTTGTATGGAAGACCGGCAGTTGCCCATGCTGCAAGTCTCCCTTCTCCACGCCACCAATGTTGTCCAAGGGAAGGGCAGTAGGACCCATACAGCCTGGCATCGGTGTCGTCGCAGAGCAATGTGAGGTTAAGAGCCTTGCTCAAGGACACAATATGCGGCCTCAGCTGAGGCTCGAACTAGCGACCTTCAGATCACTAGACCGACACCTTAACTACTTGGCCGCACTCCAACACTATTCAGCATTAGGGTAAAAAAAAATGGTCAGCTTAATTATGCCGCGTGGAAAGGGAAAGGGGACATTATGGTCAAGGGATGACGTGAAACGTTGTTGGGAAGCGGCAAAGAAAGGGAGAGAACAAAAATCAGATGAGGCCAGGGTCACACAACTCCAGGATCAAAGAGTTTGGACAAAAAAAGATGAGAGAAGAAGAGACAGAGGAGGAGAGGCGTGCATGTCTCCAGGATCAGAGACAAATAACAAACAGCAGAAGAGATGAAGAGACGGGGGATGAAAGGACTGCACGTCTCCAGAATGACAACGAGAGGCACAAGGGTGGCAGATAAACCAGAAATGATGCCTTCAAAAGTGTCCTTCGTTAAACAAGGAGCAGTTATATTTATTTTGCAACGCGTCATTCTTCTTTAATAAACTGAGGCTTTCTACTTCAGTTTCAAAAGCAAAGTGATACCAACAGCATTCAGGAAAATTGAATGTTCATTCTGGTCACATCAGACTACACTACCCTTCTCTCAAAGGGTGTCCCAGCGGGTCACCCCGTTGCTTGTTGAGAGCTATATCTGTTCTTTCATGCAGCAAAGACTTGTACACATATATTGCACCTGTCATCAAAACAACAATAATTTCCTTCTTAGAAACTTTTCCAGACAAGTTGCAGAACCAGTTCATGACAGGAAATTCTGACTTCCTACCTTTCAAAAGCCTATCCAGCCCCCACAAGCGTTGATATCAAGGTACAGATATATCCTACTGAAGAATCTAGGCTCAAAACATCGACTGTTTATTCCTTTCTATGAACACTGACTGACCTGCTGAGTTCCTCCAGTATTTTGTGTGTGCTGTTCCAGATTTTCAGCGTCTTCAGAATCTCTTGTGTTTACAGTAGTGTGTGTGTTTGGAATGTTCTTCTCTTGTTTTCATGTGCACAGCTCCAATAGCACAAAGCAGCTTTACATCACACAGAACAGAGTAACATTTGACTGGCACTCCATCCATCACCAAAAAATTAATCTCCAGCATGAGAAGTGTGCAGATTCATGGTAACATCTTGCTAAGGTTTATTAATAGGAGCTTCCAAACCATCAATCTTAATAGTCAAAGCAATGATAACCTTTATTTATATATCATTTTATTTTTAATGTTGTCCCAGAGTATTTGAATATTACCAATAAAATTTAAACAAAGCATTGGTTATTGGGCTTATAATCAAAAACATTCAAAGTTTCTGATATTAAAAGGCGTTTTAAAGGAAAAAACGATAGATAAGTGAAGTAGTTCAGGAAAGAATAGTAGTACATAGAATCTTAGATGTAGAAAGTTTTGACAGAGATTGAATGACTAAATATAAGCAATACACACAAGATGTTGTAGGAACTCAGCAGGCCAGGCAGCATCTATGGAACAGAGTACAGTCAACGTTTCGGGCTGAGACCCTTCAGCAGGACTAGAGAAAAAAAGGATGAGGAATCATTTTATTTCCACTTCCCATTCCCATCCAACATATCCATCAATGGCCTCCTCTACTGTTGCAACAAGGCCACATGCAGGATGGAGATGCACCACCTTATTTTCCATCTGAGTAGTCTCCAACCTGATGCCATGAACATCAATTTCTCGAACTTCCGGTAATGACCCCCCTCGATATTCTCCATCTCCTTTCCCATCTTTCAGCTCCTTGCCTGCCCATCGCCTCCCTTTGTTTCTCCTCCCATTTTTTCTTTCTTCCATGGCTTTCTGTCCTCTCCTATTAGATTCCCCCTTCTCCAACCCTGTATCTCTTTCACCAATCGACTTCCCAGCATTTTACTTCACACCTCCCCCTCCCAGTTTCACTTATCACCTTTCGTTTCTTCCTCTCCTCCCCCAACCTTCTAGCTCTGACTCCTCATCGTTTTTATCTCCAGTCCTGCTGAAGAGTCTCAGCCTGAAATGTTGACTGTTTTGACTTTTCCATGGATTCTGCCTGGCCTGCTGAGTTCCTTCAGCATTTTGTGCATGTTGCTTTGACTTTCAGCATCTGCAGATTTTCTTTTGTTTATAACTAAGTGTAAGCATGTGTAGGAAGCCTCCTTTTGAAGACTACAGGTGTCTCAGAGGTTCAGAAATAGAGGAGGTTACAAAACAAGGAAACCATAAAAAGAAGTGAAAACAGGAGCCTGAATTTTAATATTAAGTCTTTGTTTAAGCAAGAGGCAATGTTTCTCAATCCCCTTGGCCTCCACCCTTCACACATTTATTTATCTTCACATACATTTCTCACCCCTTTCCTTTCTCTGCAACTTCAAACATGTCTGGTTTTTTTTTCATTAACAAGGGAATATTGAGTATTCCTCTGTTACTCTGTTACTGATAATTTACAGATTGCAGTTTTTATTTCAGATTTTCAACATTTCATCCTATTGAGCACAGTTAAGACAGTGTGAATTAGTATATCACAACAATATCAGATGATCTGACATCAAATCTTGCCAAAATCGGACTGGGCCAGTCTCATCTACATGTAATGAAAATTACAAGCAACAAAGACCTATAAGGACACACTTCAGTATAATTGAATGAAATCACCATTTCTTCATCCTCTCTGGTCAAGTGGTTACAATGTCCTCCCGGACAAAATTCAAAGAGGATCTACATCACAATTCAGAGATACAAGAAAATAGCCCAGCACTACAAAAGGATAACAAGAAACTGCTGTACATCCTCTGCTGGGTGCATTACATTGTGGGGCTCTTCTGTCACGGTGAATGCTGGCAAAGACTGAACCCAACTGTAGAGGAAAGACAGACTCCCATGTAAAGATGGCAACCAGGATTTATAGATAAGAGTTCCAACAGTACATCGGTGGCTCAGCCGAGCGACACCGCGAGACGTAACATTCTGAATACTATAACCCCGCAATAAGCGCTAATCAGGAGTCCCCTTAAATAATCACAGAACACAGTAAACCTATGCTGGTCAAAACAAACTTAACGAGATTACATAGAAAGCAGCAGGAATTAACAATTCTCATTAAAACAGTAATTAACAAATTTAGTAGCCCTAGAAACCATGTAGTCCAACTCTCTCCAGCTCTCCACAGAGGACCAAAGAGTTCATCAGACAGCAGCTATACTTCATTTGTAGTTCAAGGAGATTTAGTACATCACCAAATACTCCAGCAAATTTCTACCTATGTACAGTAAAGGGCATTCGACTGATCACATTACTGCCTAGTATGGGGGCTCCAAAGCACAGGATTGAAAAAGCAGAAGGATATAGACTCAGCCAGCTATCATGGGGTCTGAGCCTTCTCACTACTGAGGCCAATTTGAATAGGTGATGCCTCAAGAAAGCAGCATCTATGATCAGGGACCCTCACCGTCCAGGGCATAAGACATGGGAGTAGAATTAGGCCATTTGGCCCATCAAGTCTGCTTCAAAATTCAATCATGGCTGATCCTTTTTTTTCCCCTCACCAACCCCACTACTCGGCCTTCTCCCCAAAACCTTTGGTGCCGCATCCAATCAAGAACCTATCAATCTCTGCCTTAAATACCCACAACGACCTGGCCTGGCCTCCACAGCTGCCTGTGGTAATAAACTCCACAAATTCACCACCCTCTGACTAAAGAAATTTCTCTGCATCTGTGTTTTAAATGTATGCCCCTTAATCCTGAAGCTGTGCCCTCATGTCCTAGACATCCACTCTGTCTAGGCCTTTCAACATTCAAAAGATTTCAATGAGACCCCCTCTCATCCTTCTAAATCCCAGCGAGTACAGACCCAGAGCTATCAACCATTCCTCATATGATAACCCTTTCATTCCTGGAATCATCCTTGTGAACCTCCTCTGAAACTTCTCCAATGCTAGCACATCTTTTCTTAGATGATGAGTCCAGAACTGTTCACAATACTCAAGGTGAGGCCTCACGAGTACCTTTTAAAGCCCCAGCATCACACCCCTGATCTTGTATTCTGGACCCCTTGAAATGAATGCTAACATTGCATTTGCCTTCCTCACCTCTGACTCAACCTGCAAGTTAACCTTTACAGTGTTCTGCACATACCGCCTTTTCATTATTGTCATCATGGAGGAGATGCAAGAGCCTGAAGAAGCATATTTAACATTTTAGGAACAGTCTCCTCCCCTCTGCCATCAGATTTTTGAATTTTTCATGAACCCATAAGGACTACATCAGTGTTTTGTTCTCTTTTCGCAGTATTTATTTATTCTGATGTATCTTCTCACAACCTGCAGTAACATTTTTTTTATGTCTTGCACTGTACTACTGCTGCAAAACAGCAAGTTTCACAACATTATTATAGGTAATAAACATGATTCTGTTCTTACGTACAATACCCACATCTCAGGAATGAACAAATATACAAAAAATCCAAGACTTTAACAGGGTAAATAGCATGGATCTAACTTAGCAGTAAAATTAAAGATTCTAATTTATTAATTGGATTGCCAGCCTGACCTTGTACTGGAAACACTGGGGGTCTGTACTTCGAAATAGTTCAGCTAGTGGAAAAGAAATTAAATTATTCATTCCAGCAACCATGTGGCCAAACAGAACAGAAACACATTCAGAAAGGATGCAGAGTTTGAGACTGAAATGTTCATATATGTTTGAGTTTGATTTTCAACATGTTGATCAGATTTACTATAATTAGGAGACAGAAGAGACTGTAAACACTAGAATCTGGAGCGACGAACAATTGCTGAGAGAACTTAACAGGAAATAAAGGAATTGTTAAAGTTTGAAGACCTGATGTAGAGTTTTGACTTGAAATATTGGCAGTTCCTTTCCTCCCTCAGATTCTGCTCAACCCACTGATTTTCCCGAGCAGGTTATTTATTGTTACCATAATTAGGCATTTTCCTAAGTCAGTCTAGGTCTAATTGTTCAAATTTTTGTTTTAAGAAATGAGCTAGGAATTGAAAAATAGACCCCTTATCCCTGAACATACTATGCAGTTCTTATATTTGACAGGTAAATTGAAAATTCACTTCATCAGATCAATAAAAATACCACTAACACCTCGTGCTGATCTATATTTTCATCACACATTAAATCCTGAAACATTCTAATATTCTGCTCATATTAAGCAGCTAAAGAATGAAGCTGATGTGGTAAATAAAGATAGCGCAATATAATCTTGTAACTGGAAACCCCAGGCAACGAAGTTCTCTGTCAAAAGTAGTGGAAGAAATAATTTATTCTCCTTCAACTCATAGGGCTGGTTCATGTTGGTGCCCTAGACGCAATCATTAATCAACAATTACTGCCACAGGGCACCAATTACCTGTGAAATGTTGGAATTGAAAGAGATGGCCAGTTAGATTGATTTTTGCCAAATACTTTAAATAACCTTCAGCTCCTTCCACCATTATAATGGCAACAATGAGACAATGCATGCTAAGCACAGGTTTGCAGATTTAGCCAGGCTGTGATGAAATATTAGCCAATGAATATGTATGCCCCATTTCTCAGGCAGTGGCTCTCAGCAAAGGCAAACATTGATGATGCCATTCCCCACTGTCTTCAATATCCTTATGTACTGATGTGAAGACATTATCTTCTTGGATGGCATGCAGGTCAAAGCTCATCACTGTACCTGAAAATTTCTTGCCTATAACCATTCAAAGTAAAGAAGGAACAGATAGAATGGGATCGAGAACATCAAAATACATTGGAAGTTCAGAGAAGGCCTGCATGAATAGCAGGAAGAGCAGATTCCCATACAAGCTACACACAGCTACTACCTCAGCACCTCCAACCTTTTATACTTATCTGCAGTAACCACATTGGCTTCATCAGACACAATATGTTCCCAAAAATCCAGAGACATCCTTCATCCTGAGGGGCTATCTTTAAAAAAAGATTAACCAAACTACAGTCTCCAGGGTTTTATTAGCCATGTTGCGGTGAAATTCAATGTTATATCAGCCAGACCACATTGAGCTAGAAGTGCTGAGTAGATAATTCACTTTGGCTTTCTCATGAGATCCTAACATTTACAAAAACCAGTCTCCAGCCAGTCTCAAGTCACTGCTCATGATATCAATAGCCGTGAGCACTGAATATCGCAAAGGATGCAAAATCAGACAACACCCCTCCTATCGTACTGAAGACCTTCAGAGTTAACTGTACCTTCAACCAAGCTTTTCCAAAATATTTACAGCACTGACATGGACCCGTAGAAAATGGACCCAGTTATGTCATACTCACAAGAAAGCAGACAATTACAACATAGAACATTACAGCGTAGTACGGACCCTTCAGCTCACAATATTGTGCTGATATTTTATCCTCTCTAAGATCAACCTAATCCTTCTCTCCAACATAGCCTTCCATTTTTATATAATCCATGAGCCTTTCTTGGAGTTTCTTAAATGTCTTTAATGTGTCTGCCTCTACCACCACCCTTGGCAGCATGTTCCTAGCCAGCGGTCCCCAACCACCGGGCCGCGGACCAGTACCAGGCCGCATAGCATGTGCTACTGGGCCATGAGGAAACGATATGAGTTAGCTGCACCTTGGGGACCCCTGTTCTATACACTCACTACTCTCTCTGTAAAAACCTGCCTCTGACATCCCCCTGTACTTTCTTCCAATCACCTTAAAAATTGTGCCTGCTTCTATTAGTCATTTCTGCCCTGGGAAAAAGTCTCTGGCATTTCAATCCATTGATACCTCTTATCATCTTGTACACCTCTATCAAGTCACCTCTCAAATTATTACCGTGGGCTGTCAGGTTTGTTGTTGTCCTCCACCAATTTCTAGAGTCCTTCTTTAGCAGTCTGGGGATAGTTTAGCCCCTGTTCAGCGGCCATGGTGCCTAGGCCTGGAAGACGGTCTCGGGCACTGCATTATAAGCTGCAGTCTGGAAGGCAGACTGGGCTCATCTGCTTTGGCTGGCAGCTGGTCAAGGAGGACAACTCTGACTCTAAACCTGGGAAGACAGATCTTATTAGACTTGGCAGGCATTTCATCCAGGAGACGAAAATCTCTGATTCCAAACCCTCAAAGTGTCAAGGTATAATGGACAGTCTTGACCTGGGTCTATGGACATGACTTGAGCATCTATTAACCGTGCCCCATCCATTGGAAAATGGCCCACTGCCTTGCAGGTCAGTCTTGGAAGAGATGAAGGCTAAGGAAGTAAACCCCGACAGCAAATCCAGAGTGGAGCCCCTAAGGCAGCTGGATGGCATATTGTGCTTCCTCCTGGCAACTCCTGCAGCCATGCTGGTACGAATTATTTCAGCAAGGCTAAGAGGTAGATCTCATCACTGGGCCACCCAAGGCCTCCATATCACCAGCCTAAGCTTGTAGTATCCTGGAGGTGTCACTCCAGTGACGTTGTAAGATTTTGGTACAGCACAGGAAGTGTCAGTTACCAGTTCTAAGCACACAGCAACTGCATAAGAGTGAGTGGCAGGGATCGTTTCTGCCAGTGGGAGAGTTCATTGCATCTCATCGGACAGCTACTTCCTGCCTCAAACTGGGCAGCTCCCGCCAGTAAAGTGCTGTCCCGCCACAGCTCGCCTGCTTCACCGGGTGTGTGGAGCTTAGAGACTAACCTCAACAAGCAGCTTGAAATTCCACACTCCAGCTCTTTGTATAGCAAGCTGGGATGTCAGGACCATGTGTCCTGGGCTCATGATTAACATTCAACTGGTCAATGAAGCACGCCATCATAGATAGAGAACTCTGCAGACTGAATATAGGTGTTATCTGCCTTCAGGAGACTTATCTCACAGCTCTATCAAGAGTCGAACTACACCTCCTTCTGGGAAGGGAAGTGTCAGGATGAGCCAAGTCTGTGTAGTGTCGGTTCTGTGGAGAGGAGTACGCTCACCGCAGTTGTTGTGCCCCCATTGGGAGGGACAGACAGAATCCTCACTCTCCGCCTGTCAACATCATCTGGCCCAGTCAAATTCATTAGCAACTATGCCCCCACTTCTCGGCACTAACCCTCGTAGGTAATAATCTCTTGACATGGCACTGGATGAAGCATTATCCAAGATAACTAGCGCTGAAGAGTTGTCCCTGTTAGGGGACTTCAGTGCTAGAGTAGGAGCCCACACCAAGGCCAGGCCCAGCTGGTTGGCCCACTTGGAGTGGGGAAAATGAACTAATGTCTAGAGTCTGTTAGAAATGAGCTGTTACCACAGACTCTGCATGACCAACACATATTTCCAGTGCAACAGGCTTCACAGTGTCTCATAGAGACACCCATGATCTCACTACTGGCATCAGCCTGAATTGTCATCACCAGGCGTGCAGACCTCAGAAGAATCCATATCACCTGCAGCTTATCACAGCACATTCCGTGACCCTGACCGCTCCCGAGAAGCCAGCAAAGAAGCTGACCTCTTTTAAACAAGGGTTGACCACATATCAACACTTCCTAGCAGTGCCGGAGGAATGCAGAACTTTATTGACTGCTTTGAGGCAGCCTCCACCTGTGATGAAAACTCAGTCGAGTGCAAGTGTTTTTGTCTCTGATGTCACCTGCAACTCAGCTGCGTTCAGTCAGAGAGAATGCACACAAGCAGACTGTTATGAGGAAAACTGGATTGTACACGAGAGACAAATTTATGGTGAGTATGCAACTCATTTCACCCCGTAACCATATTTGATTGCTGTACTTGCTCAGAGATGGCAGAGAATTAAAACAACTTGACAGCAGTCGGCTCCCATAAATGCACTCACCAAGAAGACCTCTGCAGAATTCAATATACAAATGAAGCAGATCAAGAATGCTCAGAGCTAAAGTGATGCTTCACCACTGCCCCAGTTCTGCAGGATCCAGACCCATCTGGCCCATTCACCTTTGGGGTTGTTCTGATGAAGTGGCAATAGAAGTTTCCAAACCCCATCAAGCACCATACCTGTTTGGGCCACTCTGTGACTGCCTCAACTTTATATGAGTCCACTTGAACAATAGAAGGGGTGAGGATGTAGCCCAAGAATGACACCTGTTCTTTGTGGAACTCACATTTCTCTGCCTTGACTTAAAGTTTATTCTCAGACAGCTGTCTGAGAACCTTCTGGACATGCTGATGAGAGCAGGAATGTCATCTAAATTTACAAAAAACAAACTGATTCAACTGAACTGTCTCCTTCCCTTGGCGCAGGTCCAGGAGTCAGTCGGCAGCCTCCTGACCCGATACTGTTTGACCGTGGAAGTTCTGTGCCACTCTGTGACTACCTGAACCTTACCTGGTCAATATGCTTTTCTGTAGATAATCTGTTGTACCCTTGTGCTTTTCTTTACTGTCACTTGACTGCTGCAGAGCACAACTAGGATGTTGGAAATAGAGAACTTCTGGCTGTCTCTGGCTTCTTTTTGTCCCTGGCTGTCCAACTTGTGCCCAGAACAAGATGTTATGTCAGCACCCTACTGATCTGTTCTGCCTGATGCCTCTGCCTCAATGCCCTTGGTCCCGCCTCTTGGTGGATTTCATCGCCGGTATGCCTCCATCGGATTGGAACACGCCCATCCCGGTAGTTTTGGACTGGTTCTCCAGATCTGCCACTTTATTGCTCTCCCCAAGTTCCTGTAAGCTTGTGAAACTGCCACCATCATGGTTCAGCACGGTTTTCCTGAGGACTACAGTTCACAGCCCGTTTTTAGAAGGCTTTCTGTTCTCTTTCAGGAGTCATGGTCAGCTGCTGATCAGATTTCCACACCCTATCTAACAATCAGGTTGAGAGAGTGAATCAGCAGCTGGAGACAACCATGTGCTGCCTTGTCTCTGCCAACCCCGCAAACTGAAGCTCCCAGTTGGTTTGGGAAGAGATTACCTCCAGTCTTCCTCCACTAGCATGTCCCTTTCAATGCCAGAAGCTATTTCAGACTCCCCTTTTCTCCGACCAAGAGGTGAAATAGGAGTTCCTGCTGCTGAACAATTGGTCCAACGCTACAAGCGCAGTTAGAAATGAGCCAGGGCTTTTCTGTGGCACAATCAGACACAATATGCCTGGCAGGCTGATTAGCTCCATCAATAGGTGAGGCCATTCAAGCCAGGGAAGAAAATCTGGCTACATGGGACCATTCAAAGTGGAGAAGGCTATCGACATAGATTCCTATAGTATGTACCTACCATCCTCTATGAATAATTACCCACTGTTCCATTTTTTCCCGCTTCAAGCTGGTGAGAGCAACCCACCCCCTTGCTTCAGTAACCCCACCCTGCCTCTCTTCCCCCATGGTGGACGGGTTACTGGTCTAGTTCATGCAGCACCTCCTGGCATTTTACAGGTGCAGAGCAGGATCTAGCTCCTCATGAACTGGGAGGGCTATAGCCCAGTGTAACATGAACTGGGAAGGCTATGGCCCAGAGTAACATGAACTGGGAGGGCTATGGCCCAGAGTAACATGAACTGGGAAGGCTATGGCCCAGAGTAACATGAACTGGGAGGGCTATGGCCCAGAGGAACGTTCTTGGATTCTGGCTTGTGACTGCCTGGACAAGTCTTTCATTCAGGACATCCAATGGACACAGGTATCCGGTACCCTGGGAGATACACCTAGGGAAAGGGGTCATGGACTCTGCTAGGCAGTCTGGGTGCCCATCTCAGGCGGGTAGCTGAAAGGGGTCAGCAATTGTGTTTGTGACAATGCACACTTTGGCTTATTTGTGGTTGTATTTAACTCCCTTCCTTTAATTTCAGTTTTTTCGAGTCGTGACGGAAGCATAGTGAAGGAAATACTTCCTGCTTACCTCAGTCCACATTCCAGGAAAGAGGATTACAATTTGATTGACACTGCAAAGGAGCGGTATTAATTCAGGCTATAGTTACTGCTCCTGAGCTGCAGTGATGGCGTTAGATTTTATTTGGAAAGTTTCAGTTAGTGGTCCTGCTAGACTAGCATTTATCATTTTCCTTTTGTTCCACACAATTCTTATTAAAACTTAGAGAACATTTCATTCTGCTGCTGCTCTGCACTTGGGTCATCACCAAATGTTCTATCATCCAAATCTGAAATGTTGCAAATATTCTCACATCTCACAAGGAGTAACAGAAGTCCTTCATAATGTTACAGCCAATGGCAACGTCTTACTCTGAAGTTGAACTGCAGGACGTAGATTTCAATGCAGGTTTATTCAGACGTTAACCATGTATTGCTTATCATTGTTGTTTAGCTAGGAGAATTGTTTGGACAGATATAGTCACTTTACAGAATTTGCGATATGGTCTTTTTTCTAAATTCTGTTCTTCACCCTTCTTTTTCCTAATATCCTGTGCTAATCTATGTTCTGTCTGTTTATTCTGTCCTTTCTAGCAAACTATTGTGGATGCAGGAGATATAGGATAAAATATAAGATGCTGAGACATGAGAGATCCTGTAAATCCATAAATTTTGAGCAACACACTGAAAGAACTCAGCAGGTCAGGCAGCGCCATGGAGGAAAATAAACAGTCGACATTTTGGACCAAGGCCTTTATCAGAACTCAGAACATGCGATCTGTATAATAATCAGAAGATATATAGAATGCTCAGCAACTTAGTTGGTATCCATTCATTTTTTTTTGTTTGTGACACCTATCTGAAATCTATACACACTGCAAATGACATTTTGAAACAACGTGGCTTCATTGATTTGCCATTATTCTGAAACAATAGTCACTATGCATTTGAATGCTCAGCCTTTTGTTTTAGTACAGGATACATCACAATCATTTTTCCTATTCTCCATCTCTTGAGAACAATGCTTTTTATAGTATTTTCTCTGCAGAGCTGATAGTATTATTTTCATTGGTTCTCATTTTATTCCAAAATTTCTGCTGTGGTTTGAACCAGTAACATCATGGAAAAAACTAACCAAGTGCTATCTGACAAGAATAAATATCATCTTTACAAATAACATTTGTTTTTTTTTCGCAAACAAGAGAAAATCTGCAGCTTCTGGAAATCCGAACAACACACACAAAATGCTGGAGGAACTCAGCGAGCCTGGCAGCATCAAGGAAAAGAGTACAGTCAATGTTTCGGACCAAATCCAGGTGTCCTGCTGAAGGGTTTCTGCCCAAAACATCGACTGTGCGCTTTTTCTAGATGCTGCCTGGCCTGCTGAGTTCATCCAGCATTTTGTATGTGTTGCTTTGCTTTTTTTTCATTATGTTTTTATATCAGTACAATGTTTGTAACAAAGGGAGAACTACTATAATTGACATCACTATTGCAGGGAAGCTTAATGTTAAAAAAAAGCCATTCTTAAGAGATGGAGAGATAGAACTGAAAGAAAACTTGGGTGGATTGTAACAGCAATATAAATGAATCCCAGCAGACTAAATAAAATAAACTCAGAGGACACTTTTTTTTAAGTACACTACACCTGTACACAAATTTGTTCATGCAAATATCTAACCAGCCAATCATATGGCAGCAACTCAATGCATAAAAGGATGCAAACATTGTTGAGAGGTTCAGTTGTTCCACTGAATGTGTAAGAAATATTAGTTAAGTGACTTTAACCATGGAATGATTGTTGGTGCCAGATGGGGTGGTTAGAGTATCTCAGAAACTACTGATCTCCTGCGATTTTTAATACACAACTGTCTCTACAATTTACAGAGTATGGTGCAAGAAACAAAAGAACATCCAGTGTAGCAGTTCTATTGGCAAAAATGCCTTGTTAATGAAAAGGGTCAGAGGAGAACGGTCAGATTGGTTTAAGTTGTCAGGAAGGTGACAGTAGCTCAAATAACCTTGTGTTACAACAATGGTGTGCAGTAGAACATCTCTGAACACACAACACAGTGGACCTTGAAGTGGATGGGCAACAGCAGCAGAAGACCAGAAACATGCACTTAGAGGCTACTTTATTGGCTACAAGTAGTACCTAATAAAGTTTCCACTTAGTGTATACAGTTGGCATTAATGATAAACAAACTGTGCACTTACACTAGATACTGGGCAATCAATCAATTTACCTGAAAAGGACATTATCTCTGAATTCAGATTTCTAGCCATTTAGTGCTTAATTTCTGACTGGATTCACTGAGTAAGTTTGGATTAATTCCCAGTCTATTAAGGTTGTATCTATGTCAAGGAGATAGCTAATAAACTATTTCTTCCCCTCTACACTGCCAATTTTATAAATAAGAGAGAATCTGGATAGATATCTTTTCTATCATATTATTCTGGCTTCTTGATCTGGAATATTGCATACATGACATTGCTTTGACTGGAATTTTGTGATCTGTTTTTAAGAGCAAAGCTACCATTGGGCAGAATTATATCAGAAGTGGAAAGGAGCTTTGTTGTGCATTTAATGTATGCCTAATCAGCACTTAGTTAAAGTGATAGATATTAACTGAATGGTCTTGTAATGTGAGTGTAATTCCTTTCAGCCTAGAAACAATGGTAACATTTTTGCTTGATTAGCCGTCAGCCAAGATTGAATGGCAGAGCAGACTTGATTGCCTTAGTCTGCTTCTATATCTTCTTGTCTTATAACCTTTCATCAGAACCAGAAAAATTAGAAATAAAACTTGTGTTGTGATGACGGGCTATTGACCTGAAATGTTAACTGCTTCCATTTCGAGATGCTTGCTCCAAGGACAATTCATCTTTGGCCTCCCAGGCTGTTCTTCGGAATAGGACTATCTACAAGAGGTCTTATCTGACAAATTTGACTGAGTTTTTTCTAAGTGTAACATAATACACTCATGGCCACTTTATTAGATACTTTCTATTCCTGTTAAGTTGGCCACTGAGTGTATGTTCATGATCTGCTGCTGCTGTAGCCCATTCACTGCACACCACTGTTGTAACATGTTTATAGAAACATAGAAACATAGAAAATAGGTGCAGGAGTAGGTCATTCGGCCCTTCGAGCCTGCACCGCCATTTAGTATGATCATGGCTGATCATCCAACTCAGAACCCTGCACCAGCCTTCCCTCCATACCCCCTGATCCCTTTAGCCACAAGGGCCATATCTAACTCCCTCTTAAATATAGCCAATGAACTGACCTCAACTGTTTCCTGTGGCAGAGAATTCCACAGATTCACCACTCTCTGTGTGAAGAAGCTTTTCCTAATCTTGGTCCTAAAAGGCTTCCCCTCTATCCTCAAACTGTGACCCCTCGTTCTGCACTTCCCCAACATCGGGAACAATCTTCTTGCATCTAGCCTGTCTAATCCTTTTAGGATTTTATACGTTTCAATCAGATGCCCCCTCAATCTTCTAAATTCCAACGAGTATAAGCCTAGTTCATCCAGTCTTTCATCATATGAAAGTCCTGCCATCCCAGGAATCAATCTGGTGAACCTTCTTTGTACTCCCTCTATGGCAAGGATGTCTTTCCTCAGATTAGGGGACCAAAACTGCACACAATACTCCAGGTGTGGTCTCACCAAGGCCCTGTACAACTGCAGTAGTACCTCCCTGCTCCTGTTCTCGAATCCTCTCGCTATAAATGCCAGCATACCATTCGCCTTTTTCACTGCCTGCTGTACCTGCATGCCCACTTTCAATGACTGGTGTATAATGACACCCAGGTCTCGTTGCACCTCCCCTTTTCCTAATCGGCCGCCATTCAGATAATAATCTGTTTTCCTATTTTTGCAACCAAAGTGGATAACTTTACATTTATCCACATTAAATTGTATCTGCCATGAATTTTCCCACTCACCTAACCTATCCAAGTCACTCTGCATCCTCTTAGCATCCTCCTCACAGCTAACACTGCCGCCCAGCTTCGTGTCATCCGCAAACTTGGAGATGCTGCATTTAATTCCCTCATCCAAGTCATTAATATATATTGTAAACAACTGGGATCCCAGCACTAGGCCTTGCGGTACCCCAATAGTCACTGCCCGCCATTCTGAAAAGGTCCCGTTTATTCCCACTCTTTGCTTCCTGTCTGCCAAACAATTCTCTGTCCACATCAATACCTTACCCCCAATACTGTGTGCTTTAAGTTTGCATACTAATCTCCTGTGTGGGACCTTGTCAAAAGCCTTTTGAAAATCCAAATATACCACATCCACTGGTTCTCCCCTATCCACTCTACTAGTTACATCCTCAAAAAATTCTATGAGATTCGTCAGACATGATTTTCCTTTCACAAATCCATGCTGACTTTGTCCGATGATTTCACCACTTTCCAAATGTGCTGTTATCACACCTTCGATAACTGACTCTAGCAGTTTCCCCACCACCGATGTTAGGCTAACCGGTCTATAATTCCCTGGTTTCTCTCTCCCTCCTTTTTAAAAAAGTGGGGTTACATTAGCCACACTCCAATCCTCAGGAACTAGTCCAGAATCTAAAGAGTTTTGAAAAATTATCACTAATGCATCCACTATTTCTTGGGCTACTTCCTTAAGCACTCTGGGATGCAGACCATCTGGCCCTGGGGATTTATCTGCCTTTAATCCCTTCAATTTACCTAACACCACTTCCCTACTAACATGTATTTCCCTCAGTTCCTCCATCTCACTGGACCCTCTGTCCCCTACTATTTCTGGAAGATTATTTATGTCCTCCTTAGTGAAGACAGAACCAAAGTAATTATTCAATTGGTCTGCCATGTCCTTGCTCCCCATAATCAATTTACCGGCTTCTGTCTGTAGGAAACCTACATTTGTCTTAACCAATCTTTTTCTTTTCACATATCTATAAAAGCTTTTACAGTCAGTTTTTATGTTCCCTGCCAGTTTTCTCTCATAATCTTTTTTCCCCTTCCTAATTAAGCCCTTTGTCCTCCTCTGCTGAACTCTGAATTTCTCCCAGTCCTCAGGTGTGCCACTTTCTCTGGCTAATTTGTATGCTTCTTCTTTGGTATTGATACTATCCCTAATTTCTCTTGTCAGCCACGGGTGCACTACCTTCCTTGATTTATTCTTTTGCCAAACTGGGATGAACAATTTTTGTAGTTCATCCATGCGATCTTTAAATGCTTGCATTGCATATCCACCGTCAACCCTTTAAGTGTCATTTGCCAGTCTATCTTAGCTAATTCATGTCTCATACCTTCAAAGTTACTCTTCTTTAAGTTCAGAACCTTTGTTTCTGAGTTAACTATGTCACTCTCCATCTTAATGAAGAAATTCCACCATATTATGGTCACTCTTACCCAAGGGGCCTCTCACGACAAGATTGCTAATTAACCCTTCCTCATTGCTCAATACCCAGTCTAGAACAGCCTGCTCTCTAGTTGGTTCCTCGACATGTTGGTTCAAAAAACCATCCCGC
Source organism: Mobula hypostoma (assembly GCF_963921235.1). Classification (NCBI taxonomy): domain Eukaryota; kingdom Metazoa; phylum Chordata; class Chondrichthyes; order Myliobatiformes; family Myliobatidae; genus Mobula; species Mobula hypostoma. Next base: position 37,043,534 of record NC_086109.1, read on the forward strand.
ATACATTCCAAGAAATCCTCTTCCTCAGCGCCCTTACCAATTTCGTTCAGCCAATCTACATGTACATTGAAGTCACCCATTATAACTGCTGTTCCTTTATTGCACACATTTCTAATTTCCTGTTTAATACCATCCCCAACCTCACTACTACTGTTAGGTGGCCTGTACACAACTCCCACTAGCGTTTTCTGCCCCTTAGTGTTATGCAGCTCTACCCATATCAATTCCACATCTTCCCGGTTTATGTCCTTCCTTTCTATTGCGTTAATCTCCTCTCTAACCAGCAACGTCACCCCACCTCCTTTTCTTTCATGTCTATCCCTCCTGAATATTGAATATCCCTGAATGTTGAGCTCCCATCCTTGGTCACCCTGGAGCCATGTCTCTGTGATCCCAACTATATCATATTCATTAATAACAATCTGCACTTTTAATTCATCCACCTTGTTACGAATGCTCCTTGCATTGACACACAAAGCCTTCAGGCGTGCTTTTACAACTCTCTTAGCCCTTATACAATTATGTTGAAAAGTGGCCCTTTTTGATGCTTGCCCTGGATTTGTCGGCCTGCCACTTTTACTTTTCACCTTACTACTTTTTGCTTCTACCCTCATTTTACACCTCTCTGTCTCTCTGCACTGGTTCCCATCCCCCTGTTATGAACTAACCTCCTCTCGCCTAGCCTCTTTAATTTGATTCCCACCCCGCAATCATTCTAGTTTAAAGTCACCTCAGTAGCCCTCGCTAATCTCCCTGCCAGGATATTGGTCCCCCTAGGATTTAAGTGTAACTTGAGATCTTGTATTAACTTGTATCTGAGTTACTGTTGACATCCTGTCTGCTTGAACAGGTCTGGCCATTTTCCTTTCACCTCTCTCATTACCAAGGCGTTGTTGCCCACATATCTGCTGCTCACTGAATGTTTTTATTGATTTTCACTGCTGAATTGTTTAACAAGACAAACTTACGTGGGTTAAAAAAAAACTAACACATTTATTATTTACAGAATACTACAGTCATAGCTTCAGCTCGACCACATTTTATTTGGAACCTTCAGCCCACCATAAGCATGTGTGATTAGTTCACCAGTGTAACTTCTAGTTCTGGATGAACCACCCACATTGCACACTTGGAACTGAAGTTCTTTATTATGTACAGACATAACAACACATCCTCCCCCTTTAAAGAAAACAATCACAATAGTACGTCCTCATAAACCTGTGTAACAAACTGTAAGGTTTCACTGCTAATGTAATGGTTTCTCTGTAGCAGCAATGTTTAGGTTACAACTAGAGATAAAGGGGCTTTGGAATGTGGGGCTATCCAATGAGAGGAATGTTGTTATTTCTTGTGGGTCTGGAACAGCGATTTTCACAGTCTTTTGTCGGCGAGAGAAGATAAAGGAAGACACGTGTGGAGACAGCAGGTAGACCACGGGACAGAGTGGACCAAGAGCAAGGATCTGAAGGACAGTGACACAGAGGAGGTTGATGGTTGATGAATGACCATATCAGTGAGCTCCAAGGTGCACTTTTGACTTTTTCCTTAAAATGGGCCCTTTTTCTTTACTAACCCTATATTCAGATTCAGATTTATAAAGTTCAATCAGTTAATTGCATATGGTGTAATGTCGGATATTTTGCAGTGCGGATTTGTAACCAGGCAGCACATCACACAGCATCCACACAAACGAGATTTTTCAGTTAGGCGGGGCCAGCAGTTGTCTTCTCTTAGATAAACACATCCTGGCCAAGCCTGAGAGTTACACCTGCAAGACACAATAATGCTTTCCAACAAACATGTGTACATTAACTTCAATTGCAATGAGGTAATATAGTCCCTTATTCACTCAAGAACTCTCAATCAGTCTCTGAGGTGGTTTGATGATCCTTCTTGGTCTGCTGTTTGTCTCCACAGATGCATTGATTTCAATTGTTGTGTTAATAGTAAAGTCTTTTTGAGAACTCTGAACAACAAGATTATTTTTCACGTTGGCTGGCCCCTTTGGTGTACTGACAGGTGACGTGTCACAGCTATGGGTTGGAGATTGTGCTCATAGATCCACATGGTTCCTTCTCAGAGGAGTTCATCACTCTGTCTGGATTTGTTAGGAATGTGGTGCTACCTCCTCTTGGATATACCTTTGCATGGACCATGTCCTGGAACTGTGATCTCCGATTCACACTTGACCTCTGGGTTTCAGGACTGGTAGGCTTTCTGCAGTCTTGTTGTAATACTGTTTCTGTCTTTCTTTCCTTTTCTCCTTAGACAATTTGACTTTGTGTGCTCCTTTAGGTGTTGACAGACTTTTCTCACTGAGAAGTTAGTGCGTGTGCATCGACCCATCGGCATTTGGGCTGGAGAAAGGCCATTCTGCAGTGGCACACTTCTGTAAATTATCAGACTTGCGTGTAAGATTTTTGTCCAACTTGTGCCTTCTTCATAAGACCCTTCACTACCTTGACCTAACTCTCTGCTAGCCCAGTAGATTTTGGGTGATGTGAGCTTGAAGTTAAATGTTGAAATGTACAGTCATTGGCATAGGACTCACAGTCCCAGCTCAAAATTTGTGGACTATAGTTTTATACCACCTCGGTCCTATGGGGACGTGGCTTATTGTGCCTGTCAAAAGTTGTTTTTGTCATGATTGGCTCATTTAGAAACTGCATCTGATTTTTCCATTGGTTAGGTTCTGGATCTACAATTTCAAATATCCTGGGTATAAAGAGAGCACATGTGGAAGTTTCTTTCTCTTTTTCTTTGTTTAAGGCAGGAGGTGCACATACCTATTGGGAAGGTATGGTCTGCACATGCTTATATTTGTTGAATGCATGCATGCTTGTTGAATATTCAACTTTGTAGTGTCTGTAACTTGGGGAACATGAACGTTTGGTGGAATTTTTACAGTCTGAAAATAGATGATTAATATACTTACTCACAGTCAATGTTTTCTGTCTTACTTGCCAGGCTCGTGGACTTGATTCAATGTTACACTTTGATGCAGCAAGCAGTGTCTGGCTTTTTGAACAGAAATGCATTTCTATAAAAGGTCATTTAAAAGAGTCGCCCCTCTCTATGAGAGATGTAGAGACCCAAGTTGTACAGTAATAGCACAGGCTTTGCAAGTCTTGCAAACCTACTGATGGGTTATGGAATGCTGGTAGATTGGTCGAACCAATTTGATTTTACTGGGGTTGAAATAGACATCATATTTTTCCATACTTAAAGCATTGCATTTTCCCAGGAGAAAGGATAGCTAGTGGGATCCTTTCGGGCTGTTTGTAGCAATTGTAAGGCATCAGAACAAAATGATAGTGAGTCTTAAGAATGATTTGGAAAATCTCAGTCAGCGCTATATTGTTCTGAAAGAATCGCTATTGATGGCTCAAGGTAGGACTACAATGCTAGAGGATAAGAAAATAGAAATATCTTGTCAGCTAAGGAAACTGCAGCACTTAGATGCTGCACGCTGAGCAGGTTGGCTGCTGACCTTGCTAAGGTTCGAGCCATGATGAGCTGGGTGATGAGGTGGGCAGGGGGATGTGGACATCTGGCTGGATAATAAATATGAAGGAGAGAAAGTAGCATGGACTCCTCGGTTTAATCCTTGAAATGATCGCCCTCTCTCCTGCATTTCTGAAACTTTGCTGGCCAGGCCAGTGAACACACATTCCCACACCCACGACTGGGGACATTGGCCCATGGCTTCTTCCTCTCAATGGGGGGGGGGGGGGGGAGGAGGATCAGGAATATGTGGGGGATGGTACAATGGGCACCTTTAAGACAACAGAGGTCAGAAACTTCTCTACTAAGGAATTAACGAGTTTAGGAGATAGGTGCAGTCAAAAGGCTGGGGAGTCTTTGGTCACATGGTTATTGAAGATATGGGATGACAGGGGTACCAGAGTGATTCTATCTAACAGAGATATCTGTGCTTTAGGGAGCCTATCATCCCAACAGGTGATCAATAACACCTTGAGAACAGTACTTGTTTTGCCTGAGCATAATGCATCCCAATGGGATCGGGGAATGGCAGCAGTTAAACTATTAAAGAACCATTCTTTAACCGAATGGAATTTATAACTCCAAGTGGAATCGATCACAGTAGAGAGTTGCACTAAAGTTCTATGCCAATGGGTTTTTTATCACAGAATTATACGCGATAGTGATATCCCACCAGAGGATATTGAATTAATTTCTGGAATGGTAGGAAACATGGCTATGGAGGTGGTATTTCCAATAAAAGGGGTAGTGTTCTCTTTAATAGCACCAGCTGTTGTTCATCCTATAAATACAGTGATTCAATTATTACAAGGTTTAAAGAATGTAGAAGAGGGTGTGCATAGCCAGGTACGGAAATTAGATAAGCAGATGGGGAGTGGGGGGTCCTGTATGTCCCATAAAAAAATGTTTTTTTTTGTATTGATCAAAGTTGGAGTTCCAGAGGAGCAGGTAAATGGAGCTCCCCCTCCCAAGATCCAGGCAATGTGGAGGAAGCACTGTCTGGGGAAGCAGTGGAGGGAGGCTGCTGAGAGGGAAGGGTCTCTCTTCAAGCTTTCTGCAGAAAAGGGCACCATTTATCCTGTGCCAGATTCTTCACATTTCATTCAGGATTCCCTTTGCCCTGCGCTGGAGGCATTCCAAATGGTTGTGCTTGACCTTGGCCAACAATGGAAATAGGGGGAATTTAGCATATTTGTGCTTTGTTTTTGTAGGGAGGGGGCCAATTGACCTGCATCCCTCTTCCCTGCAAATAGAGTGTGATTGATACAAATGCAGAGGAATGTGAAGTATGGCCAGATGTGTCAGATTGCTTGTGTGTATGTGAGGACGATGCCTTTAAGAGATTGTGTGAACGTGTTTGGTCCAACCCAGGTGTTTTTTCATTCTGAGTTGTTCTCTGATAGGTGTCCTATTTTTCTATGAGAAATTAACTGTCTATTTTGAGTTCTTGCAGTTCCATATGAAGTTTTAAAAGAAGAGGAGTACAGCCTGGGCTTTGTGTTTTGTGTTCTAATCTGTTACTTTGTTTCTTGTGTTTGTTTAGTTAGTTACTTTGTTTTCTGTTTACTTGATCTGTGTCATGTTTATTGTCTGTTAATATTTTACTTTGTTACTTGTTTCCCATGCAATTGGTTTTAGGAATGACTCATTTCATACTGGCCATATGAAATTTGAGTTGCTGGGGTAAAAATTTGAGCAACTTTGTTCTGGGTGTGAGATGCCCACATGTCAGAGGGAATTGAGCATTTGGGTAGTGATTCCAGAAGTTTTTGTTTTTTGTATTTTTCCAGTGACTAATTAGGAACAAGTGCATTTGTATCCCCCTGCATTATAGAATGGCAAAGGGGTGAATGCTCACTTATGGTGGAAGATCCTGTGATACATTCCTTGGGATGGCATTTGAATTTGCACACTGGATCAATGGGTCAGATTGCTGAATTTGTAGGAGTACTCCTTATGACATCACAGAAGGGAAGCCACTGATATTGATCCCTTGGACAAGGAAAAGACTTGTGGGAATTATCTGGCTTCTTGGGTTTTGACATTCTTATTTGAGGGAGCTGGGAGGGAGTAAACTTCCAGCCAACATCAACCCACAGTATGGTATCAGCCTTAAGGGACTTAAGCCTTAATAGCCCTGTGGAGTGAGTGCTTTAAGGGCTGGCATTTCCCTACATACCACTTGTTTAATACGAAGATCCTGATCTTAAAGTGATTTCCCCACCTGTAGGATTGTAGGTGTAGGTCATATGTTGAGTACAGGTAGGAGGTGCAAGGTGGATGGCAAGTGGATGAACAGTATCTTGGGATGTCTGTGTCTATGCCAAATGGTGTTGTGAAGGTGGGCACTTGCTGGATGCTGAATGGCACTTACTGGGTATGCAGTTCCTAGAATACCAGTTCCTAGCATAACAGTTCCTGTGGTTCCCATAGAGTGGTGCAGTTGATATGTGGTGTTGTATATATGTCACCCAGTGCCCTAGACAAGCACCTTGTCCATGCTGGATGGTAAAAGGGCTATGACGAAAGGAGGAGGTTTTGAATGAATACCTTTCTCAGCATGGAGTGTCCTGGGAGCTGATTTCAATGACCTTGGGTTACCTGCTCATGAAGGAAGGTGGAACTTCTACTATTATTGTTCAAGAATGCTGCACTTACATTCCTGATGGGTTGGGGAACATTACTTATGCAGTTGCTCACATCAGAAAGTCAGTATAGAAAATAGAACATAGAACATAGAATAGTACAGCACAGTACAGGCCCTTCGGCCCACAATGTTGTGCCGACCCGCAAACCCTGCCTCCCATATAAGCCCCCACCTCAGATTCCTCCATATACCTGTCTAGTAGTCTCTTAAACTTCACTAGTGTATCTGCCTCCACCACTGACTCAGGCAGTGCATACCACACACCAACCACTCTCTGAGTAAAAAACCTTCCTCTAATATCCCCCTTGAACTTCCCACCCCTTACCATAAAGCCATGTCCTCTTGTATTGCGTAGTGGTGCCCTGGGGAAGAGGCGCTGGCTATCCACTCTATCTATTCCTCTTATTATCTTGTACACCTCTATCATGTCTCCTCTCATCCTCCTTCTCTCCAAAGAGTAAAGCCCTAGCTCCCTTAATCTCTGATCATAATGCATACTTTCTAAACTAGGCAGCATCCTGGTAAATCTCCTCTGTACCCTTTCCAATGCTTCCACATCCTTCCTATAGTGAGGTGACCAGAACTGGACACAATACTCCAAGTGTGGCCTAACCAGAGTTTTATAGAGCTGCATCATTACATCGCGACTTTTAAACTCTATCCCTCGACTTATGAAAGCTAACACCCCATAAGCTTTCTTAACTACCCTATCCACCTGTGAGGCAACTTTCAGGGATCTGTGGGCATGTACCATGAGATCCCTCTGCTCCTCCACACTACCAAGTATCCTGCCATTTACTTTGTACTCTGCCTTGGACTTTGTCCTTCCAAAGTGTACCACCTCACACTTCTCCGGGTTGAACTCCATCTGCCACTTCTCAGCCCACTTCTGCATCCTATCTATGTCTCTCTGCAATCTTTGACAATCCTCTACACTATCTACAACACCACCAACCTTTGTGTCATCTGCAAACTTGCCAACCCACCCTTCTACCCCCACATCCAGGTCGTTAATAAAAATCACGAAAAGTAAAGGTCCTAGAACAGATCCTTGTGGGACACCACTAGTCACAATCCTCCAATCTGAATGTACTCCCTCCACCACCACCCTCTGCCTTCTGCAGGCAAGCCAATTCTGAATCCACCTGGCCAAACTTCCCTGGATCCCATGCCTTCTAACTTTCTGAATAAGCCTACCGTGTGGAACTTTGTCAAATGCCTTACTAAAATCCATATAGATCACACCCACTGCACTACCCTCATCTATATGCCTGTATATAAGATTAAGTGGGGGACTTCATTAGCTATTCCACTCCAGGATGGAGCTGGTGGCCTTTTGGGACACAGGGTGGCTGGTGGACTACTGTGGTATACTGGGAGTTGGCTATGGCTTTACAGTACTGGGTATTGTACTTTATGTTTCATATGTAACTTAGGGAGTTTACAAGGGTTATACTACTCTGAGGCTTGGAGGAGTGGAGTGTCCTGTGGGGGAGATGGCTTCTTCTGCCTGTTGAAAGTCACTTCCAATATGACTGGTTAGCTTTGAAACTGCAGCACTCTTTCCATTGGTTAGCTGCCTGGCGTCCAGTTTGAAATATCCTGGATATATAGAGAGCAAACGGTGCACATAGCCATTGGGAAGGTATGGTCTGCTCATGCTTTTAGCTAAGTAAATTTTCAGCTTTGTAATATCTGTAACTTGGGGAACTTGAATGTTTGGTTGAATTTTTACTGTTTGTAAATAAATGATTAAAATACTTATTCACAATCAGTGCTTCCTGTCTCACTTGCCAGACCCGTGAACCTGATTTAACATTACAACCTCACATAGTATTCCATGCCTCACAAACACAGCTTTGAGGAAGATGATGAACCACTTTGCTGGATGTTGATTGCAGTGTTGCAACCTCTGCATAATTGGAGAAGTGGTCTGTTACACCAATGTGATTCTTTCCATTACATTCAAACAAATCCACTCCAACGTTGAAGTGCGTCCTGTCTGTTAAACAGTGTGGTGTAAACAGTTCTGCTCACTGCTTTGGTCCATAGGTCAGACATATCCCACATGAAGCAATGGTCTTGCAGATGTCTTGGTTAATTCTTGGATAATACATCGCTTCACGAGCTCTTTGTTTACATTTCTCCTCACAAAGATGCCCTTCATGTATTTTCTGGAGTATTTTGCTGCGTAGCATCACAGCAATCACAAAATCTGCTCCCTTTGAAAACCATATCTTCCACTACTGACAGTTGAGCTCCACATGCCCAATAATCCTGCATACACATTGGACATTCGTTTTTAGTTGCTGGCCATCCTTTCTGTATTGTCTCTGAGTACTTTCATTGTTTTGTGTGTCTCTGCTACCGTCCTAATCTTCTATGTTCTATCGGAAATACTGGAATGCAGGCAACAATTATGTCAACATAGGCCTGTATGTCGGTGTTGATCTCTTGGTCGCTATTTTCTTTCTTGCTGACTGCTCAAGACAATGCATCAGCAGCAAACATATATTTTCTCGAAGTGTAAATCATCTTCATGTCATATTTCTGAAGCCTTATCAACATGCACTGTATCCTCATGAGACAGTCATTCAGCGGTTTGGACTTAATAGAGACCAATGGTTTATGGTCTGTCTCCACTTCGAATGCTTGTCCGTAGATGTACTGATGGAGCCCTTCATGTGCATATGTGCTGACGAGAAGCTCTTTCTCTACTTGTGCATAGTTTGCTTCCATCCTTGTTAAAATCCTTGATGCATAGGCCACAGGTTGTCATGTGTCATTATACTGCTGCAGTAGTGCTGCTCCAAGGCATCAGCTGAGATCCTAGTACACCTTTCCAGAGCATAAAACTTCAGCTCTTCAGTTAGGACTCTTTTCAACCTCTGGAAATACTCTTCCATTTTGTGAGACCAAATCTATTCATTTCACTGCTCAATGAGTGACCCAAGTGGTGCTGACACTGTAGGTAGTCAAGGGATGAACTTAGCCAGGTAAGTCACCACCCCCAGGAAATTTCCCACCTCCTCTTTGTTATGGGGCCTCTCTATGTAATCATTGGCTGATGTCTATCTTGTGTCAGGCTTCACTCCCTCTTCTAATATGACATCTCCAATGAAAGTCAGTGTCTTAACACCAAACTCACATTTCACTTTATTTACTTTTAAATTGACATTCCGGGGCATGTCTAGCACTTGTCTCAGTTGTGCATCATGTTTTTTCTTTGTGGACCCCCATGTTATCCATCATGGTGTCAACACCAGGTATGCCCTTAAATATCATGTGGATGGTCTTGTGGTGGACTTCTGGTGCAGACAGGATCCCATATGGTAACCGAAGAAAGCAACATCTTCCCCTGGTGTGTTATAACTGCAACAGACTCGAACTTGCCTCATCAAGCTTCATCTGCCAAAACCCAGACGATGCATCAAATTTGCTAAACTATTTGGCATCTGCAAACCAGGACATCATCTCTTCCTGTGTTGGCAATTTAAAATGCTCTCTCTTGATGGTTTTATTAAGATCTCTTGTGTTTAGACATATCTGTAATTCTCCATTTTTCTTTCACACAATGACCAGTGATTTCACCCAATTTGTTGGTTCTTCAATTTTCTGTATGACAGTTATCCGTTCCGTGTGTGCTAGTTCTTGCTTGAGTTTGTCTCTAAGTGCAAAATGGAACTTTCTTGAATGCATGTACAACAGGAGCTATTGTCTCATCTACATGAATTTTGTGTACACCACGTAAGCATCTAAGCCCCTCAAAGACATCTGTGTACTCTTCCATAAGTGAAGTGTGGTCATTTTTGGTTTGTGAAGCCACTACAAAAACTCTTTTCACCAGGTTAATCTTTTCACATGCACTGAAACTTAATACTGGCTGTACTCTCTTTTCTACAACCAGTAGATGTGCATTTTGTTGCTGCCCCTAGTGCTTGCAGGTCACTATACAGCCCCTCTTTACAGATTTGTTCTCTCCAGTATAACCTGTCAATTTTAATTTCACTGAGTAAATCTTACTCTTTACCTTGAGAGTCTTACATCATTCCTAGACAACAGGTTCACCTGGGCTCTGGTGTCAAGCTTTAATGGAATTACTGTCTAATTCACAGTCACTGGAACAATTCATTCTGTTTTTCCAGCAGTCTTCAAAGAATCTACAAAATCTTCCTCCATTTCCTCCTCAACCATGTGTGCCTTTCTCTTGGTAGTCCCAGCTTTGCAAAACCTTGCAAAATGATTCTTCTTCCCACAATTATTTCAGGAATTTTCATGAGCAGGACATATCTTTGAGATATGCCAACCTCCACATTTACTGCATCTGCTGCTTGACCTATCACTTTGGTTTGCTGTTGCTTTGGGAACTGCCTTGTGCTCTGCCCCCCTGCTTTTGCAGCATGCACTGTTACTTCTGCTCTGTGCAGCTCTTTACCTTATGCTCATGTGGTCTCCACTTCCCTACGCATATTCACAGCCTTTCTAGCATTAAATCTTTTTCACGGAGAAGGCTTTATCAAAGTCCATTATCCAGGATTTCACAGACTATTCAATCTTTAACCAGTGAGTCTCTCAAATCTCCAAGCTCAACAGGACTTACTCAATATGAGAAGCACAGCTAACGCATTGGTCAAAGCTAACACCTTGTTTCTGTTCACAGGAAAATAATTTATATCATTCAAATGTGGACAAAATACTCCTCAAATTTGGTCATCAGAGTGTCTAATTTAAAGTCTGTCCCATCAACTTGAAAGCTGTTATAAATGCCCAAAGCATCTTTGCCAATTACGTGTAGAAAGATAGGCACTTCCAATTTTTCCTCCACCCTGCCGGCTCTACTCGCCACTAATTATATTTGAATCCTTGTTTGAAGTGTTTCCAATGATCAGCTAGATTGTTGGTAAGCAGCATTGATGTGGGAGGACTTATATTATCCACTGAGGGGATTTTTCAGTTCACCAAAAAATTGAGATGTGAGTCTTCGACACAGAGTGCTCTATCACTGGCAACTTCTCTCCAGCGGTACCTCGCGCCTCTTTCTTGGTCACTCACGGTACTCAGTTACACTTTGTCCTTAGACCTCGCACTGAATTCTGACAGTATGTTATTGTTTGTTCTTTAACAAAGGTGAACTTGTGTGGGTAAAAAAACACCACATTCACGATTTATAGAATACTTTGGTCATGGGTTCAGCTCAACCACATTTTACTTAGGACCTTCAGTCTGCTAAAAGCGTGTGTAAGCCGTCCACTAACACCACTTCCAGTTGTGGGTGAACCAGCCACATTTCACACTAAAAACTGAAGTTCTTTGTGGTGTACAGACATAATAACTCAGCACAATTCTCTGAACACTCCAGAGACTGCTGTGCATGAAAATCCCAGGACATTAGCAGTTTCTGAGATAATCAAACCACCCTGTATGGCATCCACAATCATTCTGCAGTCAGTCACTTAGATCACATTTCTCCTCATTCTGACATTTATTCTAAACAACAATTGAATGTCTTAATAATGGCTGCATGCTTTTGTGATTGAGTTGCTGCCGTGTTATTGGCTAAATAGATATTTGCAATAAAGAGCAGGTGTACATATATATCTCATAAAGGTGGCTACTGGGTTTACATATATTGATAAGGGCATTGAGTTTGATATAGCATAGATCGATACTGATAAGATGATACATGGGAAACTGATTTGAAAGCTAAGAGCCCATGGAATGAGCCAATTTGAGAAATCGCATGGTGATAGGAAGCAGAAGATAATTATTGAAGATTGACATTGAAATCTGAATCCTATAATCAGTGGTGTACCTCAATGATGGGTATTGACATCACCGATATCTATTAATATACATAAATATCCTGGATATGAATGGAGCAAGTATGGGTTAACTGCTGACAGATGACTGGTGATATTGTAGATAATGAGGTAGTCTTCAATTCCAGAACAATATTGATCAATTGGTAAGATGGGCAAAAGAATTTAATCCTGAAAACATGAGGTATTATGATTTGAAATTACTTGTAACTCCAGAATAGAATCATAAATGATAGGACTTCCTGGGTATTAGGAAGAAAAGGAAATTTTGTGTCTATATCAGCTATTATGTACAAGTCCAGCTGACATGAAAGAGGAAGGATATAAATGCGCTGGAGAGAGTGCAAAGCATATTCAGAGTGTTGTCTGGGCTGAAATGTTTCAAACGTGAGGAGAATCTAAATATTCTATGTTATTTATTTTTACAGTAAAGAAGTGACATGATTGAGGAGCACAGTGTTATGCGAGACATAGATATGGTTGATGGTGCGTTAGAATCGTCACCTGAGGAGAGGTCCCCATAACCAGAAGGTCTTAAAGTAAGGGTGAGAAGATTCAAAGGGAATTTGAGGAAGGTATTCTGTCATCTAGAAATTTGGATCTTATTGCCTCGGGTGGAGGCAGAGGCAGGTACAAAGATTTAAAAATATTTAAACAACCATTTCAAATACCATGACATAGAAGGCTATTACAGGAAGGTACTTGATGGCTGTCGTACACATGGTGAGCTGAATGACCTGTTCTTGTGTTGTATAATTACATGATATTATGAGATATTACCTGACCAGCTGAGTAGTTTCGCATTTTCTGGGGTTTTTTTCAGATTTTCTGCAGATTTTTGATAGTTGTTGTGAATGAGATGGGCTAAAGGAGCTGTTTCTATATTGTATGACTCCATAATTCTGAGCTGAGGAGCAGCATTTTCTGGTTTAGTTTTCCAGGACCTGCAGTTTTCTTCTGTGCTTTTCACGTTGCATTTGTTTTTGTCTCATGTTTTCTCCTTATTTGCAAAGCCTCACCCATCTCAGAAGTGTCAGTGTTTTTAACTTAAGAACCTGCCAACAATATTTTCTAAAGGAATACATTTTTTCCCATCAGTGATGTTAGACAAGACATCCCTGGATCTAATACCAGTATTTTACTTTTACTATACTTCCAGGTGCAGATACCACAAAGAAAATATATTTGCATAGCTTATTCCAAGGAGACAAGACATACATAACAAAAACAAAACCCAGCATTGAAGTAATTGGAAAAAAATATCTGACAGCTTTGGTTACAAATGGAATTGACTTTTTAAATGTTACAGTTTATTTATTCTTTTTGCAAGCTTGATTTAAGTGCATGCAGTTTAATACAACTGATGTGGTTAGATTTTGTTTTAGACATCATTCTTTGTGATAAAGTATCCTCATGCAAAGAAAAACATTAAACTCATTAAACTTAAGGTTACAAATCTTCCAGCTAATTAGGCACCATGGAAGTGATTTACAGGCAGCAGCTGGGAAGTAAGGATTTTTTTTTTGCTTTATTGGGAAAGGGGAAAGGGGAAGGGGGGAGGGTGCAGAAACTGATATGTATTTCAGAAAGTCATCAGCATAATAAGAACAGGAAATCTCTTGTGCCCAGTCTGTGGCAATGGCATTGCTCCTGCATATTGATTCTTTGTGCTCTTTGATACCCAAAATACAAAAATGAGCACTGGATAAAAGCAAAGCTTAAAGAAAATAGAGCACTTTTTTCAGGTTCCTTCTCTAAAATTCATTAGAAATTAGGAAAAACATCTCGCTTGTATGTTCTAGCTTAATAGCAACTTAATTAGTGAATGTTACGCAATAAAAGATTTAAAAGTTAAATTTTTAACCTCCCATACTGTGGAGCTCTGAGAAAGAGATCTGTTTTGTCTATATCACCTATATCACCTATATCACCAGTAGCCAGTGTGAACCACAAACCCCTTAGTTTACCATCACATTTTCCTACATTTAACTGAGAAATAGTGAGACAGAAGAACTGGTCTTCATCCTCAATAGTAGATGAGCCACCTCAGAACGTGTGAAACAAGACAGCAGCATACCTCTTAGTCAAATAATGCCCTTTCAACTTTGGGAGAGTAACGAGCATTAGCCAAACCAATACTTTTCCCCAAGAATGTAGTATTTCACACAGAGCTAAAGGTGGACATTGAAGTGAGTGCAACTGTATACTAAACGTAAAACGTAAAGCACTACCACTTGTGCACAGCAATTCCACTACTGACTTACAATGAATTTTCTGGGCACAAAGTTTAGTTGCACAACTGACAATTAATCTCAATAAGATTCCCTAAAGTCCTAGAACCATTGAACTTCAGCACAATTTATGGCTGTTCAGACCAATGTACCTGTGATAATTGTCCAAATAAAACACATCTTCTCATTGCCCCACAGTAATACTCTTTAAATACATGCCCAATTGTTCTTTTCAGTCTTTCATCATTTCAGATCATATATGTGTGAAATATTGTCTCTTTTCTTCCCTCCAAATTCTTCTTAAGATTTTTTGTAACTATATGACCATTCGTTATTGACCCACTTGCTAAATGCAAATTTGAGCCTACCTGCTTGATTGTGATTCTGGGTTACTTTAAATTCCTCCAATAGGCTTTTGTCAATCTTTTCCGCTCTGGGGGAAAGAATTCTAGATACTATATTCCTTAAGTTATTCACCTCATTCTCCTTTCTGAGGCTTGCATATTCCTCCAAAAGCGTGGTGTCCAAAGCAGAATGCAACAGTCCAGGTGATCCTGTGTGAGGGAGTTGCAACTGTTAGCAAGGCTTCCTTTTTTATCTATCCATTAACCCTATTGACAAAGCCAAACTGCATATACCTTATGAAATTGTTCTGCCATCTTTAAAAATCTTATGAATATTCATATTCATACTCCTGTGTATATCTAAAAGTTGAAACAGTTTGATTTTTTTTCTTGCAAAGTAAATAATTTCATATTCATCTGGATAACTACCTATTTCAGTGGTCACATCAAAGAAAACTTAAAGTTTGTGTCCCTTCTACTCTATTACAGATATTTTTGTGCATTACATGAAAAAAAACTTGTCTTGTGCCAATGCCTGGGATATTCTGCTAGAGACTTCACTTTGACAGAAAAATATCTGCTTACCAGAACCTTCTGTCTCCCATCCTTTGGCATAAGTTATTGTTGTCCCTTCAATGCCAAATGTTCCTATCTTTGAATAAATCAGTTGTACCATACTTCATCCAATGCCTTTTTCCAGATGTATGTCTGTTTTATTAAAGAACTCTTTTAGAGTAGTCAGATGTAATTTGCTATAACAAATACTTACTGCCTCATCCATATTAGTCTTTGTTTGTTTAATTGAGAATTGATTTACCCTTTGTGATGTTGTCTCACTCTTTATGTAATTGCTCATTGACCTGCACTAGTTTTTCACATTGTTATGTGTTCAATTAGATTGGAACTTTTGTTGTTCTTCAAATTCCCATAACCATTTTCAGATCTTAGGAGAACTGAAAGATTAGTATCATAGTTTATTCTTTCACAATTTGGTAATTCAATATCAAAAGCTCGAAGGTTCAAAAGTTCGTTTTATTATCAAAGAACACAGCTCTGAAATTCTCAGTTCTCCGGGTAGCCATGAAACTAAGAAAGAAAAGAAAGACAACACAATCATCAACCCCTAAATCCCATCTCACCGCAAAAAAAAATGAACAAAAATAGAACAGGCACGTCAACCCCCAAATCCTTCCCCTCACACAAAAAAACAAACAAAAACAGAATGGAACAGAACAATATCTGTCCTTCCCTATCCATACTACAGTAGATTTTGTAAACAGTAATGCTACTCAACAGCTTAATTAAAGATGTGCAGTAAGTAGCTTAAGTAGAACAGACACATATTTTTGTTAAAATACATCATAACATTATTTGTGTAATTACCTGATCCTTAACCAATCTAACCTATATGTGACTTCAGACTAACTAATGTGTTTGATTCCCAGCTACCTTCCTGGTTCAAAGATAATTCAAGGGAGGCACTTAGCTGGGATGACGACAGAGCAGCAATGGCTGGAGTTTGTGGGAGCAATTTGGAAGGTGCAGGATAGATACATCCCACAGAAGAAGACATCTTCTAAAGGCAGGATGACACAACCGTGGCTGACAAAAAGTCAAAGCCAACTTAAAAGCCAAAGAGAGGGCATATAATACAGCAAAAAATAGAGGGAAGTTAAAGGATTCGGAAGCTTTTAAAAACCAACAGAAGGCAACTAAAGAAGTCATAAAGAGGGAAAAGATGGAATATGGAGGTAAGATGGCTAACAAAAATAAAGAGGATATCAAAATTGCTTCAGATAAAAAGAAAAAGTGAGGCGAGCGTAGATATCAAACTGCAGAAAAATCATGCTGGAGAGGTAGTAACAGGGGACAAGAAAATGGAGGACAAACTGAACAAGTATTTTGCATCAATCTTCACTGTGGAAGGCATCAGCAGTAACTTGGAAGTTCAAGAGTGTCGGGGGCAGAAGTGAATGAAGTTGCCAATAATAGGGAGAAGGTGCTTGGGAAACTGAAAGGTCTGAAGATACATAAACCACCTGGACCAGGTCTACACCCCAGGATTCTGAAAGAAGTAGCGGAAGAGATAATAAGTAAATAGCAATAAATAATGATAATGAAATAACAAGATAAAAGAGTCCTAAAATAAGAGTAGTTATTCTCTTTTGTTCAAGACCATGGTTGAGGACTAGTAACAGTTCTTGAACCTGGTGGTACAAGTCCTGAGGCACCTGTACCTTCTAACTGATGGAAAAAGCAAGAAAAGAGCATGGCCTGGGCGGTGAAGATCTTGATGATGGATGCTGCTTTTCTACAGCAATATTTCATGTAGATGTGTTCAATGGTTGGGAGGGTTTTACACAGGATATAATAGGCTGAATCCACTACCTTTTGTAGGATTTTCTGCTCAAAGGCATTGGTGTTCCCATACCAGGCAATAATGCCACCACTCAGCACACTTTTCACCACATATCCGTAGGTGTTTGTCAAGATTTTTGATGACATCCCGAACCTCCATAGATACCTGTGGAAGTAGAGGCATTGTCATACTTTCTTCACAATTATACTTTATGATGGGTCCAAGACAGGTCCTCAAAGATAGTGGCACACAGGAATGTAAAGTTACTGACCTCCCCACCTCTGATCATTTGATAATTATTGCCCATGGACCTCTGGTTTTCCTCTTCTGGTCTACAATCAGTTCCATGGTCTTACTGACACTGAGTGAGAGGTTGTTGTTATTACAAGACTCACAAATTTCCAATGTCTCCCCTGTGTTCTGGTTCATCACCACCTTTGATACAGCCCACAAGATGCTGGAGTCGATTGTTAAGAATGTGGATTTGGGGTACTTGGAGGCACATGATTAAATAGGCCAAAGGCAGCATGGTTTCCTTAAGGAAAAATGTTGCCTGACTAATCTGCTGGAATTCTTTGAAGAAATAACAATTAGGATAGACAAAGGAGATGGATGTTGTGTACTTGGATTTTCAGAAAGCGTTTGACAAGGTGCCACGCATGAGGCTCCTTAACCAATTAAGAGCCCATAATTTTACAGGAAAGATACTAGTATGGATAAGGCATTGGCTGATTGACAGGAGGCAAAGAGTGGGAATAAAGGGAGTTTTTTCTCGTTAGCTGCTTGTGACTAGTAGTGTTCCATAGGGGCTTCTGTTGGGACTGCTTATTTTTACATTATATGTCAATGATTTGGATGACAGAATTGATGGTTTTGTGGCTAAGTTTTGTGCAGATGATACAAAGGTAGGTGGAGAGGCTGGTAGTGTTGAGGAAGCCAGGATGCTACAGAAGGTCTTAGCCAGATTATAAGATTGCTCAAAGAAGTGGCAGATGGAATACAATGTCCGGAAGTGTATGGTCATGCAGTATGGTAGAAGAAGTAAAAGAGTAGACTATTTGTTAAAAGAAGAGAAAATTCAAAAATCCAATGTACAAAGGTACAGGAGTCCTCCAGCAGGATTGCCTAAAGGTTAATTTGCAGTTTGAGTCCATGGTGAGGAAGGCAAATGCAATGTTAATATTCATTTTGAGAGGATTAGATTATAAAAGCGAGGGTGTGTAGCCCCCTCACTGGGCTTGTATGCAAACTTAGCTCAATAGTGAACTCTGCTAACAGCCATATGACTCAACAGTGAGAAGGCCACCTTTCATAAACAATATATCACTAGAGTCAGTATGATTTGAGGCTCAACGAAACAGGAATGTCATGATGTTCTGATTAAAGAAACCTCGACTTGAGTGAATGCTGTGCAAATATTGGCCATACACAATTATTGGCCTGCAAGAAATAACAAATCATACATCGCATAAAATTGTAAACAAATATTTACTATCTGCAGGTTTATCAAACAGTTACTAAGAGAGAGAAAAGAAACAAAAGACAAAAATAAAAGTGCTGATTACAGTAAAACCAGTCTAAATGTGCACATGTCATTTAGAGCTCCTATTTTCCAAAGGTTGGGTATAACCATTACTCACGGTGCTCAATTCTCATCACCAATCACCAGTAGAGCTTTTCACCTTGGACTCCTTCATCTTGCGAAAGACTCCTTGCAATCGTCTCTTCCTGTTAGATCAAAGCCTACCGCCATCCCTCCAGATCTTCTCTTCGCTGCATCTGCCGCCAAAAGACCACAAATCGCACCAGTGTCCATCAGAAATCTCTAGAGTCTTCTCCCAATTTCACCGTCCTGATTGGGTGACACCATATTTCTAAGTTGAACAACATGCTTCCCTATCTGTAGCCGAAACAAAAACATTCTACCAGCAGGACCCACAGCTTTTCGGAAAGCCTCTAAATGAAATACCCACAGCATACCAGTAGAAATAATAATCACGGCATTGCAGATGTAATGTTGAGGCTTTATAAGGCACAGGTATAGCCTCACTTGAAGTATTGTCAGCAGTTCTGGGCCCTTTATCTAAGAAGCGATGTGCTGACATTGGAAGGGGTTTGGAGAAGCTGCACAAAAATGATTCTGGGATTGAAAGGCTTATCATATGAGTATTTGATGGCTCTAGGCCTTTACTCACAAGAATTCAGAAGAATGAAGGGGGATCCCATTGAAACCTATTGAATGTTGAAAGGCCTCGATAGAGTGGATGTAGAGAGGATGTGTCCGATAGTGGCTGAGTCTAGGACCAGAATATAGGGACGTCCATTTAGAACACAGATGAAGAGGAATTTCTTTAGCCAGGGAGTGGTAAATCTGTGGAATTCATTGCCACAGTCATTGGATAAATTTAAGGCAAAAGTTGATAGATTCTTGATTAGTCAGGGCATGAATAGTTATGGGCAGAAGGCAGGAGATTGGGAGAGAGGGAAATGGATCAGCCATGATGAAATGGCAGAGCAAACTCGATGCATCAAATAGCCTGACACTGCTCCTATATCTTATGGTCTTATGATTAAGAATAAACAGCAAAGTTGACATTGTCTACCACATCCACCCCATTTAAAAATAAAAAAAGAATTTTATTATATCAGATCAACAATTAATATGCAATTTGAAGAAAAATCTGCTATAAATTTACTAAAGGATTGTAAAATGTAAAAGAACAGAATGCTACTTGCCCTTTGTTGCGTAATTCTAAGTTTAATTTAGTGAAAAACCTGCCTCATTTATCATGGAGGAATCATCATAAAATTGCACAGCCCTATTGATCCTGTGATTTTAGACTCTGAGACTGATGTGTGAGCAGCCTTTAGGAGGGTGAATCTATGCAAAGCATTTGGCCCGGAGGGGGTACCTAACAAGTAATAAAGACCTGTACTGGCCAACTGGCTGGAGTATTCACTGAGATCTTTAACTTCTCACTTTGGCAGTCTGGTGTACCCACCTGCTTCAAGCAGCCTTCACTTATACCGGTGCCTAAAAACGAACATGGCAACCTGTTTCAATGACTATCATCCAGTAGCACTTACACCCACAGTCATGAAGTGTTTTGAGAGGTTTTAGATGAAATATATCAACTCCTGCTTGACAGACAACTTGGAACCACTCCAATTTGCCTACTAGGGCAATGTGTTTACAACAGCTGCCATTTCATTGGCTCTTCATTCAGTTCTGGAACAACTGGACAACAAAGATACATACATCAGGATGCTCTTTATCCACTACAGTTCGACATTCAATATCATCATCCCCTCAAAACTAATCAATATGCTTCAAGAGCTTGGCTTCAATATATTCCTGCCCAATTGGATCTTCTATTTCCTCACTTACAGACTCCAATCAGTTTAGATTGGCAACAACATCTCCTCCACAATCTCTATCATCACAAGTCTATCACAAAGCTGTGTGCTTAGTCCCCTGCTCTACTTGCATTATACTTATGAATGTGTGGCTAAGCACAGCTCCAACGCCGTATTCGAGTTTGCTGATAATGCCACTGTCGTAGGCTAAATCAAAGGTGGTGATGAAACAGCATACAGGAGGCAGTTTGAAAATTTTGCTGGGTGGTGCCACGACAACAGCCTATTTCTCAGTGTCAGCAAGACCAAGGAGCGCATTGTTGACTTTGGGAGGTGGAAACCAAATCTCCATAAGCCAATCCTTATTGGAGGACTGAGGTGAAGAGGAGCAGCTACTTTAAACTCCTCAGTGTTATCATTTCAGGGGACTTGCCCTGGGCCCAGTACCTAAGTGAAATTATGAAGAAAGCAGGGCAGTGCCTCTACTACCTAGGAATTCACAAAGATTCGGCATGACATTTAAAACTTTGACAAACTTCTAAAGATATGCAATGCAAGAGTATATTGTCTGGCTACATCACAGCTTGGTATGGAAACACCAATGCCCTTGAATGGAAGATCCTAGTTGAATGGAAAAGTAGCTAATATGGCTCAGTCCCTCATGGTAAAGACCTCCCCACCATCGAGCACACCTACACGTAGTGTTGTTGCAGGAAAGCAATGTCCGTCATCAGGGACAACCACCACCCAGACCATGCTCTCTTTCTGCTACTGCCATCAGAAAGGTGGTACAGGAGCCTCAGGACTCACACCACCAGATTCAGAAAAAGTTATTATCCCTCCACCATCTGGCTCTTGAACCAACGAGGATAACTTCACTCATCTTCATTTGCCCCATCACTGAAATGATTCCATAACCTACGGACTCACCTTCATGGACTCATCATCTCGTGTTCTTAATATTTATCGTTTATTTATTTATTATTATTGTTTCTTTCTTTTTGTATTTGTAGTTTGCTGTCTTTTACACATTGGTGCAGTCTTTCATTGATTCTATTATAGTTATTATTTTATTATGGATTTGTTGTGTATGCCCATTAGAAAATTAATCTCAGTGTTGTATATGGTTGCATGGTTTTCGGTCAGGTGCCAAACGCTCAGAGAGATTTGGCGGGGGGGCGGGCACCTGGCAGTTGGCCGGGGGCCGTGGTCGAGTGGTCGGCGACTTGGGCTGGCTCCCCCACCGGACTTAGTCTGGTGAGGAGGGTGTGAGGACAGAAAAAAAAGACCTGACAAAGGGCGGAGAGCTCCTTGTGAGCCAAAGGCCATCTTCCGTGGAAGAGTTTAAAGCCTCACCACGTATCTATGAATCGTATACTATGCACCTGTTAGAAGAGACATGATGAACTTGGGCACTGCACCGTGTGCCTGGACCTGCCCAGGCCTCCGCCTAAGGATGGGCCGAACTCGAAGAAGCGGCTGTGGCAGTAGGCCAACATGGCCTCGGGCTCGAGTTTGGCGGGGGTGGCGACGGGCTGTGCCACGGCGGCCATCGAGAACGAACTGGAGGAGAGGCTATACACGGTGCTGTCGCAAGATCGAAGAAGATGGAGGTGCATAGCCACCAACCCTGGATTCGGGATGGCACCCACTGACTGACTGACTGTATATGGTGACCTAAATTTACTTTGACTCCAACTTTATTGTTCAATTGGATCAAAATTAAAAATCCAGATTTGTACAAGTAAAGTGAATGGAAAAACAAAATGATTCTGATAGAATAACAGAAAAGTGGGTACTTGGAAAGATTAAAGACAGAACTGGACCACTTTCCAACACAGCGGAGATTGTCTCTGATGTCATCTGGGGATAACACATTGATCGGTTGTGGAGTCAATTGTCAGAGAGGAAAGGCATCCAGAGCTGTCAGAACCACTTCCTGCAGTCCTAGAGTCAACTCCTTCAACCACCACGGTGGAGTCTCCAGAACCTGAGATCCTTTCACAGCCACGAGTCTCACCTGCCAAGCAGAGTGACCCCCTTTGTCAGGCAACGCATTATCCCACAAGAGTAAAACGTCCTCCAGAGCGATTAAGTCTTTAGGTTGAATGGGACAATTTAAAATTTGTTATGTTGTGGATGTCTGTATAGCAGCACATACACAGTAACACAGCATCACAGTATGGAGTATATACTGTATATAAGATGATTAGAGAGCTATACATTACATATTTGAGTTGAATTATATTCTATATTGTTGGAGTTATAGTTTCTCGGGGAGGAATGCAGTGTATTTAATTTTTCAGTAATATTATAGATACATTGTTTGATTAAGTATTCTGTGTTATTCTGGGTTATATATAAGAAGAACCTGAACAGTAACACATCAAACACGTCATATGTGAATGTCTCACTAAGTGAAAGGAAAGGAAAACTAAGTAAACAAGTATCCCAGCCCCTGTGTTTTTCTTTCAATTAGATTCTGGAATTACAGAATATAAAAACTGTTTTTGCAGCAGCAACACAATGCAAGACATAAAAATTACTTTAAGTTACAAAATTAATAGAGTACAAAAGAGGTAGTTTTGATCAGTTTATAGGTTGTTCAGAAATCTGATGGCAGAGGGAAAGAATCTGTTCTTAAAATGAGAGTCTCCACGCTCCTGTACCTCTTCTCTGATAGTAGTAATGCACAGAGGACATGTTCCAGATGGTAAGGACACAGGTAAAGTTCACATACAATTTGTGTCAAGTCAAGCCAAGGCAAGTCATGTCACTTTTTTTTCGACAATACATAACTGCTGGTACAGTACACAGTAAAAATGAGACAACATTTTTCAGGACCATGGTGCTACATGAATAATACAAAAACTACACTGAACTACATAAAAAACAACACAAATCTACACTAGACTACAGACCTACCCAGGACTGCATAAAGAGTACAAAACAGTGCAGACATTACAATAAATAATAAAGAAGACAATATGCACAGTAGAGGGCAGTAGGTTGGTGTCAGTCCAGGCTCTGGGTATTATGGAGTCTGATGACTTAGGTAGATAGATAGATATACTTTATTGATCCTGAGGGAAATTGGGTTTCATTACAGCCGCACCAACCAAGAATAGAGCATAAATATAGCAATACAAAAACCACAAACAATCAAACAACAAAATGCAAACTATGCCAGATGACTTGGGGGAAGAAACTATTACATAGTCTGGTCGTGAAAGCCCAGATACTTCTGTGCCTTTTGCCAGATGGCAGGAGGGAGAAGAGTTTGTATGAGGGGTGCGTGGGGTCCTTCATAATGCTGTTTGCTTTGCGGATGCAGCGCGTGGTGTGAATGTCTGTAATGGCGGGAAGAGAGACCCCGATGATCTTCTCAGCTGACCTCACTATCTGCTGCAGGGTCTTGCGATCCGAGATGGTGCAATTTCCGAACCAGGCCGTGATACAGCTGCTCAGGATGCTCTCAATACAACCTCTGTAGAATGTAGTGAGGATGGGGGGTGGGAGATGGTCTTTTCTCAGTCTTCGCAGAAAGTAGAGATGCTGTTGGGCTTTCCCTGCTATGGAGCTGCTGTTGAGGGACCAGGTGAGATTCTCCGCCAGGTGAACACCAAGAAATTTGGTGTTCTTAACAATTTCTATGGAGGAGTCATCGGTGTTCAGCAGAGAGTGGTCATTCCATGTCCTCCTGAAGTCAACAACCATCTCCTTTGTTTTGTTCACATTCAGAGACAGGTTGTTGGCTCAGCACCAGTCCGTTAGCTGCTGCACCTCCTCTCTGTATACTGACTCGTCGTTCTTGCTGATGAGTCCCACAACGGTCGTGTCATCTGCGAACTTGAAGATGTGGCTCGAGCTGTGTGTTGCAGCACAATCGAGGGTCAGCAGAGTGAACAGCAGTGGACTGAGCACACAGCCCTGGGGGGTCCCCGTGCTCAGTGTGATGGTGTTGGAGATGATGCTTCCAATCCAGAAGCTAGTTTTTTCACCAATTTCATGGTTTCTATCAATCTGTGCGATGTCCATTTAGTGTATTCAAGGCAGGTGAACTCTGATTTGTACCTGATAATATTAAATGTTGGATATTTTATTTTTTACAAGTATTGCAGCGAATGATACTGCAGCTTTTAGCTGTTGTCTAAAATGTTTTACTGCTGATCGGCAGCAGACAATTTTAGACATGAATAATTCACTCTAGGAAAATACACTGTTTGCTACTTTTGGCCAGAATTAGTGTGAAAATTCAATGCTAAGTTATCAAGTATCACTGCAAAAGGTCACGTTTATTTGCTCCCTGCAAGCAAGCTAGAGCAGAATATTTACTTTAAATATATCAGATGAATCATGGAAAACCTGAACACAAAGCAACATATGAAACAGCAATTTTCTTATAATCGTTAGGACAGATTGATATAGCTGAAAAAAATATCCTATGAGATTTTAAGTCTATGAATGTGGGCCCAAAATATAAATAATATCAAAGGTATTGCTAAAACTACATAAATTATTGGTTAAACTGTAAATAGAATAGCATGCATAGTTTTGCATAAACAACATTACAACATAGGGCAATGCCATAAAAAGAGTACAAGATCATCTTTATAACGTGTTCTCAGCAGTGAGATGCCTTTGCTATGAAAAACTAAAACAAAATGGGATTATATTCAGTAGCCAAATAATTCAGGTGCTCAAAAGTAGGAAACGTTTTGGTGTGAGAAGACAGAAAACGCTACTTTTTGCTGTTTGACAAATTGATGACTCCACCACAAAAATCATAATTAGCTACGAAGTTCTTCAGCATGAGGCGATAAAAAAAGTTCAAGATTATTAATGAAAAGAAACAGGCAGGGGTTAGCAGGTTCTATTTAAGATCTCCAAGAAGCAGCGCTAGATTGAAACCAGGATGCACCAGGATGCAAAACAAAAGGGAAAAAGTATTTGATTAGGCAAAATGTAAAAACATGTGAAATATGCAAGGGATAGTGAATGAGTGACTCACTCCCTCAGATAAAATGAAATGTTGTGCAAAATTGTATGCTGATTATGTGGACCACAACATCAAGTGGAGATCTTGCTGGCTTTGGACAGATGGAATCAATGAACTAAAACATTGTACCATACTAGCAACATGGGTTTTAAATTCACACTTGGGGGACCATTAAATTGTTTGTAATGCCATTGAGCAACCAGCAGTTTTGAAAGGCACCAGTTAAGATGCAAAAGAAGCATGTTCCTGTTTTTAAAAAAATATTAAAGATGCTTCAGAAAAGCAAATTATCTAAGTTTCCAAATACACTCGAAAATGCTCAGTAAGTTTACCCTGTTCCCTCAGGCCATTTCAGTCAGATAATATTCTTGTTAGCAAAAATGAAAAGCATTAGAAACACACAACTGGTCTGTCCAATTGAAAGTAGAGAGACAAGTTCAGAAATTCTCAGATATGGACTCTGCAGTAAACTTAACTTCTTACTTTCAATGTTAAATCTTTATCCTAAATCTGATAAGAGTGATTGAAAGTATTTTATTTTATCAGTCTACTTTTAGCCACTGTGCACTCAAACATGCAGACGTGATTAAGTTCATTGTAAATTTACTTGAATGGAAAGATTTAAAACTCTAACAACCTCCAAAGTTGTAGAGGCATGGAATCATACATGAAATAAATGGAAGTCATTCAGCACATCATGACAACACATCAAGCTCCTAGATTCATCCAACTCCTAGTCTAGTATGGAAACTCCATGC
The DNA here is from genome assembly GCF_963921235.1 of Mobula hypostoma. Taxonomy (NCBI): domain Eukaryota; kingdom Metazoa; phylum Chordata; class Chondrichthyes; order Myliobatiformes; family Myliobatidae; genus Mobula; species Mobula hypostoma. Next base: position 37,069,552 of record NC_086109.1, read on the forward strand.
CTAGGAATGGGAAAAGTCTACATAAAAAGTTCAACACAGGAAAAAATCCTCCCAACCATTGAGTACATTTACATGGAGCGCTGCCACACGAAAGCAGCACCCCTCATCACCATTCAATCCATGATCTTTTTTTTTTGCTACTACCATCAGTCAGGAAGTACAGGAGCCTTAGGTCACATGCCAACAGGTTCAGAATCAGATTTAACATCTCCAACATATGTCATGAAATTTGTTAACTTTACGGCAGTGATACAATTAAATACATAAAGCATAAATCTAGAGGAAAACAACTGAGTTACATTAAGTGTGTAAGTCCTTAATGGTGAATGCTGCCTACCTGTGGCATCACCCCTTGAGGACATCTTGGATATTACAGAGGCTGGTACCCATGATAGAACTGACCAATTTTACAAGTTTCTGCTACTTATTTCAATCTTGTACCATAGCAACACCGCCCCCCCCACTCTACCCCATATCAGATAGCGATGCAGCCGGTCAGAATGCTCTCTATGGTACATATGTAGAAGTTTGAGTGTTTTTATGGCAAACCAAATCCCTTCAAAGTCCTAATGAACTATAGCCGCTGACTGGCCTTCTTGATGGCTGTATCAATACATTGCTTCCAGATTAGGTCCTCAATGATATCTTCTGAGTTAAGTCCTTAGTTCAGGAGTAGTTATTACCCTACAACAATCAGGCTCCCGAATCAACATGTATAACTTCACCCACCACAGCTTTGAACTGATTCCATACCCTACAGACTGACTTCCAAGGGCTCTACAACCCACGCAGTCAGTATTATTTATATTTTATTTGCACAATTTATCATCCTTTGCACATTAGCTGTTTGTCAGTCATTATTTTTCATAAATTCTATTGTACTTCTTATTTTCCTGTAAATGCCTGGAAGAAAATTAATCTCTCAGCAGTATATCGTAACATATATGTACTTTGATAATAAATTGACTCTGACATGGATTTCCAGTTCTGCAGCCTTACAGGTTATAATCTTCATGAATTTGTCCACATAACATTTCGATGTGTATAATAATGATCTCCTCTTCCCAGGAGAGGAAGAGGCCCGATTTATTTTGTCGGATTCATTGTATTATCTGGCATATCTGTACTTTTATGGGTGCATGCAGTACAGTCTGGAGAAAGTGATTTATTGGATACAGAATATAGGATAGCCTGTATTTCCCATTGGAGTAACTCTACTTGGAACCCGTGTCACTTCAACACTCAGCAAGTTTTGCTTCTTGGCACAAGCCCAAGAAGAAATTCAGTAGCTTTCTCAAACTCGCTCAGCTTGCAGCATCAAAACAGCTATGGTTCCCCAGCCTGACTCCCTGCTGAAAGCCAAGCAGCTCCTCTCCTATATAAAGATGAACCCAAAGCCACAAAATAGTCTGGGGTCAGAGAACCCAGTCTTCGAACAAATTCTGACAAAAGGGCTAATGCTTACATTCTGTATGCAGTTCATGCCTCCATTTGCTTTGATAGCTTCACTTCAGGCTCAGTCTGAGAAATTCTTTGTCCTCCTTCTTCTGAGCCTTATCTGTCTCCATGTTGATTACTGGATGTCATTGAACCTTTCATTTCCCAGGAGGGAAAGGAACCTCAGCAGAATTCAGGCTAAAAATACTCATGTGAAGCAGTGCAAAATGGAAAAAAAAGACTATTTTTGTTTGATATATTTTGCTTCTGTATCAAACATGCCAAAGCAAAGATTGAATTGCATATGGCTTCATTAATGTGTGAGTGCGTGGTGCTGGCATCGCGGTTTTATTCTGGCCTTTAGGCTATTTTTAATGCTATTGATTGAAGGAAGAATTCCCTTCCTTTTATTATTTAAAGTCTGTTGGTAATTCACTTCAGATTCCATTTATTCCCAGATGTTCTGAACAGTTGCTAAGTGTTTTATTTTTATTTCACACCAGTAGTACAAAGGCTAAATGAGAGCCTAACCCTCAACAACAAAAAAAATGTGCATGGAATCACAATGAATGGTTAGTCCATGAGCAGTGAATGTAACACAGATATTCTGAGCTCACTGCTTTTTATCTGGACAGCTGAAAGCCAGACAATGTTAACCAGATTATACTGTATACTGGCTTCACGCATCAGCAAGGGAACCATTGCCTGGTTACTTGGTAAGCCGGTCCCCACTTTGCATGTCTGCATTCCTAAAGGAAAGATGTACAGTATTGTGATTGCTGGCAGTGTTCACGTTGTCCGTCATGATGCTGAGGAGCAAAGAAAAGTGGTTGACCAGTGGTCATGTGTCAATGCTGTACTGCAAGTCTTGTTCAGAGTGAAAAGGTTTTTCTTTGTAGTTAGAGGAGAAAGCCCTGCAGAGACATGATGTGAGGTAGAAATAGAAAAAGTTGGAAACATGATTATTGGAACAATTAGCCACAATGACAAAAGTCAGCAGTTAGCTCCAAAGGTGAGGCACAGTACTGAGGTCTTATATTAGACCATAAGACAAAGGAGCAGAAGTCGACCATTCCGCCCATCAGGTCTTCTCTGGCATTTTATCATGAGCTGATCCATTCTCCCATTTAGTCCCACTCCCCTGCCTTCTCACTAATAACCCTTGATGTCCTGGCTGCTCAGATACCTATCAATCTCTGCCTTAAATAAATACACCCAATGACTTGGCCTCCACTGCCGCCCGTGGCAACAAATTCCACAGATTCGCAACCCTCTGGCTGAAAAAATTTTTTTGCATCTCTGTTCTGAATGGGCGCCCTTCAATCCTTAAGTCATGCCCTCTCATACTAGGCTCCCCCACCATAGGAATTTTGCCACATCCACTCTGTCTATGCCTTTCAACATTCGAAATATTTCTGTGAGGTCCCCCCTCATTCTTCTAAACTCCAAGGAATACAGTCCAAGAGTGGACAAATGTTCCTCATATGTTAACCCTCTCATTCCCGGAATCATTCTAGTGAATCTTCTTTGAACCCTCTCCAACGTCAGCACATCCTTTCTTAAATAAGGAGCCCAACACTGCCCACAGTACTCCAAGTGAGCTCTTACCAGTGGCAGATAGAGCCTCAACATCACATCCCTGCTCCTATACTGTATTCCTCTAGAAATGAATGCCAACATTGCATTTGCCTTCTTCACCACTGACTCAACCTGGAGGTTAACCTTAAGGGTATCCTGCACGAGGACTCCCAAATCCCATTGCATCTCAGAACTTTGAATTCTCTCCCCATTTAAATAACAGTCTGCCTGTTTATTTCTTCTGCCAAAGTGCATAACCGTACACTTTCCAACATTGTATTTCATTTGCCACTTCTTTGCCCATTCTCCCAATCTATCCAAGTCTTCTCTGCAGACTCTGTTTCCTCAGCACTACCAGCCCCTCTACCTATCTTTGTATCATCAGCAAACTTAGCCACAAAGCCGTCTATTCCATAATCCAAATCGTTGATATACAACATAAAAAGAAGCGGACGCTTGTGGAGCACCAATGGTAACTGGCAGCCAACCAGAATAGGATCCTTTTATTCCCACTCTGTTTCTTGCCAATCAGCCAACGTATGTAACTTTCCCATAATTCCATGGGCTCTTATCTTGTTAAGCAGCCTCATGTGTGGCACCTTGGATTTATCTGAAAATCCAAATATACAACATCCACTGCATCTCCCTTGTCTAACCTACTTATAATTTCCTCAAAAAAATTGCAATAGATATGTCAGGCAGGATTTTCCTTTAAGGAAACCATGCTGAGTTCTACCTATCTTGTCATATGCCTCCAGGTACTCCGTAACCTCATCCTTGACAATCGACTCCAAGAACTTCCCAACCACCGATGTCAAGCTAACCGGTCTCACTCCTTCCGAACCTTGTTCCCATTCCAACCTCACTCCTTCCGAACGCTCTGCTCTCCACTCCCTCCGCACTAATCTTAACCTTACTATAAAACCGGCCGATAAGGGGGGTGCTTTTGTAGTCTGGCATACTGACCTCTACCTTGCCAAGGCACAGCGACAACTCGCAGATACCTCCTCTCATTTACCCCTCGATCGTGACCCCACTAAGGAGCACCAGGCCATTGTCTCCCACACCTTCATCGACTTTATCCGTTCAGGGGATCTCCCACCCACTGCTATCAAACTTATAGTTCCCACACCCCACACTTCCCGTTTCTACCTCCTATCCAAGATCCACAAACCTGCCTGTCCTGGTAGACCTATTGTCTCAGCTTGCTCCTGCCACACCAAACTCATTTCTGCATACCTCGACACTGTCTTATCCCCCCTTGTTCAATCCCTTCCTACCTATGTTTGTCACACTTCTCATGCTCTGAAACTTTAAGTTTCCTGGCTCCCACCGCTTTATTTTCACCACGGATGTCCAGTCCCTATATACTTCCATCCCCCATCAGGAAAGTCTCAAAGCTCTCCGCTTCTTTTTGGATTCCAGACCTAACCACTTCCCCTCTACCACCACTCTGCTCTGTCTAGCCAAATTAGTCCTTACTGTTAATAATTTCTCCTTTGGCTCCTCCCACTTCCTCCAAACTAAACGTGTAGCCATGGGCACCCATATGGGTCCCAGCTATGCCTGCCTTTTTGCTAGCTTTGTGGAACAGTCCATGTTCCAAGCCTATACCTGTATCCGTCCCCCACTTTTCCTTCGCTACATCAACGACTGCATTGGCGCTGCTTCCTGCACACATGCTGAGCTCGTTGACTTCATTAACTTTGCCGCCAACTTTCACCCTGCCCTCAAGTTTACCTGGTCCATTTCCGACACCTTCCTCCCTTTTCTAGATCTTTCTGTCTCTAATCTCTGGAGACAGCTTATCTACTGATGTCTGCTATAAGCCTACTGACTCTCACAGCTATCTGGACTATTCCTCTTCTCGCCCTGTCTCTTGCAAAAATGCCATCCCCTTCTCGCAATTCCTCCGTCTCTGCCACATCTGCTCTCAGGATGAGGTTTTTTATTCCAGGATGAAGGAGACGTCCTCCTTTTTTAAAGAAAAGGGCTTCCCTTCCTCCACCGTCCACTCTGCTCTCAAGCGCATCTCCCCCATTTCACGCACATCTGCTGTCACTCCATCCTCCTGCCACCCCACTGGGAATAGGGTTCCCCCATGTCCTCACCTACCACCCCACCAGCCTCTGGGTCCAACATATAATTCTCCGTAACTTCCGCCACCTCCAACGGGATTCCACCTCTAAGCATATCTTTCCCTACCCCCCCCCCACTTTCCGCAGGGATCGCTCCCTACGTGACTCCCTTGTCCATTCGTCTCCCCCGTCCCTCCCCACCGATCTCCCTCCTGGCACTTATCCTTGGAACAAGTGCTACACATGTCCTTACACATCCTCCCTCACTACCATTCAGGGCCCCAGACAGTCCTTCCAGGTGAGGCGACACTTCACCTGTGAGTCGGCTGGGGTGATATGCTGCGTCCGGTACTCCCAATGTGGCCTCTTTATTTATTGGAGAGACCCGACGCAGACTGGGAGATCATTTTGCTGAAAACCTACGCTCTGTCCACCAGAGAAAGCAGGATCTCCCAGTGGCCACACATTTTAATTCCACATCCCATTCCCATTCTGATATGTCTATCCATGGCCTCCTCTACTGTAAAGATGAAGCCACACTCAGGTTGGAGGAACAACACCTTATATTCTGTCTGGGTAACCTCCAATCTGATGGCATGAACATTGACTTCTCAAACTGCCGCTAATGCCCCACCTCCCCCTCGTACCCCATCCGTTATTTATTTATATACACATAATATTTTTCTCTCTCTCCTTTTTCTCCCTCTGACCCCTCACTATACCCAGTGCCCATCCTCTAGGCTTCCCCCTCCCCTTTTCTTTCTCTCTAGGCCACCTGTCTCATGATCCTCTCATATCCCTTTTGCCAATCAACTGTCCAGCTCTTGGCTCCATCCCTCCCCCTCCTGTCTTCTCCTATCATTTCAGATCTACCCACTTTCAAATCTCTTACTAGCTCTTCTTTCAGTTAGTCCTGACGAAGGGTCTTGGCTCGAAACATCGACTGCACCTCTTCCTATAAATACTGCCTGGCCTGCTGCGTTCACCAGCAACTTTTATGTGTGTTGCGGTCTATAATTTCCTTTTTGCTTCATTGCCCCCTTCTTAAATAGCGGAGTGATATTTGCAATCTTCCAGTCCTCCGCAACCATGCCAGAATCTATTGACTTCTGAAAGATCATTGCTAATGCCTCTGCAATCTCCACAGCTACTTCCTTCGGAACACGAGGGTGCATTCCATCTGATCTGTGAGATTTATCTACCCTTAGGCTATTCAGCTTCCTGAGTGCTTTCTCTGTCGTAATTGTGACTGTGCACACTTCTCTTCCCTGACACCCTTGAATGTCCGGTATACTGCTGATGTCTTCCTCAGTGAAGACTGATGCAAAATACTCGTTCAGTTCCTCTGCCATCTCCCTATCTCCTATTACAATTTCTATCTGGCCTATATCTACTCTCATCTGTCTTTTACTCCTTATATACTTGAAAAAGCTTTTAGTATCCTCTTTGGTATTACTTGCTAGCTTCTTTTCATAGTTTATCTTTTCCCTCTTAATGATCTTCTTAGTTTCCTTTTGTAAGCTTTTAGAAACTTCCCAATCCTCTGTCTTCCCACTATTTTTTGCTTCCTTGTATGCCCTCTCCTTTGTTTTAACTTTGGCTTTGATTTCTCTTATCAGTCACGGCTGCATCATTTTTCCATTCGAAAATTTCTTCTTTTTTGGAATATATTTGTCTTGCACCTTCCTCACTTCTCGCATAAATTCCAGCCACTGCTGCTCTGCTGTCCTTCCCACTAGTGTCCCTTTCCAGTCAACTTTGGCCAGTTCCTCTCTCATGCCACTGTGATTTCCTTTACTCCACCGAAATACTGACACATTGGATTTTAGCTTCTCTTTCTCAAATTTCACAGTGAACTCAATCATGTTAGGATCACTGCCTCCTAAGGGTTCCTTCACCTCAATCTCTCTAATCACCTCTGAGTCGTTACACAATACCCAATCCAGTACAGCCGATCCCCTAGTGGGCTCAACAACAAGCTGTTCTAAAAAGCCATCTCGCAGACATTCTACAAATTCTCTCTCTTGAGATCCACTGCCGACCTGATTTTCCCAATCCACTGGTATCATAACACTGCCCTTCTGACTAGCCTTTTCTATCTCCTGTTGTAATTTGTAGTCCACATCATTGCAGCTGTTAGGAGGCCTGTACATAACTGCCATCAGCGTCCTTTTACCCCTGCAATTTTTTAGCTCAACCCATAAAGGTTCTATACCTTCTGATCCCATGTCACCGCTTTCTAATGATTTAATATCATTTCTTACCAATAAAGCCATGCTCCCCGCCGCCTACCTGCCTATCTTTCCGATACACCATGTATCCGTGGACGTCCGGCTCCCATAGACATGCATCCTTTTGCCACGTCTCAGTGATGGCCACAATATCATATCTGCCAATCTGTAGCTGTACGACAAGATCATCCACCTTATTCCTTATGCTGCGTGCATTTAAGTATAACACCTTAAGACCAATATTTGGTATTTTTTGCTTTGATTGCACTGCAACCTTATTGCACTGCAACTCATCCCAATGGCTGCAAATTTGCCCCATCACCTGCCTGTCCTTCCTGACATCTTTACTGCTCATTATCTTAGATTTATTTCTGTTTTCCCCTTCCTCCGCTCTATCATTCTGGTTCCCATCCCCCTGCCAAATTAGTTTAAACCCTCCCTAACAGCTCTATTAAACCTTCCCGCCAGGATATTGATCCCCTTCGGGTTCAGATGTAACCCGTCATTTTTGAACAGGTCGTACTTCCCCCAGAAGAGATCCCAATGATCCAAGAATCTGAAGCCCTGCCCCCAGCACCAGTCACTCAGCCACACATTCATATGCCTGGTCCTACTATTCTTGCCCTCGCTAGCACATAGCACAGGTAGCAATCCTGAGATTACTACCCTGGAGGTCCTGCTTCTCAGCTTCCTTCCTAACTTCCGGAAATCTCTCCTCAGGACCTCCTCCCTTTTCCTATCTATGTCATTGGTACCAACATGTACCAAGACAACTGGCTGCTCGCCCTCTCCCTTCAGAATATTTTGGACCCGATCCGAGACATCCAGTACCCTGGCACCTGGGAGGCAACACACCATGCGGGTATCTCTATCAGGCTCACAGAATCTCCTGTCTGTTCCCCTGACTATGGAATCCCCTATGACTACCACATTCCTCTTCTCCCTCCTTCCCTCCTGCACAACAGTGCCAGGTTCACTGCTGGAGATCCGGTCACCGTAGCCGTCCCCTGTCAGGTCATCCCCCTCAACAGCATCCAAAACGAGATACTTGTTGCTGAGGGGGGCAGCCACAGGGGTGCTCTCCACTATCTGGGCATTTTTCTTCCCTCTCCTGACAGTCACCCAGTTTTCTGACCCCCGTAGCCTAGGGATGACTACCTCCCTGTAGCTCCTGTCTATCACCTCTTCACTTTCCCTGACAAGCAGTAGGTTATCAAGCTGCAGCTCCAGATCCCTAACAGGGTTTCTGAGGCGCTGCATCTCGGTGCACCTGGCACAGATGTGGCCATCAGGGAGGCTGGAGGTCTCCCAGGATTCCCACATCTGACACCCTGAACAAGCACTAACCCTGCAGGCATGCTACCTAATTCAACAGGAATGAAACAAGGAAAAATAAGTCTACTCACCCACTTACCTCGCCAAACACACAAACTTTTTAAACTGTTAGCTTGTACCATTAGCTGTGTGAGTCCCTCTGTTCCTCTGTCTGTCCAGGCAGATTCGTTAAGGGAAAAAAAAAATTGGTGCCTCGCTCTCACCTCTCCCCTTTTCTGCCTAAGCCCATTGAGCCAAAGCCCTACACTCTGCTACCACTCATTCTGCTGCCCGCTCCAAGCTGTATAGGGCGGTCTCCTTTTTAAACTTTCCATACTGTCCTGTCTATGTCACATGCCTGTGCAGTCTCGTCCTTCTTGAACTCGAAGAAGTTTTTTTAAAAAGTGCCTTCTTCAGAATTCAGCTCTCACGCCGCTCTTCTTGTCCCAATCCAAGAAACAGCCGTTGGAAGTCCCTTTCCTTTTTAAACTCTCCATGCTGTCCTGTCTACATCACACGCCTGCGCAGCACAATTAGACAATGTCCATGGGTACATGTTCCCAATGCCACTGAATATCTGAAGGCACTCAATTCCTCATCACTTGTTTCTAGCAGCCTTCTCAAACTCCACATTCTCCACATCTTGTGCACATTGCTAACCATTCATCCCTGCCAACTATGCCACCTGTATAAATGGTACAACACTACTGATACCCTCACAGTAGAATTGGTACACAATTGGCTACTGTAACAAATTGCAAAGGGTGAGGCAAATGTGCATGACCCATCTCCAGCAGAGGAGAGAGTGTTGACTGTTGTCAATATTGAGGTTTTTATTGAGCTAAGGCTGCCATCAATCAAATGATTGCATTGTCATTCTATATTCTCCTATAAAAATGCTACTTTTCTTTTCGACCCTCCTGAACCTCTATTTGCAGAATACATAACCATACTCCTCTGAATTCCCTGTCAATTTGCTTCAGAACCTTAGTTTTCTTATTTCTCCATTTAAAATACTCCACAACTAGGTTATTGGAAGCCAGTGGATGAATGGGAAGAGGAACAAAAGAATGTAGAACATTTTCACTCATTCCCACTCACAGGTCCTGATAAAGGGTTTCAGCCCTAAATATTGACTGCTTCTTGCACTCCATAGATGCTGCCTGACCTGTTGAGTTCCTCCAACATATTGTGTGCATTGCTCTGGATTTCCAGCAACTGCAGAATCTCTTGTACATAGATACTGATATTGTACATAATTTTGAAGATTAGGTTAGATTATGCTAGATTATATTAGGTTAGGAGGTGTCATGTTGGTGAGATCCACAGGTGCTGAGATACTGGCCACGTGGACTCCAACTGGAACGGAGACAGTAAGGAGCAGTTGCCAGCTCACAACACACACATTGATCTGTCAAAAGCACAGATGAGGACATTGAGGAGCCTAGATTCAGAAGAAAGCTGATGGCAATCACACCAGAGTTTCTGGCGCTTTGGGAAGACTGCCATATAGCCGGTTATAAAGAGGTCTGGCACGATGATGGCGCAGGAGTTATGTGGAGCTTGTAACTTATCCTTTCAAGTATGGAGATGGTTGTACCTTCATCAACACAGTTGCAGACCTAGGCTCCAAGCTTGCCCTAATGGTGGTAAGGAAAGCAAATGCAACGTTAGCGTTCATTTCAAGAAGATTAGAATATAAAAACAATGATGTCCTGCTGAAGCATTATAAGGGATTAGTTAGACTGTGCTTGGAGCATTGTGAGCAGTTTTGAGCCCCTTACCTAAGAAAAGATTTGCTGGCATCGGAGAGGGTCCAAATAGAATATAGAACATAGAACAGTACAGCACAGTACAGGCCTTTTGGCCCACAATGTCATGCCAATCCTTAAACCCTGCCTCCCATATAACCCCCCACCTTAAACTCCTCCACATACCTGTCCAGTAGTCGCTTAAATTTCACTAGTGTATCTGCCTCCACCACTGATTCAGGCAGTGCATTCCACGCACTAACCACTCTCTGAGTAAAAAAACCTTCCTCTAATATCCCCCTTGAACTTTCCACCCCTTACCTTAAAGCCATGTCCTCTTGTATTGAGCAGTGGTGCCCTGGGGAAGAGGCGCTGGCTATCCACTCTATCTATTCCTCTTATTATCTTGTACACCTCTATCATGTCTCCTCTCATCCTCCTGAATAAGGTTCATAAGATTGATTCTGGGAATGAAACGGTTTACATATGAGGAGAATTTGATGGTTCTCAGCCTGAACTTGCTGGAGTTTAGAAGAATGAGGGGAAAAGGGGTGATCTCATTGAAACCTATTGAATATTGAAAGGCATAGATGGAGTGGATGTGGAGAGGATGTTTCCTATAGTGGTAAGTCTAGAGTAAGTGAGCACAGCCTCAGTATAGAGGACTGTCCATTTAGGAGAGAGGAGGAGGAATTTCTTTAGCCAGATAGTGGTGAATCTGTGGAATTCATATCCACAAACAGCTGAGGATGCCAAGTCATTGAACATATTTAAAGTGGAGGTTGATTAGTCAGGATGTCAAAGGTGGTAGGGAGAAGGAAGAAGAATAGGATTATGAAAGATAATACATCAGCCATGTTGGAGTGGCAGAGAAGATGGAGTGAATAGCCTAAATCTGCTCTGTGTTATATGATCTAACGGCCACTATCTTAGCATCCAGTCCGGCACACATCTGAGTTCTGCAGTGGAAACTTTTACTGCTTACTTTGCAAGCTGTCGTCATTTTTGTCAGTGCCAGTGAAATAAGTTTCTCGCACTTGCCAAATAAGTTTAAAGAGTTTCAAAGCAATTTGAACTGGCTAGACAAATGGTCTGCAAAATGGCAGATGGAATTTAGTGCTGACAAATGTGAAGTGTTGCCCTCTGAGAGGACAAACCAGGATATGACTTACATAGTGGGCAATAGCGTTCCTTTGCATTATAATAGAACAGAGGGATTTGGGAATCCATACCCATAGTTCTTTGAAAGTCAAGCCACAGGTAGGTAAGGCTATAAACTAAACTTTTAGTACTTTGGCTTCATAAATCAGAGTATTGAATACAGGAGTTAGGATGCTATTTTGAAGTTATATAGGAAATTGGTGAGGCCAAATTTAGTGTGTTGTGTACAGTTCTGGTCACCTAACTACAGAAAATATATCAATAAGATTGAAAGAGTATAGAGAAAGCTTACAAGGATGTTGTCTGAACTTGAGGACATGAGTGACAGGGAAAGGTTGAAAAGGTTAGCACTTTATTCCCTGGAGTGCAGGAGTATGAGGAGAGATTTCATAGAGGTATACAAAATTATGAGGGGTGAGACTACAGGTTAAGTGAGACTAGAATTAGAGCTCATAGTTTAAGGGTAAAATGCGAAATATTTAATGGAGACCTAAGGTGGGAACTTCTTCACTCAGAGGATGGTATGAATGTGGAATGAGCTGCTATTGGAGATGTTGGGTGTGGATTCAAGTGAAACATTTATGAGAATATCGAAAAATAGAGAACTATGTGCTAGGGAAATTCTAGGCAGTCTCTAGACTAGGTTACATGGTCGGCTCGACGTTGTGGGCCGAAGGGCCTGTAATGTGCTGTAAGTTTCTATGTTCTACTTGAATGGGAGGGCTATGTAGGGCCATGTCCAGGTACAGGTCGATAGGCCAGGCAAAATAATAGTTTGGCATGGACTAGATGGGCTGAAGGGCTCATTTCTGTGCTATAACTTTTATGGCTAACATTTGGCTAGCTGTATCTGTATAACAGTGCCTCAGCCTGGAAACATTGGCACTTATATCGTGTATGATATTATGATCTGCTCGAACTGGCAAGTGTTTTGTGAGTATCTGTCAAGGTTGTAAGTAGGCTCACTAGACACAATATTAAACCCTTCAGACACTCTTCATTCTTAAAAATCATTTAGCAATTTAATCCATAAAGTTCTCATAATTGGTTTCCTCTGCGTGAACTAAACCTTGCTCTAATTAAGCCAATGACAAATTGCATCAGCACTACTGTCACAGGGAAAACACATGTAGGAGCACAGATCAAACCTATTGATTACTAAAGCGGAACAAAATACAAGCATAACAACTCTGCCACTCTGTAAATTATTCAATCTATTGATTCCATGTATACTAAATGCAGAATTATTCCAGCTAATGATGTAATTGGTTAGCAACAGAGTCTAAGTAGTTCTCAAAATCTTGCAATTTATTTTGCATCTTTTACTAACTCCAGAATGCATAACAATCAATGAAAGGCCTTTGCACTATCATAGATAGGTGGCTAAACTGTCAGGATGGAACTCTCCTAGACTATAGGCCAGCAAATCTCGAGGAAGGAGGTATGAGCTCAGTGAGCCCTGAGAATGAGGGCTTATGACCACTGAGGTTGGAAAGCTCTGGGTTTGGATGCTCAAGGTCCTTCAGCAGGCTGGAGGCCCATTCTCAGTGAAACTTGGTGTCAAAACTTAGAGGATAGTGAGTCCAGAGATCAGAGGCCTGTGATAAGCATGCCCTGGGATCGTAACACCGAGGCTGTCAAGTCCAAAGGTCAAAATTCTGATGTCAGCAGGTCCTGAGGTTGAGGACTGTGATTGGCAAGCCCTGGAGTTGAAAGCTAGAGGTCATTGAGTCCGAAGGTTGGGGATTGAAGCCCAAAATTTGAAGTTAAGGATCGGCGAATCCATAGAAGCTCTTAGGTCGATGGGTCCAGAGGTCGGAGGTCCGATGTCTGTTACTCTGTATGTCCAGGGTTTGGGCCAACAACTGGAGGTTGGAGGCTCAAGTTCATCGGCGGGAGGAGAGAGTGCAGTGCGCAGCCCTCCAGTGAAAATGATATCGTAGCTGTTAAATAGGGGCCGTGGACAATTCTGATTTGATGGACACAGACATGAAAGCACAGAGGAACATATGGAGAAATTTTTGTTACGCCCGTTCGCTGCTGTCGTTACTGCACAATCCTGAATCTTCCCAAGGGAAGACCTCAAAATCCCCGGCTTTACCTGCTGTTGGTGACCAAGATTGAGGTCGAATCGCTCGGATAGAGAGGGTGCTCAGTACTTGGTGTCGGAGAGCTGATCGGAGGCTCGAAGTTTTCGGACGACTCAGAGTCGGACTGTGGTCGGGCATGGCAGGGAGAGTTTTTCTTCCTTCTCCCGTCTGCATCAGATGTGGGACATTTGAGAGACTTTGAACTTTTACTGTGCTCATGGACTGTTCTTCATCAAGTTATGGTATTGTTGCACTGTTGTAACTATATGTTATAATCATGTGGTTTTGTTAGTTTTTTCAGTCTTGATCTGTCCTGTGTTTTGTGATATCACACCAGAGGAAATATTGTATCATTTCTTAATGCATGCATTACTAAATGACAATAAATGAGGACTGTGTGTCTTCATAATCTAAAAAAAACCTCTCCTGGGTTGGAGGCCTAGCTGCCTGTGTGTGGGAGTGTGGTAACTGGGCTTGTTTGCTGCTGTTGTTGCCTCTATGCTGGCTGAGTGTTGTTCTATACAGTATAACATGTGGGATTGCTGTGCTGGTGCTAGAATGGGGGGCAATACTTGTGGGCTCCCAGCACATCCCTGGTTCTGTTGGTTACTAAAGCAAACAGCATATTTCACTGGATATTTTAATGTACATGTGGTAAATATATCTAGACTAATTTAAACTCAAAGAGCTTCTTGCATGTAGTTAGATCCTGCAAACAGCAAAGAAGATAAATAACCAGACAATCTATTTTCAGAGTACAGGCCGATGGGGAGCAGAGGAGATAGGCTGTGAGCTCAAAGAGTTCACAGGTCATTTTCAAATTGTGCCATCATGCCTGCTACATCATTATGAGCTCTCCTTCTCCACAAGCAATTTAGATCATCTATTTATATCAGTCTGACACAAATTGTTTGTTTTCCATTCCCTGTCAATTTTCTACATTAATGTGGGATTGTTTTTATGATACAGTCTATGTAGGGAATAATTACAGTCCCTCACAGTTCTATTGATTCAAGGCTAGTAGTAGCAGTGCACTGCTTCCCCAGGGGCTGACACAGGCAGGATCAATGTGGTGAAAATTGGCTGGCTTAGCAAATGTACTAAACTGATTAAATGAATGCAGTTCAATTGGTTTATAGTTGAGTTTCAACCTGCTCAATGGATGGTATTAAAATGAAGATTTTCCATATTTGCAATTCTGGCATGTGCTAAGACTACACATTTTGAAATATATGCTCCCAGTAGTTAGATTTTCATACTTTCAAATCATTTAGTTTTATCAGCAGGATGCAGACCATAATCTCACAGAATCATAAATTGAAACAAAATAGGAAGAATTCCCATTGTGACTGTGCCAGAGCTTTGAACAAAGGTCTAATTGGAGTTCTCCACCTCTTTACAATTCTCTTTGAAAGCTTAATAATCTCATCTAATCACCATTACTAACAGTGAACTCCAGATCATAATGATCCACAACACTTTCCCTGTTGTAGCCTTTGATTATTTGCCGATCACCTGCAGTCCATGAATAATCTATTCTTCTGACATTGGTAAAAGTTATTCATGTTTATACTTCCATTTTTTTTACTTTATCAAATTCATGATTACTTTTTTTATATACAAGAAAGGAACCAAAACTCTTTTTGTAAGTGGTCTGTTATCTCAGATCACATCCACAGCATTCTTAAGGGGGAACATGAGCAGCTAGAAGTCATGGTACATGTTGGTACCAAAGACATAGGAAGGAAAAGGAATGAAGTCCTGAAGAGAGAGGTTAGGGAACTAGATGGGAAGCTGAATAGCAGTACCTCCAGAGTAATAATCTCTGGATTGTTGCCCTTGCCACATGCCAGTGAGGGTAAGAACAGGATGATTTGGCAATTGAATGTGTGGTTGAAGCACTGGCATGGGAGGGAGGTTGGCAGAATTGGCATGGGAGGGAGGTTGGCAGAATTGGCATGGGAGGGAGGTTGGCAGAATTGGCATGGGAGGGAGGTTGGCAGAATTGTTGATCATTGGGATCTCTTCTGGGGAAAAGTGATGAAGTTACACCTGAACTCGAAGAGGGACAATAACTAGCCTTTTGGGCAGGTTTGCTAAAGCAGCTGAGGAGGATTTAAAACTTGTTTGGTAAGGGATGGAAAACTAAGTAATTGGTTGGAGGTTGGGGCAGTTGGTGTTAAGGTAGGTGCACTGTTTATAGAAACTAGAGGAAAGATAGGCAGTGGAAAGGGCATGATTGGATTGTTGAAATGCGTCTATTTTAATGCCAAGAAGGATCTGGAACAAGGGATGTGAAATTAGAGCATGGATTACAAAAATGTACAATGACATTGTGGCCTTTACGGAGATTTGGCTGTCACAAGCATTGGAATGTTTGCAGGGCGCTCCATGGTTTGGGTATTTCAAAAGGGACATGGAGGGAGGTACAAGAGCAGGGGGAGTGGCTTTGCTAATCAGGAATAGTATCACTACTGCAGAAAGGTAAGATGGTGTGAAGGAATCGCTCACTAAGTCATGCGGGTGGAAGTTAGAAACAGGAGGTAAGCAATCACTCTATTGGGAGAGTTCTATTGACTCCTTCCCCCTTCTCCAATAGTAACAGAGATACTGAGAAGCAGACTGGGAGGCAGATTTGAGAAAGATGAAAAAATAACACAATTGTTATCTTACCTCCTTACCTGCCCCTTGCCTCACTCTGGCGCTACTCCTCCTTTCCTTTCTTCTATCCTCTCCTATCAGATTCCTCCTTTTCCAGCCTTTATCTCCTGCACCAATAAATTTCCTAGCTCTTTACTTCATCCCCTCCTTCTCTCCTGGTTTCACCCATCACTTACCTCCTTGGACTTCTTTCTCCCCTTCCCTCCACCTTCTTACTCTGACCTCTCCTCTTTCTTTACGGTCCTGAAGAAGGGCCTTGGCCCAAAACGCCAACTGTTTACTCTTCTCCATAGATGCTGCCTAGCCCATTGAGTTGCACCAGCATTATCTGTGTGCTGCTTGGATTTCCAGCATCTACAGATTTTCTCATGTTTGTGGTTGTTGTCATGCTAACTTCAACTTCCCTAATATTGTTCGGCACTTTCTCAGTACAAAAGATTTAGTTGTGGTAGAAGGATTCCTGACACAATATGTAGACAGATAGACAGACTAGAGGTGAGGCAATAGTGGATCTGATATCGGTAATGAACCTGGTCAGGTGACAGATCTCTGGATGGGTGAGTATTTTGGAGACAATGGTCTTTACCATAGCTTTTGATAGGGATAAGAAAAGATGGTGTGGGAAAGTGTTTAATCAGGCAAGGGCGAATTATGATTCTGTTGGACAGGAACTTGGGTGTGTAAATTATGAACAGATGTACTCAAGGAAATGCACAATGGAAATGTGGAAGTTGTTTAAGGAACACTTGCATGGATTTCTGCAATAGGTTTGCCCCACTGAGGCAAGGAAGGTCTGGTAGAGTGAAAGAATCATGATTGACATGAGCTGTAGAAAATCTAGTTAGGAAGAAGAAAGAAACATGCTTAAGGTCTAGGAAGCAAGAATCAGACAGGACTCCAGAGAGTTACAAGGTAGCCAGGAAGCAGCTTAAGAATGGCCTTAAGAGAGCTTGAAGAAAGCTTAAAAATTAGCTTCATTTGTCACGCGAACATCAAAACATACCGTGAAGTGCATCATTTGAGAGTGACATAGTTAATTCAGAAAAAAAGATTCTGAACTTTAAGAGGGGTAACTTTGAAGGTATGAGACGTGAATTAGCTAAGGTAGACTGGCAAATGACACTTAAAGGATTGACGGTGGATATGCAATGGCAAGCATTTAAGGATTGCATGGATGAACTACAACAATTGTTCATCCCAGTTTGGCAAAAGAATAAATCAAGGAAGATAGTGCACCCGTGGCTGACAAGAGAAATTAGGGATAGTATCAATTCCAAAGAAGAAGCATACAAATTAGCCAGAAAAAGTGGCTCACATGAGGACTGGGAGAAATTCAGAGTTCAGCAGAGGAGGACAAAGGGCTTAATTAGGAAGGGGGAAAAAGATTATGAGAGAAAACTGGCAGGGAACATAAAAACTGACTGTAAAAGCTTTTATAGATATGTAAAAAGGAAAAGACTGGTAAAGACAAATGTAGGTCCCCTACAGACAGAAACAGGTGAATCGATTATGGGGAGCAAGGACATGGCAGACCAATTGAATAATTACTTTGGTTCTGTCTTCACTAAGGAGGACATAAATAATCTTCCAGAAATAGTAGGGGACAGAGGGTCCAGTGAGATGGAGGAACTGAGGAAAATACATGTTAGTAGGGAAGTGGTGTTGGGTAAATTGAAGGGATTAAAGGCAGATAAATCCCTAGGGCCAGATGGTCTGCATCCCAGAGTGCTTAAGGAAGTAGCCCAAGAAATAGTGGATGCATTAGTGATAATTTTTCAAAACTCATTAGATTCTGGACTAGTTCCTGAGGATTGGAGGGTGGCTAATGTAACCCCACTTTTTAAAAAAGGAGGGAGAGAGAAACCGGGGAATTATAGACCGGTTAGCCTAACGTCGGTGGTGGGGAAACGGCTGGAGTCAGTTATCAAAGATGTGATAACAGCACATTTGGAAAGCAGTGAAATCATCGGACAAAGTCAGCATGGATTTGTGAAAGGAAAATCATTTCTGACGAATCTCATAGAATTTTTTGAGGATGTAACTAGTAGAGTGGATAGGGGAGAACCAGTGGATGTGGTATATTTGGATTTTCAAAAGGCTTTTGACAAGGTCCCACACAGGAGATTAGTGTGCAAACTTAAAGCACACGGTATTGGGGGTAAGGTATTGATGTGGATAGAGAATTGGTTAGCAGACAGGAAGCAAAGAGTGGGAATAAACTGGACCTTTTCAGAATGGCAGGCAGTGACTAGTGGGGTACCGCAAGGCTCAGTGCTGGGACCCCAGTTGTTTACAATATATATTAATGACTTGGATGAGGGAATTAAATGCAGCATCTCCAAGTTTGTGGATGACACGAAGCTGGGCAGCAGTGTTAGCTGTGAGGAGGATGCTAAGAGGATGCAGGGTGACTTGGATAGGTTGGGTGAGTGGGCAAATTCATGGCAGATGCAATTTAATGTGGATAAATGTGAAGTTATCCACTTTGGTTGCAAAAACAGGAAAACAGATTATTATCTGAATGGTGGCCGATTAGGAAAAGGGGAGGTGCAACGAGACCTGGGTGTCATTATACACCAGTCATTGAAAGTGGGCATGCAGGTACAGCAAGCGGTGAAAAAGGCGAATGGTATGCTGGCATTTATAGCGAGAGGATTCGAGTACAGGAGCAGGGAGGTACTACTGCAGTTGTACAAGGCCTTGGTGAGACCACACCTGGAGTATTGTGTGCAGTTTTGGTCCCCTAATCTGAGGAAAGACATTCTTGCCATAGAGGGAGTACAAAGAACGTTCACCAGATTGATTCCTGGGATGGCAGGACTTTCATATGAAGAAAGACTGGATGAACTGGGCTTGTACTCATTGGAATTTAGAAGATTGAGTGGGGATCTGATTGAAACGTATAAAATCCTAAAGGGATTGGACAGGCTAGATGCAGGAAGATTGTTCCCGATGTTGGGGAAGTCCAGAACGAGGGGTCACAGTTTGAGGATAAAGCGGAAGCCTTTTAGGACTGAGATTAGGAAAAACTTCTTCACACAGAGAGTGGTGAATCTGTGGAATTCTCTGCCACAGGAAACAGTTGAGGCCAGTTCATTGGCTATATTTAAGAGGGAGTTAGATAAGGTCCTTGTGGCTACGGGGATCAGGGGGTATGGAGGGAAGGCTGGTGCAGGGTTCTGAGTTGGATGATCAGCCACGATCATAATAAATGGCGGTGCAGGCTCGAAGGGCCGAATGGCCTACTCCTGCACCTATTTTCTATGTTTCTATGTTTCTATTTCCATCAACGCCCAAAACAGTCCGAATATGTGCTGGTGTCACCATGCATCCGCTGCCAGCATAGCATGTCCACAGCTTCCTAACCCCTACATCTTTGAAACGTGGAAGGGAACCAGCGCACCTTGAGGAAACCCAAGCAGCCATGGGGAGAATGTATAAGCTCTTTACAGACAGCAGTGGGAACTGGGAATGCCTTGGCGAGTAGGGTTAAGGAAAAGTGCAAGGCACTCTACAGCAACATGAAGAATAGGAGGATGACTAGATTGAGGATGTAACTGATCAAGGGTAAAAGAGAGAACATGTGCCTGGAGTCAGAAGAGTTAGGGAAGGTCCATAAAGAATATCTTGCTTCAGTATTCACCAGTGAGAGGGACCTTGAAGAACGTGAGGACAGCATAAAACAGGCTGATGTACTGGAACATGTCAACATTAATAAAGAGCATGTGCTGGAATTTTTGAAAAAACAGCAGGATAGATAAGTCCCTGAAGCCCAAAGGCATTTACCCTTGGTTACTATGGGAAGTGAAGGAAGAGATTGCAGTACTTTTAGCAATGATCTTTGCACCCTTACTGGCCACAGGAATAATACCAGAAAATTGGAGGGTGACAAATGTTATTCCTGTGCTCAAGAGGAATAATAACTTTTGTCATATATATTAATGGTCTGGATGATGAGGTGGTAAATTGGATTAATAAATATGCAGATGATACTAAGATAGGTGGTGTTGTGGATGATGAGGTAGGTTTTAAAGCCTGCAGTGAGATTTAGGACAGTTAGAAGAGTGGGCTGGAAGATGGCAGATGGAGTTTAATGCTGAGAAATGTGAGGTGCTACATTTTGGTAGAACTAATCAAAATAGGACATACATGGTAAATGGTAGGGCATTGAAGAATGCTGTAGAACAGAGGGATCTAGGAATAATGGTGCATAGTTCCCTGAAGGTGGAATCTCATGTGGATAGGGTGGTGAAGAAAGCTTTTGGTATGCTGGCCTTTATTAATCAGAGCATTGAGTATAGGAGTTGGGATGTAATGTTGAAATTGTATAGGGCATTGGTAAGGCCAAATTTGGAGTATTACAGTTCTGGTCACCAAATTATAATTATAGGAAAGATGACAACAAAATTGAGAGAGTACAGAGGAGGTTTACTAAAATGTTGCCTGGGTTTCATCTGCTAAATTACAGAGAAAGGTTGAACAAGTTAGGTCTTTATTCTTTGGAGCGTTGAAGGTTGAGGGGGGACTTGATAGAGGTGTTTAAAATTATGAGGGGGATAGATAGAGTTGACATGGATAGGCCTTTTCCATTGAGAGTGGGGAAGTTTCAAACAAGAGGACATGAGGTGAGCGTTAAAGGACAAAAGTTTAGGGGTAATATGAGGGGGAACTTCTTTACTCGGAGAGTGGTAGCTGTGTGGAATGAGCTTCCAGCAGAAGTGGTTGAGGCAGGTTCGATGTTGTTGTTTGAAGTGAAATTGGATAGGTATATGGACAGGAAAGGAATATAGGGTTATGGACTGACTGCAGGTTGGTGGGACTAGGTGAGAGTAAGAGTTTGGCATGGACTAGAAGGGCTGAGATGGCCTGTTTCTGTGCTGTAATTGTTATATGGTTATATGGTTATAAGAAAGGTAATAGGGATAACTCTGGGGATTTTAAACTGGAGAGTCTTCTAAAAGTGGTGAACAAACTATTGGAGGGGATTCGTGGAGACAGGATTTGAATATAATTTGGAGAAGCATAGTTGGATTAGGAATAGCTTCCTGACAGGCAGGCTTTGCGTCATAAGCCTGATTGAATTCTTTGAGGATGTGGCAAAGCATATTGCTGAAGGTAGCATAGTGTAACATCGAACTCAGGCTAACAAACCCAGGCGCAGAGTGACTGGAGACTCAAGTATAAAACAACAATGGGAGTTTATTCACAGAAGAATCAAAGGTGCACAGGTCAGTCAGAACGGACAGCACTATGGAAAGTCTAGTTAAGGACCGAGTGGTGAGTGCTCAGCGCACGTAACTTAAATAGTACAAAGTCACATGAGAAACCCGCAGTCATCAATAAACAGCACAATAAAACTTCAGGGAGCAATCAACAGGTAAAATAAGTCAGAATTAGGTAAATACGCAATATTCAGGTGAGGTAGAATGCTGAGGTCTGGGGACCTCAGGGATCTCCTACTTATAAGGCCATAAGATATAGGAGCAGAATTAGGCCATTTATCCCATTGAGTCTGCTCCACCATTTCATCTTGGCTGATTCAAATTTCCTCTCAGCCCCAGTCTCCTGCCTTCTCGCTGAATCCTGTCATATCCTGACCAATCAAAAATTATCCAAAGGGTTCATGGCACATAGTTGGTGTGCTGCATATGGACTTTAGTAAGGAGTTTGACAAGGTTCCCCATGGTCGGCTCATTCTGAAGGTCAGGTGCCATGAGAAACTTGGCTGCGTGAACTCAGAATTGGCTTGCCCACAGAAGGCAGAGGGTGGTAGTAGTCAGAGAATATCTCCATGAAGGACGATGACCAGTGGTATTTCACAGGGATGCGTCCTGGGATCCCTGCTCTTCATGATTTTTATAAATGACTTGAATGAGGAAGTGGAATGGTCAGTAAGTTTGCAGACGACATGTAGGTTGGTAGTGTTGTACATGGTGTAGAAAACTGTCCCAGGTTACAACAGAACATTGATAGGGTGCAGCGCTGGGCTGAGAAGTGGCAAATAAAGTTAATTCCAGAGTAGAGTGAAGTGATAGACTTTGGGAGGTTGAACTTGAAGGCAGAATACAAGGTTAATGGCAGGATTGTTAACAGTGTGGAGGAACAGACAGACAACGTCCATAGATCCCTCAAAGCTCCTGTGCAAGTTGATAGGGTGATTATGAAGGCACATGATGTGTTGGGCTTCATTATTTGGGGGATTGATTTCAAGAACCTCAAGGTACTGTTGCAGTTCTATAAAACTCCGATCAGACAACACAGGTAGGATTGTGTTCAGTTCTGGTTACCTCATTATAGGTAGAATGGACAAGCTTTAGTGTGGTTACAGGGGATACTTACCATGATGTTGCTTGGATCAGAGAGCAAGTCTTATGAAGATAGTTAGAGCAAGCTCGAGCTTTTATCTTTGGAGTGAAGGAGGGCGAGAGGCGACTTGACAGAGGTGTACAAAATGATAAGAGGCATAGATAAAAAAGGAGGGAGAGAGAAACCGGGGAATTATAGGCCGGTTAGCCTAACGTCGGTGGTGGGGAAACTGCTGGAGTCAGTTATCAAGGATGTGATAACAGCACATTTGGAAAGCGGTGAAATGATCGGACAAAGTCAGCATGGATTTGTGAAAGGAAAATCATGTCTGACGAATCTCATAGAATTTTTTGAGGATGTAACTAGTAGAGTGGATAGGGGAGAACCAGTGGATGTGGTATATTTGGATTTTCAAAAGGCTTTTGACAAGGTCCCGCACAGGAGATTAGTGTGCAAACTTAAAGCACATGGTATTGGGGGTAAGGTATTGGTGTGGGTGGAGAATTGGTTAGCAGACAGGAAGCAAAGAGTGGGAATAAACGGGACCTTTTCAGAATGGCAGGCGGTGACTAGTGGGGTACCGCAAGGCTCAGTGCTGGGACCCCAGTTGTTTACAATATATATTAATGACTTGGATGAGGGAATTAAATGCAGCATCTCCAAGTTTGCAGATGACACGAAGCTGGGTGGCAGTGTCAGCAGTGAGGAGGATGCTAAGAGGATGCAGGGTGACTTGGATAGGTTGGGTGAGTGGGCAAACTCATGGCAGATGCAATTTAATGTGGATAAATGTGAAGTTATCCACTTTGGTGGCAAAAATAGGAAAACAGATTATTATCTGAATGGTGGCCGATTTGTACAAGGGGAGGTGCAACGAGACCTGGGTGTCATTATACACCAGTCATTGAAAGTGGGCATGCAGGTACAGCAGGCGGTGAAAAAGGCCAACGGTATGCTGGCATTTATAACGAGAGGATTCGAGTACAGGAGCAGGGAGGTACTACTGCAGTTGTACAAGGCCTTGGTGAGACCACACCTGGAGTATTGTGTGCAGTTTTGGTCCCCTAATCTGAGGAAAGACATCTTTGCCATAGAGGGAGTACAAAGAAGGTTCACCAGATTGATTCCTGGGATGGCAGGTCTTTCATATGAAGAAAGACTGGATGAACTGGGCTTGTACTCATTGGAATTTAGAAGATTGAGGGGGGATCTGATTGAAACGTATAAGATCCTAAAGGGATTGGACAGGCTAGATGCAGGAAGATTGTTCCCGATGTTGGGGAGGTCCAGAACGAGGGGTCACAGTTTGAGGATAGAGGGGAAGCCTTTTAGGACCGAGATTAGGAAAAACTTCTTCACACAGAGAGTAGTGAATCTGTGGAATTCTCTGCCACAGCAAACTGTTGAGGCCAGTTCATTGGCTATGTTTAAGAGGGAGTTAGATATGGCCCTTGTGGCTACAGGGGTCAGGGGGTATGGAGGGAAGGCTGGGTTCTGAGTTGGATGATCAGCCATGATCATAATAAATGGCGGTGCAGGCTCGAAGGGCCGAATGGCCTACTCCTGCACCTATTTTCTATGTTTCTATGTTTCTATAAAGTGAATAGCCGAAGTCTTTTTTCCCAGGGAAGATAGGTTAGAATTGTTAAGGTGATTTGAGGAAAGTACAGGAGACATATCAGCAGTAAGTTCTTTACACAGAGGTAGGTGGGTACATAGAATGCCCTGCCATGGGTGGCGGTAGAGGCAGATATATTAGATGCATTAAAAAAACTTAGATATGTACATGGATGGAGAGCTATTTAGGAGGGGGGGATTAGATTGATTTTAGAATAGTATAAAAGATCAGCACAATGTCGTGGACCAAAGGGCCTATACAGTGCTGTAATATTCTATGATATAAACAGGTTAGGTGAATGGGCGAGGACATATAGTCTCGGAATATATGAAACTATCCAAAAGAACATGCAAAACATGGAACAGGGATAGGCTATCTGGGTCAGAAAGCCTGCTCCTCCAATGAGCATGTTCCTAGCCGATCTGCTGACAGCCTTAGCTCCTCATTTCATGCTAGTTCACCATTTCTCAACTCACTAATTTTCAAAAAGTTTCCTGCTTATATTTTAAATACCCATAGCCTTCCAGAGCAAAGAGTTCCACTGATTCATCAGCACCCTCTGCAAAGGAAGTTGCTTCACAGCTCAATTTTTAATAACCAGCCCCTAATTTTGTAACTTTGACGGAAAAAAAAGAGAAAGGTATATTCTTAAATGGTGAGAAACTGAAAGATACTGGTGTTTATAAGAACTTAGACAACTTTGAACACAAGTCACTGAAAGTTAACAAGCAGCAAACAATTATGAAAACAAGCAGTGTGATCACATTTGCTGCAAGAGAAATTGAATTAGAGCGAAGAGTCAATTTACTCCATTTATGTAGGATCCCTTTGAGACCACAGCTAGAAAAAGTAAAATAGCAGGATCTTGCATCCACTGGCTGGAAATCCTGATGATGCAGCATCTAGCTCACTCATTAGTTCAGATTATGAACCAGAGACCCAGAGTGCAAGCAAGATGTGTGGCCAAAGCAGGACAGCCGGTGTTGGGGCTCAGACTGCGGGCTGGGAGCACGGCTGGGTCTGGCCCCTGGGGTCCTAAGCATCCAGCTCAGGCATGTGGGTAGGTTTGGGCTGAAGCTAGTCTCTAAAAGGCTTATACATTTCTTGCTCTTTCTAAATTCACTGGACATTGGGAGATTTATGACACCACTGTGTAACATACAAAAATAGTGGAATAGAAGTGTGTTTGGGATTTTAATAGAAGTAACATTTAATAATCTGCAAAATCTGATGATCCCACATTGCCACAGTCCCAAGGGTGCCAGACTAACCAAGAATTACAAATTTATGAATCAGTCTGGTTTACCTGTCTAAGGAAGGATATAATTGCAATAGAGGAAATGCAGTAAAATCCACTCGATCGATTCCTGGAATGAGATTGTCCTTTTGGGAGTAATTAAGCAGCCTGGGCTCGCACACTCTGCAGTTTAGCATAATGTGAGGCAATCTTAAGAAAATGTACTGAATTCTTATGAGGATTGACAGAGAAGATATAGTGTTGACACTTCCCCTGCCGGAGTGCCCAGAGCAAAGCATTGCTCACAATAAGCAATCAGCCATTCAGGAAAATGATGGAAAGAAATTTCTCCAATTAACTGGCTACAAATTTTAGAATCATCAACCCAGAGAAGTCTATGGAGAATGATTTTCTGAATCTATTTAAGACAGAGATCAATAAAGTTTACATATTAAAGAAGTCACAATGGGTAAGGCTTTCTTACAGGAAGGTAGCATTGAGATAAATGATCAGGTATGGTCATACTGATTGCAAGGCAAGATAAGGGACCAAATAACCTACTCTTTGTTTTCTTGTTCTACTGTTGCTGAGAGACAGATGTAATTATTACATGAATTTTGATCCTAGAAGCTCAGAAAAAGAAATGGAATGATGATGATGTATTAGCTGAAAAGGTAACCACCATGATTAATGGTGAGAAGAGGGACACAGGAGAGTAAAGATAGAGTTAATACAAGAAGAATCCCATTAAATAGTACAAGAAATAAAAGAACAATAAATAGTAACTGTAAGAAATATACTAATAAAAGAATCTGAGGAAAAATTGTAATTAGTTGCAGGTATTTACAGTGTATATATACAATCAGTGGCCACTTTATTAGATACCTCCTGACATAATAAAGTGGCCACTGAGTATACCTTTGTGGCTGTCTGCTGCTGTAGCTCATCCACTTTAAGGTTCGTGTGTTGTGCATTCAGAAATGCCCTTCTGCATACCATGTGGTTATTTGAGCTACTATCACAATCCTGTCAGTTTGGTGGCCATTCTCCTCTGACCTCTCTAATCCAGGATCTCACCTAGACTGTTCATACTGGCTGTGTGATGGAAAAGAAAAGCACAACAGTGACTCTTTCGCCTCAGGCGGCTGAAGAAGATTGGCACGAGTCCCCAGATCCTCAGGACTTTCTACAAGGGGCACCATCGAGAGTATCCTGACTGGCTGTGCAACTGCCTGATACGGGAACTGCAGAGGCATTGCAGAGAGTGGTGCGGACATCCCAGCACATCTATGGATGTGAACTTTCTTCTATTCAGGACATTTACAGCAGCAGGTGCATAAAAAGGGCCCAGAGGATCACCAGGGCTCCAGCCATCCCAACCACTAACTATTTCAGCTGCCGCCACATGGCAAATGGTACCGTAGTATTAAGGCCAGGACCAAAAGGCTCCGGGACACCTTCCTTCACCAGACCATCAGGTTTATCAATACACATTGATCTGACTGCATATCTGACCGTACATTGTATCTGACTGTACATGCATGTATACAAAACAAATATGTACACAATCTTAATGTTTGGGCAATATCCTCCCACATTTCCCTTATATAGTGACAGAAACACAACATAAAGATTATAACTCCCTAATGTTGTGAGATAGATATAAGACATATAATTCTATTTTATTAACAAAGAGCTCTCACTCACAGAACTATCACTCACTTGATGTTTCTTTTGTTTTTCCACACCATTCTCTGTAAACTCTAGAGGCTATTGTGCATGAAAATTCCAGGAGACCGGCAGTTTCTGAGATACTCAAACCACCCCATCCGGCACTAACAATCAATCCACGGTCAAAGTCACTTAAATCACATTTCTTCCCCATTCAATTGTATTTCAGATGGAACTTCAGAAACTTTTGATCATGTCTGCGTGCTTTTAGCATTGAGTTGCTACCACATGATTGGCTGATTAGATATTTGCAATAACAAGCAGATGTGCCTATGTACTTAATAAAGTGAGCACTGTGTACATATGTGATTTTGTGTTAAGATTCAATACTTAAAAGCTACAATGGTTATGTCTTTCCTGAAGAATTTCTAATGACTTGATCTTACTGCTTACTTGTGGCTTCACAACTGTTGTTGATTGCTCAATATCACATTAACCAATTAGCTTTTGTTATCAGGTTGGCCATTTTATATTGTTCATGCATTTCAGTCAGTTAGAAGCATTTTGTTGGAAGACATGGAAGACAAGAGAGTTTTGATCAGTGTTTGAATCTACATGGTACCTTTCATGAGAACACTGAGAAGTGCTATCTTTTTACACCAGCTCTTTGTATACAGTAATACACTGGTGAATAATAAAACTATCTTCAACTACGTCGAGATTAGAGTTGTCTGTCTCTCTAGCTTGAGAAAACAGGGAAACTATTGAGTCATTATCTTGCTGCTGCTTATGCGTGGGAGGGGGAACTGGGGGGCTTTGGGGTTCTAACATTTAACTGTCATTCATTCTTTGGGGTACTCCTCTGTTTTCATGGATATTTGCAACGAAAAAGAACTTTAGGATGTATAGTGTATACATTTCTTTGACATTAAATGTACCTATTGAATAATAATTACCTCAATGAAAAAAGTTTGAACAGGTTCATTGCTATATTTAATTTTACAGGGTATAAAGAGGCAAATATTATTGACTTATAGCAAAAGAAAATTGAAGCCGATAAATACTATTCCAAAATAGAAAAATGAACAGCAGATGAGCATATTAGCTTCAACTCTAGGTAGTTAAATAACTGAACCAAAAGACATTTCTAATCTAAATTGAAGCTATCTTAATGAGCGAAGTTCAATTTCAAATAATTAGAAACAAGAAAAGCATACATTCAATTGAACAGAACTACATCACAAAATTAAATGTCTCAAAACTTCAGAACAGTGAATACTTTGGGCAGCAATTACAATTGTATAGAGCATTAACTGATGTATAATTTCCATATTTAACAATTAAGTGGAGGAAAATCTGTTTTATTATATATATTAACAAATTATATCTGGATTTATTACTAAACTATCTCAAATCTGTAAATCCTAATTTACAGTTATAATCTGCAGGTATAGTTAAAAGTATTGTATGTAGCCTGTAGAATGCTTTTGTGGTTCACCGTCTCTATCTTGAAAGTTAATCTCACAGTTGTATATGATGGCATATACTGTATGTACTTTGATAATACATTTACTTTGAACTTTAAAAGGAACATTGTCTGAAATTAGTATTGAGAGAAAATACAAATTTGAAGTAATTCCATTTATAGATACTCAGTTCATTTCCTCCTTCCCACACAACACATTTTCTATTTCCAATGTTCAAGTTATTTGCAGCTGCTCAGTCCACTCTTGGTGGGAAGGTTCTCCCAATGCTGTCAATTTTATTTTTTGTTGGATTGTAGACAAAACAAAGTGGCTGGATCCTCCAGAATCAATTAGCAGTCTTCTGCAAGCGACTGTGATGTTTTCGGAGCTGATTGTGATGTGGTGATTTCATTCCAAGTGCAAACTACAGAGTGTGATGCAGTCTAGATTTAATATCAAAGTAAACATAAGGCATGTTGTTTTTTCCTCTGCTGCAGCCCAACATCAGTGCTGATTTTAGACTCATTTGAAACTCCTCTGCCATGTTATTTATGATGTCTATAAAGCATTTAGAAGCTAATTAAGTAATATTACTCGTAAAATAATTACACGATGCTTCTTATACAATGTGTTTTAGAGCTTTACATGATTTATAGGGAAAATGAAACCAAAAATTTCTGTTTCAAATATACGCTCCTGCATTATAATAAAATGATCATCAAGTGTCTGTTTGTGGTCTTCTTTTGCTGTAGTTCATCCATTTCAATGTCTGACATGCTGTGCATTCAGAGATCTCTTCTGTACACCACTGTTATAACATGTGGTTATTTGAGTTACTATTGCCTTCCTGTCAGCTTGAACCAATCTGGCCATTCTCCTCTGCCGTCTCTCATTAACCCACAGAACTGCCACTCACTGGATTTTTTTTTTTGTTTTACACACCATTCTCTGTAAACTCTAATGTTCGTTATGTGTGAAAATCCCATGAGGTCAGCAGGTATTGAAATGCTGAAACCACATCACCTGATACCAAGAATCATTCCATAATTAAAGTTACTTACATCACATTTCTTCCCCATTCTGATGTCTGGTTTGGAGAACATTTGACCCTCTGGAATAAGATTGCATGCTTTTATGCTACCATATGATTGGCTAATTAGATATTAGCATTAACAAGCTTGTGTACAGCTATACCTAGAAAAACTGACCACTGAATGCATGTGCAGATCTAATCTTCAAAACAGCTCACCTGAAATGCTGAAAACAACTGCAAACATGGTAATGTGAAAGTAAACTGCAAGTGGCCAGATATTTTCAAAAGGTAGCCAGAGAAATGTCCCTCTAAGTATGTTTTTAAATTCTCATTTTAGAAGGAAATTTATGATTATTTTACCTTCCCTGTACCGTAAGAAAGATTCTTCATGTACAAATGACAACTAAGGGCAGCTTTGTAAAATTAAGTTCATTATTGAGAGATAGTGCAGAGCACACCAGGATGCCAGCATGCAAGAAAAATATGAATTCCTCCTATGTGGAAGTAACTAACTGATTGGCATAAGATTAACAGTATTAACTACCACTACATCTCCCCTTGTTGGAAAAAAGAAAAATCTAGATATGTACTTCTTGTCCATAGAACTGCATTGAAATTATAATCACTGAAATTGAGCAATTCAGTTCACTTTATCCATAGCATGGAACTTATGCTCCTTACATAAACATAGAAAGAATTTCTAACATTATAACTGTGTTTCTCTTTGTTTTTAGTGGTCTTTCTCCCTTTGATTTCCTCTTTTCACCAATTCCTTTTTCTCGAGGACAGTCTCATTTTGTGAAATGTTTTCAACATAAGAACTCTTTTAAAAAGAAATCTAATGGAGATCAGGGAAGACTACCTGAACACTCCAGCAAAGTGAAAGGACTATTCTGCCTCTTTAGTCACTTGCTCTAACCTTTTAGACCATGAAGTATATCTCTGTGGTGGGACAGATAAATGAGCATATCTGGTATAGGTTCCTGGAAGAGTTGGAGTGGATGGAGATTCCTGAAGAGGTGCATCCACCTCAGCTAAGTAACCCTCATCATAAGGATCAGGCCATTGTTACAAGGGGGTTGCTGGGAGCGGACCCAAATGCAAGACACAGACACTGAAGTATTAAGAACAGGACGTGACTGGTTGCAGACTAGGAGCTGGGACAAGAACACAGACTTGGGATAGGCAAGCAGGACCAGGACAAGGAACTGGGAACTAGGAGTCTGGGCATGGACTCTGAGCCAGAGACTGGACAAGGACCTAGAACCTGGGTCTTGACTTGGGCTTGGACCCCGGAACTTGGCGAGGACATGATGTGGCTACAGGACTAGACATGGCTTGGGTTCCTCGAGGCGAGGACATGATGGGGCTTGGGTTCCTCAAGGCAAGGACATGACGAGGCTTGGGTATGCACTCCGAGCCAGAGACTGGGCAAGGACCCAAAACCTGGGTCTTGACTTGGGCTCAGACTCCAGAACTAGATGAAGACATGATGTGGCTACAGGACTGGATGAGGCTTGGATTCTTTGAGGCTTTCCTGGGCAGGACGAGGTACTCCTGGGCTGGGCGAGGCACAAGGTCAGGATCAGACCCTGAAGCCTTGACTTAGTCTTGGGAGACTGGAACGCAGAGCCTTGGTCAAGGTAGACTGGAACGCAGAGCCTTGGTAATCTTGAGAGACAGGAACATGGAACACAGAGCCAGGACCCCTCCTTGGAAACAGGACATAGGGTCGGGACTCATACACAGAACACAGAGGCAGATCTTCACTCAAGGAAGCAGCAAACGGCCTGACCTACCCAGCAGAGGCGAGGGCACAAAGAGACGGTTCCCAACACTTGGTAGCAGTAAACGGCCGGACCTACCTAGTGAAGGCGTAGACACAGAGACAGTTCAAAACAACAATAGACACTTCCTTATCTTGCTCCGTCAGTTGAACTTAACAGTGGTGCAGGTGAAGTTTGCAGGCGAGGGTTACAGGCGAGGCAAGGTTCCAGACACTGGTTGCAGGCCAAGGCTTCAGGAGGAAGGAGCAGAGAAGGGAGACAGACAGGAGTTTTGGACAGGAACAACCCAGCAACTGAAGCTCTCTTTCTCTCTCACACTCTCCGTCTTGTTTTACGGCGGTTGGCACCCAGCTTAATGGTACATTACCGCCACCTTCTGCTCTGGAGTGTGCAATAGACCTACATTCTAAATCCCTTCACCCAATCACACACCCACACATACCCTAACCTGCCTTTAATATCATCATTCCAAATAACCTGACTCCTAAGCTAAGGAACCTGGACCTCAGCACTCAGATCTGCAGCTAGATCTTCAACTTCCTCACAGACAGGACCCAGGCTGTAAAAATAGGGGACAAGCCCTCCTCTACAATCATTCTAAGCACAGGTGCCCCACAAGAGTGTGTACTCAGCCCCCTGCTGTACTCACTGTACACCCATGATTGTGTAGCCAAGTTTCCATCAAACTCCATATACAAGTTTGCTGATGACACAACAATTGTAGGCCGTATCTCGGGTAATGATGAGTTTGATTACAGAGGGGAAATTAAGAACCTGGTGGCATGGTGCGAAGACAAAAACCTATCCCTCAAAGTCAGCAAGATGAAGGAATTGGTTGTTGACTTCATAAGGAGTAGCTGACCGCACAACCCAATTTACATCGGTGGTGTGCAAGTGGAACAGGTCAAGAGCTTTAAGTTCCTCAGGGTCAATATCACAAATGACCTGACTTGGTCCAACCAAGCAAAGTCCACTGCCAAGAAGGCCCACCAGTTCCCTTACTTCCTGAGAAAACTGAAGAGATTTGGCCTGTCCCTTAAAACCCTCACTAATTTTTATAGATGCACCGTAGAAAGCATTCTTCTTGGGTGCATCACAATCTGGTATGGAAGTTGTCCTGTCCAAGACCGGAAGAAGCTGCAGAAGGTTGTGAACACGGCACAGTAAATCACACAAACCAATCTTCCATCCTTGGATTCACTTTACACCACACGGTGTCGGAGCAGTTCTGCCAGGATAATTAAGGACACAACCCACCCAGCCAACACACTTTTCGTCCCTCTTCCATCTGGGAGAAAGCTCAGGAGCTTGAAAACTCATACGGCCAGATTTGGGAACAACTTCTTTCCAACTGTGGTAAGACTGCTGAACAGATCCTGACCCGGATCTGGGCTGTACCCTCCAAATATCCGGACCTGCATCTCGGTTTTTTTGCATTACCTTACTTGCCATTTTTCTATTTTTGATTTATAATTTAAATTTTTAATATTTACTATCGATTTGTAATCCAGGGAGCGGAAAGCGCAGAATCAAATATCGCTGTGATGCTTGTAAGTTCTAGTATCAATTGTTTGGCGACAATAAAGTATGAAGTATAAAGTATTATCCTCCCATTTTTGGCCATCCTGGTACCCTATTCCTGTTTATCCATCATATCCTATAAAAAAAAACCCTGTATCCCTTAAGAATGCTAAAGATATCCTAACTGTGCTCTCTCACCAATGCCCAGCAACCCTTTTAATGTGAATTCCCGCACCCCCATTTCCCTTAGTTTAATTCTCATCATCTCTCTCTGTATCCCATACTTCCTGCAACTCAGAACTACATGTTCTACTGACTCCTCTTCCTGACATTCCTCGTACAATCCTGTTTGGTGTTTCCCTACCATTTTCAGTGTTTTGTTTAATGCACAGTGCCCCAGCCTTAATGTAGTCCACACAGTTTCCTCTGTTCTGTATCCACTACTTACCTTAGCAACACTTTTTTTGTATTTGATATAAAGGCCTCCCTTTCCCCCTCCCTGTTCCATCTTTCTTACCACATTTGGACAGGAACAATCCAGCAAATGAAGCTCTTCTTCTTCTTCTTCTTCTTTTTTGTTTTATGGTGGTTGGCAACAAGTTTTCAGTGCATTACCGCCACCTGCTAGACTTCTTGTGTTCCAACCAAATATGTCCTGGAGTTCTCTACCTTAGACAATCTAGTTCAGCCTGCAGTTCTCTATTAGCATCACTCTGTAGTTGCAATTCCTCGTGACTGCTTAATGCGCTCATTGGATAATGCCACAAACTGCTATTCTTCCCTAATTTTGTCACATGTTTTCGCGTAGGTGTAGTACCTCAATTACATTGATTTCATCTACATCACTTAAAGATTAAATTCACTACATCATCTACATCACTTAAAGATTAAATTCACTACATCATCTACATCACTTAAAGATTAAAAGTATAATGTGCGATGATTACTATTCTTTAAAGAATAGTAATCATCGCACATTATACTTTTAAAATTGCTGTTTTTCAAAGTCTATCTGCTTTTTCAGGTTTTCCTTTTCTAGGTTCGTAGCCTGCAGTTGTTTACTGAGACCTCGGAGTTCTTCTTCATTTGCTTCCATGTTTTAATTTTATAATCTGGATGTAGATAATTCACTTTGCAACTGTTGCCCCCCCGGCCACCCACAGGCTCACTCGGCTCGCTGTTGTCTAGGGAAACAGCCTCGGCCCCGCCAAACTGGGTATTTAGTTTGTGTGGATGCTGTGTGATGTACCCCACCCTGCCCAAATAACAGACAATACACCAGATACGATTAAATGATTTACAGTTTATAGATATTACTGGAACTATATAATTGAGAGAGAATAAAATATAAAAGGACAATAAAAGGCACCACACTTATCAAAGTTCAATCACTTCGTGCACAAAACAGTTGGAGCTCAAGGACCACCTTCTTCACCCTGCGACCCCTCGGACCACCTCGACCGGCCGCCTGGGACCAACAACGGTTGTCGACCAGACGCTCCACACGAGTCCGTCTCCGTCTCCTCGCCGAACGCCCTCCTCGGGGTCTGACTCCGTTAGCGGACATCACAGCACATCGTCCATCCTCTGTCTCGCTCTCCTGACTTCCCCCCCAAAACTCCGCGCATACAGTATCTTCAAATACACCAAAACCATAACAACTATCCCAATTGGTTAATAGCATTCTCTTATCACACTCTAAGCAAAAACAAGCTGCTAGTGCAAACTTTCTCAGTATTTAACACAACAAAGCCACATTCCCCAGATTAACATAACAAAGACTCTATTTTAATTAGCCTCCGCAGTAACGTAAAAGTCGTAACCCCCCTTACACAACAAATTCCTTTTCCTTTTGTATCCTTGTAATAATTTCCTCCATTTTCCAATCTCTTTCCAACTCACCATTGTTCTTGTCGGGTACTTCTATTTGTTGTTCGAGTTCTGCACATTTACCCTGGGCTTCAACCATAAAATCTGAGGATTTTCCTTAAATTCTGAAACATTTCGTAAATTCTTGACCATTTGCGATAAATATACTGCCATTAAGCTTCCATCTCCCCTGCCTGTGAACTGTTGGATCCTCCATTCAGCATTTCTTTGACTTCTTCCCACTTAATCCCTTTAATACCAAGATACTTTTCTGCAGACTTGACGAGAATTTCAATTTTCTCAGTTCTTTTGCTTGTTTGCGCTGAACAATTAATTGCATCCACCATAAAAAGCACGAAATCCTTTCTACTCATTAATAGCGTATCCTTATTTTTCATATTACAGCTCTCACAATTCACCAGTTTATTATTCCCTGTATTTGTTTGCTTGACAACCTTTCTTTCATCAAATTCTTTCACTGCCTCTGCATAACTGATTCCTTGAGTTACTTTTATATATTGTAATTCAGCCGCCTTCTTGCTACAAATGCACCCTCGATAAGCTGCGCTGTGTTCCTCGCCACAATTGCAGCATTTCAGCCTAGCTCCCGCTTCACATTTCCCATATTCATGTTTTCCAGCGCAACCCCTACATCTTTGTTTT
This sequence comes from Mobula hypostoma, assembly GCF_963921235.1. Lineage (NCBI taxonomy): Eukaryota > Metazoa > Chordata > Chondrichthyes > Myliobatiformes > Myliobatidae > Mobula > Mobula hypostoma. The sequence goes on from NC_086109.1 coordinate 37,105,024, forward strand.
CCTCTGCAGACCGCTGCAATGTGCCAGAATTTCTAACATTTATAGCATCTTAAAGGCAGTGGTATATATATTCTAACCGCATGACACATATACCCTAAGTAAACGTTAGTCGGCAATCCCTTTTCATCAAAGTTAATCGTTACCTATAAACTATCACACTTTTTTCCGTTTCTTGTAACTTTCAAACGTTTGGCCTCAATAATTTTTGCTCCTTTTATGTTCTGTTTAATCTCATCCATAGTAACTTTTGTTGGTATCCCCGAAATAACTCCTCTAGTTCACTTTCTATTGTTGGGTATTGAGCATTGTGCTTCTTTGCCGTCTATTTTACATAATCTTATCACTTTACCTTGCTGAGCACTATCCCGACAAATCACTGATAGCGATCCATTTCGTAAAATCTTTACTCCTTTAATCTCGCCTATAATTTTGTTGAGCATCTTCGTCAAACAAATCGGGTTTCAATCACCAAAAGATGCCCTGTCTTCACTTAGTTTTATAATTGCTTTAATCTCATCTTCTTTCCATTGTTTTGCTGTCCTGTTTTGATCATCCGTTGACTCCTGAGAGCTTGATATCCCGTACCTCTGCTTTCTTTTCTTCTTCTTTCCATTCCGTTCCTCTTTCCCGCCAACCTCCATCTCTAGTTCACTTCAACGCTCGCCAAAAACTTCTTTCAGCAGCTTGGCTCTTTCCTTGATGTTCTCTCTCTCCACCATTTTCCAGTCACAACTGGACTCTCTCTTCCAGCAAATGAAGCTGAACCAAGGAGCTATTCATGTAGCCAGCCCAAAATGTGAATCAGCTGCCTCAATTAGAGCAACCAACAGAAAAAAGGGAAAACCAGAAAACCTGGAATAAGGAACGATGGACCGGACTATGAACCGGAATCCAGACTTCACGGACCGGAGCATGACAGCCACTCTATTTCTTTCCGTACCTTGGACTTTGAAGGTGAATGAACACACACCTGTTCCACATGATTCCACCCGATTTCACCTTCTGATGTTCTGATCACAAGTGAACGTGATGCATGCTGAATTGACTATTGATTCTTTGCTGAATTGCTCTGAAACCCAGACAGCTTCACCAATCCTGAGTGGCAACAAAGATTTTGCTCTGCTTCTGAGATCATGCATGCTCAAAATTGTACACCCTCAAAATTTCTCATTAGTTTAGGCCCGGTAAGTGAGGTTGGAGAAGGAAAGGAAGAATGGCAGGCTTGTTCTCAGTCTCCAGCACATCGTCAGCTCTGATGGACTGTAGCCATTTGTAAGAGGTGTGGAGTGATAGGTCACAGTGCTTTGAAGGAGTCCTTTGCTTTCAGCAGGATACATTTAACAGTTTGCACTGCTCTTTCTGCTTCTCCGTTTGCCTGTGAGTACTGTGGACCGCTTGTCTGCTGTTTGAACTCAGACCCTAGCGAAGCTTTTGAATTATGAGCAGCTGAATTGTGGACCATTGTCTGACAATAAATGTCTCTGGTATTCCATGGAAAGCAAACTTTCAGGTGTTGTATGACTGCTACTTAGGATGTAGAGGACAGCTGGGACACCTGAACATTCCTTGAGTAGTAATCCACAGTGAGAAGATATTTGTCTCTTTTTAGCTCCAAATTGTCTGTGTCTGCAATTTGCCATGGAAAGTCCAGGAATCCTGTGGGACAGAAACGCTCAGCTTGATTTTGGTGCAGTTTTCTGCATGCTTCACATGGCTTTACATAATCTCCCAGCTGTGTGCCTAGACCAGGCCACCACACTGATTGCCTTGTTCTGAGGCAATATGTTTTGATGCCTTGATGTCCTTGATGGATTGGACTGATGATTTTGGTATGCATAGGTGCAAAAATTATGTGCTTGGAGACCTTTAATAGCAAACGGTCAAGAATAGTGAATGTGTCTCTTTCAAGCCAGTATAGCCCAATGTAGTGAGCTCCTTTTGGAACAGCTGGCCATCCATCCTCACAGTACTGCAGGTTTGGTCCTTTTCCAGCTCTCTGCACGAATTTCATCCAGTTTACTCTGTGATGCAGGAAATGTCTCATATTTCTGAGCTAGGTTGATGATGATACCTTCCGTGAGGGCAGAGTCAGCTTCTGTGCACCCACTTTTACATGGCAGCACCAACAGAGTGCCTGGTGTACTGAAAGATTTGCCGGGGCATGTTCGATGTCATAACAGTATCAAATAAACATCATTCTGAGTCTTTGCAGATGTGAAGGTATGTCATCCAAATGTTTTGAGCTGAAGCTGATATGTAGTTGTGGCCTGTTTCAAGTAGGAATTTAGTGCCTATCAAGTAGTAGATGAAGCATTCACAAGTCTGCATGAGAGCCCAGATCTCCTTTTCAATTTGGGTGTAATGCTGTTCAGTACGAGTCAGTGCTCTTGATGCATATGCTATCAGTTTCCATACACCATTGCGCAATCACATGAGCGCTCTCCCTAGGCAAAAGGAAGAGGCATCTGCTGAGACCTTAGTTGCTTTGTTTGGATCAAAGAACACCAATGTTGGCGAAGAGACAAGCTCTGCTTCAATTGATGAAAATGACTTCTCCTGTGGTGTGTCCCAGGTTTGAATGTTTCTCTAAGAGAGGAGGACATGTGGTGGCTTTGTATTCTCCGCCAAATCTGAAATGAAGTTTCCCAGTTAGTTTACCATGCCCAGGAAACTGCGAATCTCTGATGCAGTTGTAGGTTGTTCCATGTTCTGAACTCCTGCAGTTTGGCTCCATCTGGTTGCACTCCTTCTGAGGACGGTTAGTGGCCTAAGAACTTCACCTTCAACATGATACATTTGTATTTATTTTCTTTCAAGGTGAATTCTGCCTGTTTCAGTTTCTCCAAGGCAGCTTCCACTTCTCTGTCATAGAACCAGAGAACCATAGAAACCACAGCACAGAAGCAGGCCCTTTGGCCCTTCTTGGCTGTGCCAAACCATTTTCTGCCTAGTCCCACTGACCTGCACATGGACCATATCCCTCCATACACCTCCCATCCATGTATCTGTCCAATTTATTCTTAAATGTTAAAAAAGAACCCGCATTTACCACCTCGTCTGGCAGCTCATTCCATACTCCCACCACTCTCTGCGTGAAGAAGCCCTCCTTAATGTTCCCTTTAAACTTTTCCCCCCTCACCCTTAACCCATGTCCTCTGGTTTTTTTCTCTCCTTGCCTCAGTGGAAAAAGCCTGCTTGCATTCACTCTATCTATACCCATCATAATTTTATATACTTCTATCAAATCTCCCTTCATCCTTCTACGCTCCAGGGAATAAAGTCCTAACCTATTCAACCTTTCTCTGTAACTGAGTTTCTTAAGTCCCGGCAACATCCTTGTAAACCTTCTCTGCACTCTTTCAACCTTATTTATATACTTCCTGTAATTTGGTGACCAAAACAGAACACAATACTCCAGATTCGGCCTCACCAATGCCTTATACAACCTCATCATAACATTCCAGCTCTTATACTCAATACTTAGATTATTAAAGGCCAATGTACCAAAAGCTCTCTTTACGACCTTATCTACCTGTGACGACACTTTTAGGGAATTTTGTATCTGTATTCCCAGATCCCTTTGTTCCACTGCACTCCTCAGTGCCTTACCATTAACCCTGTATGTTCTACGTTGGTTTGTCCTTCCAACGTGCAATACCTCACACTTGTCAGTATTAAACTCCATCTGCCATTTTTCAGTCCATTTTTCCAGCTGGTCCAAGTCCCTCTGCAGACTCTGAAAACCTTCCTCACTGTCTACTACACCTCCAATCTTTGTATCATCAGCAAACTTGCTGATCCAATTTACCACATTATCATCCAGATCATTGATATAGATGACAAATAACAATGGACCCAGCACTGATCCCTGTGACACACCACTAGTCACAGGCCTCCACTCAGAGAAGCAATTCTCTACCACCACTCTCTGGCTTCTTCCATCGAGCCAATGTCTAATCCAATCTACCACCTCTCCATGTATACCTAGCGACTGAATTTTCCTAACTAACCTCCCATGCGGGACCTTGTCAAAGGCCTTACTGAGGTCCATGTAGACAATATCCACTGCCTTCCCTTCATCCACTTTCCTGGTAACCTCCTCGAAAAACTCCAACAGATTGGTCAAACATGACCTACCACGCACAAAGCCATGTTGACTCTCCCTAATAAGCCCCTGTCTATCCAAATGCTTGTAGATTCTGTCTCTTAGTACTCCCTCCAATAACTTACCTACTACTTACGTTAAACTCACCGGCCTATAATTTCCCGGATTACTTTTCGATCCTTTTTTAAACAACGGAACAACATGAGCCACTCTCCAATCCTCCGGCACTTCACCCGTAGACAGCGACATTTTAAATATTTCTGCCAGGGCCCCCGCAATTTCAACACTAGTCTCCTTCAAGGTCCGAGGGAACACTCTGTCAGGTCCCAGGGATTTATCCACTTTAATTTTCCTCAAGACAGCAAGCACCTCCTCCTTTTCAATCTGTACAGTTTCCATGGTCTCACTACTTGATTCCCTCAATTCCATGGATTTCATGCCAGCTTCCTTAGTAAATACAGACGCAAAAAACCTATTTAAGATCTCCCCCATTTCCTTTGGTTCCGCACAAAGCCGACCACTCTGATCTTCAAGAGGACCAATTTTATCCCTTACAATCCTTTTGTTCTTAATATACTTGTAAAAGCTCTTTGGATTATCCTTCACTTTGACTGCCAAGGCAACCTCATGTCTTCTTTTAGCCCTCCTGATTTCTTTCTTAAGTATTTTCTTGCACTTCTTATACTCCTCAAGCACCTGATTTACCCCCTGTTTCCTATACATTTCATACAACTCCCTCTTCTTCTTTATCAGAGTTGCAATATCCAATGTTTCTTATTCCTATTCAATTTGCCTTTAATCCTGACAGGAACATACAAACTCTGCACTCTCAAAATTTCCCCTTTTGAAGGCTTCCCACCTACCAATCACATCTTTGTCACGTTCCTCACTTGAGCCTTTGAAGATGAGTATACCATCTATGTGGCAGACTACTTCATCCAGTCCCTGCAAAATTTGGTTCATCCTCATCTGAAAGAGTTCAGAGGCTGATGAGATGCCAAAAAGGAGTCTCTTGAAGGTGTAGCATCCATATGATGTGATAAGGTTTGTGAGTTTCTGTTACTCAGGAGCTAAACCGATCTGCTAGAATCCTGTGTTTGCATTCTGGTGAAGAACTTTGCTCCACCCAGCATACTCAATGTGTGTTCAACTGAGGGAAAAGTAAACTCCTCCTGTCTCACTGCGTTATTCAATTTTGTTAGATCAACATAGATCCTCACTGTTTTGGGAACAACAACAATGCCCACACACGAGTCCATTCACTCCATTCACTCTACTTATGATGTCAAGCACCTTCATTCTCTCATGTTCAGCTTTGAATTTGTTCATCAATGGGACTGATATATGCTTCACTGTGGTTATAGGGCGTCACTCCTGGCCTCAGTTGGCTTTCAGTATCCCCAAGCCTGTGAACAACTCTGATTATTCTGCCGCAGAACATTGCTTAGTGAATCCAACCTTGCAATAAGGTCCTGCTTCTCGATGCAAGTTATGCCAGCAGTTCTGAGAAGAATTTCTGAATGACATGGACATCCTCTTTTAACTGTTTCTTATTTTTACTGATGAAAGTAATAAACATTCCTTTCACATTGAAATCAAGTTTCCTTGGCTCCATGAGCACTTTTTTTGTTGGGTCTAACATAAAGCCTGTTTTCTTGAACAGATAGTCAGGGATGGCTGTGACATCTGCCACAGTGTCCATTTTGAATGTCACTGCCTCATTTTGCAACTGAACCATAGCACATCAGCTTTGTCTATTTGCATCTAGAGCCCCAAAGATAGCTCTTCCTTCAAGCTAATCATGGTCTTCTTCGACCTCCTGTAGAATAGTTTTTGAGTGACACTGTCTTTTATAACGGCCAAATCTATTGCATTAGTGGCACTTCTCTTCTTTTGCAGGACAGAGCTCTTTGATGAGGAATGGAGACTTGCCGCATCTCCTGCAGTTGGACATTTTACCTGCTCTTTGTTTTGCTTGTCTGTTTTGTTTGAGCTGAGCTCTACAGTAAACTCTTTCTGTAGTCTTTCTGACTGCACCTCGTTTGTACACTTTCTTTTGTACAGCTTCTAGCTTTACCTCAGCATCATTTTTGTACCTGAGTTCCTGACGAACGTTCTCACTCTGCCAGACTATAGTTGTAACTGTCTTTAGTGTAGAGTCTGTCTGCAACTGAATTCTCTCTGACAATTTGGTGCCTTGTCTCTGTCTCTAATGAGCTCAACTCTCAGATTTCCATATGCACAACTGTCTGACAGGGCATAGAATACTGCAATTAAGTCATTTATTATTTCATCTGGCTCTTGTTTTCTGAAGTTGAACTTTGCCCTCCTATATAACACATTTTGATTTCCTGTGAAATATTATTTGAATTTGTCCTACATGGTTATGTACTCTTTTTTCTGAACATCAGTCACTCTCCATGATGCCATCTGCATTGTCAGCCATGCAGTATATCAGTGTGCTTACTGATGCTCTCCTGAAGCCTGAGTGAGATTGCTTGCAACCCTAAACCTCTCAAATAATCTGAATCAACTCTTAAAGTCCCTTGCTTTAACAAAAATCAAATATCTTGAGGAGTTTTATTTAGTAAGTAAATGCGGGTACTGCTGGTATTTGCTCCATCTTCCTGTTTGCTAGTTGATTTATTACATTATTTGGACTACATAGGTCTTTTCGCCCTGAGAGTTTGACTGACTTCTCTGCTGCACCTGTGCCTCTGTGTGCTTCCCCAAGCTAGTGACCCACAGGTTATTACAATGTATTCACTTCTGAGTGTATCTTGTATGCATTGTCTAGCAACCTTAGCCTTTTTACAGCTCGTGCCTCATTTACATACAATTAGGAACTAGCATAGGTAGTTTAGGTTGAAATGTCTCAAGATATTTTTAATAGATATATGTGAGCAAGATCAGTCTTACTGTAAATTCTTCCTTGTTGGGGATCTCACTTGGCCTGTAGCATCAATTCATCAACAATCAGCCACTTCTGACACCATGTTCTGCTTGTTATTGAGGGATAGTAAGCACACCAGAATGCCAGCAACCGAACTTTATTGTCAACCCTGCTTTGCTTGTACAGTATGTGAACTCCTCTCTTGTGGGAGTGGCCAACTGAGTTGCTTTGGAATAACACTAGTAACAACCACTACAAAGTAGACCTTGCAAATATTAAAAAATACATTATCTAGAGCAGAAATGATAGAAATGCTGTGTTCCCAAACAGTGTTTAACCAAACTGAAAGATGTACAGTTTTAAAAATTCCTGCATCAAGATTAGATTATTTGTCAGGTAGAAGAACAGAATAGAGACCTTAATGTCTTAATAGGAATGCCTCATTACAAAATTTCTCTTTGCCAAGCTTTGTTACATTATTTGCCACCACCTCAATTAGGAAAAACGGTTTGGTTCTATTACTTATATCTACAAATCAGTTCACAATGATCATTAACAGATCAATACATTGAATCTTCATCCAAATGCAATATGTCAATAACCACAACAATGATGCCTAGTTACTCTCAGTCATCGGTCTTGGGTTGGTCACATCACTGGCGTGGCCAAAACCAGAGTCCAGAAGCAAAGCACTCTGCGTTGTGAGAGAACATGTTTCAAGGAAGTGCTCAAAGCCTCTTTAGAAATGCAACATCCGCACTGGCACCTTGGTACCTCAGGTTCATAACTATATTTAATGGAAGAAGAGCATCAAGAACATCAATGTGATGTATCTGGAGCACACAGAAGCCCAACACAAGGGGAGAAAAGAGTGCTCCATCTTTTATGCTATCCATCCACATGCCTCATCATACACTTTCTGGTATTTTGTGGCAGTGCCCATAATCCTACATTGGTCTCATCAGCTAGATCAAAATCCTTAAAACGAGAAAGGAAGTAAGTCTGAGGAACTGCCTAAAAAAAAAAAAACAACAAAATATAATTCACCACACTATCTGTGCTATTTCTTCTAAGGCATGTCATTTTTAAATGATTTGCAATTATTCTTCATGGAACTAAATGAAAGAAGAAGGGTAATCTCTTAAGATCTATGGAACATGAATCACTTTTCCACAATGGAGCTGTAATGAGATCTTGAGGAAAGTTAACTTTGACATGGAATAAATTCAAGACTTAAAGGTAGAAAGTAATGACGAGGGTTTATTTGAAGAACAGGACTAGCAAATGACTCAGAGCGTACTTATTCAAGAGGGCTAGAGTACACAGAATGTTAATTCACTCAGAGCCCAAATATGTAGCAAGGGAACCCCATTCATATCAAAAACAAAACTCAGTAAACTAAAAACAGGATGCACGAGGAACCCGCATTCAATAAACAAGTGGTACAAAAAAACCCAGAAAAACTTAACACTAAGCTGGTCACATAATAAGTTTTAGTTAAAATAAATCAATATTCTTCAGGTATGTCAGAGCATCAAGGCCTGACAGAAGAGTTCATGACAGGGTCATAACCTTTCAGCAAAGGTAATCTGAGTTTTAATGTTGAATTACCATTTAAATTCTCCCATTTATCCTTCATAATTTTATGAAATATTTATAGTAAAGCTGAAAATCTTGACAAGCAGGATTTAAGCTGCTTTTCAGGATCTTCCATGGACCTTTCAACAGAATTATGCCAGAATTCAATATTTTGAATATTAACTCAATCGAAGTCAGGAATTGTCATGCTGGGGTAACATATCCAAAATGCTGTAGGAACCCAACAGGTCACACTGGGTTCCCACGACCCCCAACAATGGCATTGTTCCAGAACTATCTATATCATCACTACGCAGCCCCAATCAGGATCAGAATCAGAATCAGGTTTATTATCACCAGCATGTGACATGAAATTTGTTAACTTAGCAGCAGCAGTTCAATGCAATACATAATCCAGCAGAGAGAGAAAAAAATTAAATTGGATTAGATTAGATTAGATTAGATTATGAGGACACGCAGTCCTCTTTTATTTTCATTTAGTAATGCATGCATTAAGAAATGATACAATGTTCCTCCAGTATGATATCACAGAAACACTAGACAAATCAAGACTGAAAAACTGACAAAAACCACATAATTATAACATATAGTTACAACAGTGCAAAGCAATACCGTAATTTGATAAAGAAGAGATCATGGGCATGGTAAAAAAAAGTCTCAAAGTCTCTCAAAGGTCCCATCATCTCACGCAGATGGTGTAACGAAGAAAAAATCTTTCCCTTCCATGAACCTCCAGTGCCGCAAACTTGCCGATGAAGCATCCTGGAAGCACTCGACCACAGCCGACTCTTGAGTCCATCCGAAAACTTTGAGCCTCCAATCAGCCCTCTGACAACGAGCACCAAGCACCATCTCTGCCGAGCGCTTTGACTCCGGCCCCGGCAACAAGCAATAGGCAAAGCCGAGGATTTGGAGCCTTCCCCTCCGGAGATTCTCGATCGCACAGTAGCAGTGGCAGCGAAGCAGGCATCTCAGAAGTTTCTCCAGATGTTCCTTCGTGCTTCTCACGTCTGTCTCTATCAAATCAGGTTTGTGCACGGCCCCTACTTAACAAATACGATATCACTTCGGAGCGGCTGCACGCTCTGCATCGTGCCGCCATCTTCTCCTCCCCTCATCTCCTCCTCTCCTCCTTAAACATAATAATAAATAAACAAGTACATCAATTACGTATATTGAATATATTATTTAAAAATGTGTAAAAACAGAAATACTGTATATTAAAAAATGTGAGGTAGTGTCCAAAGCTTCAAAGTCCATTCAGGAATCAGATGGCAGAGGGGAAGAAGCTGTTCCTAAATCGCTGAGTGTGTGCCTTCTGGCTTCTGTATCTCCTACCTGATAGTAACAGTAGGAAAAAGGCATGCCCTGGGTGCTAGAGATCTTTAATAATGGACGCTGCCTTTCTGAGACACCACTCCCTGAAGGTGTCCAGGGTACTTTGTAAGCTAGTGCCCAAGATGGAGCTGACTAGATTTACAAACTTCTGCAGCTTCTTTTGGTCCTGTGCAGTAGCCCCTCCATACCAGACAGTGATGCAGCCTGTCAGAATGCTCTCCATGGTACAACTATAGATGTTTTTGAGTGCATTTGTTGACGTGCCAAATTGCTTCAAACTCCTAATAAGGTATAGTTGCAGTCTTGCCTTCTTTACGACTGCATCAATGTGTTGGGACCAGGTTAGATCCTCAGCGATCTTGACACCCAAGAACTTGAAGCTGCTCACTCTCTCCACTTCTGATCTCTCTATGAGGATTGGGATGTGTTCCTTCATCTTACCTTTCCTGAAGTCCACAATCAGCTCTTTTGTTCTACTGACATTGAGTGCCAGGTTGTTGCTGTGGCATACCACTAGTTGGCATATCTCACTCCTGTATGCCCTCTCGTCACCACCTGAGATTCTACCAACAATGGTTGTATCGTCAGCAAATTTATAGATGGTATTTGAGCTATGCCTAGCCACACAGTCATGTATATACAGAGAGTAGAGCAGTGGACTAAGCACACACCCCTGAGGTGTGCCAGAGTTGATCATCAGCGAAGAGGATATGTTATCACCAATCTGCACAGACTGTGGTCTTCCGGTTAGGAAGTCGAGGATCCAATTGCAGAGGGAGGTACAGAGGCCCAGGTTCTGCAACTTCTCAATCAGGATTGTGGGAATGATGGTATTTAATGCTGAGCTATAGTGATGAACAACATCCTGACGTAGGTGTTTGTGTTGTCTAGGTGGTGTGAAGAGCCATGGAGATTGTGTCTGCCGTTAACCTATTGTGGTAGGCAAATTGCAATGGGTCCAGGTCCTTGCTGAGGCAGGAGTTCAGTCTAGTCATAACCAACCTCTCAAAGCATTTCATCAGTGTCGATGTGAGTGCTACACCATAGCCCAGCTTCCTACTTTTCATAGCTGGCTCTGTGCTGCAAGCAGGCCTCAACAAATGGGTCTTAAAACACAATAACTAAACTTTTAAAAAGGTTTTGAAAAGGTTGACAAGGTTCTAAAAAGTAACTATTAATTTTGTTTTGAACTGCCTCTGATAATTTGTCAATTTAAAGGATATTCAGATTAAGACATTTAGAAGCTAATCAAATGTTTAAAAGGTAAACAAAATCATTGTAATGTGTTAATATTGGTTTTTGGCTTGTAAGTTGTAGTTATTTTATACAGTATATCCATTCCGTTAGATCATTGTGTCACTGTCCCCCTAAGAATCTGGGTCATGTGGCTAATTTAGCAACACTGCACTATAGTTCAGAGGTGACAAAATAGAGATACAAATCTTTGATGTATCAAGTCAGCGTACTCTGCTGTACAGTGACGAGAAGTTAATGTGCTACTCATATGAAAAATTATACTTGAATAACATATTAAAGCCTCACAAATAACTTTAAATATCAAAATAAAGTAAAATAACTAAAGTTCTTGCCATCTTCCCTGATAGGGTCAGTGAATTCATTCAAAGGAATGGAGTTAACATTCCTAATCCAGCAGTCCTGTCAAGAATCTGGGTTTCATTTGGAATATACTGTGTATCTGGACCTCATTCAAAGAGTCTGGGCTCCATTTCTGGGCTCAATAGTGAATCCAACAATGGAACAGTCAGTTGTGCCCAGATGTGATGTCTTGACTCCCAAGTTTGGCCAAGTATACAAGTACATGCGAGACTCCCATTGCAACTGCTGTTAATTAGTTAACATGATTTGGCCCAGTTATTTGAAAAAGAAATGCAGCATATTTTCATTATGAAGTACCCAGGAATGTTGATAAGATTGTAAAATTTACAAATTCAGTATTTAATTAAACACACCTAAATTATGCAGCAATTAATTTCATTTGTTTGAGAAATTTTCTGTGAGACGCACTTGCCAACTTATTTAGTTAACAAAAATGGGAAATTATATATCACACAAATTGTTAAATCAAATTAGGAATGTGGGATCACTGAACTTTCAGAGCCACACAATCACATTTTATGAGGCTGTAGATGGAATAATAATGGGCAGAAATTGAGCTGACCTTTGTAAGTCCAGCATGTAATGAGCAGTAATTACATCTTTCTTTTTCTCTATCAAAAACCAATCAGCCATTGTTAATCTTGTCAAAGACTGCATCCGTATAAAATGTTGAGTGGTAGAGAAATCTAATATCTTCCTTATTAATAATGAAGACAATAATGCATAAATATTTCCATCAGTACATGTGCAGAAATGTGAAGTATTTGAATGTGCAAACTTGATTGCCATTTTAAAATTTTCAAAGAACCATAGAACCATAGAACATTACAGCACAGAAACAAGTCTTTTGGCCCTTTTTGGCTGTACCGAACCATTTTTCTGCCTAGTCCCATTGACCTGCACCTGGACCATATCCCTCCATACACCTCTCATCCATGTACCTGTCCAAGTTTTTCTTAAATGTTAAAAGTGAGCCCGCATTTACCACTTCATCTGGCAGCTCATTCTACACTCCCACCACTCTCTGTGTGAAGAACCCCCACCAATGTTCTGTTTAAATTTTTCCCCCTTCATCCTTAACCCACGTCCTCTAGTTTTTTCTCTCCCCTAGCCTCAGTGGAAAAAGCCTGCTTGCATTCACTCTGTCCATACCCTTCATTATTTTATATACCTCTATCAAATCTCCCCTCATTCTTCTACACTCCAGGGAATAAACCTTCTCTGCACTCTTTCAACCTTATTAATATCCTTCCTGTAATTTGGTGACCAAAACTGCACACAATACTCCAAATTCGGCCTCACCAATGCCTTATGCAACCTCATCAAAACATTACAACTCTTATACTCAGTACTTTGATTTATAAAGGCCAATGTACCAAAAGCTCTCCTTACGACCCTAACTACCTGTGACGCCACTTTTAGGGAATTTTGTGCCTGTATTCCCAGATCCCTCTGTTCTACCACACTCCTCAGTGCCCTACCATTTACCTTATATGTTCTACCTTGGTTTGTCCTTCCAAAGTGTAATACCTCACACTTGTCTGTATTAAACTCCATCTGCCATTTTTCAGCCCATTTTCCAGCTGGTCCAAATCCCTCTGCAAGCTTTGAAGATCTTTCTCACTGTCCACTAGACCTCCAATCTTTGTATCATCAACAAATTTGCTGATCCAATTTACCACATTATCATCCAGATCATTGATATAGATGACAAATAACAATGGACCCAGCACTGATCCCTATGGCACACCACTAGTCACAGGAATAATAAACAGAATAAATACCTAAATTTTCAATTTGTTACTTTTAAGTAATCCCTAAGCTAAGATGAAGAACAGTAATTGTAAATCTATTGGCAATCTGTAATACAAAGAATCTAAAGTAGAAATATTCCCTCACTTATTCCACTTGTCTGTATCATGTTTCAGTTCAACTGCATGTATAAGTGGTACATGTGTAGGAAAGAATGGTTTAGACAAATTCTAAGTACATTTGTACAAAAAACAGCATCAGCTGTCCACATTTTCCTTGACATTTCTCACCTTCTTGATGGTAAAGTGTTACATATATGTTGATTAAAAATGTTTTCTCTAGATCCTAATTGCAGACAAATATATGCAGTGTTGAGCATTGTGCAAAAGACAGAGAGAATCATCCCTATTAAAAGGTTACAAGTTTGGCTGTATTTATTTACAAAAGAGGGAAAGATAACTACCTCGACTATACCTCTTCTCACCCCGCCACATGCAAAAATGCCATTCCATATTCCCAGTTCCTCCATCTCTGCAGCATCTGCTCCCAGGATGAGGCTTTCCGTTCCAAGACATCTCAAAGGCCCTCTTCCTTTAAGGATCGTGGTTTCCCTTCTGCCATCATCAATGATGCCCTCACCCACATCTCCTCCATTTCCCGCACTTCAGCCCTCACCCCATCCTCCCATCACCACAACAGGGACAGAGTTCCCCTTGTCCTCACCTACCACCCCACCAGCCTCCGGATCCAGCACATTATCCTCCACAACTTCCGCCACCTTCAACAGGACCCCACCACTAAGCACATATTTCCTTCTCTACTCCTCTCCACTTTCCGCAGGGATCATTCCCTCCATGACTCTGTGGTCCACACATCCCTCCCCAGGGATCTCCCACCCGGCACTTATCCCTACAAGCATAAGTGCTACACTTGTCCCTACACCTCCTCTGAGGGCCCCAAACAGTCGTTCCAGGTGAGGCAACACTTCACTTGTGAGTCTGTTGGGGTCATCTATTGCATTCGGTGCTCCTGGTGCGGTGTCCTCTACATCAGTGAGATCCTATGCAGATTGGGGGACTGCTTCGTCGAGCACCTCCATTCCGTCCGCCACAACAGACAGGATCTCCCAGTTGCCACCCACTTCAACTCTGCTTCACATTCCCATTCAGATATGTCCATACATGGCCTCCTCTACTGCCATGATGAGGCCAAACTCAGGTTGGAGGAGTAACATCTTATATACCGTCTGGGTAATCTCCAGCTCCTTGGCATGAACATTGAATTCTCCAACTTCCGGTAATTCCCTCCCCTTCCTTCCCCCATCCCAGTTTCACTCTGCCCCCTCCTCCAGCTGTCTATCACCTCCCTCATGGTTCTGCCTCTTTCTACTACCTATTGTGCTTTCCCCTGTTCCTCCTTCACCTTTCCTGCTTATCCCCTCCCTGCTTCCCCTCCTCCACCCCTTTATCTTCCCCTTACTGGTTTTTCACCTGGCACCTACCAGCCTTCTCCTTCCAACCCTCCCCCCCACCTTCCTTATAGGGCCCCTGCCCCCTCCATCTTCACTCCTGACGAAGGGTCTCCGCCTGAAACGTTGACTGTTCACTTCCACGGATGCTGCCCGACCTGCTGAGTTCCTCCAGCGTGTTGTGCGTGTTGCTATAGAAGTTTGTCAATGTCTTAGATGTCATGTTAAACCTCTGAAAACTCCTCAGGAAGTAGAGGGGCTGCTGTGCTTTCTTCATAGTTGCACTTACGTCCATGCTGGGACCAGGACAGGTCCGCTGAAATGATAATACATAAGAATTTAAAGTTGCTAACCCTCTCCATCTCTGAATCTCTAAAGAGTGGAAGAAGGAGAGGGACTGGCTTATGGACCTCTGGTTTCCTTCTCCTGAAGTCTCTAATCAGCTCCCTGGTCTTGCTGACATTGAGTAAGAGGTTGCTGTTACGACTCCATTCACTGGATTTTCAATCTCCCTCCTGAATGCTGATTCATCACCACCTTTGATGCGGTCTGGAACAGCGGTGCCATCAGCAAATTTGAATATGGCATTGGACCTGTGCTTAGCCACATAATCATACGCGTAAAGTGAGCAGAGCAGGGAACTAAGCACACAGACTTGTGGTGCACCTGCTCTGGTGGAGATTGTGAAGGAAGTATTTTTGCCAATCCAAAGTGACTAGTGTCTGCAAGTGAGGAAATCCAGGATCCAATTGCACAAGCAGGTAATGTGGCCAAGCACTTGAAGCTTATTGACTAGTTTTCAGGTGGTGATGGTATTGAATACTGAGCTGCAGTCATTAAAGAGTATCCTGAAATATATATCTTTCCTGTCCAGATGTTCCAGGGTTGAATGAAGAGCCAATGAAATGGCATCTGCTGTGAACCAGTTGCTCCAGTAGGGAGGATAGAGCGACCTAAAACATTCCTCAGGAGTTGGTATGTAGCGCCCATGTAGTGCTGGTCTAATCTTGTATGACTGTTTGCTGCACTCTTTGTGAGAAAATCAAATGACATAGTACTGCTCTAGGTATTGGAAGGAGGCAGTGAATAGAAAACACACACTTCTGGTGTTTGTTTATAATAATAGCAATATATACAAAATATTTACATGAATGAGAACAATTCAAATTCCAACATTCTGTTTAGATTCCAAATCTCAGATGTCAAACAAAAAAAATTATTTTTTAGTTAGAATCAGTGAGATTCATTGGAACAACCTTTATTACTCCAATTTCTTTAACTAATTAGATCGTGTTATTCCCTATTTAAAGGTTTGCTTTTATTTCTCTCTAGTTAGTTATAAAACTAATTGAATTCCTATTCTTAAGTACTATGGTTAACTTCCGTTTCAGTTCCAGTCAGTATGTCTACAAATTCAAAAATTATATGGCTGAATGCCTTTCATGGCAAATTCTCCATTAACACAACTTTTAAAAAAAGTAAATCTCATTCAGTAACTTATCAAAGTCTTTGTAAAAGTAATCATTTCTTGCAGAAAATCAAATTCAGATCCTTTGAATGAAAATAAACTTATACATCCAATCGTATTAAATCCTCTATGTCATTAAACATTTTGTCCTGCGCTGGTTCTTCGATCTTGAGTGGCTCGCCATCTTGTTTCTTGTTTCATTGGATGAAGTAGTTGATCAGCCAAGGAAAGGTGATTCACAAACTTATAAAAAAGCACCTGACCTGTAAAAACCTGGTCTTTCCCTGGACTGAAATGGCTAGCATAAGAGGGCACAGTTTTAAGGTGCTTGGAAGTAGGTACAGAGGAGATGTCAGGGGTAAGTTTTTTATGCAGAGAGTGGTGAGTGTGTGGAATGGGCTGCCGGTGACAGTGGTAGAGGTGGATACGATAGAGTCTTTTAAGAGACTCCTGGATAGGTACATAGAGCTTAGCAAAACAGAGGGCCATGTGTAGCCCAAGGTAATTTCTAAAGTAAGTACACGTTTGACACAGCTTTGTGGGCCAGAGGGCCTGTATTGTGCTGTAGGTTTTCTATATTCTATGTTCTATGTACACGCCAGGATTACAATCAGTAAGTTTTTATACACATTCTATTTTCAATTTCAAAATAACTCAAAATCACCTTGTCATTTCCAAACACCTCTCTGTTACAACACTACTGAATATATTACACACACAAATTATACACTTGAAACAGTAAATGTTTTAACTCACCAAATCCCTTGGTGTGATTTAACAGAAATAATTCCAGGTTACACGGTAGAGGTCTTGGACACTCGTGCTTACTGTCTCGTTATAGCTGCTGCTTGTTATAGCTGTAGCTTCAATAGATCTTTTCTTGCTATCATTTCTCCTTCAGGAGTTTCACCCTGAAGTTTTCAAGTACGTAAGGCAGAGACACTCACTACTAATTCAACTTTTACCAGTTTATATTTCTTTAGTTTTTAAGTTTGCTGCTTTGCTCTTGCTTGACCCGCGCCTGCATCCGCCACGCCTCGATCTTGCATAGCTTTCCCTCCCCCCAAAGTTCCCTTTTTTAAAAAAAAATTGGTAAACCACGTCTTCATTCCTCTACAGGTGGAGCTTTCTAACATTACATCCTTGGGTTTAATTAACCTGGGTTACAATCCTCTCGCAACACTGTGGATGTAAAGTGCTAATGTGTAATAGTTATTATGACAGACCACCACCATAATAGCTGTTAACTATTATTTCAATGAGTACAAATATTTGTGTTTGCACAAACAAAAGGTATTTCCTCGTGTTCTTTGCTGCACATTTTAAATAGATTAGGGTCAGAGTTGTAGGACGCAGTGGACACCATCACGTGTTCTGTGTAATGATATCCTCACTTTGAGATCTGTAGTAAAGTTCCCACTTTCATGAACAGGCATTGTAAGGAAGCTGACCAAATGCCTAGAATTTCAAATCCTCCTTGGGGCAACTATGAACCCAAGTTGTAGAGAGAAACTACAGAGGCTCTATCTACAATCTTCGAATATTCCCTGGTTGTAGGGTAGTGGTAGAAGACTGGAGGAGTGGAAATATTTTACATATATTTAAAGATATGTTGCGTTGAGAGCTGGCAAGCACGGACTATTAGATCAGTGGTGGAAAATATTTAGCTTCAATAATTAATGGCAAAATTAATCAGGATTTGGAAAAGCATGGGCTAACAAATACACAATAAATAATTTATTAAAGACCATTCGTACAAGTATCTAATTAGTTTGATCCTTTGCACTAATTAGCAATGAAGTTGGTGCATTTGAGAACTTGGCAAAATACAGAATGACATACCATAAGACAATAAGACATAAGAATAAAATTAGTCCATTTGGTCCATTGAGTCTGCTGCACCATTCTATCATGGCTGATTTATTTTCTCTCTCAACCCCATTCTCCTGCCTTCTTCCTGCAATCTTTGATGCCCTGACTAATCAAGAACTTATCAACCTCCAATTTAAATATACTCAATGATTTGGTCTCTGCCGCCATCCATGGCAATGAATTCTGCAGATTTAACACCCTCTGACTAAAGAAATTCTTCCTCATTCCTGTTCTATAGGGATGTCCTTGTTTTCTGAGGCTGTGTCCTCTAGTCCTAGACTCTCACACCATTGGACACATCACCTCCTTCTACCAAAGTGTACAATAATATTCTTTCCTACACTATGTTCCATCTGCTACCTCTTTACCATTCTGCTAATCTGTCCAAGTTCTTCTAGAACTCGCTGCTTCCTCAACACTACCTGCAGCTCCACCTATCTACCAGCCAATGATGCTTACACAGTAGACATTAAGTTGCCATTGCAAGTGATTTGGGGACAGTAATAGTGAATGAGTTACAAACCTAGTACATTGGAATTGTCAATATGTGGACTGATAACAAGAGTTCTGTGTTCTGACAAAACATTGACAGTGTAAAAAGGAAATTGTGACTTAACACAGAGCCCTGTTAAATACCACTAGTCACTGACAACTAACTAGAGAAGGCCCCCTTTATTTCCACTCTTTGTCTTCAGCCAGTCAGCCAATCTCTGCCCATGCCAGCAAATTTTGTTTAGCAGCCTCATGTGCAGCACCTTGTCAAAGGCCTCCTGAAAATCCAAGTAAGCAACATCCACTGGCTGTCCTTTGTCTATCCTGTTTGTTATTTCCTCAAAGAATTCCAAAAGATTTGTTAAGCAAGATTTCCCCTTAAGTAAACCATGCTGACTTTGGCCTATTTTATCGTGTGCCTCCAAGTACCCTGAAACCTCATCCTAATAGATTTATTCACAATGTTAAAATCCCTGGGAATAAAAGCAACCTTGAGATATGGATACAAAATCAATTTTACAAAAACAGCAAACTGAATCCTGATGAACAGCTATCTCTCAGACAGGAGTGAGGTATGCAGTCATGAACCTCAGAGGATAATATTGGGGTGGCACGGTAGTGTAGTGGTTAGCACAACGCTTTACAATACAGGCAACTCAGGTTCAATTCCCGCCGCTGTCTGTAGGAGTTTGTACATTCTCCCCGTGACTGAGGGTTCCCGCTGGGTGCTGCAGTTTCCTCCCACAGTCTGAGACATACCAGTTAGTAGGTTAAATGGTCATTGTAAATTGGCCCATGACTAGGTTGGGGTTAAATCAGGGGTTGCTGAATGGTGTGGCTCGAAGAACCTATTCCACGCTGTATCTGAATAAATAAAAATAATTAATTAAGGCCAGTATATTCTTCTTGAAGAATTTCAAAGTTCGCCAATGATCCGAGAATTTAAATCGGTAAACAATAAAGAAGATTCAAGGAAGTGGAAAGGAATTTTCTCAAATAGGACCTGTGTATGCAGAAATTGTGATGCATGATTAATCCTTGTTTCATTTGAACTTGAGCAGGTCGCAAATAAAATTCATGTTTCCATCTCATTATCTTGGTTTTCAGTTTGTGGTCAGTGCCAATTGTGAATTGCATTAGCAAATCCATGAGGAACAATCCCTTTGAATTAAAGCCAGACAGCACCGATCAACACAATACTTACTGGCCCTTAAAGGGAAAGCCTCAGTCTGATGGCAAAACTATTGCACATGTTTGTAAAGCTCACTGGAATATATGAATGGAATCTCAATCCACTAGATCAGTTATGAGTCAATTCTGTCCACAGAAATATTGATGGTAGGGAAGGTGAGAGTTATTGTCCAGTATTAGCCTGGGGCTACTTACTATCTATCAGCCTGTTTCCAAGCATTGTTCACATCTTGTTGCATAGAGGTATATTGAGCATTACTTGAGGAGAATATGAAGTAGAATCCCACACTACACTCTTATGCAAGAGCATAGGATAGTAATAGATACCTGACCCCTCAAGTTTGCCCCATCATTCAATAAGTTCATGGCTGATCTGTCCCAGGCCTCACAACACAGAGCCCTCAGATCCTATCCACGGCCCCTACTTCTGTAAAGATGAAGCCACACTCAGGTTGGAGGAACAACACCTTATATTCCATCTGGGTAGCCTCCAACCTGATGGCATGAACATTGACTTCTCAAACTTCCGCTAATGCCCCACCTCCCCCTCGTACCCCATCCGTTATTTATTTATATACACACATTCTTTCTCTCTCTCTCTCCTTTTTCTCCCTCTGTCCCTCTGACTATATCCCTTGCCCATCCTCTGGGTTTTCCCCCCTCGCCCTTTTCTTTCTCCCTGGGCCTCCTGTCCCATGATCCTCTCATATCCCTTTTGCCAATCACCTGTCCAGCTCTTGGCTCCATCCCTTCCCCCCTACTGTCTTCTCCTATCATTTTGGATTTCCCCCTACCCCTCCCACTTTCAAATCTCTTACTAGCTCTTCCTTCAGTTAGTCCTGATGAAGGGTCTCGGCCCAAAACGTAGACTATACCTTTTTCCTAGAGATGCTGCCTGGCCTGCTGCGTTCACCAGCAACTTTGATGTGTATTGCCCTCAGATCCTCAGTCTTTCCCAAGACTAACACCTTTAAGTGTAGGCAACAAAAGTATTACTTAAGATTGTTGACTGTCTGTTTGTTCTGTTTAGTTGCATGGTCTTCATTTCTTCTACATTCCCTACCATGACACAGGTTTTAGATATTAATGAGGCTCCATGATAAGGATTGATTCGATGTATAATAAATCAATTTTAGAAGGATTGATTGTTCTGTGACTCTTTTTGATGGGACGAGTTGGATTAACGGTTTGGCCTGGACTAGCTGGGCCAATGGGCCTGTTTTGGTGTTGTAGTGCTCTATGATAAAATGACTGCATAAAGTGAATTGACTTTGCAGTGCAATCAATTGTTTGCTGCAATGCCAGGTGTAGACTCAGCCCCACCTCCAGTTCATTGTCTATTGACAACACCGTGTTGAAGTAACTCAGCTGAGAGCTGCCATAGATACCATAGATCCATCTGCATTGTTTGATACTTTGTAAATGCAGTAAGATATTTGTTATACTGAGTTGAATCTTAAAAATAACTTCTGTTCATCAAAATGAGAAGTGATCTCTAATTTACATTGGATATGAAGGGGTATATTTCCTTTTGGTGCAGTATCAGAAATAGAAGACTCAAATTTCAAGACTAATACTGCAAAAAAAAGCAATTAAAGTGCAAGCTATTGTGATACTACTTAATAAGTCAAATGTTAATGTTAAACTGAAAATGAATTAACGATTAATTAACAAAGAATAGAAAACAAATGGATAAAATATTTATTTTCAGAAGGATTAATTCAACTCCCTTGAAATCAAGAAACCTGGACAAAGATTATAGAGGAATTATGGAGCACCATTAACTTTTATCCTGATAATTATGTTAATCCCATTTTCTTGTTTTTGTTTCAACTGAAGCCAGAATGAATTCAGCATTGTTATGCATAGTTATTTAAGTATAAAACTCTGTTGGGATTTGATATTAATGTTGGTGAAATGATTTATCATTGTCATATGTACTGAGGTACGGTGAAAATCTTGCCTTGCATTCTATTCGTATATAGATCAATTCATTATACGAGATTCAACAAAAACACAATGCAGAATAATGTGTCACAGTTACAGAAAAAGTGCAATGCAGATAGACCATAAGACATAGGAGCAGAATTAGGCCATTTGACCCATCAAGTCTGCTCCACCATTCAATTATGGCTGATCCTATTTTCCTCAACCCCATAACCTTTGATGCTGTGTCCAATCAAAAAACCAATCAAGCTCTGCTTAGATACACCCAACGACCTGGCCTCCACAGCTGCCTGTGGCAATAATTTCCACAAATTCACCACTCTCTAGCTAAAGAAATTTCTCTGCATCTCTGTTTTAAACTGTGCTCCTCCATCCTGAGGCTGAGCACTCTTGTCCTAGACTCCCTGACCGAGGGAAGCATCCTTTCCACATCTACTCTGCCTAGGCCTTTCAACACTCAAAAGTTTTCAATGAGATCCCCCTCATCCTTCTAAATTCCAATGAGTACAGTGCCAGAGCTATCAAACGTTCCTTGCATGATAACCTGTTCATTCCTAGAATCATCCTTGTGAACCTCCTCTGAACCCTCTCCAATGTCAGCACATTTTTTCTTAGATGTGGACCCCAAAACTGTTCACAATACTCAAGGTGAGGCTTCACCAATGCCTTATAAAGCCTCAGCATCACACCCCTGCTCTTATATTCCAGACCTCTTGAAACAAATGCTAACATGGCATTTGTCTTCTTCATCGCCGGTTCTACCTACAAGTTAACCTTTTGGGTGTTCTGTACAAGGGCTGCTTAGTCCCTTTGCATCTCAGATTTTTGGATTTTCTCTCCATTTAGAAAATAGTCTGCACATTTATTTCTACTACCAAAGTGCAGGACCATGCATTCACCAACATTATATTTCATTTGCCACTTTCTTGCCCATTCTCCTAATCTGTCTAAATCCTTCTGCAACCTACCTGTTTTCTGAACACTACCTGCCCCTCCACCAATATTCATATCATCTGCAAACTTGGCAACAAGGCCATTTATTCCGTCATCTAAATCATTAATATACAGCATAAAAGAAGTGATCCCAACACCCACTTCTACGAAACATCACTAATCACTGGCAGCCAACCAGAAACTGATTCATTTATTCTCATTCACTGCTTCCTACCAATCAGCCAATCTTCTAACCGTACCAATAACTTTTCTGTAATAACATGGGCTCGTAACTTGATAAGCAGCCTCATGTGTGGCACCTTGTCAAAGGCCTCCTGAAAGTCCAAATATACAACATCTATTACATTCCCTTTTTTAATCCAACATGTAATCTCCTCAAAGAATTCCAGCAGGTTCATCAGGCAAGATTTTATCTTAAGTAAATCATGCTGACTTTGTCTGATCTTGTCCTGTGAAACCAACTTTACCATAACCTCATCCTTGACAATTGACCCCAACATTTTCCCAACCACTGATTTCATAATAACTGGTTTCCTTTCTGCTACTTTTCTCTTTTCTTAAAGAATTGAGTGACATTTCCAATTTTCCAGTTCTCTTGTACCATGCCAGAGTCCAATGATTTTTGAAAGATCATTACTAATGCCTCCACAATTTCTTCTGCTACCTCTTTCAGAACCCTAGGGTGCAGTTCATCTGGTCTAGGTGACCTATGTACCCTTAGGTATTTCAGCTTTTTCAGCACCTTCTCCCTTGTAATAGTAACTACACTCACTTCTCTTCCCTTGCACCTTTCAACATCTGGCACACTACTAGTGTCTTCCACAATGAAGACTGATGCAAAATATTCATTTAGTTCATCTGCATCTCCTTGTTTGCTGGTTTCATTTTCTAGCTGTCCTATATCCACTCTCATCTCTCTTCTATTTTTTACATATTTGAAAAAGCTTTTACTATCTGCTTTGATATTGTTTGCTAGCTTGTTTTCATATTTCATATTTTCCCTCCTAATGATTCCTTTTGTCACAATGGCGGGGGCATTGGGAGCAAGGGTGGACCCAAAAGCAAGACACATCTTGTGAAGTTACTTAGATTTAGTTTATTGTTCGATACCAGGAGAGCTAGGCAGGAGCAGGAGTAGCGAACTGGACAAGGACTGAGGACTACGACTAGGCTGGGACCAAGGGTCTGGGCTATGACTTGGAATCGGCTCCTAGAACTAGAGGAGACATGAGGAGGCTAGGATATGGACTCCAAGCCTGAGACTAGGCAAGGACCCAGTATCTGGGTCTTGCCTCGGGCTCGGACCCCAGAACCAGGCAAGGACATGACATGGGCTAGGGAGAGGGGGAACATGGGAACACAGAGCCTCGGTCTCGGGACAGCAGGTACATGGAACCATGGACACATACACAGAACACAGAGTCGGGACCCCTACATGGGTACAGGACATAGGGCCGGGACTCACACACAGAACAGAGAGCCGGGACCCCTCCTTGGGTACAGGACATAGGACCGGGACTCATGACTCTCCGCGGGGCAACAGCAAGATGGCCAGACTTACCCCACGGAGGCGAGGATAAGACAAGACAAGACATGAACCCCCGCTGGGCAATGGCAAGACGGCCAGACTTATCCCATGGAGGCGAGGACAAGACAAGACAAGACTAACACAAATGAACACCAGACAGTACCTATCTAGCTCCGGTGATGGAACTAGACCGAAGTGCAGGCAGGGGCTGCAGACGAGGGCTAGAGGTGAGAGGAGCAGAGAAGGGATTCAGACAAGGGGGTAGGACAGGAATCACAGACCGCCAGGGCCAGGACTTGACTCAGAACTGGGAAGCCGCCAGGGCCAGGACTTGATTTGGTGCTTGAATACCGCCAGGGCCAGGACTTGACTTGGAGCCTCCGGGTAGTGGTGAGCTCTCGACTCGACCCGGGAACAGTAGACAGTCATTCTTGATTCCCTCCGGCGAGTTAACTGACGGACCCACCTTGGTGAGGAAACTTTGCAGGCTTGCTTTGGTGAGGTAACTTGACAAGGTTGCTCCAGTGAGGAAAGGCGAATTACTGGCACTCGCTTCAGGCGGAGACTAGGCTTGCTCTGGCCAGATGACATTGGCACGCCGTACCTTGGTGACTTTGCAAATGCTCCCGCGCCGAACGGCTGAAAGCTGGAGACTATAAACTACCGGTTCAGCTGAGTGTTAATTGCCTCTAATCTCCAAAGTCAAGGGACACGGGAAAACAGGGAATCAATGGTCCAGATCGTAACATAAACAAGCTAAATTTAAAGGGACCCCGATCCGGACCATGACACCTTTAGTTGCTCTCTGTAGTGTTTTAAAAGCTTCCCAATCCTCTGCCCGCTAATTTTTGCTTTGCTGTATGCCCTCTGTTTTGTTTTTACATTAGCTTTCACATCCCTTGTCAGCCACAGTTGTACTATTTTGCCATTTGAGTATTTCTTTGTTTCTGGAATACATCTATCCTGCACCTTCCTCATTTTCCCCAGAAACTTACATCATTGTTGCTCTGCCGTCATCACTGCCAGCATCTCCTTTCAATTTACTTTGGCCAAATCCTTTCTCATACCATTGTAATTTCCTTTACTCTACTGAAATACTGCTACATCAGACTTTACTTTCTCCCTATCAAATTTCAAGTTGAACTCAATCATATTGTGATTACTGTCTCCAAAAGCTTCTTTTACCTTAAACCCCCTAATCACCTTTGGTTCGTTACATAACACCGAACCAGTATAGCTGATCCCCAAGTAGGCTCAACAACAAACTGCTCTAAAAAGCCATCTTTTAGGCATTCAACAAACTCACTCTCATGGGATCCATTTCCAACCTGATGTACCCAGTCAACCTGCACGTTGAATTTTCCCATGACTATCATGACATTGCCCTTTTGACACACCTTTTCTATTTCCTGATGCAATTTGGAGTCCACGTCCCAGCTACTGTTGGGAGGCCTGTATATAACTGACATCAGGGTCTTTTTACCCTTGCAGTTTCACACAACAATCCTATGTCACACCATTCTATTGACTTGATGCCATTCTTTACCAGCAGAGCCACTCCACTCCCTCTGCCTACCTCCCTATCCCTCCAATACAGCACGTAACTTTGGACACTCAGCTCCCAATTACAACCATCTTTCACCTACGATTCAGTAATGGCCACAACATCATACCCAACGATCTGTAAAAGTGCAACAAGGTTATCCACCTTATTTCTTATACTCTGTGCATTGAGATATAACACTTTGAGTACTGTATTTGTTACCCCTTTTGATTCTGCATCACTAATGCACTGATATTCACCTTGCTGACTGAAATTATGTCCTATCATCTGCCAACCTTCCTGACACTCTGACTGCATGCCATCTTTGCTTTTTCACCATCCGTCCTGTCCAAAGTCTCTTCACTTCGGTACCCATCCCTCTGAATGCAAGGTCATAAGAAGGTAAATTATAGAAACATAGAAACATAGAAAACCTACAGCACAATACAGGCTCTTTGGCCCACAATGCTGTGCCGAACATGTACTTATTTTAGAAGTTACGTGGGGTTACCCATAGCCCTCTATCTTTCTAAGCTCCATGTACCTATCCAGGAGTCTCTTAAAAGACCCTATTTTATCTGCCTCCACCACCATCGCCAGCAGCCCATTCCACGAACTCACTACTCTCTGCATAAAAAAACTTACCCCTGACATCTACTCTGTATCTACTTCCAAGCACCTTAAAATTGTGCCCTCTCGTGTTAGCCATTTCGGCCCTGGGAAAAAGTCTCTGACTATTCACACAATCAATGCCTCTCATCATCTTACACACCTCTATCAGGTCACTTCCCATCCTCTGCCGCTCCAAGGAGAAAAGGATGAGTTCACTCAACCTATTCTCATAAGGCATGCTCCCCAATCCAGGCAACATCCTTGTAAGTCTCCTCTGCACCCTTTCTACATCCTTCCTGTAGTGATGTGACCAGAACTGAGCACAGTACTCCAAGTGGAGTCTGGCCAGGGTCCTATATAGCTGCAACATTACCTCTCGACTCTTAAACTCAACCCTGTGGTTGATGAAGGCCAATACACCATATGCCTTCGTAACTACAGAGTCAACCTGTGCAGCAGCTTAGAGTGTCCTATGAACTCAGACCCCAAGGTCCCTCTGATCCTCCACAATGCCAAGAATCTTACCATTCTATATTCTGCCATCATAATTGACCTACCAAAATGAACTACCTCACACTTATCTGGGTTGAACTCCATCTGCTCCATCTGCCACTTCTCAGCCCAGTTTTGCATCCTGTCGATTTCCTGCTGTAACCTCTGACAGCCTTCCACACTATCCACAACACCCTCAACCTTAGTGTCATCAGCAAATTTACTAACCCATCCCTCTACTTCCTCATCCAGGTCATTTATAAAAATCGCGAAGAGAAGGGGTTCCTGAACAGATCCCTGAGGCACACCACTGGTGACCAGATTCCATGTAGAATATGACCCATCTACAACCACTCTTTGCCTTCTGTGGACAAGCCAGTTCTGGATCCACAAAGCAATGTCCCCTTGATCCCATGCCTCCTTACTTTCTCAATAAGCCTTGCATGGGGTATCTTTTCAAATGCCTTGCTGAAATCCATATACATTACATCTACTGCTCTGTCTTCACCAATATGTTTAGTAGCATCCTCAAAAAATTCAATCAGGCTCGTAAGACATAACCTGCCTTTGGCAAAGCCATGCTGACTATTCCAATCCATATTTTGCCTCTCCAAATATTCATAAATCCTGCATCTCAGGATCTTCTCTATCAACTTACCAACTACCGAAGTAAGACACAGTGGTCTATAATTTCCTGGGCTATCTCCACTCCCTTTTTTGAATGAGGAAACAACGTCAGCAACCCTCCAATCCTCCGGAACCTCTCCTGTCCCTACTAATGATGCAAAGATCATTGTCAGAGGCTCAGCAATCTCCTTCCTTGCCTCCCACAGTAGCATGGGGCACATCTTGTCGGGTCTAAGTGACTTATTCAACTCGGTGTTTTCCAAAAGCTCCAGCTCATCCTCTTTCTTAATGTCTATATGCTTGAACTTTTCAGTCCACTGTAAGTCATATGAAAGAATCCATCTCATCAAACTTGAGAATCATTCATGACAGCAGGTTAGAAGTTATTCCGGTGCTACATGCTTTCAAGCTTTTATATCTTCTGCCCAATGAGAAGAGGGAGAAGAGAGAATAGCTAGGGAGGATGGCATCTTTGATTAAGCTGGCTACTTTACTGAGGCCGCAAGAAGTATAGAAAGAGTCCTTGAATGGGAGGTTGGTTTTCATGATGCACTTTGCTGTGTCCACAGCGTTCTGCAGTTTTTAATGGTCATGCCAGAGAAGTTGCCACACCAAGTTGTGATGCTTCCAGATTGGATGCTTTCAATGATGCATTGACATAAGTTGGTGAGGTTTAAAGAGTTCACGCTAAATTTCCTTAGACTCCTGAATAAGTGGAGGTACGGGTGAGGTTTCCTTTCGGTGGCATCTATGCTATTGGTGCTGTTCACTTCTAGGAACTTGAACCTCCCAACCCTCTCAAAGTCAACATCATTGATATAAACAGGAGCACATGTAATGTGCTTCCCCCTCTTCCAGAACTCAGTGAGCAGCTCCTTTGTTTTGCTGACATTGAGGAAAAGATTGTGGTCGTAGCTCCATGTCATTAAACTCTCCCCTTCCTGTATTATTATTTGAGATACAGCTCATTACAGTGCTATCATGTGCAAACTTGTAGATCAAGTTGGAGCAGAAGTTAGCCACATCGTCATGAGAATACAGGGAATAGAGTAGGGGGCTGAGGAAGCAGCCATGTGGGGAATCAGTGTTGAGAATAATTATGGCAGAGGTGTTGCTGCCAATCCTAATTGATCACAGGAAGTGTTGTCCCAGATATGATTGGCAGAAAACAGAGAGTGGGAATAAAGTGGGAATATTCTGGCTGGCTGCCAGTTACCAGTGGAGTTCCACAGAGGTCGGTGTTGGGTCCACTGCTTTTTACGATGTATGTCAATGATTTGGACTATGAGATTAATGGATTTGTGGCTAAATTTGCCAATGACACAAAGATAGGTGGAGGAGCGGGTAGTGTTGAGGAAGCAGAGAGCCTGCAGAGAGATTTAAATAGTTTAGGGGAATGAGAAAAATAGTGTCAAATGAAATACAATGTTGGAAAGTGTATGTTCATGCACTTTGGTGGAAGAAATAAACAGGCAGACTATTATTTAGATGGGGAGAGAATTCAAAATACAGAGGTGCAAAGGGACTTGGGAGTCCTTGTGCACGATACCCTAAAGGCTAACCTCCAGGTTGAGTTGGTGGCAAAGAAGGCGAATGTAATGTTGGCATTCATTTCTAGAGGTATATAATATAAGAGCAGGGATGTGATGTTGAGGCTCTATAAGGCACTCATGAGACCATACTTGGAGTATTGTGTGCAGTTTTGGGCTCCTTATTTTAGAAAGGATATGCTGACATTGGAGAGGGTTCAGAGAAGATTAACAAGAATGATTCCAGGAATGAAAAGGTTACCATATGAGGAACATCTGGTAGCTCTTGGGCTGTATTCCCTGGAGTTCAGGAGAATGAGAGGTGATCTCATAGAAACATTCCGAATGTTAAAAGGCCTGAACTGGTTAGATATGGCAAAGTTATTTCCCATGGTAGGGGAGTCTAGGACAAGAGGGCACGACTTCAGGATTGAAGGACGTTCATTTAGAACTGAGTTGCGGAGAAATTACTTTAGTCAGAGATAGTAAATATGTGGAATATGTTGCCAAGAGTGGCTGTGGAGGTCAAGTCATTGGGTGTATTTAAGGCAGAGATAGATAGGTTCTTGATTAGCCAGGGCATCAAAGAGTATGGGGAGAAGGCAGGGAAGTGGGGATGACTGGAAAAATTGCATCAGTCCATGATTGAATGGCGGAGCAGACTCAATGGGCTGAATGTCCTACTTCTGCTCCTATATCTTATGGTCTTATGGTCTTACGGTCTCAGAGTTTCAAGAGGAGTTTGTTTAGAATTATAGTATCGAGAACAGAGCTGTTGTCAATGAACAGTCACCTAACATAGGTACTTTGCCATCCACATGCTTCAGTAAAGGGACAGCAAGATGCCTTCTGCCATAGAACTGCTTTGGTTGTAGGCGAATTGAAGTGGTTCAGGTTTGTCTGAGTGGCTAGAGTTAATGCGTGCCAAAACCAGCCTTTCGAACAACTTCACAATGCGGATGTTAGAACCACCAGGCAGTACCTGGTTTTCCTTCGGTGCTGCGATGATGGTGGTCTTCTTAAAGAAGGTGGAAATCTCAAACTGAAGCAAAGAGAGGTTAAAAATTACTTCAAGTATCACCACAAGTTGATCTGCATGAAAACTAAGGCTGGGGATAGTATCTCTGCAAGATGTTTTCCAGAAGTTCACTCTCCAGAACATTGATCTTACATCTGTCATGTTGACTGGGGCTTTAGATGCATTGGAGGCTGCTGGTGTAAGTGGTGACCTTCTGATACCTTTCCGTTCAAGACATGCATAGAATACATTGTGCTCATCGGGAAGAGAGGCAATGTGACTAGCCATGCTGCCTGACTTTACCTTGTACCCGGTTATAGCACATTAGCCCTGCCCCAACTGGCAGCTGGTCTGAGATTCAATTTCAGACTGGTATTGTCTTTTGGCATCTTAAATAGCTTTACTGAAGCCGTACCTTGATTTCTTGTGTAGGTCAGGGTCACCTAAATTGAATGCTATCATCCTAGATTCAGCCAGAAGTGCATCTCCTAGTTAACCATGGTTTTAAGTTTAGGAATACCCGGAATGTCCACTTTGGTATACAGACTTCAACACACTTTCTAATAAAGCCTGTGTTGCTGGTGACGTACTTATCTGAAACAAGAAAGAATCTGCAGATGCTGGAACTCCAAGCAACACACACAAAATGCTGGAGGAACTCATTAGGCCAGGCAGCACCTATGGGAAAAAGTACAGCGATGTTCTGGGCTGAGACCCTTCAGCAGAACTGGAGTCAACCTTTCGGATTGACACCCTTCGGCAGGACTGTACAGTCAACATTTCGGGCCGAGACATCAACTGTACTTTTTTTCCATGGATGCTGCCTGGCCCGCTGAGTTCCTCCAGCATTTTCTGTGTGTTGCACATACTTAACTGCTTCGCTGCTGAATCTCTGCACATGGACCAGTCTGCCAAATCAAAGCAGTCACAAAGAAGCTCATCTATTCCCTCCAACCAGCACTGTATGACTTTCTGCACTCCTCCTCCCTGCATTTCTGTTTCCGTGTGTGTATGCAGGGAGAAGGAGCACAACCGACCACAATGACTTACCAAACTGCAGATGGGGATAGCTCAGTAGGCATCTTTGATGGTAGGTCAGTGATGGTCAAAAGTGTTTGAGTTCCTGTTGCGATGGAGGACGTGCTAAAGCATTCTGGTAATATGTTCTTGAAGTTAGCTTAGATGAAGTTACCTTTGATGAACAGAGCTGCAGGGTACCCCGCTTCAAGGCTGTTACTCACTGAATATAGGCCATTGAGTGCAGCCTTCAGTGTGATGTAGAATACAATTAGGATAGCTGAAGTGTACTTCCATGGCAGGTAGAATGAGCAACATTTCATCATTAGATCTTCCAAGTTGTATGAGCCTTTAGATCACTGAAACTTTTAGAAATAAAAGTTAGAATTTTCAAACTTTTAAATTTAAGTGATCAATCAGTTAAATTATTTATAATGCCATCAGAGTAGATGACAGAATAAATTAAAAGTACTATGAGTGTTATAACATTATCACTCATTGAAGATAAGCTTCCTCTGCCTGGCAAGAGAAGAAATATTCCTTCTTTCCTTTAACAAAAGAGCAGCATTTAGGCAAAAGTGAGGCCCTTCTCATTATTATTACATGTCAATAAACAGATTTATGTTGACACATAAACACTTCTCGGGCTTCTTGCCAGGTACAGGTATTGACTTTAATCATTGTTTGGATGGCAAACTCTGTCTTCTTCATAAGAAATGATGCCTGGACGTGTCTAGTTCAGTGGTATACATACCCCCGTCGTCCATCCCTCCTGATTGAATTCCAGTTCTTACTTAGAGTGAGACCTTTGTCTTTGTTAAAATTCTTTTTCTCTAGTTTTATTTCAATGGCTTATTCACCGGGCAGTCCCGAAAGCCATTGGTGTGGCATAGTAGTTTTATGTTGCCGAAGTCAATCCTCTGGCCATAGTGAATGCAATGTTTTGCTACCACCAATTCCTCTGGGTAGCCCAAACAGATACACCTGATGTGCTTCTTGATGCAGGTTTCCACCGAGCTCCCCATCTGGCAGATATTTACTTTTCTGCATTCATATAAACACCAGCTATCCTGAGTCCCAGGTCATCTTTTTTTTACATTTATGGCTGCTCTAACCACAAAATCACATAATATCTGAAATACATTTCTGGTAGAAGGAAAGCATCTTCTCAGATGCAGGATAATCACTTCACAACAACTCATTGAAACTTAATGTAGCCCATATTAATTTCATTTTCACATTTATGAAGGAAATGTAATTAAAGATTCTAGTGGTAATTCTCCATATATTCAGTAGTCCAGGGAGTTTTATTCACTGAAACCATTTATTGAGATCCTCGAATAAAAAAACAGTAAACGCTTTAACTGCTTAGCAAATCAGCCAGTTTCTGTGGAGAGAGGAACATATTTAACCATGAAGATTGATGATTATTTAGTAAGACTGTAAGCCTCAAATATATATAGAAGATGATTTTTCAACTATGATATTAAGAGGAAGAGAAATGCAAAATATGTTGTAGGAAGCAAAATAATGAAACAAATCTGTAATTCACTAATATGGTTTAAATATTTTGGTTTGCTTAGCCACATGGTCAAAAGTGTAAAGTGAGTAGAGCAGGGAGTTAAGCACACAGCCTTGTGGAGCACCTGTGCTCATACAGATTGTGGAGGAGATGTTGTTACCAATCCAAACTGACTGAAGTCTTCAAGTGAGGAAATCCAGGATCCAATTCCACAAGAATGTATTCCGGCCAAGGACTTGAAGCTTATTGATTAGTTCTGAGGTAGTGATGGTATTGAATACTGAGCTGCAGTCATTAAAGAGCATCCTGATGTACAGTATGTATTTTTGCTGTCCAAGCGCTCCAGGATTGAGTGAAGAGCCAGTGAGATGCCATTTGTGGACCTGTAGGAAAATTAGTGTGTGTCAGGCAGGAGTTGATATGTTTCATCATCAATCTCTAAAAACATCTCATCACTGTAGATTTAAGTGTTGCTGGATGATAGGCATTGAGACAGGTTACTACTTTCCTCCCAGGCCCCATTCTAAGTGAAGTTTGCTTGGAGCAGGAGGGTACTTCTGACTGCCAAAATGAGAGGTTAAAAATCTCAGTGAACACTCCAGCCAGTTAATCAACATAGGTCTTTAGTACTCGGCCAGGTGTCCTGTCTGGGCCAGATGCCCTTTGTGGGTTCACCCTGACGAAGGCTGCTTGCACATTGGCCTCAGAGAACGAAATCACAGGATTATCTGGGGCTGTGGGACTTTGCTATGGTTCTCCCATGTTTTGATGGTCAAAGTGAGCATGGAAGACATTGACCTCATCTGGAAGTGAACACCTGTTGTTTCCTATGTCACTTTATTTATTTATTTGTTAGTTTGTTTATTTCTCTATTTATTTATTGAGATACAGTGTGGAATAGGCCCTTCTGGCCCTTTAAGGCACGCCATCCAGCAATCCCTGGATTTAATCCAAGTCTAATTTAATCCAAATCATGGGACAAGCTACAAATTAACCTGTACGTCTTTGGACTGTGGGAGGAAACCCACACAGTCACGGGAAAAGACACAAACTGTTTACAGGCTGCAACGAGAATTGAACCCGGGTCACCTGCAATGAAAAGCATTGTGCTAAGTGCTTTGTGCTTTCTGGAGATCGTATCTGGACCTCTTGTGACATCCTTGGTCACCAGACTTGAAAGCCTCCAACCTGATACTCAGCAGACTGCGAATCTTATGGTTCATCCAGGACTTCTGGTTGGGAAGACTCTGAATGATTTTACGGGGATGCACTCATCCAGAACTGTTTTAATGAAGTCCATGACAACCATGGTGTATTCATTGACATCACTGAGGCTTTGAACACAGCCCAGTCCACCAACTCGAAACAATTCTTCCCTGCATCCTGCAAACACTTCTTAGTTGTACTAATCTCTGAAGATTTGCTCTTTAGCCTCTGCCCACATACAGGTAGGGAAAGGAAAGCAAGTAATCAGATTTACCGAAATCTGGTCTGGGTATGGAATGGTAGGCGTTCCTTATTTTAGTATAACGGTGGTCTAATGTGTTGGTGCTACAGGTTATATGCTGATGTTAATTGGATAGGGTTTTCTTCAAACAAGCCTGATTGAAGATCCCGACTATGATTTGAAAATCATCAGGATGGATTGTTTCTTGTTTGAAGGCAGAATCAGGCAATATTGCAAGCTCTTGAATATAGTCTGCCACTCTGGTATATAAACTGCTGTCAAGATTATGGAGGAGAACTCCCTAGGTAAATAGAACTGATGACATTTGACTGTTAGGTCTTCAAGATCAGTGGAATATGAGTTCGACAAAACCGCCACATCGGAGCATTACAGATAGTTTATCATGAAACACATGCCTGCACACTTTGCCTTTAATGAATCAACAGTTCAGTCCATTCTGTGAAACAAAAAGCCTTTGCGTCAGATCACTGTATATGGTGCGCTGTGAATAAGCCACATCTTGGTCAAACATAGAACACAACAATCTCTCATTTCCCTCCAATACAGCAATCTTGCCCTCAGGTCCTCAATTTTGTTGTCCAGTGCCTGCACATTTGCTAACAAGATGCTGGGTAGAGGGGCCTCATCTTTTTGTGTTGTAGCCTGGTTTGGAGTGCCCCCCTCCTGACTCACTTCTAGTGATGGTGATGAATCTTTGTCCACTTAAAGTTGCCGTACCAGCTTGTTTGAGAGCTATGTCTGCTGAGTGTTATCTGTAGATCATAAAGACAATTTAAATGTGTCTTTCCTAAAGGAAACTACATGCTACAGATTGCAGTGAGAGTAATTCAGAAGAGGTATATTCAGAAAGATTGTATGTAGCCTGAAGAAGGTCACCATGGTTCACCAGCACCATCTTATTCTTGTTTCTACCTGACCCTGGCTCACTGAACTTGTATCTACATACCCTAACTCCATTTTATCCCACTTGGTTCAGTCCCTTCCCAGCTAGATGTGCCAAAGGATCTGTTTCTACACTGGAGTGTTCTATGACTATGACTCTATTGCCTGGACTTCTTCTGTTCTACATTGCTTCTGAACTTCTTCTGTTCTACATTGACAACTACATTGGTGCTGCTTCATGCTCCTTTGCTGAGCTTGTCGTTTTCATTAACTTTACCTTCAATTTCTACCCTTCCCTTAAATTTGCTTAGTTCATTTCTGACATTTCTCTCACCTTTTTCGATCTCCCTGTCTCCATCTCTGGAGCCAACTATCTAACGATATATTTTTATAAACCTAACAATTCCCACAGCTACCTTGACCATACCTCTTCCCATCCTGTCTCCTGTGAAAATGCCGTTCTCCTTTCTCATTTCTTTTGACTCCACCGCATCTGTTCCCAAGATGTGGCTTTTCTTTCAAGGACATTGGAGATGTTCTTCTTCAAAGAATGGGATTTCGACTACTCCACCAATGATGCTGCCCTCACCCACATCTAGTCCACTTCCTGAACATCTGCACTCACCACGACTTCCCGCCACCTTAACAAGGATAAAGTTCCTCTTGTCCTCACCTAACACCGCATGAGCCTCCGGATCGATTACATCATTCTGTGCAACTTCTGCCATCTTCAACAGTTTCCTACCACAATATATGCCTCTACCTCTCCCCTACTCTCTGCTTTCCACAGGGACTGATCCCTCCATGATTCCCTTGTCTATTCATCCATCACCAACTATCTCCCTCCTGATGCTTATTCCTGTAAATGGCGTAAGTGCTACCCCTGCCCACTCACCTCCTCTCTCACTTCCATTCAGAGCCCTAAACAGTTCTTCCAAGTGAGGCAACATTTCACATAATTCTGATAGGGTCGTCTACTCTATCTGGTGTATCTGAAGCAGCCTTTTCTACATTGGTGGGATATGATATAGACCTGCTTCTGCACCAACCGCAAAATTAGAAATTCCCAGTGGCCAACCATTTTGTTTCCAATCCCCTTTCCCATTCCGGCATGTTGGTCCGTGCCATCCTCTCCTGCCACAATGAGGCTACTCTCAGGTTGAAGGAGTAACATTTCATA
Organism: Mobula hypostoma; assembly: GCF_963921235.1. Taxonomy (NCBI): domain Eukaryota; kingdom Metazoa; phylum Chordata; class Chondrichthyes; order Myliobatiformes; family Myliobatidae; genus Mobula; species Mobula hypostoma. Next base: position 37,141,138 of record NC_086109.1, read on the forward strand.
TGGCACGGTTGAATGGTGGAGTGCCACTGTAGCACAGAGGATAGCACGGTAGCGTAGTGGTTAGCACAGCACTTTACAGTGCAGGTGATACCAGTTCAATTCCCACTGCTGCCTGTAAGGAGTTTGAACCTCTTCCAGTGGTTTTCATCCTGAGGCTCTGGTTTCTTCCCACAGTCCAAAGATGTACCAGCTGGTAGGCTAATTTGGTCATTGGGAGTCATCCCGTGATTAGGCTGGGTTAAATTGAGGGTTGCTGGACAGTGTGGCTCAAAGAATCAGAAAGGCCTATTCCGCACTGTATCTCAATAAATAAATAATTAAAATATTCCATCTCGGTAGCCTTCAAACTGATGCATGAACATCGACTTCTCCAACTTCCGGTAATTTTATGCCACTAACCCCTTTCTTTTACTTCAGTTCCCCACTCTGGCCACTTACCTCTTCTCCTCGCCTGCCTATCTTCCCTCCTACTTCCCTTAGTCCCATGGCCCACTCTCCTTTCTTAGTAGATTCCTTTTTCACCAGCCCTTTATATTTTTCACCTATCACCCCCCAGCTTCTTACTTCCTCCCCCATTCCCCCACCCACCTGGCTTCACCTGTCACCTTCTAGCTTGTTCTCCTTTCCTTCCCCTTCTTATTCTGGCACCTACCCCTTCCTTTCCAGTTTTGGTGAAAGCTCTTGGCTTGAAACATCAACTATTTATTTCCTTAGAGGCTGCCTGGTCTGCTGAGTTCCTCTGGCATTTTGTATGTATTGCTTGTTTTTAAACAATTTGCTTGGAACAAATATTTTTCAGTATTTGTAATTAGCTCCTTTTTTAAAAGTAGCTCAATTTATTGATAGTAGAATAGGCTTTTGTTTAAACACGAGTAACTGCCAGAAAACCATCAAGACAGTCAGTTGATCTGCTTCATATTCATAGGTTACCCACTGCCCCCCCAGGCTGGGTGTGTAGGGTGTCCAGGGAGGGGTAGAACTTTTAGTGGTGGGCTTGTCATGTTCCACCCAGGGCAGCTCATCCACTTTTGGTACCCACACGCCACCCAGCTCTCACCAAGTGAAGAGTCTCAATCAAGTGGAGGAGCCGAAGAGTCCTGAGCATCAATACCAGGGCATTTATAGGAATGAGGTAAGTGAATGAACTGAGAAAATTCAATGGATCTTAGGTGAAATGTACAAAGGCATTAAAAATAGAAACCAGACAGTGATGCTAAATTGCTTGCCTGCGGCAGTAGCCACATCCCAGTACATGGCTTTGACAGGCGGGCTAAACCAGGTGTGGGTAGCCGGGAGCCTCCAATCCAGATAAGATAGGGATACACCTACTCCAGCATTCGAAGCCAGTTCTGGCGGACTGGGCAGTTGAAATCATCTTCAAGATCCAGCGGCCCAGAAGGTGGTGCTGCAAAGCTTCATGGAGAGCAAAGGGCATGACAAAGCATAGAGACATCATGGCTATCCACTGCAGCCAAGGAAGTCTCCAGACTTGAGCCTTTTTCCTACCATTGGACCAAGGTCTTTGAGGCCGAGAGAGTGGAACTGCCCCAATGAAATGGCTTTTTCACGATAAACTCCTCCCTCACCGTTTTTTCTCTGTGCACTTACTTCATCGTTGGAAACAGCAGATCACCAACAGACCACTATGAAGGATGGCTACAAGAGCAGCTCCATCAGGATATTGGGAGCAGCAAAAGGTTAGCGAGGGATATGCAGTTCATTGGAGAGCAAATGCAAACCACAGGTTAGGTCAAACACAATCAATCAACCATAAACACTGAACCACATTTAAAAGCCAAATAATTCAAGCCATAACTATAGGTGGTATAGTCTCAACCAAATGGAGGAGCAGAAGGATCCTGAGCATAAAGACAGGACCTTTATAGGAATGTGGGAAGTGAATGAACTGAGAAAATTCAATGGATCCGAGGTGAAATGTACAAAGGCATTAAAAATAGAAACCAGATAGTGATGCTAAATTGCTAACAAAATGTGTGTCAGCCTTCAGTTGAATATTATATAATATGGTAGAGGAGTGATGCTGGAACTATGAAAATAGTAACTGTTCTAAATTAACAGAGATAATTAGGTGAAGGTGAACTTTCACTGTCAATACATGAGTAATGACAGATTCAGTATTATCACCAAAATTGTGAAACAGGAAAACAAAAGTGTCCATAAACAATTAAAAATATTCTCCAAAGTTGCCCTGTGCTGGGAAAATGTCTCAGTTTGTACCAATGCTGCACTTGGAAATATTTCTGGTCACACATAATGCAACCCATCTGTTTGGCTCCAAAGTTGTGCAGGCCTCTGCATGTCCTCTCCAGTTTGTTGCAAAGAGAAAGAAAGATCCCTAAGGGGAGTAAGGGGAGGCCATGGCTGACAAGGGAAGTAATGAACAGTATAAAAATAAAAGAGAAGAAGTATAACATAGCAAAGACGAGTGGGAAGCCGGAGGATTGGGAAACTTTTAAAGAGCAACAGAAGGTAACTAAAAAGGCAATACGTGGGAAAAAAAATGAGGTACGAAGGTAAACTAGCCAAGAATATAAAGGAGGATAGTAAAAGCTTCTTTAGGTATGTGAAATGGAAAAAAATAGTTAAGACCAAAATTGGGCCCTTGAAGACAGAAGCGGGTGAATTTATTATGGGGAACAAGGAAATGGCAGACGAGTTGAACAGGTACTTTGGATCTGTCTTCACTAGGGAAGACACAAACAATCTCCCAGATGTAATAGTGGCCAAAAGACCTAGGGTAATGGATGAATTGAAGGAAATTTATATTAGGCAGGAAATGGTGTTGGATAGGCTGTTGGGTCTGAAGGCTAATAAGTCCCCGGGACCTGATGGTGGTGCATCCCAGGGTAGTTAAGGAAGTGGCTTTAGAAATCGTGGATGCATTGGTAATCATTTTCCAATATTCTATAGATTCAGGATCAGTTCCTGTGGATTGGAGGGTGGCTAATGTTGTTCCTCTCTTCTAGAAGGGAGGAAGAGAGAAAACAAGGAATTATGGACCGGTTAGCCTGACATCTGTGGTGGGAAAGATGCTGGAGTCAATTATAAAAGATGAAATTACAACACATCTGGATAGTAGTAACAGGATTGGTCCGAGTCAGCATGAATTCACAAAGGGGAAATCATGCTTGACTAATCTTTTGCAATTTTTTGAGGATGTAACTATGAAAATGGACAAGGGAGAGCCAGTGGATGTAGTGTACCTGGATGTTCAGAAAGCCTTTGATAAAGTCCCACATAGGAGATTAGTGGGCAAAATTAGGGCACATGGTACTGGGGACAGAGTACTGACATGGATTGAAAATTGGCTGGCTGACAGAAAATGAAGTGTAACGATTAACGGGTCCCTTTCGGAATGGCAGGCAGTGACCAGTGGGGTACCGCAGGGTTCAGTGCTGGGACCGCAGCTGTTTACAATATATATTAGTGATTTAGATGAGGGAATTAAAAGTAACATTAGCAAATTTGCCGATGACACAAAGCTGGGTGGCAGTGTGAAATGTGAGGAGGATGTTATGAGAATGCAGGGTGACTTGGACAGGCTGGGTGAGTGGGCAGATGCAGTTTAATGTGGATAAATGTGAGGTTATCCACTTTGGTGGTAAGAACAGGAAGGCAGATTATTATCTAAATGGAGTCAAGTTAGGAAAAGGGGAAGCACAACGAGATCTAGGTGTTCTTGTACATCAGTCACTGAAAGCAAGCATGCAAGTACAGCAGGCGGTGAAAAAAGCTAATAGCATGCTGGCCTTCATAACAAGGGGAATTGAATATAAGAGCAAAGAGGTCCTTCTGCAGCTGTATAGGGCCCTGGTGAGACCACACCTGGAGTACTGTGTGCAGTTTTGGTCTCCAAATTTGAGGAAGGACATTCTTGTTATTGAGGGAGTGCAGCGCAGGTTCACAAGGTTAATTCCAGGGATGGCAGGACTATCATATGTCGTAAGATTGGAGCGACTGGGCTTGTATACTCTGGAATTTAGAAGGCTGAGAGGGGTATTTATTGAAACATATAAGATTATTAAGGGATTGGACACACTGCAGGCAGGAAACATGTTTCCACTGATGGGTGAGTGCAGAACCAGAGGCCACAGTTTAAGAATTAGGGGTAGGCCATTTAGAACGGAGTTGAGGAAAAACTTTTTCACCCAGAGAGTGGTGGATATATGGAATGCTCTGCCCCAGAAGGCTGTAGAAGCCAAGTCTCTAGATGCTTTCAAAAAAGAGATGGATAGAGCTCTTAAAGATAGTGGAATCAAAGTTTATGGGGATAAGGCAGGAACTGGATTCTGATAGTGGATGATCAGCCATGATCACAGTGAATGGCGGTGCTGGCTCGAAGGGCCGAGTGGCCTACTCCTGCACCTATTGTCTATTGAAAGTGGTAGCCAGCACTATGTTAATGTGTATGCATTCTATCATGACAAACTGACTTAGGGCAGAGGTCACACCTTACACTGTTGCAGAAGTAAGAGCTCCCTCATTACAACAGTACTGTACTGGAATCTGCAAAACAACAATAACAGCATGGCCGATTCGTTTCCACAATTGATTGAGGTTTTGAATCAGCAGGTACACTCCAGCAATCCATCTACACACAAATTAATTGGCCAAGTTATGCCAACCACCAGTTAGGGTTTCATAGATTCTCGAGTGATACAAATCAGTTTTGCCTCGGGGTAATAGATTTCATGCTCCCACCACTGTGTGTCACCGAGCAAATCTAGACTCCTGTTGTTCATGATAATGAACTGCTATGCAAGATCAAGCCATCTGAGTCATGAACTACTGGCAGTAAACCTTCAGGCCAATGTACGGCACTTTGCCCAGGATCAGATCAACTGGTAGAAGCAGGTTCTGGCACTTAATACATGTTTATGTTTTAATATATAGAGGGATATCCCTTTAGAACAGAGATGAGGAGGAATTTCTTTAGCTAGAGGGCAATGAGTCTGTGGAATTTATTGCTAGAGACTGCTGTGGAAGACAAGTCATGGAAGCAGAGATTAATAGGTTCTTGATTGTCAAAGGTTACGAGAAGAAAGCAGGAGAAGGAGTTTTAAGGGATAGTAAATCAGCCATAATGGAATGGCACAGCAAACGTGATGGGCTGAATGGTCTAACTCTGCCTCTATGTCTTATGGTCTTATGAAGACTATGAATTATTTTGACATAAATCAATAGGAAGGGTAAAACCAGCAGCTTTCAAAGTAAGATTATAAACTGAACCATAAATTTGGAGTGAACTATTTATTTATCTAGAGATACAGTGTGGAACAAGCCCTTCAACAAGCCACATTGCCCAGCAACCTAGCTACTTAACCCTAGCCTAACCACAGGACAATTTGTAATGACGATTAAGTTATCCGGTATGTTGTTTGGACTGTGGGAGGAAACCGGAGCACCTGGAGGAAGCCCACGCTTTCACAGGGAGGAACATACAAACTCCTTACAGACAGCACCAGAACTGAACTTCGAACTCCAGAACGCCCCAAGCTGTAATAGCGTCACACTAACTGCTGCGCCATCGTGATAATATGAATGCTTTATACAAGCAGCTCAGTTCCGCACCTTGCATTCTGATAAATCAGTTTATAATTGTCACATAAACCAAAGTACAGAGGGTAAAGCTTTGTTTTCCATTCCACCCATGCAGATCATTTCATCACATCAATACATCAAGGTAGTGAAAAGGAAAAGCAATAACAGAATATAGTGTAGTACTTCTTAGAGTCTTAGAATTTAGATATATGGAAGCACCAATGTCCAGGAACAGAAAAAGTTTGTAGAAAATTAAAGTACAGCGCAGTCCATCACAGGCAAAGCCCATCCCCCCCAACTACCGTCATTGAGCACATTTATATGGAGTGTCACCGCAAGAAAGCAACGTCCATCATCAAGGACCCTCATCATCCAGGCCATGCTTTCTACTCATAATTACCATCAGGGAGGAGGTACAGGAACCTTAGGTCCGAGATCACCAGGTTCTGGAACAGTTATCCAACCGTCAGGTTCCTGAACCAGTGTGAATAATTTCACTCACCAAAACCCTGAACTGATTGCATAACCTATTAACTCACTTTCATGGACCCTTCAACTCAAGTTGTCAGTATTGTTTATTTAGCTAATTATCTATCTATATATTTTTTAATTATTTGCACAATTTGTCTTTATTGCACATTGCTTTTGTCAGTTTTTGTTTATGTATTAGCTTTTCATAAATTCTATTGTATGACTTTATTTTCCTGTTAATACCTGCAGGAAAATGTATATATATTTATATATGTATATATGTATATTATATGTATATATATTTATATATCATATATTTATTTTGATAATAAATTTGCTTTGACTTTGATTTAGTAGAGCAGAACCATTTTTAAAAAAGTAATGCATCAATCTAAAGGGAGCAGTTTGCAATCAGTTGCCTTGCTTCCGTGCTATCTTAGGTACTGTGGTAATACTAAAGTCATGCTCGATTTCATCGTTGGACCTCAAAAATGAACTGAAACAGCCCTATCCTGAAGCATTTGTCAGCTCTGCTTCCAGTTTTGCTAGCTATCAAACCTGAAAGGATTCTTAAATATATTTGTTTAATATAATATTAAATAACTCAGAATGAAATAAATGTAAAATTGTAAATACTATCAAATAATTTTAAGACAGTTAAAACTGTTTAAATAATTGGAGACAAAAATAAAAGAATTATTCACTTAAAAATTATATTCCCTTTTTTTCTGTCTTTGTAATTCCCAGGTACTGCCTAGTGCAGGATCCAGAGAAGATTTATAAGAACCAATTTTACAGGAGACGTTAGCAAGGATTGAGAAAGCTCAGCATGACTGAGTTACACCTTTGAATTGGATTGGGAACATGGTAGTGGAGTACTGAAACAAGTACAATGCCTGCTATATTTCTGTCACATTGGTGAAGTCTGAATGTTTTACCTTGGTTTGTTTTAAACATAAGTGATTGTCAGCAAAATCCAGTCCAGAATTGCTTTAAACTAGTTAGGTTTGTTAAGCAAGTACAGAAAGAGGAGGGGTTGTGTAAGTTCATATGAAAAGTACATCAACAGAATTTTAAACACAAGAGATTCTGGTGTTGGAAATCCAGAGCAACACACACAAAATGCTGAAGGAACTCAGCAGGTCAAGGCAGCATTTATGGAAAGAAAATAAAAGTCAACTTTTTTGGTCAGAGGTTCCTTACTCAGGACTGGGAAGGAAGGAGAAAGAAGCCAGAATAAGATGATGAGTGAAGGGAAGGAGTACGAGCTGGCCAGTGACAGGTGAGACCAGGTGAGGGGGAATGTGGGCAGGAGGGGGAGGACATTGAAGCGAGAAGCAGTAAGGTGATATATGGAAGCAGTGAAGGGCTGAAGAAGAAGAAATCTGAGGAGAGGACAGTGGGCCACGGGAGAAAGGGAAGGAGGAGGGGCAATAGAGGAACAAGATGGACGGGTGAGGACAAGAGAAGGAGAAAGTGGGGAACCAGCATGGTGAATGTAAAAGAAAAAAGTGGGGCGGGGGGGAGAAATTACCGGAGGTTAGAGAAATCGATATTCATGCCATCGTGTTGGAGGTCACCCAGATGGATTTTTAAAATTTATTTTATTTTGTGTAGGATGTGAACACACCTACTTAGAGGGTTCAGGATGTGAATGCAAAAGTACAGAAAGCAGTTATAAATATTAAAAACTGTATTGCTTTTTGTTGCCTAGGACTGGAGGGCAGAAGGAATAATTTCTTTCTTTAGTATGGCCATATTTAGAGCTTTGATCTTTGTATTTAAGAGATACATTGGTTTTGAAGTGAATGCAATCTAAATTACTAAATTTTATCCTTGATATGAGGGCTTTACCTTCGGAGGGGAGGGACTGAGCTGCAATGATCTTATCATGGATATTTGCTTCCTGGTCCATAGGATCTCAGATTCTGCCAAGCTTGCTTTTTAAACACAGTAGCTGCCATTTGTATGATTAAACAGATGTAAATAAACTTCCAAACATATTTATCTATCTTCTGGTCGTAAACAGGAGCCAGTCTTCAGTTCTTATAAAGTAATTTGCAAGTGTAATCAGTTTGAAATTTAAACAAAGTACTGTCTATAGAGCAGTTTTACAAAGAATCTCTGTATAGTGCCTCAGTCTTGCTGGCTCTTAACAAGAGACTGACTGCTGAAGGAATGCAGTATAAGACAATTTAATTTGGCTTGTTTCAAAATAGGCAATGTTAACCAAGTTGCTTAGTTCAAGGAAGCATGCAGATCAGACAGATAATACCATTTAGTATATCCAAAAGCTGTTCTATTGATGTTGGAAGTTTTATGTACTTAAGGGAATTAACATTACAACATTAAATGAGTAGCTGGGATCCATGTCTCCAACAAGCTTTTAGAGTGTTTGTGTAAAAAGGGTGTCTGAGGAAATACCATAAATGTGTGAAGTCTCCCAAGTGAAAGAAACAGGGTATAAATGTAGACAGCAGGTCAGGCTTATTACTAGAAACATCAGGAAGCATAAAAGGAATATGGGGTGGAGCTACGATGGAGCAACAGCGACTCCTTCGAGCTCATTTGAGGAAATGGTTTCATTTGTACCTTTGACGCCTCTCTTTTTCCTTTTCAGGGTGGATGCGGTTCTGTTGGAGACCGTGAATTCGATTCTTGGCGGTGGTGGGACCCTATCCCCAGGGCTCATAACCAGACACTTTTCAAAATTCCAAGGACGCAGCCTGAGAGACAAGCGCACGTTCAGGGTGCCAAGGCTTCACGGCCCTGTCGACGAGTTGATTCTATGATGCTGCATCGCAGGAGAAAATGGAATATCGGGATCAGCAGAACAGCTGTCAGAGACTCTGTACTTGGCTAATTACTCTCTCTCTCTCTCTCGATGGTGAAGGAGAATTCAGGAAAAAAACGATGCGATAAACTTTATCATCCAAATCAGTGAGTTGTTTTGTTATGTCTCCTCTCTCACCGTGAAAGAGGACACCTCTCTTGCCTTTATTTGGGAGAGAGAGAGAGAGTCTGTGGTATGTCGAATTGTTGGGTGTTTTTGTTAAACTGCAGATCATGAGATCATAATCTTTCTAGGAGGCTTTGTTATTGCTTCTTTGGTGGGTGGAGGATGCTGATGCATTTTTGTGGAAGTAATTGGGGGTGAGGGAGGGTCATTACTTTGCTGCTACTTGTGCTTGGAGGAGTAGGGGCCTTTTTTACTGTCACTAAATCTTTGGAGCACTCTTCTGTTTTCATGAATGTCTACGAAGAACAAGAATTTCAGGATGTATATTGCATTAATTTCTCTGATATTACATGGAACGAATGAAACTATTCCTTTGGCTTCGGTTTCTGTAACAGATGATTCACTTGTCTGCATCATTGGAATGTCCATTCAGTTTATAGGAATTATACCTGTGTTTTGGAAATTCTTTGTGTTTTAGAAATAGTTTCTAATTTGGAAAAGTTAATATTGAAATCCTCTGTGAGTTTTAAATGTGTTTAGATTTAAATGTGCATCACTGAAATTAAATGAACTGTGATTTAAACTATTTTGTTAGCTGGTAGTATCTTCTCCTTAGGGAGGATGGACCCACTACTTAAATGGTGGGCATTGGCAGCTAAACTCTCCATGGTGAATAAACTGAATATTGGGTAGTTACAGTATAATCTCCCCTTAGTGAGAGTACTCATGGCTACTTGCTATGCATCTGATAGGGTTTAAGGTCTTCTTTGAGTTTATGACTTCACAGTCAGCAAACCCAATACCACAAATGCCGACCCTTAATGACATTTAGAAGAACTACAAGTACATACACAGAGAAGAACTGGCAAAAAGGAATACATCTCAATCAAATGCAGAATTCTGGGCTGGTGGGCATCATCTCACTTTAGGGATTGACTATTTAGGACTGAAATAGAGAGAAATTATAAGATGTAGATATATTTCTTTTGAGAGAAAGGTGAAAATCATTTCAATTCTCTACCCTTACCATAGTCAAGCCAATCTGGTCAAACCATTGTTGTAGCCAAGTCCATTTTCTCAAGGCAATCTTATTTATTAAAGAAGATTATGATCACATTTATCTTTGTCAGAGGATTGATTTTGCAGAAAACAGCAATAGCCCCATTAGCATTCAATAGCTTTGTTTTATTGCTGTGATGCCCCATGGATAGGTACTTGATTTTGATTATTTTTTCTGCAAATCAATCATCAAATTTACTTCTTTATTCAGCAGCTTTAATTTGTCTTTCACTCAGAAGTTCCTTACTTATTCAGACAGGGTCTTAACCAAAGTGATTGCATCTAATATAAAGGTGGGAATTACCTAGAATTCTGTAAAGTTTGATCATTATCACATCTATGAATGCTCTGCTAATTTGGCATCTGGATTAAAGTCATTGCCTACTTGATCACTCTTTGGATTGAATGGACATGTTTAGTGTTGGAATTCTCAGTCTCTTCCATTTCTCATGTCATTCATGCATTACTTGAGACACCCATAAATGTAGCTGTAATCCCATTTAACACACAAGGTGACTTGTGCAAGCATAATACTAACATGCAAAATGGAAATACGTTGTTCCAACTCAAGTCTGTTCAGATATCTATTAGATCCTAGCTAATCTGTTCATAATTCAAAAACACACATAAGAGTTGCTGGTGAACACAGCAGGCCAGGCAACATCTCTAGGAAGAGATACAGTCGACGTTTCGGGCCGCGACCCTTTGTCAGGACTAACTGAAAGAAGAGCTAGTAAGAGATTTGAAAGTGGGAGGGGGAGGGGGAGATCAGAAGTGATAGGAGAAGACAGGAGGGGGAGGGATGGAGCCAAGAGCTGGACAGTTGATTGACAAAGGGGATACAAGAGGATCATGGGACAGGAGGCCTAGGGAGAAAGAAAAGGGGGAGGGGGGAAACCCAGAGGATGGGCAAGGGGTATAGTGAGAGGGACAGAGGGAGAAAAAGAATGTGTGTATATAAATAAATAACGGATGGGGTGCGAGAGGGAGGTGGGGCATTAGCAGAAGTTTGAGAAGTCAATATTCATAATTCTATTGATCGACTTGAAAGATGTTCTCAATACCCATAATGAATAAATCTAAACATTAACAATTTTAACTAAGCCAACACCACACACTTTGGGGGAAGAAAATGGAATAATTATTGACTAGTTATTGACTAGAACTAGTCTCTCACAGTTATTTTATTCAATTCAAGCCAAGGGGAAAAGACCAGTAGCATTTCCTCTTACCAGGCATAGAATTCTCTAACATGTGTGCCAAGCTAGCACAGGGCATACTGTCACTCCAACATTATAGTCCTGTTTCCTTCCCACAAGCTCAACCCCCGCCTAACCCATCATGCTTTACCTGATCTCTCTCTCTCACTCAATTTCACTCCAGGCAGATCTTGGCCTTAGCTTCAAATGCTTTCTATCAGCACCACACATATATGAAAAAAATACTTTCAGCAAGGCTATTTCAATATTGTCCAACTCTTGGGGCTAAGGTTGTGCTGAATTTCTAAGCAGAAGGCCAATTCATGTTCCTCTGCAATTGCAGTTGAGTTCCAAAAATTCTGGTTTCGACTGTTTTTGAGAATTCTGATAGATCACAGCAACTTTATTTTATAAGCAAAACAAAACAATATGCTTCAATATATTGCTTAAATACAATGAACTATTAGACTAATGACATTCATGTAAACTTGGGATTCATTTGCTCTGCAGTAAAACAATTCCTTTATATAGCTTCTGATGTTTCAGAAGAGCTTAACAAGTGTTGTATTTCACAAAATATTTAGAGTACAGCACTGCTTTACAATTTTGTTCAAATGAATCCCATCTTCTTGAATACCACGTTCAGTCGTGGCTTATTGATGCTAAACAGGTCAGAAGCAAAAGTAATTAGATTTGTAGTCAATGTAAGATTTATGGACCAATAAAAGAATGAAGAGAGTTATTGGTTTGTTTTGTAATTTATTCATTTATCATTAATTTCAAGAATAATACCATTCGACAAATTACTAGCAGACAACTAAATCACCCCAAACTAACTAACTAAGCAGAATTATTCCTGCTGAACTGGTACCCCAAAACAAATGAGGTTTATTCCATCATAACAAATTCAGTCACTATATCTGGCAAATTGTGAGTAAGTTAAAAAATAAGTAAGATAAAATAACTAGCTGCTTATAAGTGATTTTAATGAGTTCAAAAATCATTCACAGTTCCTCTAATACTGAAATAACTAATTCCAGCCTGTTGACGACAGGTCAACATCTAAAATGGGACTGAAATATTCGAGGTCGGCCAAGGTGTGACAAGTAAAGGAGTGACAGCGGTAAGAGGCTAAAGATTTCCAGCGAGAAGACATTTTATTTTACTTTATTTTATTTTTATTTTATTTTGTTGTAGGAGAGAGGCCAGACTGCGCAGGCGCGTGACGTCAGCCAGTTGAGCGCAAACAGTTTAAAAAGAGGAAAGAAGTCGCAGACTTTTTCTCTTCGGATCAAGAAGACAGCAGTAAGAGGCTAAGGATTTCCAGCGAGAAGACAGTTTATTTCTTGGAGTAGGAGAGAGGCCAGACTGCACAGGCGCGTGACGTCAGCCAGCTGAGCGCGAACAGTTTAAAAAGAAAACCGCCATCTCCAGCGGGCAACGTCAGAGCGGGCTGCGGAGTGAGAGGGTGCAGAGTGAAGGGGCTTTGGCTCAACGGGCTTCGGCGGAGACGGGCAGAGACTTCCTGCGACAGTTTAGTCTCATAGTAATGGAGTAAATTACAGTTTTTTGGTATTTAGTACAAACAGTAGCATTAGAGGTATGCATCTAGGATTAGTGTTGTGCTTGGAGTGCCAGATGTGGGGACCCTGGGAGACTCCCAGTCTCCCCAAGGATTACATCTGCACCAGGTACACTGAGATAAGGCTCCTGAAGGACCGTGTTAAGGAGCTGGAGATGACCTTCGGCTCAGTAGGGAAAGTGAGGAGGTGATAGATACTACCTATAGGGAGGGAGTGGATAGCACCCCTGTGGCAGTTCCCCTCAGAAATCAATATATCGTTTTGGATACTGTTGAAGAGGCAGAGCTGACAGAGGAGGACCACAGTGAACGAGACTCTGGCATTCTGCCCAGTGCCGAAATCAAGAGAGCAAGTAGAAATGCAGTAGTTATAGGGGATTTCATTGTAAGGGGGACGGACAAGAGATTCTGTGAGCCGCACAAGGATACCCGGATGGTGTGTTGCCTCCCTGGTGCCAAGGTTCGGGATGTCTCAGATTGAGTCCAGAGTATTCTGAGGAGAGAGGGCAAGCAGCCGGAAGTCTTGGTACATGTTGGTACCAATGACATAGACAGAAAAAGAGAGGAGGTCCTGAAGTAAATTGAAAAGCCGGACCTCCAGAGTAATAATATCAAGATTGCTGCCTGAGCTGCACGCTAATCAAGATAAGAATAGCAGAATTAAGCAGATGAATGTGTGGCTAAGTAACTGGTGCAGGGGGCAGGGCTTCAAATTCTTGAATCATTGGGATCTATTTTGGGAAAGGTATGACTTAAAAAGATGGATTACACCTGAACTCAAAAGGTACTAATATCCTGGCGGGATTGTTTAATATAGCTGTTAGGGAGGGTTTAAACTAAGTTGGCAAGGGGAAGGAAACCAAGGTGTTAGGATCGAGGAAGAGGAAAATAGAAATAAGTCAAAAATACTGTGCAGCAAAGATGGCAAGAAGAACAGGCCGTGAATATACAGGATAATTTGCTGCAAAATAGAAATATAGCAAAATCGGCAACAGATATTGATCTAAATGTACTGTACTTAAATGCACACAGCATTAGAAATAAAGTGGATGACCTTGCTGCACAGCTACAGGTTAAAAGATATGACATTGTGGCCATCACCGAGTCATGGCTAAATGATAGATGTGGTTGGGAGCTGAGTGCCCAAGGATACCCAGTGTATAGGAAAGATAGGAGGGTAGGTAAAGGGGGTGGCGTGGCCCTGATGGTAAGTAACGATATCAAATCAATAGAAAGAAGGAGCATAGGATCAGAAGAGGTAGAATCTTTATGGGTAGAATTAAGAAATGGCAAGGGTAAAAAGATACTAATAGCAGTTATATACAGACCTCCAAACAGCAGCCGGGATGTGGACTACAAGTTGCAGCTGGAAATAGAAAAAGCGTGTCAGAAGGAAAATGTCAAGATAATTATGGGGGATTTTAATATGAAAGTGGATTGGGAAAGTCAGGAAGGTAATGGATCTCAAGAGAGGGAGTTTGTAGAATGCCTACAGGATGGCTTTTTGGAGCAGCTCATCCAGAAGCCCACCAGGGGACCGGCTGTTTTGGATTGGGTGCTGTGTAATGAACCTGAGGCGATTAGGGAGCTGGAGGTAAAGGAACCCCTTGGAAGTAGTGATCATAATATGATTGAGTTCAGTTTCAAATTTGAAAAGGAGAAGCTGGTATCAGGTGTATCGATATTTCAGTGGAACAGGGGAAATTACAGTGGTATGAGAGAGGAGCTGGCCCAAGTCGATTGGAAAAGTAAGGTAAATGGAGGGACAGCAGAGCAGAATTGAATGAAATTCCTATGAGAAGTAAGGAAAATGCAGGAAAAATATATTCCAAGAAAAAAGAAAATCATGAATGGAAAAATGGCACAAATGTGGCTAACGAGAGAGGTTAAGGCAAAAATAAAAACAAAAGAAACGGCGTACAAGGAAGCAAAGATTAATGGGAAAAATGAGGACTGGAAGACTTTTAAAAACTTACAGAAAGAAACTAAGAAAGTCATTAGGAAAGAAAAGATGAATTATGAAAGGAAGTTGGCGATTAACATAAAAAAGGATACTAAGAGTTTTTTTAAATATATGAAGAGTAAAAGAGTGACAAGAGTAGATACGGGACCGATTGAAAATAATGCTGGAGAGACTATAATGGATAACAAAGAGATGGCAGAGGAACTGAATGAGTATTTTGCATCAGTCTTCACAGTGGAAGACATGAGCAATATACCTGATAGCCAGAGGTATCAGGGAATAGAATTAGGTATAGTCAAGATTACTAGAGAGAAAGTGCTTGGGAAGCTAAGTGGACTAAGAATAGATAAGTCTCCTGGTCCGGATGAGGTGCACCCAAGGGTTCTGAAGGAGGTGGCTTTGGAGATTGTGGAAGCATTGGAAATGATCTTCCAGGAATCAATAGACTCTGGCATGGTTCCGGGGGACTGGAAGGTCGCAAATGTAGTTCTGCTATTTAAGAAGGGAAGGAGGCAGCAAAAAGAAAATTACAGACCTATTAGTCTGACATCGGTAGTTGGAAAGATATTGGAGTCAATCCTCAAGGACGAGGTTATGAAATACCTCGAGGTGCATGACAAGATAGGCCGAAGCCAGCATGGTTTCATGAAGGGAAGATCCTGCCTCACCAACCTACTGGAATTTTTTGAGGTAATCTCGAATAAGATTGACAAGGGAGAGGCTGTGGATGCTGTGTATTTGGATTTTCAAAAGGTCTTCCTAAGGTGCCGCATATGAGGCTGCTTAATAAGATGAGAGCCCATGGAATTATAGGAAAGATATTGAAATGGGTGGAGCACTGGCTGATAGGCAGAAAGCAAAAGGTGGGAATAAAGGGATCCTATTCTGATTGGTTGCTGGTTACTAGTGGTGTTCCGCAGGGGTCGGTGTTGGGGCCACTTCTTTTTACGATGTATATCGATGATTTGGATTATGGATTAAATGGTTTTATGGTTAAGTTTGCGGATGACACCAAGATAGGTGGAGGAGCAGGAAATGTTGAAGAAACAGAAAGGTTGCAGAGAGACTTAGTCAGTTTAGGAGAGTGGGCAAAGAAATGGCAGATGAGATACAACTTTGACAAATGTACGGTTGTACATTTTGGAAGAAGAAATAATCGGGCAGATTATTATTTAGATGGGGAGATAATTCAAAAATCGGAAGTGCAAAGGGACTTGGGGGTCCTCGTGCAGGATACCCTAAAGGTTTACCACCAAGTTGGATCAGCGGTAAGGAAAGCGAATGCTATGTTGGCATTCATTTCAAGGGGAATAGTGTATAAGAGTAAGGAGGTGTTGATGAGGCTCTATGGGGCATTAGTGAGACCTCATTTGGAATACTGTGTGCAGTTTTGGGCCCCCTATCTTAGAAAGGATGTTCTGATGTTAGAAAGAGTTCAGAGAAGATTTACGAGGATGATTCCTGGAATACAGGGGCTAACATATGAGGAGCGTTTGTCAGCTCTTGGACTGTATTCATTAGAGTATAGAAGAATGACAGGGGATCTCATAGAAACATTTCAAATGTTGAAAGGGTTGGGCAGAGTAGATGTGGAAAGGTTGTTTCCCTTGGTGGGTGAGTCCATGACAAGAGGTCATAGTCTTAGAATTAGAGGGTACCCAGTTAAAACAAAGATGAGGAGAAATTGTTTTAGCCAGAGGGTCGTGGATTTGTGGAATTTGTTGCCACATACAGCTGTGAAGGCCCAGTCATTGAGGGTGTTTAGGGAGGAGATTGACAGGTATCTAATTAGTCAGGGTATCAAGGCATATGGGGAAAAAGTCGGAAATTGGAACTAGATGGGTGAGCTGCGGAGCAGACTCAATGGGCCGAATAGCCTACTTCTGCTCCTTTGCCTTGTGATCTTATGATCTTGTGAGTGAGTGAGGGGATTGGCTGAGAAGGAGCGGTTGATTTAAAAACCGGTTGGGACCATCCAGCAACACAAACGTTCGAGTTCGGACGAGGTGCAACAAGTGAAACGAATTAGTCAAAATATGAGCCAATATAATCAAAGTTTGCTCTAGGGGTGCGGCCTGTCGGGGAGCGGCCTTGTCGTGGGAAGTGCCTTGTGAGAAAAGTGCGAGTCTTTGTCTGAGGGAGGAGACTATGCCACAGTTGGAGAGGCTGAGAAGTGGTGAAGAAATGACAGGTCAACAGATTCAGTGTGCTGCTTGCATGATGTGGGAGGTCAGGGACATTGATGGTGCCTCTGGCTGCTATAATTGTGGAAAGTGTGTCCAGGTTCAGCTCCTAAAGGACCGCGTTGAGGCACTGGAGAAGCAATTGGATGACTTCAGGTTCATCCGGGAAACCGAGAGTTTTCTATGACAGGACTTACAGCGACATCGTTACACTGAAGATACCGGAAGAGAGAAGGGGAACGACGATGAGGAAGGGATGGATGCTTGGAGTGCAGGAGACCCCGGGGGATGTACCTCTTGAAAACAGGTTCACCCTCTTGGAAGCTGTCAGGACTGAAGACATTGCCTGTCTGAGAGGCGGACAGGTCTGCAAGTCAAAAATTGGCGCTGAAACAAAGCCAAGGAAACAGAAGTCAGGCAGAGTCGTGGTAGTAGGGGATTCCATAGTTCTGCAGCAACAGGCAGGATTTAAGGATAGTGTGTTGCCTCCCTGGTGCCAGGATCCAGGATGTCACAGACCGATTGCAGGGCGTCCTCAAGGGAGAAGGTGATCAGCCGGAGGTGGTGGTGCAGGTCGGCACAAATGATGTCAGGAGGATGAGGAAAGAAATTCTGCAGCGTGATTTCAGAGAACTCGGAAGAAGGCTGAAAAGCAGGACCTCCAGGGTAGTTATCTCTGGTTTGCTTCCAGTTCCTTTGCTGGAGAGGACAGGAACAGGGAGATAGGGGATCTGAATGTGTGGCTGAGGAGCTGGTGCGGGAGGCAGGGATTTAGACCACTGGGATCTGTTTTGGGGTAAGGATGAACTATACAGAAGGGATGGGTTGCACTTTAACAGACGGGGGACCAGCGTTCTGGCAGGCAACTTTGCCACTGCTACACGGGTGTGTTTAAACTAAGTAATGGGGGGGAGGCGACGAACTGGAAATATAAGGATGGAGTTAAAGGGAAAGAGAGAATAAGAAAAGTTAAGGAAGGCAACAGAATTAATGGGGCAGAAAGCTCAGGAAGGGATCGGAGAGTATGGCCAAGTGCAATAGGAATCGATGTGAAAGGTGAGGGGAGTAAAAGTATTACTTTAAAAGAATTAAAAGTATTATATCTGAATGCACGGAGTATAAGAAATAAAGTGGATGAGCTTGAGGCTCAGTTGGAAATTGGCAAGTATGATATTCTGGGAATAACAGAGACATGGCTGCAAGAGGATCAGGGTTGGGAAATGAATATTCAGGAATACACATCCTATCGAAAGGCCAGACAGATTGGCAGAGGGGATGGGGTGGCTCTGTTAGTGAGGAATGAAATTCAGTCACTTGCGAGGAGGAACATAGAATCAGGAGATGTAGAGTCAGTATGGATAGAACTGAGAAACTGTAAGGGAAAAAAGACCCTGATGGGAGTTATCTACAGGCCCCCAAACAGTAGCCTGGGTATAGGGTGCAAGTTAAATCAAGAGTTAAGATTGGCATGTCGCAAAGGTAATTCTACGGTTGTCATGGGGGATTTCAACATGCGGGTAGACTAGGAAAATCAGGTTGGTACTGGACCCCAAGAAAGGAAGTTTGTGGAATGCCTCAGAGATGGATTCTTAGAGAAGCTTGTATTAGAGCCTACCAGGGAGAAGGCAATTCTGGATTTAGTGTTGTGTAATGAGCCAGATTTAATAAGGGAACTCGAGGTAAAGGAGCCATTAGGAGGTAGTGACCATAATATGATAAGTTTTAATCTACAATTTGAGAGGGAGAAGGGAAAATCGGACGTGTCTGTATTACAGTTGAACAAGGGGGACTATGGACCCATGAGGGAGGAGCTGGCCAAAGTTGACTGGAAAGGTACCCTAGCAGGGATGACAGTGGAACAACAATGGCAGGTATTTCTGGGAATAATACAGAATGTGCAGGATCAGTTCATTCCAAAGAGGAAGAAAGATTCTAAGGGGAGTAAGGAGCGACCATGGATGACAAGGGAAGTCAAGGACAGTATAAAAATAAAAGAGAGGAAGTATAATATAGCAAGGATTAGCGGGAAGCCGGAGGATTGGGAGACTTTTAAGGAGCAACAGAAGATAACTAAAAAGGTAATACAGGGGGAAAAGATGAGGTACGAAGCTAACCTAGCCAAGAATATAAAGGAGGATAGTAAAAGCTTCTTTAGGTATGTGAAGAGGAAAAAAGTAGGTAAGACCAAAGTTGGGCCCTTGAAGACAGAAACAGGTGAAATTATTATGGGGAATAAGGAAATGGCAGTCAAGCTGAACAGGTACTTTGGATCTGTCTTCACTAGGGAAGACACAAACAATCTCCCAGATGTAATCCCAGAGGTCCCAGAGGACCTAGGGTAATGGAGGAACTGAAGGAAATTCACAATAGTCAGAAAATGGTGTTGGGTAAACTGATGGGACTGAAGGCTGATAAATCCCCAGGGCCTAATGGTCTGCATCCCAGGGTACTTACAGAGGTGGCTCTAGAAATCGTGGATGCATTGGTAATCATTTTCCAATGTTCTATGGATTCAGGATCAGTTCCTGCGGATTGGAGGGTAGCTAATGTTATCCCACTTTTTAAGAAAGAAGGGAGAGAGAAGACAGGCAATTATAGACCAGTTAGTCTGACATCAGTGGTGGCGAAGATGCTGGAGTCAATTATAAAAGATGAAATAGTGGCATATTTGGATAGCAGTAGCAGGATAGGTCCGAGTCAGCATGGATTTACGAAGGGGAAATCATGCTTGACTAATCTTCTGGAATTTTTTGAGAATGTGACTATGAAAATGGACATGGGAAAGCCAGTGAATGTAGTGTACCTGGACTTTCGGAAAGCCTTTGATAAGGTCCCACATAGGAGGTGCGTGGGCAAAATTATAGCACATGGTATTGGGGGTAGGGTACCGACATGGATAGAAAATTGGTTGGCAGACAGGAAACAAAGAGTAGGGATTAACGGCTCCTTTTCAGAATGGCAGGCAGTAACTAGTGGGGTACCGCAAGGCTCAGTGCTGGGATCGCAGCTGTTTACAATATACACTAATGATTTAGATGAAGGGATTAAAAGTAACGTTAGCAAATTTGCAGATGACACAAAGCTGGGTGACAGTGTGAAATGTGAGGAGGATGTTATGAGAATACAGGGTGACTTGGACTGGTTGGGTGAGTGGGCAGATGCATGGCAGATGCAGTTTAATGTGGATAAATGTGAGGTTATCCACTTTGGTGGCAAGAACAGGAAGGCAGATTACTATCTAAATGGTGTCAAGTTAGGAAAAGGGGAAGTACAACAAGATCTGGGTGTCCTTGTTCATCAGTCTCTGAAAGTAAGCATACATTTAGAGCAGGCAGTGAAAAAAGCTAATGGCATATTGGCCTTCATAACAAGGGAAGTTGTGTATAGGAGAAAAGAGGTCCTTCTGAAGGTGTGAGACCACACCTGGAGTATGGTCTCCAAATTTGAGGAAGGACATTCTTTCTATGGAGGGAGTGCAGCGTAGGTTCACTGAGTTAATTCCGGGGATGGCGGAAATGTCATATGTTGAAAGATTGGAGCAACTGGGCTTGCATACACTGGAATTTAGAAGGATGAGAGGGGAAATGATTGAAACATATAAGATTATTAAGGGATTGGACACGCTAGAAGCAGGAAACATGTTCCCGATGTTGGAGGAGTCCAGAATTTAGTTGATGTTTAAGAATAAGGGGTAGGCTATTTAGAATGGATTTGAGGAAAAACTTTTTCACGGAGAAGGTTGTGGTTCTGTGGAATGCTCTCCCTAAGAAGGCAGTGGAGGCCAATTCTCTGGATGCTTTCAAGAAAGAGTTAGATAGTGCTCTTAAAGATAGCGGAGTCAAGGGATATGGGGAGAAGGCAGGAACAGGGTACTGATGTGGATGATCAGCAATGATCACAGTGAATGGCGGTGCTGGCTCGAAGGGCCGAATGGCCTACTCCTGCACCTATTGTCTATTGCCTATTGAAAGTGGTGGATAATAACTGTGTCATTAGTGCTAGGCATCTACTGTTTAGAAGAAAGCTATGAATAGTCACCATCAAAATTATCTCCACTAAATCTTCCAAATTCACTGGAGAGATCGGGGAACCAATGTTGGCCTCCTCTTCGATGGCTCTTATTATACAGGGTTTGGCTCCTTTGAACAAGCCATGCTGTTCAATAAGTTTCCAAAGTAAGCACTCTATTACAACCTGTGACGGAAACAAAATAGCATACAGACAGAGGAAAGCATTCAATGATATGATCAAAATCTGCAAGTGGAAATGATTTTTCTTTTATTTATTCCTCAGAACCTCTGGACTTCTCAGTGGAGAAGAAACATTCAAGCAATTAATGAGCCTCAAGGTTGAACATCAGTAGTATCTATATGCTTATACAG
The DNA here is from genome assembly GCF_963921235.1 of Mobula hypostoma. NCBI lineage: Eukaryota > Metazoa > Chordata > Chondrichthyes > Myliobatiformes > Myliobatidae > Mobula > Mobula hypostoma. The sequence goes on from NC_086109.1 coordinate 37,162,498, forward strand.
TCAGTGGAAGGAACACCCACTTCACAAATATAACTGTTTTTAGGAATCTATTTCTTCCTGTTTGTATCAGAACAGGCTAATCTCTGTAGGTCACCCATCTATAATGTTGGCAGATTTTCTCTTTCCTTTAGCATGGCCTGAATTGCTAGATATTCCACACTGTTCTCCTATTACAACTTTCACATTCCTTTGTTCTCTCTTGCTCTCTCTCCCTCGGACTTCCTCATTTCACAACTTGTATGATCCTCAGTGTGTGTTCTCTCCATTTAACTGCTATCACTTCAGTTTATCCCCATTGGAACTCTGGCATCCACCGATCCCTGTCATCCCCTTTGTTTTATCCATCCCTTTTGTACCTTTCCCAACGTGAACCAACTTGGCTACTTGCTTCTCTGCTCTGACGAAGGCACTTCAACCCGAATCAGACATGTTATTGTTTTCTTTCTACAGCATTTTCGATGCCAATCAATTTACGATCAATAATTTGGTTAAAAAAAAACTCTTGCATTTGTATAGAACTTTTAATATCCTCGAAATATCTTGAAGTTCTCTGCCGCCAACAAATTATTTTTGATGTATGGTCACCACTGCCATCACTGGATGTATGTGCAAAAATTACTGATGCCTGTTAGGATCTCGAAGAAATAGGTTCATGTTCTTTACCATTTTCTGGGTAAATCTGTTTCTCCCCCAGCTGAATTATGACAAAAGAAAAAACACTTTACAGACTTAACACAAAGAGCTAGCCACTTTTTTTTTTGTAAAACTCAGGGAATTAATGGGTTCAGCATCTAATAATAACTTAATATCTACTCCAGTTTAAAATGACTCACACTGATTAAGGCTATTATTTATTGATATTATTTACATATGTTACATGTAATCAACAATGGAAACTCCAGCTAAAGAAAGGAAATAGATTATCCACGAAACTAAAACATCAACTGTATTCCAGAAGCTTAGAATCAATGCAGTAGCTTTATTGCTCTTCATTGAATTGCTTTGGTAAAAGTTGACATTTGATTCACAATAGGAAGAACTACTAGAAACAGATAAAAAATATTATTTTCATGATGTTCTGTTCATTTGGTACAGTATGCTTTGTGCTGAGCATAATATTAGGCTTGCTCCCAAGTCTAATCTATTTTCCTGCACATGATTAGTGTTAATTATTTTTCTGCTTGGACCTATATTGAACGTAAATCAGATGACAATTCAACACGTGATCCTAATAGCCAAATGGACATGAATAATACATCAATAGTGCATTCTGTGCATAGTCTAATGTATTATTAATTAGATTTCAAACATGCACAGCTCAGCACAACTAAAGGAAGATTCAAACTTAATCACTGTGTTGGCTTTTTAGCTTTAATCCACAAATTTAAAATTGAGAGCTGCATCTATTGAATATCTCAGCATTGTTTAAACGGTTTCACTAACTTCCCCAAAACTGAGCACTGAAACTGGATGTCATTTGTAAATACGAAGGGAATTAGGTACAAAATTCAATACGTGGGATAGAGCACATTTGGATGATGATGTGTTCTGAGATAGTAATCTTGACTGGAATATATTGCATCTTGCCTGATTGAATTGAATTCAAGTAGGTCACAATTTCCAATGGAATGAGGCATGCGGTAAGGGCATTCTATGCTCTTTAAATCACCACTTCCAACCTTAGAACATTCCTGGCCTTTCCACAATTTAGTCAATTTCCTATACTAATAGTTGGTGTTATTTACCTTTAAAAAAACTTCTCTGCTGCAACGCTAAGATGCAACTCACTCTCTCCACTTTGCGAATGTCAGGGGTGGTGGGAAGTGGGGGTAACGAGTTTGATTTGGTACGCTGGGGACAGATCATGGGGAAAGCACTCAAACTATGCCTTTCCAAAATGGGTTGCTTCACTGTGCAACAGCTGCCAAGCCAATAAAACATGAAGAATCAAAAATGCTTTCAAGCAGCACAAAATTCTGGAGAGGAAATGTGCAAGTATTTTGCAATTCAACAAAATTTTAACAGCTTTATTTATAACATAAACTCATACTTTCTCTGAATTGCCCCCTTGGATTCCACTATTTCCTGGATAAATCTGCTCATCTCCTGACAAGATATATGACAGAAAGCCAGAAGAGGAAGCAATGAACTAATAATTTCTAAAAACTAAAAACGATTATGTACTTTCATGGATATACATGGGCAGTTGATAAAATAGTTTAATCTCTGCTTACATTTAAAACGGTTTGGGCATGCTATCAAACTGCTACAAACACTCAGCAAGTCAGGCAGTATCTTTACAAAGAGGAACAAAGTTATCATTTCACAGAAGTTTTAGTGCCATACAGCATGGAAAAAGGCCCTTCCGTGCACACTGACCATCACCCATTCCACCAATTGCATTTTTATTCCCACGTTCCTAGATACTACCATTCATCTACACACAAGGAGCAATTTGCGCTGGTCAATTACTCTACCATCCTGCACTACATTGAGATGAGGTAGGAAAACAGAACACCCCAAGGAAACCCATGTATTCACAGGGAGAACATGCAAACTACTTGCAGATAGTGCTGGAGATCAGGACTGGAACTGGGTCACAGGATGTGTGAAGCAAAATCACTAGTAACTGCACCCTTTCAGTTATGGCCACTTATAAGGGTGATGAAGATTTTTTTTATATATATAATTTTTATTAAATTTTCAAAAAGAATACATGAAAAGATAAAATCTACCCCCCCTCCCCTTAACCCTCCCCCCCCATATGTAGTCCTACCTAAAAGAAAGAAAGAAAAAAAAAGAGAGCCGCCTGGATATTGGAAGGTTTCCACATGCTCCATGGGATTCAAAATAAATTTGGTATAATTATTCGTTACTTTCCCCAAGTAACCAAATTCTTTGTCGGAGCGATGAAGATTTTTCAACCTATGTTAACTGATCTGTTAAGTATTTGCCTTATTTTCTGGATGAATTAAAGTTTTTGATTATTTTAAGAAACATGTTCCCTATTAAAAGAAACCTTGTTTTAAACAAAAACATGAACAAATAGATTAAAAATACATAAAACACCATATCTTCATCCATGTCATACTGTACGTACTGAATGTAAAGACAAAGTAATTTCAAGACATGGTAACATAAGTACAAATGAAAATAAAATAGACAAAACCAAACCAGTTGCTTAAAAACAAAATTGAAAGAAGCAAGCTTTGTGTTCTTACATTTAGCTTTTCTATTGAAAAGAGACTGTTGAAGGGTCTCAGCCCAAATGTCAACTCTATTGATGCTACCTGACCTGCTGAGTTCCTTCAGCATTTTGTGTGTGTTGCACAAGATTTCCATGTATATGTTAAATTAAAGAAGTGAGGTGGTGTTCATGGGTTTAACGTCCACTCAGAAATCTGATGGCAGAGGAAGAGAAGCTATACCTGAGTGGGTGAGTGTGTGCCTTCTGGCTCCAGTAACTCTCCCTGATTGTAGCAATGAGAAGAGCGCATGTCATGGGTGATGGGGGTCCTTGATGATGGATGCCACATTTCTGAGTCGTGGCTCCTTGAAGATACCCTGGATGTTGGCGAGTCTACTGCCCACAATGGAGCTGACTGAGATTACAACTTTCTGCAGCTTATTTCAATCCTGTACAGTAAAACCTCCACCACCCCCCATACCAACACTCACAACACGCTGGAGGAACTCAGCAGGTCGGGCAGCATCCGTGGAAACGATCAGATACAAATAACACAGAGTAATGGTTCTTTAAGTAAAAATTGTATGTAATCAGATTTCAGCTGTTTTACAGTGGAACATTCAGTAACATTGATATTATCAATTGTCTCCTGCACTCTTGAGACCCAACTGCAAAACTATGTGGCTCTGCACCCCTGTCCCCCTCACCTAAGTTTCCAGATCGAAGGAGTGTGATGTCTGTGTTTATGCCAACAATGCATTGGTGTGGCCGTCATTATATCACCTGATATTGGTGTAATTCACATTTCTGGAATTTGATAGCGTTACTTTTTGTAAACTAAAGAAAATCCAAATGAGAATTTCAGAAAATTCCTCTTGCTATCTTTCAGATTTTTGAATCGCAGAGCCACTCCCAAAAACTCTTTGATTTTGAAGGAGTCTGTAGCTAAAGTGGCTTTACCAATACCTATATCTTCCAAAAAACGAAGGATAGAGCTATATGGAAAACCATGGTCACCAAAGTCCGCATCGGATATGGTACCCAGACAGACAGACATATCTTTGGATAATAATGAAAAATGGGAAATGCAGAAAAAAGCATTGAGTACGAGACAAAAGGGCAGAAGAAGTGAAAGCAACTGATAACATCACAGCTGACAGCCAACAGGCCAGAACTAACTTAATCTGAAGCCACACACATCAAAGTTGCTGGTGAACGCAGCAGGCCAGGCAGCATCTGTAGGAAGAGGTGCAGTCGACGTTTCAGGCCGAGACCCTTCGTCAGGACTAACTGAAGGAAGAGTGAGTAAGGGATTTGAAAGTTGGAGGGGGAGGGGGAGATCCAAAATGATAGGAGAAGACAGGAGGGGGAGGGATGGAGCCAAGAGCTGGACAGGTGATTGGCAAAGGGAATATGAGAGGATCATGGGACAGGAGGTCCGGAGAGAAAGACAAGTGGGGGGGACCCAGAGGATGGGCAAGAGGTATATTAAGAGGGACAGAGAGAGAAAAAGGAGAGTGAGAGAAAGAATGTGTGTATAAAAATAAGTAACAGATGGGGTACGAGGGGGAGGTGGGGCATTAGCGGAAGTTAGAGAAGTCGATGTTCATGCCATCAGGTTGGAGGATACCCAGACAGAATATAAGGTGTTGTTCCTCCAACCTGAGTGTGGCTTCATCTTTACAGTAGAGGAGGCCGTGGATTTACATATCAGAATGGGACTGGGATGTGGAATTAAAATGTGTGGCCACTGGGAGATCCTGCTTTCTCTGGCAGACAGAGCATAGGTGTTCAGCAAAGCGGTCTCCCAGTCTGCGTCGGGTTTCGCCAATATATAAAAGGCCACATCGGGAGCACCGGATGCAGTATATCACCCCAGCCGACTCACAGGTGAAGTGTTACCTCACCTGGAAGGACTGTTTGGGGCCCTGAATGGTGGTAAGGGAGGAAGTGTAAGGGCATGTGTAGCACTTGTTCTGCTTACACGGATAAGTGCCAGGAGGGAGATCAGTGGGGAGGGATGGGGGGGACGAATGGACAAGGGAGTTGTGTAGGGAGCGATCCCTGCGGAATGCAGAGGGGGGGAGAGGGAAACATGCGCTTAGTGGTGGGATCCCGTTGGAGGTGGTGGAAGTTACGGAGAATAATATGTTGGACCCATAGGCTGGTGGGGTGGTAGATGAGGACCAGGGAACCCTATTCCTAGTGGGGTGGCAGGAGGATGGAGTGAGAGCAGATGTACGTGAAATGGGGGAGATGCGTTTAAGAACAGAGTTGATAGTGGAGGAAGAGAATCCCCTTTCTTTAAAAAAGGAAGACATCTCCCTCGTCCTAGAATGAAAAGCCTCATCCTGAGAGCAGATGCGGCGGAGACGGAGGAATTCGAGAAGGGGATGGCGTTTTTGCAAGAGACAGGGTGAGAAGAGGAATAGTCCAGATAGCTGTGAGAGTCAGTAGGCTTATAGTAGACATCAGTGGATAAGCTGTCTCCAGAGACAGAGACAGAAAGATCTAGAAAGGGGAGGGAGGTGTCGGAAATGGACCAGGTAAACTTGAGGGCAGGGTGAAAGTTGGAGGCAAAGTTAATAAAGTCAACGACCTCTGCATGCATGCTGGAAGCAGCGCCAATGCAGTCGTCGATGTAGCGAAGGAAAAGTGGGGGACAGATACCAGAATAGGCACGGAACATAGATTGTTCCACAAAGCCAACAAAAAGGCAGGCGTAGCTAGGACCCATACGGGTGCCCATAGCTACACCTTTAGTTTGGAGGAAGTGGGAGGAGCCAAAGGAGAAATTTTTACGAGTAAGGACTAATTCCGCTAGACTTAGCAGAGTGTTGGTAGAGGGGAACTGATTAGATCTGGAATCCAAAAAGAAGCGTAGAGCTTTGAGACCTTCCTGATGGGGAATGGAAGTATATAGGGACTAGAAATCCATGGTGAAAATAAAGGGGTGGGGGCCAGGGAACTTAAAATCATCAAAAAGTTTAAGAGCCTGAGAAGTGTCACGAACATAGGTAGGAAGGGATTGAACAATGGGTGATAAAACCGTGTCGCAGTATGCAGAAACGAATTCGGTGGGGCAGGAGCAAGCTGAGACAATAGGTCGGCCAGGACAGGCAGGTTTGTGGATCTTGGGTAGGAGGTAGAAACGGGAAATGCGAGGTGTGGGAACTATAAGGTTGGTAGCAGTGGATGGGAGATCCCCGAGCGGATAAAGTCGGTGATGGTGTGGGAGACAATGGCCTGGTGCTCCTTAGTGGGGTCACGATCGAGGGGTAAATAAGAGGAGGTATCCACGAGTTGTCGCTCTGCCTCAGCAAGGTAGAGGTCAGTACGCCAGACTACAACAGCACCCCCCTTATCGGCAGGTTTAATGATAAGGTTAGGATTAGTGCGGAGGGAGTGGAGAGCAGAGCGTTCCGAAGGAGTGAGGTTGGAATGGGGAAAAGGTGTGGTGAAGTCGAGACGGTTGATGTCCTGTCGGCAATTAGCGATAAAGAGATCCAGAGCAGGCAGAAGACCAGAGCGGGGTGTCCATGAAGAAGAGGAGGTTTGAAGACGGGAGAAGGGGTCATCGGTGGGGGTGGAAGAGTCCTTGCCGAAGAAGTAGGCTCGGAGACGGAGACGGCGGAAGAAAAGTTCTGCATCATGGCGAACACGGAACTCGCTGAGGTGTGGGCGAAGGGGGACAAAGGTGAGGCCCTTACTGAGGACAGAGCATCCTGCCCAGACAGTTCAAGGTCGGAGGGGATGGTAAAGACCCGGCACGGATGAGAGCTGGGATCAAAGGGAGGGAGGAGGCTGGGGGTGTCAATGGAGAGGGGAGGGTTGGGGTGAGAGGAAGATGGAGCCTCTGAGGACGCAGGAGCTGACGATGGGATCTGAAGGAGATGGGATTGCAGAGTATTGGTGGGGGAAGGGGAGACGGGAGTCACAATAGCAGCACATAAAGACCCGGCCTGGAGTTCAAGGCTGGAATCTTGAGAGCTGGGATCAGAGGGGGGACGGGGGAGGCTGGGGGTGTCAATGGAGAGGGGAGGGTTGGGGTGAGAGGAAGATGGAGCCTCTGAGGACCCAGGAGCTGACGGTGAAGCCAATGTGTTTCATTCCAGCTAGAACATGAGTATATATTTGGAAATGTGAACTCATTTCCAAATATGCCCAATATTTATTTATTTAGAGATACAGCACGGAACAGGCCCTTCTGGCCGAAGATCGGTGTTGCGCAGCAACCCACCTATTCTAACCTCCAATTTAACCCTAGCCTAATCACAGGACAGTTTACAATGATCAATTAATCTCCTAACTGGTGCACCTTTGGACTGTGGGAAGAAACTGGAGTACGCAGAAGAAGCTCATGTGGTCAGAGGGAGAATGTATAAACTCCTTATAGACGGTACTGGGTCTGAACTCCAAACCCCAACACCCTGAACTATAATAGTGTTGCAATAAGCACTACACAACCAGGGCATCTACAGATGGGACGCAGTGACCCCTCTGGTCCAACAGCAGATGTAATTGGTCACCCTTTATGTCATTTTTATGATCTCAAGACACTGCTGGATATTAATAGCACCAAGTACTCGGGCTTACCCCACTAGCGGTGGAGCTGGATTTGTTGCACACCGTGCTGCAGCCTGCTTCAGCCACCCAGGGCCGAGAACTTCAGAGGCAGTGCATGGAGACAGTGCGGAGTCCGTAGGAGGGTGTGGCTGATGGGCGCCACAGTAGTGTAGCTGTTACAGCTCAGGGCATCGGAGTTTGGAGTTCAGTCCCAGCCTCTTCTTACAGAGTCCCTGTACATCCTCTCCATAAAACGCATGGATTTTCTCCAACTCCTCTGGTTTCCTCCCACAGTCTGGGTAGGTTAATTGGTCATTATAATTTGTCCCATGATTAAGTTAGGGTTAGATTGGGGTTGCAGGGCAGTGTGGATCAAAGGGCCGTAAGGGTCTATTCTGTGTAGCATCTCGAAATAAATGAATTGTCTTGGACATTTTTTTTGTGATCGTAAGACCCTGTTGGACATTGGTAATGTAAAATACTGTGAATCCAATTCAATAGTTCACTGGCAAGACTGACGGTGGGAGAGCTGCGTTGCCTTTGCTGTTGCACAGATAAGGTCCTCATACCTCAAGGGTGCCTGTTGTGGTTGCCATGGAAGTAGACACTGGAGATAGCTGTGTGCTGCTAGATTCCATACTGGGATGGGGGCTGACCCCTCCCAGCAGTGCTGCTCTCCAGTGTTTGCTCAATGGAAGACAAGCTGGGTTGCATTTTTCTACGGCTGCACTTGCATGAGATAAGGAACTGCTGCAGGCTTGATTTTACAGAAACAAGGCTCTAGGATGACATCCATGCATCCTCGATCTACAGGCCATGACACTCAGGGTCTTGGGCTATATTATTAGTTTTTACATATTATTTTTTGTAACTGTATACTTTTCAGCTGTCGTAATTAAATATGCTGTGTTTGACTGTTGGTACTGTGTTTTTCACCTTGGCCCCATCAATAGAGAGAGAGAGAGAGAGAGAGAGAGAGGGAGAGAGAGAGAGAGAGAGAGAGAGAGAGATGTGAACAAGCAATTAAAACTGGATAGTGTCCCCAACCTTGTTCACAGATACAGCATAGATCAGCTGCTGGAGGTATTTGCGGGCTTCTGAAATAATTGAGACTGTCTTTCTTTGTAATTTTCCCTGTCTTTCTTAAGCAGTTGTTACATCTAACACAGGAAGTACAGTTAAGGAGATGTCAGAAACTCAAGATTTTTCTTCTAAATAACTTAAATATCTCATATTTCCATAACTATGCTTCCCATTGTCTCACATTAAAATACTTGAGCTAATTAAACATCACCAGATTACTACTGAAGCTGCTTCCAGCTTTGTTTGAGTTCCTATCCATGAACCATTAATCCATCTGTTCTCAGCACAGCTGCTGAGTATTTTCACTATTTGGTTTTGTCCATTGTTTTTCCTAGGATTTGAACACTTATACCCACCAATTGGAAATCTTAATTTAAGCCATATATATAACTGCTAATTTCCATCTCCAAAAATGAAAAGAAAAGTCAGCTTACTACCTTGCTGTGTTTCAACAGCACATCAGTTCTGAACTTCTGCCATTAATAACCAGAGAGAATCTTAAACAGGACCAAACCACATACCCACACCCACATACTTGCAGCCATATCCACACACATGCACATTACTGAAAATCTCCTACTGACACTTGCACTGGCACAGCAGCAGTAAATTACAGATTTGCATTCAGATCTTTAAACATCTTACCAAATTCATGTGTATAATGAAACAATTACCTAAATACATAATCTATTTAATCGTGCCAGTATAAGCACTAAATAAAATCATTATCATGTTCTACTCCTATGTAATTCAACTCATTTGGCTAAGGGGCAGAACTAATATAAATCACACCTGATGGGAGGTCTGGAGTCTATTGTCTTCTTTCCTTTCAGTGTTCTGTATTATCTCTTACAGAAACGTATGAATTAGGAGAAGGAGCAAGAGAAGGCCAATATCAACTCCACAGTCCAGTCTATCCTGGTTACATTTCATCCCCTTGTTTATTAAGAACTTAACATTATCTTATTTGGAAGGTTTTAAAAATTCCATTACCATCTCTCTTTGAGAAGAAGAGTTCCAAGGAGTCCCTAAGTCAAACAGCATGAAAACAGATGCTACGGGCCACCTATTCCTGCCAACCATCAAGTACCCATCTATAAGAATCCTATTTACAGGCACTTGGTCCGTAGCTAACAGGCTGTATCAATTTCCATACTCATCCAGCTAGAGGTCCTAGTCAGCGTATGTACAACCTATACAGAAACAAGCATTTGGGAGACCAACCTGATGGATATGCTAGTTGCTGCAGGGCTGCAGGCATCCTCTGCTGCCTGGGACCTCAGTTTGCAGATGCAGTTCTAACTAATGAACTCCCCAGTTTACAAACAGTTCACAGGAATTGCTCCCTACCGGAACATGGAAGGACTAGTGCCAGTGCCTCTTAAATGTTGTCAGAGTCTTAGCCTGCATCATCCTCAAAAGCTGCATTCTGAACACCCAACCGCCTTCTAATAAAAACAATTATTTGCTATATGCTACCTAAACCTCTTACTCCTTACTATAAAAACATATATTTTCTTCTAGCAGAAAAAGTTCATTGCAGTTTATCTTATCTATGCCATTCATCATTTTGTTCACCTGTATTATGTCCCCTCCCTTACCCTCCTCCACCCCTAGGAAAACAAATCCAGTTTATCTTGTCTCTTTTCATCACTAAGAACTCTAACCCAGGCAATACTTTGGAGCAAGATAGGTTGACTGCTTGAGTGGTGCCACAGAAACAACCTCTCACTCAACGGCAGCAAGACTGAAGAGTTGATTATTGACTTCAAGAAGGGGCAGGATAGCGAACATGTGTCTATCCACTTTGGAGAATTATCAACGGAGAAAGTCAGCAGCCTGAAATTCTCTGGCATTAACATTCTGGATGACCTCTTTTTGAGCCTAGCTCAGATGCAATCAAAATGAAAGCACACCAGCGTCTTTACTTTCTTAGAAGGTTAAGGAGGTTTGGCTTACCGTCGAATATTTAGCCAACTCCTAAAGATGTACTCCTCCAAGAGGACCACAACTGTAGGGTTTGGAGGTTTGCCTATCTCAATGACCTGAAAAACTATGTTGGAGTCAAGGCCTTATGTTTTAGCTCCTGGTAGGGTGACCCATGCCAAACAGGCCAAAGTGTAGAGGCCATTCTAAGGGTAGTTCTCCAGCCCTCCAGGTTCAGGGGTTCAGCTCAGAGATAATGACCCTGACTGGTAAAACAGAACTGTTACGGAAACAGCAATGAAGAATCCTTCTACATCTGAGTGTGACGGTATTCCTGAGTTTCCGCCGGGACTTACGTGACTGACAGGAGTGAAAACTAAGCTACTGACACAATGAAGGAAGCCCTGAACACCGTCAGAGTTGGAGGATCTTCATTGCTACCCTAAACACCAGCAGCGTAATGGGCAGAAGGAGGAGAGATGAACTATTGAAGGTAGCCTACCTGGTTGCATCATGGTCTGGTACAGCAAATCAAATGCACAGGAGTTCTAGAAACTGAAGAGCGTAGGGGACTCTAACCATTACATCACAGGTACAGCCCTTCCCACCATTGGTAGTGTCTATCAGAGATGCCACTTCAAGAAGACAATATCTGTCAAAAAGGCCCAACATCCAGGCCATGCCAACTTTTCACAGCTCCCATCAGACAGGAAGTACAGATACCTGAAGTCCCAGACCCCAAGGAATAGTAAGGAAAAGATGTGTCTTGGTGCACAATTCCAATGATCTCTGGAGTTGGCAGCACAGTTAGATAGCATGGCAAATAAAGCACAGTATGTTAGCCTTTATCAGCAGGGGCATATAACATAAGAACAAGGATGTATGGTAAAGCTTTATAAAACATTGGTAAGACCACATCTGGAATATTATGAGCAGTTTTGGTCACCTCTTCCACTCCAGTTCAGTGGATTCTGAGGTGGTCAATGAGACCAATGAATGTAGGAATTGCAGACTCTCCAGTCGTCTGGAGTCAGGCATATGAGGTCTCCATAATGGGACTGCTGCTTTGGGAGAGAACTCCATGTTGGTTTATTTATTCTGTCAATGGATTTAGGGAATTGGTAAGCATACTACTTCATTTATTTCCATATTTCCTTAAGCTATCAGGTCATTTGACTCAACAAATCGATGCCAACTCTCAGAGTTGTTGTTAAAAATCAATTCCCTTCTACACTTACTTCCCTTTAACCTATTCTCTCTCACATGACTGTTAAGTGTCCAATTCTTCTACCAACCACCTACATTAGGGGTAATTTAATAGACCTCCTGACTTTGGAAAGGGAGAGGAAACTGAAGTTCTGTGGAGATACCCATGCAATCAGAGAGAATGTACAAACTTCACTCTGACAGCACCAAAGGACTGGAATGAGCCACATGACTGTGGCTGGAAGATAGCAGTTCTAAGTAGTGCACCACTGGTCAACCCAAGCATGAACTTGCTCAGGGGTCTTTTTGTATGTGAAGCCATTGTGACAATGGCCTCACTACCATAAAGCAGTATTTCAGCTCTCTGATCTACTTAGCACTGTTATCGCTGTATTCACAGACTACAGAGTTAAAGATATTGCATATAAAATTTAAATGACTGCAGTTTCTTTACTGTGCAACAGACTTCATAAATGACTTTGTGGCAGGTTGATTTAGCAAGGACATTTCTAACTTGCTCTCTATTAGAACATCAGGTACCACAATAGAAACCTGATCAAAACGGAATCCATCAAAATTTATTAAATTGATCATGTTTGCCCGATAGAGTAAGGAATATACCTATAGAATTTCATAAAAATAATCCTCATAATGCAATTCATTTTAAAATACATCCCTACTCTAATCCTGACTCACCCTATTTTTCAGACATAATATAACAATTTGAATGCACGTGCAGTAATTTGAACAACAGCCACATTTTTTCACTCAAAAATGCAAATTTGTTTTCAGATTTTACTAATCATCCTTTATTATTAATCCAATTTCCTTTGTTAATTATATTCAAAGTATTGTTCCATATTTTTTATTTCTACTATTTCAATAAGTTTCTAAGTATCTGTGCCTGGCTTTAAGGTAATTGGATATCCACAAGCTAACACATTATTTACAGTGGCAATGAATATGCATCATACTTAAGTAAGACCCAGTTCTGCATCAATGTCTAGACTTAACACTTTTTTCTAAGCATACCGAAACAAGATTAAAAACAAATGCCCAATCTTCCCTTGAGCATGGAACTCTTGAGATTCCACTGAGGTAACTCAGCAAGTAATGTTGATTGAACTTGGAATTTTTGGCCTTTGTCAATGACTCAGTGAGTTTATCCAGTAGAAACTGAGTCCATAGCACCATAACACCATAAGACATAGGAGCAGAATTAGGCCGTTTGGCCCATCGAGTCTGCTCCGTCATTCAATCATGGCTGATCCTTTTCTCCCCTCCTCTGCTCCACTCCCTGGCCTTCTCCCTGTAACCTTTGACACTGTGTCCAATCAAGAACCTATGATGCTCTGCCTTAAATACACCCAACGACCTGGCCTCCACAGCTGCCTGTGGTAATTCCACAAATGTACCCTCCTCTGGCTAAATAAATATCTCTGCATCTCTGTTTTAAATGGATGAGGCTGTGCCCTCTTATTCTGGATTCCTCCATCATGGAAACCATCCTTTCCACATCTACACTGTCTAGACTTTTCAATATTTGAAATGCTTCATTGAGATTCCCCCCCCCCCCACTTCTAAATTCCAGCGAGTACAGACCCAGAGCCATTAAACCCTTTCATTCATTGTATGATAACCCTTTCATTCCCGGAATCATCCTTGTGAACCCCCTCTCCAGTGCCAGCACATCTTTTCTTAGATGAGTAGTCATGTAATAAAAAAAAAGCTTCACATTTATTCTTGATCTCTCCTGAATTTTCTGAACTGAGCTAAAATTTTGGTTGAAGCATTAAACTAATATTAGCATCCTTGGATTAAAGGCACAATTTAGTCATTCCACAACTATCATTTGTTTTTTCAGTCTCATTGGCTCTGAAAATCTCCTCCTCTCTGCCTCTCCATTTTTAATATACTTAAGACTCACCTCTTGAACCAAACTTTTGGTTACCTGACAACTATTGTGGCATTCTAACCTGCTCCCTGACCTGCTGACTTGCTCAAGAATTTCTCCTTAACTCACCTGGTGTTCTTTCAAAACACTTTTTGGCACATCTTTGCACATTATAAGTGTTCTGTCAATGCCTGATGTTGATGCTTTAATGGTAATCTATGTCAAGAAAAAATTATTCCAAGTTCATAATTTAAGTATATGAAAAATAACAATAGTAGTTCTCACAAAAACAGAAACATAGGGAAAAAGAACATCCTGAAGGAAAATGCAAATATGACTAATACAAGTATGATTTTGCTGCTGTAATGAAATAATTTCCCATTTGGGATCAATAAGGTGCTTATTATTATTATTATTATTTTACAATTCTGTTCAAACTTTAGATTAAAGTTATTTAAAAAGTAATTAGAAATTCAACAATTAGAAAGTAATGATTTTTTAAATTTTCAGCCATTCATCAGTTGATGGAAATAATGAACAAAATAGTTAAGATAGATAATTGTCAAATTTCTAGACTTTCAAGGAGACTTTTTTAACAAATAGATGTGAATGTGCCTTGGAAATGATACTTCACGAAGTACAATGAATCTATGTGATGTAAAATCTACTATAAAAGTGCACAGGGATGTGTGGGTTTGAAGGCACTTTATAAACAGAATCTACACTAAATAAAATCACATAAGAAATACAACTTCTTGCCTGTATTCTCTTGATGTAAGAATGGACATATATGGCTTTCTCCTGGCTAGTGAATTCCAGTGCCATAATTCTCCATCGGTAATCTGGAGTTACAATAAATCTTCAACCTTAATGGTTTACATCTCTGTCCCATGGTTCTAATTTTAAAATAAGAAAAACCTCAAAATGTCATGTAATATATTAAGTGACGGGTTTGGGGAAAACAGTAGAATAGGGATTATTATAGTGAAATAGCAACTGTAACAGCAAAGTGATTTGTTAGTACAAGATTGAATTCAAAGGAACATTTTAAATTTGATTAATTAAATACATCGAGAGATTTAAAACAAGCTAACCCTATTAAGTATAATCGTGAAACTGCTGGATTGTGGTGAAGATGCATCTGGTTCATTAACATCGAAAAGGAATGAATGTTTGCTGTCCTTTTCTGCCTAGTCTGGTCTACAGAATAATCAATATTGCTGACTCTTAACCACCTGCTTTGTTCAAAGACCATCAGCAATAAACAATACATCCTGACGTTTTTATCAATACCCACATCCTGCCGACAAATGAAATAACAGAAAATAATAGTACACTAAACATTAATAGCACTAATCTGTGGTTAAGTGCTACTATACAATTGAATGTAGGTTAGACACAACTCAGCGTACACTGGCAAATACTTAGGGACCAGGCTACATTACTTTCATCAGATTGTTTTAGAGAACCATACATGTATAATGTCAGTCACTTCATTAATAAAATATTCACTCTTAAAATTACTAAATAGAATATTGGACAGCACAGAAGAAGAACAGGCCCTGCAGCCCATGAAGTCTATGCCAACCATGGTGTCAAAATAAATAAATCCCATCTGCCTGCATATGTCCTTTGTATATTCCTCTGTTCTTCACCTGTTCATGTGTCCATCTCAATAGCTCTCAAATATTGTTATTGTATCTGCATCCATCACTTCCTGCAGGTGCATTCCAGCATCTGCCAGTCTATGTAAAAACTTGTCTTGTAAATCTCCTTTATACATTGCTCCTCTCATCTTTAAGTTATGCCCAATAATATTTGAGATTTCACCCTGAGAAATAGACTCTGGTTATAGATAAATATATCTTCCCATAAATATATCTGTCAAATCATTATTATGACTCCATTGCTCGAGAGAAAACAATCCAAGTTTGTCCACCCTATCCTTATAAAACTAATACTCTCTGATCCAGGCAACAACCTGACTAACATCTCCTGAACCTTCTCCAAGTCCTCTGTGATGGTATTGGGTTTGCTGAGTATGCAGTTCTGAACTCAAACAAAGAGCATAAGCCCTATGGGATATATATACCACAAGTACTCTCACTATATGAGATTATGCTGTATCTACCCAATCTTCAAAGACTAGTTTATTTCTCTGGTTATTCTCCATGGTGAGTTTAGCTACCTATACCCATTAATTCAGTGGTGGGTCCCCTCTCCCTACCAAGGAAAAGATTCTTTCAGCTATGTCGTTACTTTAAAACACAGTTCACTTATTTTTGGTGATGCAAATTCAAATTCAAGCAACATTCTTAAAACAGATTTAAAACTCACAGAGGATTTCTATCTTAAACATTTCCAAAGTACAAATCATTCTAAAACAAAAAAGGTGGACAATTTCCAAAACACAGATACAATTCCTAAAAAACTAAAAAGACATACCAATGATATAGATGAACAAGTTGTCCCTCACAGAAATCGAAGCCAGAGGAATGGATTCTCGATCACTTCATGTTTCTTCCACATTTTTTGATGTTTCTTATCCAATTCCAAGTAAGCCTAAACTGCTGTCTACACTCAAACAGTTTCCCTCTCACTTCCGAGATTTCACAAGTATGTGATATTTCCTCAAATACACTTTAAACACAAAATGTCTAAAAGGTATTTTAAGACATAAATCTCACCTAATGCTGCAAAACTAACTTCCTGGAGGTCACAAAACTCGCAATTATAAACACATCAGTTATTTAATATGCTAAATGATTGTATCCATCTGGTGTGCAAGCTTCCTTGAACTAAGCAACTTAGTCAGCGTTGTCTCTTTTGAAACAAGCCATATAAATCGCCCATTGGCTTATGCTACACTTTGAACAGCAATAAAGCAGGAAGAGTCAGCTACACTTCACTCGTCACAGAGTGCCTCCTATATACAAAGCTTGTTTGCAAAGCTATGTTTATAACTTCAAGCTGATTACTGCTTTCCATTTACATTTTAAGAACGGAAGACTAGCTCTTATTTATGATCGGAAGTAAAATAATACATATAGTTGGAAGTTTACTTATATCTCTTTGATCTTACAAGTGGCAGCTACTGTGCTTAGAAAGCAAGCTCCTGGGAGCAGGTTATCATTCCTCCAATTGTTCCCATAGGTTGCCAGTGCTAGAACGGCTGTCTTTGATCTAATGTTCAAAGCACTCAAGTACTTCCCAATTTAGAGCATTCAGTTCTTCAATCTCAGCTGCATACATTTCCCAAAACTTCAACGAAATGTAACTATTATAACTTTCCATAAGCAGGTGACAACAATGCAGCCACGCCCATATTAGTCTACTATCAAGATAATCTTCCCCCAAAAAAGATTCCTTCCATTTCCTTGATGCAAGTTTAAATCACTGACTCTGTCACTATTAGTTCATCAGGTCACCTGGCAATGTCTTTCTATAAACTAGAGGTAGCTCATCTCTTTCACAGGGGTGTTCACGTTGCTTTCAATGTGGTGCACAACTTTACTCAGGCTTTCTGAAAATGAGTCCTGTCAACAAGTTACTGATTATGTATTGCTGTTTTCTTTTGCCTAAGGATTAGTACCCTCATATTTAAGTTAAAGAAAATTATATCAACCAGTTACATGATTTCACAGTATAATAATAAACATAAAAATGAAACATCTACAAAAATAAGGAAGAACACCATTCTCCTGTTGAGAATTCTCTCTATACCTTTGATTACAAGCTCCCAGAAAAAGATGTCAGAACATAGGTGTTACTTGTATATATCTCTCACATGGGAACGAACATGCTCTGGGCATAATTGTTCAGCTCCTCCCCCTTTACTTTGTTATGTAGTGAACTTAACTGAGAAGAATTGATGTCATCTTCCCAACTTATGTGTTTTTCTAGAAATCTTTAACTGATTCAGTCAGTTCTGTCAAACCATGGGATTTTATCAACCAAATATACAAATTGTTTTAGTAACATTAAACATAACATTGACTAGCAGTATTGACAGGCTTCGTGGTCCTCCTTGTTGTATTGTAAGAATACCACTTACACAGTATCTGCTTGTACCCAAATAGTAAGTAAAAGACATTCAAATAGTTCTTCTTTGTGATCATATAACACTTCATCAACCTCGACAGCTCTAGGGTTACATCTCTATTTCTGAAGAAGTTGCAACAGAATAGGCGAGAAAGTTATCAGGACTATAGCATTCCTCAGAGGTAGCTTCCCCTCCTCTTAAGTCTTTTTTACTCAATACTCAACATAATGCTCAAAATATAGTAAGATAGATGGTTTTACAAGTCAAAGGAGTAAACCATGATAGTATAATGCCATCATTACAAAGTTACCTATGTTAGAAAGTAAATATGTAATATCCAAAATAGGTAACTAAAAATAATGTCTGTCAACTCATTTTTCCATGGGATTGTGTTATTAGACCAATTATTTGCAACAGATACTCCCCAACTCTGAGAAACATGCAACATTAGGATCAGGATTAGGGAAAGGAGATGAGCAAAGATAATGTGATCAAGGTAGTCCCGGTTCTTCACTCTTCCAGGATTCAAGACGGAGGAATAGGTAAAGAGATGAATATGAGGCAAAACAGTATAACTGAAATAATCCATAGTAAGGTGGGTTAGGTATTGGAGTTAACAGTCTTAGGAACGGAGCCGTTATACAAAAAGTAGAAGTCAGATTTCCCAACTTGCAGGATTCAAGGACACTCCAAACAATAATTCATGGCTAGGGGAATTGTCCATTGAAAAACTGCAAAAAGAAATCTTCAACCTGATTTATAGTAGTGGTCAATCTAGGCAGAAACTGCATTCACTGCTGCTGAAGCTAAATTTGCAACAGCTGTATAAGCCTTAGCTATCATTTCAGCTCAGGGGCTTAGTAGAGGAAACTTGTAGAAGAGGTGCCTTACTCATCTGATTGTGTCAATTCAGTTACTCTTGTAATGTGGAGAGAATATTTTTTTTAATTTGACCGAGTTTCTTCTAGCCAATGTTGAAGAATTTCAAGTCCTTCTTGAACATTCTTTTGATGTATCCATCTTAAATCCTTCATTAAAACTGGACTTGCAATTCTGTCCTGAGATACACAACAGATATTAAAACAACAAATGACTTTAAGAGCTATATCCTCCATAAATCTTAAAAAGTGGTTGATCTTCGAATAGCAGTATGACTGAACAAGTTCTGTCATCAGAAATTCCCACCTCCCAAGTGAACCAAAGGAGAGTGAGCACTGTCGAGGCATGGCTGTAAAGCAGTCTTGCTGTAATATATATATTTTTTTAAATGATGAGAATTGTTTAGGGCCAGTTTTTTTTCTGCTTCTTGATGATAGCACCATGTGACCAATACACATCAATAATTGAAGGCTTGTTTGTGTATGTAACATTGTGTACTCAGGAAGAAATGTGTAACTCCAAAATTTAGCATTATCAATTGGTCTCCAACAATAAAATTTGTCAAAGGCTTGTTTCCCCACTTTCAACTTGCAATTGAAGTCTATCTGAAATATAATTGTATTTGGAAGGAAACCAATAATTCTGAACTGATTTTCATTGTAAGGTATTAGTCACACCACAGCATGAACTATTCATAACTGTTTAAGGGCAAATAGGAAATCTGGGTATATACAATAAATAATCCACGGGACTAAAATTGCTTAAAAAAAAAGCTAATTGAATGTATGTGTTTATGTGTTTCAATTAATAAAGGAGGAAAATATTTTTGTTTTATTTTAGCTTCACGAAAACCACCACCATTTCTTTGTTTATAAGTCCACACATATACAGATTTCCACATTGGTACCAAGGCGATGAGAAATAACATTAATAAGAGTTGATGAATATGTTTGGGAACATGACTGGTCCCTTCAGAATTCCTTCAGCATCAAATGGAGGTGTGGTGCAAACTCTAAACAGTCATAGGTCCGAAAACTTTATGGGAAGTTTGTACAATATTCCTTTCACCCTCATCACGTCACTGAAACCCAGCTAATGAACAAAGCTTTTACTAAATACAGAAATGTTGAGATGTGACCACTCAGGGAGGTGTCAAGCCCTGACATCACAAGGCCACTGTGACACGATTGGGGCACATCACAATGAGATGCAGCATCACCACAGGGTTTAATCTCTGGTTACCTGGAAACCTGTGGTATTCCTGTGGAAATTTCAATAGAAGAGATTTAAATCTCATTTATTGGGAGGCAAAGTTAAGGAGGTAAGGAGATCCCAAATAGTCCGAAATGGGGAAAGGATGCATAGTTTATCTATATTGATATGTCTTGACGAAGTGAAGCTCCCTGATAAAGTAAGTTTGGGATATGTTAGTTATAATGTACGAGCTCATATTCCACCTCCACTTAGATGTTACCAATGTCAGAGATTGGGGCATGTTGCTGCAGTACGTTGTGGGAAACTAAGATGTAGTAAGTGTGGTGGGGAACATGAGTATGAAGATTGTGAAGGCGCAAAGTTTAAACGTAATTGCAGAGGAGACAATAGTGCAGAAGACGTGAAGTGCTTAAGAAGACAACTGAAGTTCACCAGGTTAAGGTACAGTTAGGTATGTTTTATGTGGAGGCCTTGCAAAAGTTAAAATGAACGTTGATAAAGTACTACCAGTCAGAGAACAGAATGTGAAGTCAGAGGGTATATGTCAGCACCATACTTCTCTTACTAGTGATACTTCACTAGCTGATAGAATGAAGTTTGTGATGTTCATAATGGATATTATGTTCAGACATCCAGTCGTACTGAGAAAAATAAAATCATTGTGTAAGCTGCGGAGAGATACCTGGGTATAACTGGTGTTCTGTGGGAAGCTGTAAATGAAGCTCTGATGGATGGGGTATCTAAATTTCAGTCTCCTTGTGAAGGTACAAGAACATTGTAGTAGAATGCGAACATCCTGATTTCTAACGGTCAAGACTTCAAGAAGTTTATTTCTGATTTATCAAATCTAGTTGATGTTATATGTATTGAGGAAACTTGGTTGTTACCACATTTAAGTTTTCTCTGGCAGGATTATATTGTAATTAAGCATGATAGTGTTACGTACCCAGTAACTGGGTTGCCAAACCAGCAGAAATGGATCACTCAGTTGGAGTCTGGAGTACTAGAACTAAGAAAGTTCTATAAAAGAAACAAGCAACACAGTAATCGAAAGGATAATAAATGCAACAGTTCAGCGAT
Organism: Mobula hypostoma; assembly: GCF_963921235.1. Lineage (NCBI taxonomy): Eukaryota > Metazoa > Chordata > Chondrichthyes > Myliobatiformes > Myliobatidae > Mobula > Mobula hypostoma. The sequence goes on from NC_086109.1 coordinate 37,183,576, forward strand.
GATAGTCACACATGTGCACAGAATTAAGATCACAGCATCAATCAAGCTCTATCGTTGTCTAGGGGTAAATGACCAAATTTCAAAGTGACTCAAAATTCAGTCCAGTTTAGTAACTCAGTTCGCAGTAATCGTTGCCATGGCGATGGACAACTTGGGGGAAGAGAGAGATAGAACAGGAACAACTGATCATTCAGAATGGCTTCACTCACAGACCGGCGAGATGGCTCACAAGCAGCTTTTGGGCGGGTCCTTGGTGATGTCACCTGAGGTCACCGACTGTGACCCCTCCTCCAGATGCGGTCGATCCTCTGCAGTGAACCCGGCACCCAGGCAAGGGCGGACACACACCGGGTTCCCGGTGATCGTACCTTTCCACCCTGGTCGCTGTCTGGTACTTCTCACCCACTCGTGAGAGGCGCACCGCTTCCAGGGTCTCGTTACCTCGGGTGGCGTGTGTGTCTGTCTTAGCGAACCTGTCCCTTTTTATCCCCCTGCTGGGGTATCGCCTGTCCATCACTTCAAACAGTTCAAGGTTCAAAGGAGGGAGCCGCCCCAGACAGCTCTCTCTCCCCCGTCCCTTCATTACACATCTCTAGACGCTGCTCCATTGTTCCTTATCTCTCCTTCCCCTGAGGGCAGGTGGCAGACCACTTGCTGATGTCACTGATGCTAACCCAGGCCAGCAAACATCTTAATTTTATGTGTATTCTCGTCACAATAGATTAGTTGGTAGAAGATGTGGTGTTGCAAGTTTTAGGGATAGGACATAGAGTTGTGGATGTAAATGAAGTATATCAGGCACTTGTACTTGAAGTATTTGATTCAGCAGGTAGGGGCATTAAAGTGGTCAATTTTTACAACCCTTGTGGAAAGCTTTTGATTGATTTTTTGGAAAGTATATGTAGATCTAGCTCAGTAAGAGTCGTATAGTGTGGGGATTTCAACGCACATAGTTTACTCTGGGGTTGTTCACAGAATGATGGTAATGGTTTGATCGTAGGAAAATTTTTAGATGTTTCACATTATGTGTGTATTATTGATGGGAGGGGCACAAGGTGTGATGTTCATAATAGTTCTGAAACTGCTACAGATTTAACTTTAGTCTTGAATATTCTGGCTGGAATGAGTGAGTGGGATGTCATGGGAGATGAAACACAGGGGAGTGAACATTCTCCTATATTTACAAGCCTGGGTCTGCATTTATATAGGGGACAGGAGGCCATTTTCAGGAGGTGGAATTTTGGTGAAGCAAATTGGGACAAGTTTAAGGTTATATGTGATATGTAGGCTGAATGTTGATAATGATGTTGCAATGAAAGGTTATCTCGTCAAACTGCGGTGGAGTGATTCCTATTTAAATGGCCATTAATAGGAGAAAGACTGTACCATGGTGGACTGAGGAGTGTTGCAGAGGCAATTAGGGAGAGAAATAAGGTGTTTAGGAAAGTTAAGAATTATCACTCTCTGAGTGACCTTATTAAGTATAAAAGGGCACGGACCGTGGTGAGGAAAGTAGTGAAGGTTGTGGTAAAGGTTACTGGAGGTCATATTGTGATAGAATTAGAAGGGATATTTATCTTGGAGACACTTTGGAGATGATTAAAAAATGGGGGGGGGGGTGGCGGGATTCACAGGGCTAATAACATTCCAGTGTTGATTGAAGAAGGTAATACAACTGTTACTGAAATAGAGAAGGTCATTTGCTGCAATTCATAGTCAAGATAATTTAAGTGAAGAGGCTAAATAGTACAGGTCAGACAGCTCCAGGTAAGGATTAAAAATGTTATTGTATGTTTAAACATATGGTCAACAACTCTCTTGAGATAATATTAAAATTTTTGAATCATATTTGGAGATTAGGCCATGTTCCCTCCTTGTGAAAAATGGTGGAAGCAGTGCCTATTCTAAAGCTTGGAAAACCCCTGTCAGATTCTTCTAGTTATAGACCAGTATCACTAAAGTCCCATTTGTGTAAACATATGGAAAGCATGATAATAGAGCAGTTGAATCATATTCTGGGAACTAAGAGGAGATATAGCACTTTATCAGAGTGGATTTCAGAAGGGTAGAATGACATTGAATTCAGTTTTGTGTTTGGAAGGTGATATTAGGAAAACACAGGTAAGTAAAGAAGTTGTAATAGCAATATTTTTTGAGAAAGGAAAAAGCATATGGTACATTATGGAGGGAGGGTCTTTTGATTAAATTATAGAAATTATGAGCAACAGGAAGGCTATATAATTTTCTCAGAGTTTTTTTTTATTTAGACAGTCTATGCAGGTAAGTGTAGGGAAGGCACAGTGCCTATAAAAAATATTCACCCCCCCCCCCCCCGAAGTTTACAACATGAATCACAGTGGATTTAATTTGGCTTTTTTGATACTGAGCAACAGAAAAAGACTTTTCTGTGTCAAAGTGAAAACAGATCTCTACAAAGTGATTTAAATTAGTTACAAATGTAAAACACAACATAATTGAGCGCTTAAGTGTTCACCCCCTTCAAGTCACTATTTAGTAGATGCACCTCTGGCAGCAATTACAGCCTTGAGTCTGTGTGGATAGGTCTCTACCAGCTTTCCACAACAGGACACTGCAATTTTCCCCATTCTTCATTACAAAACTGCTCAAGCTCTGTCAGATTGCACGGGGATCATGAATGGACACACTTTTCAAGTCCAGCCGCAAATCCTCAGTTGGATTGAGGTCTGGGCTCCGACTTGGCCACTCCAGGACATTAACTTTGTTGTTTTTAAGCCATTCCTGTGTAGCTTTGGCTTGATGCTTAGGGTCATTGTCTTGCTGGAAAGCAAATCTTCTCCCAAGTTGCAGAGAAGCATCCCCACAGCATGATGCAGCCACCACCATGCTTCATGATAGGGAAGGTGTGTTTCTGATGATGTGCGGTGCTTTGCTTACACCAAACATGGCGTTTAGCCTGATTGCCAAAAAGCTCAATTTTGGTTTCTTCAGACCATAGAACCTTCATCCAGCTGACTTCAGAGTGTCCTACATGCCTTCTTGCAAACTTTAGCCGAGATTTTGTGTGAGTTTTGTTTCAACGGTGGCTTTCTCTTTGCCACTCTACCATAAAGCTGCGACTGGTGAAGCACCCGGGCAACAGTTGTTGTATGCACAGTCTCTCCCAACTCAGCCACTGAAGCTTGTAACTCCGTTGGCCTCCCTCACTAGTCTCCTTCTTGCATGGTAACTCAGTCTTTGTGGATGGCCTGCTCTAGGCAGATTTACAGCTGTGCCATATTCTTTCCATTTCTTCATGGTGGACTTATTTGTACTCCAAGGGATCTGCAGTGACTTGGAAATTTTCTTGTATCCATCTCCTGACTTGTGCTTTTCAATAATCTTTTCATGGAGTTTCTTGGAGTGTTCTTTTGTCTTCGTAGTGTAGTTTTTACCAGGATACTGATCCTCCTGCAGTTGGCACCTTCCAGAATCAGGGTGTATTTTTACTACAATCAATTGAAGCACCTCGACTGCAAAAATATATCCCCATTTAACCAATTATGTGACTTCTAAATTCAACTGGCCGCACCAGTGATGACTTGGTGTGTCATATTAAAGAGGGGTGAATCAAGTATTTTGTGTTTTATATTTGTAATTAATTCAGATCACTTTGCAAAAATCTGTTTTCACTTTGACATGAAAGCCTTTTTCTCTTAATCAGTGTCAAAAAAGCCAAATTAAATCCACTGTGATTCAAAGTTGTAAAACAATAAAACATGAAAACTTATAAGGGAGAGGCGAATACTGTTTATAGGCACTGCATATTTTGACCTCTATGAGATAGAGAATGGGGCCCTACAAGGCAGTATTTGTAGCCCTTTATTATTTAATATTGTGATTAATGATACTTTCTCTGAGATAGGTATTGGGGTGGGTAAATCACTTTTTGCAGATGATGAAGCTTTATGGATCAGAGGTAGAAATTTCGAAGTAGCAATATGTAGGATGCAATTAGCTATTAATTAGGTTGAACAGTGGACAAATAGATAGAGCTCATGCTTTCAGTGGCTAAAACACAAGTTAAATGTTTTACAAAAAGGATGAATAAGCCTGCACTTAGTTTGAAGCTATATAGTCAAACTCTTGAAGAAGTGTTCGTTGTAAGATTTATTGGCATATGGCTAGATAATCTGACATGGAAGCACCATATCAGTAAAATAATTGACAAATGTAAAGGGGCATTAAATATCCTTAGGTGTCTATATGGGTATTCTTAGGGTGCTACACGAAAACCTCTGTTGAACCTTTGTTCAGTTTGATTGGTACTTGATTATGGCTGTGTGGCTTATGAATCAGCTTCATCTTCAAATTTAAAACATATGGATGTGATACAAGCACAGTCTTTAAGACTGTGTTGTGTTGTGTCCTCTGTTTCAGCTATACTGGTTGAAATGGGACAATTACTCATACGGTTGCCAAGGCTGAGGTTGTTGTTAACGTACTGGATTAATTTGAGGGGGCAGAGGAATGAGCACCCTGTTAGAAATGTGTTGCAAGACTGTGGGACATCACAAGAAGAGTGTTTTTAGTTTTGGGTGGCTGGGTTCTTCTCATACTTAGATTATGGGTTTGCTGGATTATGCAATATGTCACATTGTATCTTTTTTGGTAACCTCATTGTGCTTTTTTCCAATGACTTTAGTTGATTTTAGGTAACACACATAAAAGTTGCTGGTGAATGCAGCAGCCCAGGCAGCATCTCTAGGAAGAGGTGCAGTGGACGTTTCGGGCCGAGACCTTTCATCAGGACTAACTGAAAGAAGAGCTAGTAAAAGATTTGAAAGTGGGAGAGGAAGGGTGCCCCACCTCCCCCTCGTACCCCATCCATTATTTATTTATGTACACACATTCTTTTTCTCTCTCTCCTTTTTCTCCCTCTGTCTCTCTCACTATACCCCTTGCCCATCCTCTGGGATTTCCCCCTCCCCCTTTTCTTTCTCCCGAGGCCTCCTGTCCCATGATCCTCTCATATCCCTTTTGCCAATCAACTGTCCAGCTCTTGGCTCCATCCCTCACCCTCCTGTCTTCTCCTATCAATTCGGATCTCCCCCTCCGCCTCCGGCTTTTAAATTTCTTACTAGCTCTTCTTTCAGTTAGTCCTGACGAAGGGTCTCGGCCCGAAATGTCAACTGTACTTCTTCCTAGAGATGCTGCCTGGCCTGTTGCATTCACCAGCAACTTTTATGTGTGTTGCTTGAAATCCCAGTATTTGCAAATTTCCTTGTATTTGCGTTGATTTTAGGTTGCATGATTTAATGAAGTCCTAGGATCTTGATATGCCTGAGAGTCTGTTGGTTCATCAATATGCTAAGGAAAATTATTGTGATATGTTAACCATTTTTACTGATGGATCAAAAGATAAGATGACTGGGAATGTTGGTGTGGCTGTAAGTTACAGGTAATAATAAAGAAACGTCTTACTAAACATTTATCAGTACTGTATATACTGCAGAGCTGGTTGCCATCATTTTGGGCACAGTGGGTGAAGGAAATCAGTCCTTGAAAAGTTATAATTTGTTTAGGTTCGTTTGCATTTTTCACTAATCTTAAAACAGGTCATTCTAGCAGTAAGTCAGGTTTACTGCTGGAACCTCTTCAAACTTTATTTCATGTTTAATGTATTAGTCTAAATGTCTGTTTCTTATGTGTCCCTGCACATAGAGGTGTTAAGGGGAATGAGCGGATTGATTGTTTGGCTGAGAAAGCTGTTAAAATTTAATTTGTGGATATAGACCTTCTACTTAGCAATCAGAAGATAAGCATATTGGTGGGGTTGAGAATTAGGGGGTTATGGCAAAGCTTGTGGGATAATGGGAATAAGGGGAGACACCTTTACAAAATACAAAAAACTGTTGAATAGATGGAAGAAGGGATAAATCAAGAAGGAAAGGAATTATATTGACTCGACTTACAATTGGGCATACTATACTTAATTATTCCTTATATCCCATTGGAAATCATCACTCTGGGGAGTGTAGGTTTTGTTATCACTACGAAACAGTTGAACACATTTTTTCTTTTACAATGTGAAGCATACAAGGCTGAAAGAAAACAATGCAGGCTGCACTAATAGCTTTGGGGGTTGATGGTTTTCAATTAAAAACTTTACTAAGTTGTGGAAATGACTTTAATTTAATTCACAATATTGTCTATCAATATTTACAATCTTTAGGGATTTTGGGGGTAATTTAGTTTTCTTTTGATAAAGAACTAGTAAGGGATTTATTTTCAAACTTGCTACACCACATTTCAGTCTAGTTGATGGTGGTAATGCACCTTTAAGTTGGAATGCCAACCATTAAAAGTCAGAAGAAGAAAAAGAAGATGTCCAGAGGCAGATATATGAAAACTGATATTATGGATTTTAGCTTATCTGCATAGATGGTTGAAAATGTCCAGTGACAGGTCGTTCAGGTGTTTCTGTTTAGGTTCCATAATTTCTTTTTTTTTTAATTTTATTTTTATTTGGATAAGGAGTTCACAATTATCATGTACTTTTTTCACACATATAACCTTTTCCATTTTTTTATATGTATAAAACTACAATTATTTATACATTCTTAAGTACACATTGAGATGATATAAAAGCAAAATAAACATTTAAATAGATAATTATGTACTGCGGTAAATCTAACCTATTAGGCTAAGTAATGAAATTAGTTGTTAAGAAAAAAACCCTTCTGGACCATTTCCACTGGTCCAAAATGTTGCATACAAGCCTATATACCAACCACTGTAGGTGTTTATATCCCAATTTGTTCGTGCTTGTTCCTGCCCGCAGACATAATTATCCAATCCCTATGTACTTATTTACTTAATTTTTTCATTTTTTTTATCCCTTTCCCAAATCTTTCCCTTTACTTGTGTTAATTCTCTATTTTACAAAAAAAAAACAACAAACATTTAGACTAGGGGTGCTTACGTTAGCAATATTACTGTGTTGATGAGAAGAGCAATATAAATCATTAGGAGAATCATCTAAAGTCTGCTCGCATTGGGGTTATATATTCAATCCATTTATTCCAGATTTGATAAAATGTTTCTTTTTGAGTTCTCAGGGAGTAGGTCAACTTTTCCATTTTAAATATTTCCAAGATAATTTCGTACCCATCTTCTAATGTAGGTGGTATTGGATTTAGCCATTTTCTAGTGATTGATTTCTTACTTGCCGCTAAGAGGGCCTGCAGCAACTTTATATCTTCCTTCTGTTCAAGGAACAATACATGCCCCAAATAGAGCGTCTCAAAGTTCAGAGGTATCTGGGACCTAAGTACCTTAACTAATGTTCTATGAATACCTTCCCAAAATAGACTTAATTTAGGGCAATCCCAGAAAATATGAAAATGATTTGCCTCCTTGGAGCCGCACCTTCTCCAACACATCACATTTGTATCTTTATATTTTTCCTGATATGGGGTCTTGAAGTATCTTATAATGTTTTTCTAAAAATGTTCTCTCCAAGTCAAAGAATTAGTCGAGGACCATTGAAAGCTGCAGATTTTCCCCCAAGCCTCCTCTGAAAGTACCAACCCCGCTTCTTTCTCCCACTTCTCTTTAATATACAGTGTATTTACATTTTTAGCATGGGAGAGTGCATTATATAGGCAAGAAACTGATTTACTAGGTATTGAACTGCAAGCCGAATTCAGAATCTTGAAAAATTCTAATTCTACTGTTGATAGGTCTGTATATCTACAACTCTGGTTAACATAGTTTCGTATTTGAAGGTACCTAAAAAAGTCATTATGTTCTAGGCCATGTTTGTCCTGCAGGATTTGGAAACTTTGTAATACTCTTTTATCTATAACTGAGAGGTAGGTTGTAAGACCTTTCTTTATCCATAGCTCAAATCTTTTATCTCCTCTGTTGGGAAGGAATTCAGTATCATATGCACACCATCTAAAGAGTTTTAGCATGTTATTAATTCCACATGAATTAACCACCTTCTGCCATACTTTTAATGTAAGATTTATCAAAGCATTATTAAATTTTTCCAACTGGGCCATCAATCCTTTGTCAGCTATTGAGGCCTGAAGAGGAAAACTGTCAACTAATCCAAATTCTATTTCCTTCCATCTAGCCTTATATTCCCTATTACACCAATATAACAGAGGGGTTATCTGTGAGGCATAAAAATAATTTCTCAGGCAAGGAAGAACCATACCTCCTCTTTCCTTCCCTAACTGTAAGGTGTTATATCGAATTCTAGGTTTCCTTCCTTGCCAAATGAAGCGGGAAATCCATTTGTCCCATTCCCTGAATTGATTATCATCCACCTCCACTGGTAAAGTACGGAAAAGATATAATAACCGAGGAAGAATATTCATTTTTATAGTATTTATCCTTGAATTTAAACTTAAAAAGGGGATAAGATTCCATCTATGCATATCTGCTTTTATCTCTGAGATTAATGGCCCATAATTTACCTGTGACAGTGTTGAAAGATCCTTCAGCAGGGTTATTCCTAAATATTTTAATGATTTAGCTTCCCACTTAAGATCGTATGTATCCTGCAATTTTTTGGATGGTGTATAATTTAGGGACATAACCTGCGTTTTCTTTACATTTATTTTATAACCTGATATTTTCCCAAAGTCATCCAACAGTGTAAACAATCCTATAAATGATTTTTCTGGTTCACTCAGATAGACCAAAACATCATCTGCGAATAACGCCACTTTCTGTTCAATCCCTGCCACCTTGATACCTTTTACGATTTTGCTCTGTCTTATTAGTTGGGCAAGTGGTTCAATATATAGCGCAAAAAGGAGAGGAGAAATTGGGCATCCCTGTTTAGTGCCTCTCTCTAAAATGAAGGAGTCAGAGAGGTCCCTATTTATCTTAATTCGGGCTGTTGGGCTGTCATACAGAGTCTGAATTACTTTAATAAACCTTTCTTGAAAGCCGAATCTTCCTAACACTCTGTATAGGAATGCCCAACTAACCGAATCAAAAGCTTTCTCAGCATCCAATCCTACTACCATTGTCTCTGTCTCGTTCTTATTAACCTGTTCTAATATGTGCTGAGTTCTCCTTATGTTGTCCTGTGTTTGTCTTTGTTGAATAAATCCAGTCTGGTCTAAATGGATTAGGCCAGGTAAAAGCTTTTCCAATCTGCGCGCTAATATAGATGTAAATAGTTTGTAATCTAAATTAAGAACACTAATTGGCCGATAATTGCCACATTCTAGTTTATCTTTACCCTCTTTAGGAATAACTGAAATAATCGCTTCTCTCCAGGAAGGTGGAGTTTCTCCTCTCTGCAAGATCCAATTAAAGGTGTTAAGTAGTAATGGGGCTAACTGTGTCTTCAGGGACTTGTACCACTCTGAGGTAAACCCATCAGAACCCGGGGACTTTCCAGCCTTTAACCTAGAGATGGCCACGTTCAGTTCTTTGACAGTTACTGGTTCTAATAAACTTTCATTTTGTAAATCTGTAAGTTTAGGTAGATCTAAAAAATTCAATACACTGTCTATATAGGGCTCATTGGGGGCCCGGGGTTGGGAGTACAGCTCTCAATAATACATTTCAAAACTCTCTTGAATTTTCCCTATTGTACTCTCCACAAGCTTTGTCTTTGGATTCTTTATTTTATGAATTCTATTGTCTGCTTGTTGTTTTCGTAATTTATATGCTAATAATCTAGCTGATTTACCTCCTACTTCATAATTCTTTTGTCTCAGGTAAAGAAAATTTCTTTGAGTTTCCAACATATAAATATCATCAATTTCACTTTGCAATTTCCTAATTTCCTGTTTTCGATTTGAATTACTTTTGTTGCTATCCCCAACTTGAAGTTGTTTTAATTTTCCTTGAAGGTCTGCTAATTTTTGTGCATTGATTTTTTTCATGTGAGTAGTAATGGAAATAATTTTCCCTCTCAGTACAGCTTTCAATGTATCCCATAAAATCACTGGTGATGTTTCTCCCGTGTCATTAAGGTCTAGATATTCTTTGATTTCTCCCCTTAATCTCTCCATTACTTTTGGGTTATTAAGTATATGTGAGTTTAGCCTCCATAGTGTTTTCCTCATTTTCCTTTCCAGGATTAGAGACATAGAGACTGGGCTATGATCCGACAGATCAATTGTTGCAATATTACAGTTTTTTATCCTGAGTCTATCTGTATTAAAGATAAAGAAATAGTCTATCCTTGAATAGGCTGAATGAGGGAAAGAGTAATATGTATAATCTTTACTAGTAGGGTGTAATTCCCTCCAGACATCTATAATTCCCAACTCCTCCATCAATGAATTCACTTTCCGAGTCAGAGGTTTATTCTGAGTAACTATTCTTGAAGAATCTAATATAGGATTTAATCTAATATTAAAATCCCCTCCACAAATTACTACCCCTCGAGAACTGACCATTAGGTCAAAAATGTGTCTATAAAATGACCATTCACTACCTGGAGGAGCATAAACATTCAGCAATGTTATTTCTGTACCTTCTATTCTTCCTGTGATTTTTACAAACCGTCCTTCTTTGTCTCTAGTCTCTGAAATATGTTCATAATTAAGAGTACTTGATATTAAAGTAGCTACCCCTCTTTTGTGACTCAATTTATATGATGAATAAAATACATGCTTAAAGCCCATTCTTTTTAATTTTCCATGTTCAGATTGGCTCATATGTGTTTCCTGGAGGAAAGCTATTTGTGCCCTCTCTTTTTTCAATTTAGACATAATCTTATTTCTTTTAATTGGATTCAAAACCCCATTAACATTATAGGAAATTATTTTTACCAATTCAGTTTGCATTTTTCTCTAGTAGAAAAAAAGCACTCTCCTTTTCTAACCAAACAGTAAGCAATCCCTTCTCAACAGTAAACCAAGACATATAACCACACCCTAGACATTTCTGAACGTATAACATTTGAAAATTTTCCCCGACTTCCCACAGTGAGGCCTGAGCACCGACCCGCCTCAGTTCAGAGGGATAACCTCTATCTTCACCCTGTGTTAGAGGGCCCTCAGCAGTTCGAATAATCATAGAGAATTTTCTCCTATTTATGTCTCGACCATATTGCTATCATTCAAGTTATTCCGCCTAGATTATTTTCAGTTACCAGTTTTCATTTTACTTTTAAGTCCGATTTACTCTTTTCAGTCATTTCTCTTAATTAATCTGTATTCTCTGTACATTCGCGTCTGAATATTTGCAGCTTTTCCTTGTAGTTTGACACTCTGGTTCGAGTGGAGCGTCCTCGCCCCACTAACTGCCACGACTTCTGCCGAATCCTCTCCAGTAGCGACTCCGGTTGGGTGATAACTTTAATAGGTAGTCCCCGGTCCGCCAGGTCCGACGTTGCCTCCTCCACCGTAGCGTAAGTTTTTGTCCCTTCGTCGTAAAAGACTCTCAGCCGAGCTGGATACAGGGTCTGGAATCTGATGTTGTTTTCCTTCAGGACTCTCCGTGTTTCCGTATATTCCTTCTGTCTGGCAAGAATCCCCGGTGCGTAGTCGTGGTCTAAACTGATTTTACAGTTGTTCCACATGAAACCTTTCTTTTGCCATGCTCTTTTAAGCACCTCTTCCTTCGCTCTGTAACTGAGAAATCTGATCAGAATCGATCTGGGCTGGGCGCCTGCCGGGGGCTGTGGTGCCAACGCGCGGTGAGCCCTTTCTATCTGTAGGTCTTTTGCAGCCGGTATATCAAGGTTCTCTCTAAGCAGCTTCTCCACGAAGGGACTCATCAATCCGGGTTTACCTTCGGTTCCTTCGGGAACTCCGTAGATCCTCACATTTTCCCTTCTCGAGCGGCCTTCTTGATCTATTAGTTTCTACTGGAGTTGGTCTTGTAGCTTCAGCATTTCTGCTATCACTTCCTCGGCATTTTGTAGCTTCTCTTCAATTCCAACAATCCTCGCTTCAGCTTCATCTATCCGCGAGTTAGTTTTTACTATTTCTCCTTTCATATCTTCCAGCTGTTTGCTGTTATCTTGTCGGAACTCGCGAATCTCTCCGAGAATCAAAGACAGAGTCACCGATTCCCCCTCGTTATCTCCGTCCTGGCTTGCCGTGGGAGAGCTAGGCCCTTCGCCTTGCTGCATCTCTTTATGTTTATCAGCCTTCGAAGCGGATTTTTTATTCTTGTTCTTAGACATCATCCTTGCCCCTTTTATTAATATAGTTATGCAATATTAAGTATTTGTCTAAATTCGATTTTGGGGCAGTTTACCTTCTTTTTGGTCGAGAGACCTTTTCCTTACGCCGCCATTCCCTTGATGACCCGGAAGTCCTCCCCAGGTTCCATAATTTCAAGTTGAACTGCAAGTGAGGCAGAGAATGACACCAAAAAGAGTGTGTGGTGAAAATGAGGGTTGTCTGTGGTTACAGTGTGGTGGGGACCAGCTGGGAAAGTGCGCCAAGGAATGGGATATGAAACTTAACTGGACAAGTGCGATTTTGGGAAACTGAACCAGAGTGGAATATACAGAGTGAATGACTGGGCCTAGGGAGAGTAACAGAACAGAGGGAGCAAGTGGGAGAAGTACAGAGTTCCACGAAAGAGACGACACAGGTATACAGGGTAGTAAAAAATACTTGGACAGATTTTCATGATGTGCAAATCTGTGATTCTTGGTGATAATGGTTCAGTCATTGTCTAGTTGTAAGCTTGCGAATTTACTTTCTCTTTCTTCTCCCAGACCAACAAGAATGTTACAGCATTGAGAAGCTTTTCAAAACCAACAGAAGGCAACTAAAAAAAGACATAAAGATGGAATATGAAGCTAGCCAATAATATTAAAGAGAATAAGAAAAGTTTCTTCAGATATGTAAGTAAAAGTGAGAGTAGATATTGGACCGCTGGAATATGATGCTGGAGAAGTAGTAATAGTGAAGAAGGAAATGGTAGACGAACTGAATAAGTATTTTGCATCTGCCTTCACCATGGAAGACACTAGCAGAATGCTGGAAGTTCATGTGTGTCGGGGGCTAAAGTGAGTGAAGTTACCATTACTAAGGAGAAGGAATCTGAAAGATCTGAAGGTAGATAGATCACCTGGACCAAATGGTATACACACTAGAGTTCTGAAACTGGTGGCTGAAGAGATTGTGGAGGCAAGAATAATGATCTTTCAATAATCCATGGTTACTGAGTACTAGAAAATTGCAAATTTCACTCCATTCTTCAAGAAGGGAGAGTTAGATGAAAGGAAATTATGTCAGTTAGTCTGACCTGAGTAGTTAGGAAGGCATTACAGTCAACTGTTAAGGACGTAGTTTCGGGGTACTTGGAGGCAAATGATAAAATAGGCCTCAGCAAGTAAGAGCATCTGTGTTTCAGGGAATGGTTTCACTGCTAATGTAATGGTCTTTCTGTAGAAGCAGTGTTGGGGTTATGGTTAGAGCTTATGAGTGCTTTGGACTGTGAGCCAGCCAGTGAGGGCAGAGTGTTTTTCTGTTGTGTCCCTAACAGTGGTGTGAGCTGGGTCCTTTTTCTGGAGGGAGGTGAAGAAGATGCTGGGGAGAACCGGTTGTAGGATACACCCTGGTGGGAGACCTGTTTGTTCGAGATGGATTGCGAGTGACGTTTGGAAGGCAGTGTGGGCTTTCATGCAGACCGAGGGCCAGCAGGTGAGTGACAGAGAAGTTCAAGATGAGCTCCAAGTAGTGCACATTTGACTACTTAATTATAATGGGCCCTCTTTTCCTTTTCTTTATGAACCCTTCAGTTAAGTAAGATTCATAAATATTCCTTTAATCGTATGCAATGTACTGTCTGTTGTTTCTTGGCACTGAGCTGAAACAGGGTTGCAAATTACACAGCATCCACACAGACTGGGATTTGGGATGGGAGAACCGTCTCATTCTCACAGGTTTGGCAGGACTGGAGTTTGTATTCCCAAGACTTACACAGCCAAGGAAACTAGGTAGTTTCATTGTGGGGGTATCATCCGGGATCGATTTTGGTGGATGCTGTGTGATTGCCCTGAGCATTGATCCAGTGGGTTGTGTGCTTAAGCCTGTGTTAAGCTATTGTCCGTTAAAGTGATTACGATACGTGGTTATGGACTCTGCAGGGGCTGAGTGGTGGTGCAAATTCATGGGGTTACCGGTAATGAATGTGTGTGTATTGAGTTCGGTAGACATACATAGCTCCAATAAGTTGTTAATTCAGACCTTAAGTACTGTTAAAGCATTAGGAACAGTTACAATCATGGAAGAGAGACTTGACAAAATGGTGGGCAAAGACTTTGTTTTAGTTCAGACTAGCGCTGACGTAACAGCAGTGGATCTGCCCGGTACTATTGAGATCCTGGGAGGGGGGTCCATGGAATGTCCATACTTTCTGGGAGGAGGGGACTGTAGACGGGGGTATCGAATCTGAAGCCAAGTTTCCCGTAGCTGGAGTTTTCAGAGGCAGGTGTGGGGATAGCTGAGGTCCTTGATACATTAGTGCTGGTTTGCCCGGACCCGGTCAAGAAGGACGAAGCTTCAATTCTCGTGGGGACAAATACTCCTATTGTGAGGAGGTTACTGGGAGCCTGCAAGGAGAAAATTAGATTAGATTTGGATTAGATTAGATTATGAGGACACACAGTCCTCTTTTATTGTCATTTAATAATGCATGCATTAAGAAATGATACAATATTCCTCCGGTTGGACAGAGCTTTTGGAAAACATTGTCCATTCACCCTGTGTTCTGAGTTGCTTTTGAGGAAGTGTGTTATTCTCACTTGCTGGGGTACTGGTGAGGCCTGAAGCCCTCGGTTGTACAGATGAACAGGATGACAGTGAGTGTCAGGAACACTTCGGAGCAGGAGATCACCCTCAGGCAGGGATGTCGTCAATGGGGTTCCTCTTTCCAGTGATGGTAATGTCTAGTGTCCCTGTGAGACAAGCCGTGGAGAAACTCTCTCCAAAAAGAGGAAAGATGACTGCCGAGTCATTCAACTTTAGGGACTTCCCGGTACCTGGAGGCTGGAAGAGGAGATTGATAGAGAAGATATTGAAGTTGGAAGATGCCTATTCTACTGATGAGTTTGTTGTGGATTGTTCCAAGAGCACTCACCACACCATCCGAGTGACAGAGGACACCCCGTTCAGAGAAAGGTCACAGCAACTGAGGCTTGCAGAGGTGGAGGACGTTTGGCAGTATCTACAAAGTTGAAAAAGCTGAGTCCAGAAGCCTCTGGGGGGGGGGGGGGTGCGACGGCAGCGTGCGTGGCCACTTCGGTGATGAATATCCTTTATTTGTCAAGTAGGGGACCGTGCACAATCCTGATTTGATGGAGACAGACATGAGAGCGCAGCGGAACATCTGGAAAACATCTGAAATGTCTGCTTTGCTACCGCTGCCACTGTGTGGTAAGCGGAATCTCCGAAGCTGAAGGTCCTGAAATCCTCGGCTCTGAGTGTTTCAGCGGCCAGGGAGAGGTCGAAGGCGCTCAGCAGAGGATGGCGCTTGGGATGCTGTATCAGAGAGGCTGCTTGGAAGCTCGGAGTTTTCGGACGGATAGACTCAGGGTCGGCTGGGGTCGGCTGCTTCCAAGGTATCGGCAAGTTGACGGTGCCTGGAGGTTTATGGCAGGGAGTTTCTCCCTTTTGCTGCCTGCTATCGGGGACTCGGGAGTCGATCGACTTGGGACTTTGAGACTTTATTTTACTGTGCCTTTGGTCTGTTCTTTATCAAATTATGGTATTGTTTTGCACTGCTGTAACTATATGTTATAACTAAGTGGTTCCATCAGTGTTAGTCTTTGATCTGTCTTGTTTTCTGTGACATTACTCCGGAGAAACATTGTATCATTTCTTAATGCATGTATGCATTTCTAAATGACAATAAAAGAGGACTGAGTGTCCTCATAATCTAATCTAACCTATGTGTCTCCAATAATGGTGGCCGGGAAGTAGAATGGGAAGGTACGGATGTATGTGGACTATCGGACTCTGAACAGGGGCACCATCCCTGACCAGTATACAGTCCTGAGAATCGAGGATGTGCTGGCCTGTCTGAGTGGTGCTAAGTGGTTCAGTGTGCTGGACTTGAGTGGGTATTATCAGAGCCTATAAGTGAGGCTGACAAAGAGAAGAAGGCATTCATTTGTCCACTGGGATTCTTCCAGTTTGAAAGGATGCCCTAGGGCATATCAGGAGCCCCAGCGATTCGCCAGCATGTCATAGAAAATGGTGCAGGACATGAACTTGCTTGAGGTGTTGGTGTACCTGGATGATCTCATAGTGTTTGGGTCCACTTTGAAGGAACATGAGACAAGGCTACTGAAGGTGCTGGGCAGCCTGAAAACTGAAAGGTTAACACTTTCCCTGGACAAGTGCCAGTTCGGCAAGACATCCATCAACTATGTTGGGTACATAGTCTCATGGGATGGAGGAGCTACAAATCTCTCTAAGATAAAGGCGGCGACCCCATGGCCGAGGCCCCAGACTGTGAGCACCCTGCGAACATTCCTTGGATTCTGTGGGTATCATCGGAGGTTCATGAAGGAGGACTCTAAAAAGAGTCACCCTTTAAATCAGCTTCTGTGCAGTTACCCTCCCTTGGGGAAGAAAGGGAAGAGAACAAAAAAAGAGGATGGTAAAGATGATCTTAGCCCTTGGGAGCCTTTTGGAGTGAGATGGGATGCAAAATGAGAAGAGTTATTTCAGTTGCTGAAGGAACTGCTGATGAATGTGCCTGTGCTGGCTTTTGCAGACCTCCGATTGCCGTATGTATTGCATAAAGGTGCCAGCAGACAGGGCTTAGGAGGTGGTCTGTCTCAGGATCAGGGCACAGGGCTGAGACCTGTTGTGTTTATCAGCCGGAGTCTGTCACCCCCTGAGTGAAACTATCCCACACACAAGTTGGAGTTCCTAACATTGAATTAGGCTGTGATGGAGAAGTTGAGTGACTATCTACATGGTGCCAAGTTTGAAGTGAGGACAGACAACAACCCATTAACTTGTATCCTGACCTTGGCGAAATTGGATGACACAGGCCATCAGTGGTTGGCGGCATTGTCTGCCTATTATTTCAGCCTGAAGTACCGGCCTGGGAGTTGGAACATTGTTGCCGATGCACATGAAGGGCTGGAAGGGACGGAGAGTGGGAGAACGTCACAGTCCCCGGAGTGAAATCCATGTGCCAGTTTTCCATCACAAGGAAGGCAGAGGAAAGGCAAGGCCAGAATCGAGCGGTCGATCACCTGGGAGCTTCCAATGGGCCATTCCACAGGCTTACTGCAAGCTGACTGCTCTGAAGACAAAGCAGTTGCCAGAATTGAGTCCTGGGGAGGTGGCAGCTGCTCAACAGGATGACCCGGGCATCGGTACCAGTTGGTCAGAGGTTACAGGAGGGGCATGGCCCAAGTGGACAAGATGAAACACCCTGTAGTATCTCTACTACTGAGAGAAAAGCCCAAATTGGGGTTGAGGAACCAGATTCTATACCAGGTCTTGTCACCTCCAGAGAGACCTCCACATTCCCAGCAGGTTCTGCCTGAGAAGTATCGGAGGATTGTGTTGAATTCACTGCATGATGGTTCCTGTCGTTTGGGGTTTGACAAGACCTATCGATTGCTCCGAGATCAGTTCTACTGGCCCCGAATGAAGGTGAGAGGTGGAAGAGTATTGCAAGGTGTGCATTTGATGTATATGGAGGGAGACGATGCCTACGAGGGCTGCTCCTTTGTCCCATTGGCAGAGTGCAAGGCCACTTGACCTGGTGAGTATGGATTTCCTATCAATTGAGCCAGATGCCAGCAACATGGTCATTACAGATCACTACACCAGATATGCACAGGGGCTCCCTACCAAGGACTAGAGGGTATCCACTATGGCCAAAGTGCTATGGGAGAATTATTTCATTTATTATGGCCTCACCAGGTGGATACATAGTGATCTGGGATGAAATTTCGAGAGTAGGCTCATACACGAGTTAGATTAGATTAGATTATGAGGACACGTAGTCCTCTTTTATTGTCATTTAGTAATACATGCATTAAAAAATGATACAATGTTCCTCCAGTATGATATCACAGAAACACAAGACAAACCAAGACTAAAAAACTGACAAAAACCACATAATTATAACATATAGTTACAACAGTGCAAAGCAATACCATAATTTGATAAAGAACAGACCATGGGCACGATAAAAAAAGTCTCAAAGTCTCTCAAAAGTCCCTTCATCTCACGTAGATGGTAGAAGGATGAAAAATTGTCCCTGCCATGAACCTCCAGCGCCACAAACTTGCCGGTGCAGCACCCTGGAAGCACCCGACCACAGCCGACTCTTGAGTCCGTCTGAAAACTTCGAGCCTCCGACCAGCTCTCCGACACCGAGCACCGAGCACCATCTCTGCTGAGCGCTTCGACCCCGGCCCTGGCAACAGACAATAGGCAAAGCCGAGGATTTGGAGCCTTCCCCTCCGGATATTCTCGATCGCACAGTAGCAGCGGCAGCGAAGCAGGCATTTCAGAAGTTTCTCCAGATGTTCCTCTGTGCTTCTTCACGTCTGTCTCCATCAAAGCAGGATTGTGCACGGCCCCTACTTAACAAATACCAATATCATTTCGGAGCAGCCGCGCGCACTGCATCGCGCCACCATCTTCTTCTCCCCTACCTACTGAGTATGCTTGGAGTTGAGAAGTTGAGGCTACACCTTATCACCCGCAGGGTGATCCCCAGCCCGAGAGGTTCAATTAGACCTGGCTAGACATGCTCAGAATCTTGAAGAGCTGTAAAAAGAACAAGTGGAGTTAACATCTGGTCCACTGCTACAACCATGCACTCAGTGAAGCTACTGGGTACTTGCGTATCATCTGATGTTTGGGCACAAAGCGAGGTTGCCCATTGACCTCTGTTTTGGGACTAGTGAGGAAGAAATCCAACAGAAGGCTCATCTGAAGTATGTGCCTGATATGAGAAGGGAGCTGCAAAAGGCTTATAAACTAGTTGAGTTCTCAGCTACGAAGCAGATTCAAGGAAATAAGAGGGTGTATGAGCAAAAGGTTAGGTTCTCCCATCTAACGCCTGGAGACTGAGTCCTCATAAAGAATTTGGGGCTACCTGGGAAGCATAAGTTGGCTGACCACTGGTTGGCCTCGCCCTATGTAGTGGAGAGTCCGATGCCAAAGGTACCAGTTTTCCTAGTGAGACCAGAGGATGGAAATGGATCTGTCAAGATTCCCCATCGGAACCGCCTTCTACCTCTGGGACAAGAAGTACGTGTTGACCCAGAGCCTGACCTGGAGTCTACACCTAGTAAGAGGAGTCTGTGACGACGTGAGGGAACCGAAGGACCAGCAACCGGAAGGATTAGACTGGACCCCACCCCTGAATATGATACAGGCTCGGAGGATGAGGAAATGGGTGTCTGGTATATGCTGTCCTTTGCATGCTCCCCAATAATTGATGAAGAGATTCCCAACCCTACTCATGCTGTGGTGGGTGAAATCAGAGGAACTAGCAGTGGACAGGCAGGGTTGGGGTTAGGAAATAACGGGAAGCTGGACTGTAAAGTAACTGGGCGCAAGGGTGAGCTCAGTCAAATGATGAGGGGCTCTGAGTTGTCGGGGGGCACGAGTAATGGGCAGGGAGGGGCCTCCCCAGATAGACAGGAAAGAGCCCAGAGAGGGCCTGAAGCCAAAGAAGTAGATGATGGGGTAAGGAGGTCCCAAAGAGTCAGGAGACCCCCAGACAAAGTGGCCTATGTCGCACTCGGGGAACAGAGTGTGGCACCTATCTCCTTGGTGAACTATGTCACTGCCATTTACACCTGGGTAGGACTTTGTGCTTTGTACGAAGTGGTGACAAATTATCTCAACGTCATGGGGACATGACTAATTTTGGTGGGGGGAGAGTGTAACACCCTGGGAAAGGTTTCACTGCTAATGTAATTGTCTTTCTGTAGAAGCAGTGTTTGGGTTATAGTTAGAGAATGTGAGCTGTCCAATGAGGGGAGTGTGTCTTTGTGTTGTTTGCCTGACACCGGTGTGAGTTGGGTTCTTTAGTGCAGCAGGAAATAGAGAAGACGCTGGGGAGAACCGGTCGTAGGAAATGACCCGGTGGGAGACCCGTCTGTTCGAGATAGATTGCGAGTGACATTCGGAAGGTGGTGGTGCGTAGACCGAGGGCTCAGCATGAGAGTGACAGAGAAGTTCAAGATGAGCTCCAACTTGGCTGTTTAATTATAATGGAACCTTTTTGTTTTTTTCTTTCTTTTCTTTACTAACCCTTTAGTTAAGTAAGATTCCTAAATATAATTCCTTTAATTGTATGCAGTGTGCTGTCTGTTATTTCTTGGCACGAAGTTGCAACGGGGTCGCAAATTACACAGCATCCACTCAAACCGGGGTTTCAGTGGGAGAGCCATCCCAATCACACAGGTTTGGCAGGACCAGAGTGTGTTTCTCCTAGACTTACACAGCCAAGGAAACCAGGTGGTTTCAGTTGAATAGAGTCATAGAGCATGCAGACCACAGTATTGTCCCAGTTGTCCATGTTTGAACAAGAGCTCACCAAGCCCCTCCCTTCCTTTAGCTATCCAAGTGCCTCTTAAATGTTGCCATTGTAGAGTCCTAACAACCTTCACTGGCAGCTCATTCCAAGTAATCACCAGCCTCTGTGTAAAGAAGTTACCTCTCAGGTCTCTTTTAAATCTCTGCCCTCTTATCTTGGAGCTGTGCCCTCTAGTTTAAGACTACCCAGCCCTGGGATAAAGAGTTCGAGTTCAAGTTTAATTATCATTCCACAATACATCAATACTGCTGAATGAAACCATGATTCTCCGGAGGCCAAGGTGCAAAACATACACAGCACAACACAGCTCAAGGTATACACAGCACGTTCAAGATATCAAACAAATATACAGATACGCAAAAGTTTGACCAAAACTGTGCACAATATTCCAAATGCAGCCTCACTACATAGTCAGGACTTCATTGCCTCGAGTGCAGGAGAATGAGAGCAGATCATATAGAGGTATTCAAAATATTGAGGGGTATAGAGAGTGCAAATACAGGCAGGCAACTATTAAGAAGTAAATTCTTCTTCCCCTCAGGCTGGGTGAAACTAGATTGAGTGATCATAGGTTTGGGGTGAAAAGGGAAGTATTTAAGGGGAATCTAAGAGCATGGTCTGGATGGTGGGGGAGCTTGATGATGGATGCTTCTTCCCTGCAATAGTGCGCTGTGTGGATGTGCTCAGTGCTGGGAAGGGCTTTACCGTGATGGACTGGGCTCCATCCATCACTTTTTATTGGCTTTTCTGTGCAAGGGCATAGGTGTTTTCATACCAAGCTGTGATGCATCATTTGCAATGATACTGATTTGTGGGATTCAATACAGATGGTCTGAAATTTGAAGGTTCTGAACTTCTCCGACTCTGATCCACCAGTGAGGACTGGCTCATGGTTTCTCCCTCTTGTAGTCAATAATCAGCTCCTTGGTTTTACGGACTTGATGTGTTGATTGATCTAATTCAGCTCCTATGGTGTTATGGTCTTAGTCCGTGCAGGCTCTAAGGCAATCCCATTCCCACACCTGTTTCCTTTTTCACTTATTCTCTTGAGAACCTGCTGTCAGGAAGCTCTTCACATCAACAATGGGGTCGAGGACAGCGGAATATGGAATGAAGGGTTTCGGCATGAAATATCAAGTTTATTCCTCTACATAGATGCTGCCTGACTTGCTGAATGCCTGCAGCATTTTGTTTGGATTCTTGTAGAATGAAGATGTTTGAAAGTAAGACAGGAGTGATGAGAAGATATATATTTTTACCCTGCAATTATTTAAGGTCTGGATGTAAATATCTGTTGGAATAACGGAGGCAGATTCATATGTTACATTTACCCAAGTGTGACAGCATACCCCAGAGTCCCCAGGAATGTGGCACTCACGGATTGGACACTATTTGTAGGCAGTACACTTCAAAGGGGCAAAGTTTGCAAATGCATCAGCCAATTGTTGTTTTCAAGCACAATTTTAACACAGAATCTCCCTGTATCCAGACAAGGGGCAGTGAAATTGAACTCTTCTATTCTCAAGGTCACCATGAAAACCAGTTATTCCTTTCACCCTCACCTGTCACTGAAACCCAGCCAATGAACAAAGCTTTTACTAAATACAGAAATGTTGAGATGTGACCACTCAGGGAGGTGTCAAGACCTGACATCACAAGGCCACTGTGACACAACTGGGGCACATCACAATGAGATGCAGCATCACCACAGGGTTTAATCTCTGGTTACCTGGAAACCTGTGGTATTCCTGTGGAAATTTCAATAGAAGAGATTTAAATCTCATTTATTGGGAGGCAAAGTTAAGGAGGTAAGGAGATCCCAAATAGTCTAAAATGGGGAAAGGATGGATAGTTTATCTATATCGATATGTCTTGATGAAGTGAAGCTCCCTGATAAAGTAAATTTGGGGTATGTTAGTTATAATGTACGAGCTTTTATTCCACCTCCACTTAGATGTTACAAATTTCAGAGGTTTGCGCATGTTGCAGCAGTGTGTTGGAAACTAAGAGAGAAACATACACGCTTTAAAAATCTACAGCACAATATAGCCCACAATGCTGTGCTGAACAGTGGTGACATGGGGTTAGGGTTGCACTCTATCTAGAATAATAAGTGTAGACCATTGTTGGGTACATGCAGCATATGCTTTATGTTGTGATATGCTGTTGGATCCTACAGTCTCTCTTCAGGTTCTCTGGGATATGGTAGAAAATGTTAAACACAAAATAATCTGCAGATGCTGGGATCAAAGCAACTCTTACAGTACGCTGGAGGAACTCAGCAGGTCGGGCAGCATCAGTGGAAACGATGAGTCGATGTTTCGGGCCGGAACCCTCGTCAGGACTGAAGAATGAAGGAGGGGGAAGGATTTGAAGAATGCTTGTAGGTTCGGTTGAAAGACCTGTAATTTGAAGGACAAAGGGATGGGGGAGGGGAAGCATCGACGTCATAGGCAGGAAAACAATGGGTAGTAGAAGAAGGAGGCGGAGCAATGATGGAGGTGATAGGCAGCTGTGGGAGGGGGTAGAGTGAAATAGGGATAGAGGAAGAGAGGGGGAGGGAATTACTGGAAGTTGGAGAATTCTGTGTTCATACCAAGGGGCTGGAGACTACTTAGACGGTATATGAGGTGTTACTCCTCCAACCTGGTTTAGCCTCATCATGGCAGTAGAGGAGGCCATGTATGGACATATCTGAATGGGAATGGAAAGCAGAGTTGAAGTGGGTAGCTACCAGGAGATCCTGTCTGTTGTGGCAGACAGAGTGGAGGTGCTCAATGAAGCGGTCCCCCAATCCGCGTCGGGTTTCACCGATGTAAAGGAGGCAGCACCGGGAGCACCGGATGCAATTGGTGACCCCACCAGCCTCACAAGTGAAGTGTTGCCTCACCTGGAAGGACTGTTTGGGGCCCTGAATGGTGGCAAGAGAGGAGGTGTAGGAACAAGTGTAGCACTTACGCTTACAGGGGTAAGTGCCGGATGGGAGATCAGTGGGGTGGATGTGCAGATAAGGGAATCGCAGAGGGACCGATCCCTGCAGAAAGCAGAGAGGGGTGGAGAGGGAAAGATGTGCTTAATGGTGGGGTCCTGTTGAAGGTGGCGGAAGTTGCGGAGGATAATGTGCTGGATCCGGAGGCTGGTGGGGTGGTAGGTGAGGACAAGGGGAACTCTGTCCCTGTTGTGGTTGCGGGAGGATGGGGTGAGGGCCGAAGTGCGGGAAATGGAGGAGATGCAGGTGAGGGCATCATTGATCACCGTAGAAGGGAAACCATGATCTTTAAAGAAAGAGGACATTTGAGATGTCCTGGAACGGAAAGCCTCATCCTCGGAGCAGATGCGGTGGAGACGGAGGATCTGGGAATAGGGAATGGAATTTTTGTACGTGACGGGGTGGGAAGAGGTATAGTCGAGGTAGTTACGAGAGTCAGTGGGCTTGTAGAAGATGTCAGTGGACAGTCTGTCTCCAGAGATGGAGACCGAGACATCGAGAAAGGGGAGAGAAGTGTCAGAGATAGACCAAGTGAATTTGAGTGCTGGGTAGAAGTTTGAAGTAAAGTCAATGAAATTGACAAGCTCAGCATGGGTGCAGGAAGCAGCACCAATGTAGTCTTCAATGTACCGAAGAATGATAGAAAATGTTTACATTCTCTCTCTTTGTTTTCCTACACAGCTTTCCTCAGCCAAGCTATTCTTCCGTGGTAAGAACCGAAAATGTCTGGGCTGTAGAAGAAGAGTGCAGGTAAATAAAAGAGAGGTAGAGAACAGTTTCCATCTGTGGGGCACCAAAGATGTAGTAAGTGTGGTGGGGAACGTGAGTATGAAGATTGTGAAGGTGTAAAGTTTAAATGTTGTAATTGTAGAGGGGAACATAGGGCAGAGGATGTGAAGGGCTTAAGAAGGCAACTGAAGTTCATCAGGTTAAAGTACAGTTTGGTGTATTTTACCAGCCAATAACCAAATGACCAAAGCTTTTACTAAATACAGGAATGTTGAGGAGTGACCACTCAGGGAGGTGTCAAACCCTGACATCACAAGGCCACTGTGACACGAGTGGGGCACATCACACTGGTTACCTGGAGACCAGAGACAAACATATACAAGGCATATATTGTTGATTCTTACAATCTACACAGATGCTTCCAAAGATCCAGTGACAGTTTGTTCAGGTGTTTCTATTTATGTACCAAAATTTCAGGTTCAACAATTAGTGAGGTTGTGGGTGACACCAAAGTGAGGGGTTTCTGAGTTTATAACGAGATTGAGACCTCCTAGGAAAGTGGGCCAAGGAATGGCATGTGGAACTTACTTGGACAAGTAAGATTTTGCTAAGTTAAACCAGAGTAGAACATACAGTGTGAATGCTGGGCCCAGGGAGAGTTGTAGAACAGAGAAATTGAGGGGTAGAACTACAGAGCTCTCTTAAAGAGGCGACACAGGTAAACAAGGCAGTGGACGGATTCTCATGTGGTGTAGATCTGTGACTCCGCGTAAATGGTCATCATTGTCTAGTTGTAAACCTGTGTAAAGGGTTTCTTCTTTTATGTTACTGCATAGTCTAATTAAAATGGTTTCTTTGTTGTGTTATAATTGAAATAGCTTCTTTGTTATGTTAACTGCTGAGAAAGTCCTCCTGCTAGCAGTTTGTTTGCATTACGTTACTGATAAGATGGTGAACAAACTAATTGGGATAGATGTTATTTTTTCTGTGTGCCGGTAAGATATTGTGATGCGCAGGTTTTTGGGAGAAGGCAGGAGAGAGAGAGAGACAGAGGATGGACCAGGTGCTGTGAGTCTACTAACGGGGTCGGACCCCGAGCAGGAGTTCGAGGTCCAGGGTGTTCGGCGAGGAGAGGAGACGGAGACGGACTTGTGTGGAGCATCTGGTCGACAACCGTTGTTGGTCCCAGGCGGCAGGTCGAGGTGGTCCAATGGGATGGCAGGGTGAAGAAGGAGGGTCCTGAGCTCCAACTGTTTGTGCACGAAGAGATTGAACTTTGATAAGTGTGGCGCCTTTTATTTTCCTTTTATATTTTATTCTCTATTAATTATATAGTTCCAGTAATATCTATAAACTGTAAATCATTTAATCGTATCTGGTGTATTGTCTGTTATTTGGGCGGGGTGGGGTACATCACACAGCATCCACACAAACTATTACCCAGTTTGGCGGGGCCGAGGGCTATTTCCCTAGATGACAGCAAGCTGAGCGACCCTGAGGCTGGCCAGTGGGGATACACCTGTGAATTTACTTTCTCTTTCTTCTCCCAGAGTAACAAGACTATTAGGGGATTGGGAAGCTTTTAAAAACCAACAGAAAGCAACAAAAAGGAAGGAAATGGTGAATGAATTGAATAAATATTTTGCGTCAGTCTTCACGGTGGAAGACACTAGCTGCATTTCGCAAGTTCAAGTGTGTCAGGAGCTGAAGTGAGTGAACTTGCAATTGCTAAGGAGAAGATGCTTGGGAATCTGAAAGGTCTGAGGGCTGTTAGATCACCTAGACCAGACGGTCTACACTCCAGGGTTCTGAAAGAGGTGGCTGACAAGTTTGTGGAGGCAAAAGTAATGATCTTTCAAGAATGTATAGATTCTGGCATGGAAATTTCTCTCCATACTTCAAGAAGGGAGAGAGGCAGAAGAAAAGACTTTATATGCCAGTTGGTCTGACCTCAGTGGTTGGGAAGTTGTTAGAGCCAATTGTTAAGGATGTGGTTAAGGACTTGGAGGCGCATGATATAATAGGCAGTAGTTAGCATGGTTTCAAAAAGGGGAAACCTTGCCTGAAGAATCTGTTAGAATTCTTTGAGGAAATCACAAGGGGGATAGACAAAGGAGAATCAGTGGATGTTACGTACTTGGAATTTCAGAAGGCCTTTGACAAATGCACACATGAGGCTTCTTAACACGTTAAGAACCCATAGTGTTACAAGAAAGATACTAGCATGGATGGGAGTACAGGCTAATTGTCAGGAGGCAAAGAGTGGGAATAAAAGGAGCCTTTTCTGCTTGGCTCCTGGTGGCTATGGTGATCCACAGGAGTCTGTGTTGGGACCGCTTCTTTTTACATTATATGTTAATGATTTTCCTGATGGAGTTAATAGTTTTGTGGCCAGGTTTGCAGACAATACAAAAGTAGGTGGAGGGGCTGGTAGTTTAGAAGAAGCAGGGAGGCTACATAAGGACTTAGACAGATTAAGAGACAGGAGAAAGAAGTAACAGATGGAATACAGTGTTGGGAAGTGTATGGTTATGCATTTTGGAGAAGAAATGAAAGTGTAGACTATTGTTTAAATGGAGAGAAAGTTCAAAAATCTGAGGCTCAAAGTGACTTGGGAGTCCTCATGCAGGATGCCCTAAAGGTAATTTGCAGGCTGAATTGAAGATGAGGAAGGCAAGAGCAATGTTAGCATTCATTTAAAAAAATATATTCATTTATGGGATGTGGGCATCGGCAGCTAAGCCAGCATTTATTGCCCATCCCTAGTTGCTCTTGAGAAGGTGGTGATGAGTTGGGCCCACTAGTCATTGGCAGCCAAGCGGAAAGGCTCCTTTTATTCCTACGCTTTGCCTCCTGAAAATCAGCCTGTATTTCAAGAAAACTAGAATATAAAATCAATGATGCAAAGTTGAGCCTTTAGAAGACACTAATGAGGCTTCATTTGGAGTATTGTGAGATATTTGGGCCCATTATTTAAGAAAAAATATTCCTCACATTGGAGAAGCTTCAAAGGGGTTGTCAAAAATAATCACAAACAAGATAATATCTTGCAGATGCTGGAAATCCAAGCAACACACACAAAATGCTGGATGAACTCAGCAGGCCAGACAGCATCTATGAAAAGAGTATTGTCGATGTTTCGGGCTGAAACCCTTCGGCAGGACTGGAGAAAGGAAGCTGAGGAGCAGATTTAAAATGTGGGGGGAGCGGAGAGAGAAACACGTGATAGGTGAAACGGGAGGGATGAAGTAAAGAGCTGGGAAGCTGATTGGTGAAAGAGATACAGGGCTGGAGAAGGGGTAGTCTGTTAGGAGACGACAGAAGGCCATAGAAGAAAGAAAAGGTGGCAGGAGCACCAGAGGGAGGTGAAGTGTGGACAGAGGGTTAAGGCAGAAGAGGGAAAAGGGGATGGAGAATGGTAAGGAGAGAGTGGTATGGGGGGCATTACCAGAAGTTCGAGAAATCGATGTTCATGCTATCAGGTTGGAAGCTACCCAGACGGAATATAAGGTGCTGTTTCTCCAACTTGAGTGTGGCCTCATATTCTTTTCCATAGGTGCTGCCTGGCCTGCTGAGTTACTTCAGCATTTTGTGTGTGTCATAAAAAATTCTGGGATTGAAAGGCTTATCATATGAGGAGTGTTTGATGGCTCTGGGCTTGCTCTCACTGAAATTCAGAATAATGAGAGGAGAACTCAACGAAAACTTACCAACGTTGGAAGCCCTTAGGAGAGTGAATGCGGAGAGGACTCTCTGATAGGAGAGTCTAAAATCAGAGGACACATCCCCAGAATAGAGAAACATCCATTTAGTACGGAGCTAAGGAGGAATTCCTTTAGCCAGACTGTGGTGAATCTGAGGAGTTTGTCACCTCAGGCCGCAGCGGAGGCCAAGTCATTGCATATATTTAAGGTAGAGGTTGATAGGTTCTTGATTGGTCAGGGCAGGAAGGGAAATGGGGAGAAGTCAGGACATTGGGACTGAGAGGGAAATAATGAAAAGGTGGAGCATTTTAGATGGACTGAATGGCGTAATTCGTCCCGAGATTTTATGGTCTATGATTATGGCTGAAAATGTCCCATGGCACATGAAACAGACAACACTTGATTGTTAGATGATTCCTGGTTGGGTGAGTAAGACTGGGAAAGAACTCCCACATTTGTATGCCACGTGGAGTTAATCACTGCTTTTCATAGGCTCAGCGGTCCAAACTTGGTGGTGAATTGTGAAGCAAGCAAGCCGGTATCGCTGCAATTGGAATGGTGGGGATATCCAAGCCTCCATCTTCTTAAACACCTTAAAACAATGTTACATTCCGTATTGTCCATGGCTTTAGCTGGGTACTTCAGCTGTAGCAGTCTAAAAAGGGAATATTTGATGACTTCCATCGGAAGCTACTTGCACAACTCACCTGCTTAATGATACCCGGAAGTTGATGGATTGACCATGTAAAGAATAAAAAGGCATCGAATGGTTTATACTTGTAAATATATTTTTTATGAATATGGCTTATTTTATTTTTAAAAAGGTACGGGATCTCCTCTTAGGAAGCTATGTTGCGTAGAACTCAACATAGGACTGCTTCAGGGTTTCCAGCTCCAGATTTTTCCTCGGGGTTTACTTTCAAAGCCATCCCATGAATGTGTATATCCACAAGACAGTGGAGGATTGAGAATGGAGATTTCCTTCTCCTAGTTCAGCTATCAACCGTGGCTGACAAGCTCTGTCTGCCAAATCAACTGGTTTTAAGGTGCCAATAACCCGCCTTTGATACTTCTCCTATCAGTAGAAACAGTTCAGCTGGGCTTATTAGCTAAGTCACAGGTAGAGGCCAGGAGCTGGTCTTAGTCATCAGAGACTACTTGAGGTGTATACCATTGAGAGCATTTAACAGGTATTAGGTTATCCCTGTTACCACCTCCCGTTCCACAGCTATATGAGAGATACAAGCAACCGTTAGTTTAAAGATAATAATGCAGAAGAATAGGATTGGTCCTTGTATTGTGATGCTAAATTGATGGCATCTGGTAGGTGTTGACTGGAATACATTGTTTTCTGGCAAAGAGATTAGATTATGAAGACACGCAGTCCTCTCTTATTGTCATTTAGTAATGCATGCATTAAGAAATGATACAATATTTCCTCCGGTATGATATCACAAAACACAGGACAGACCAAGACTGAAAAAACTGACCAAACCTCATAATTATAACATATAGTTACAACAGTGCAATAGTACCATAACTTAATGAAGAAGTCCATGAGCACAGTAAAAAGTTCAAAGTCTCTCAAATGTCCCACATCTCACGCAGACGGGAGAAGGAAGAAAAACTCTCCTTGCCATGCCCAACCACAATCCGTCTCTGAGTCATCCAAAAACTTCGAGTCTCCAAATCAGCTCTCCGACACCGAGTACTGAGCGTCATCTCTGTCTGAACAATTCGAACTCAATCTTGGTCGCCAACAGCAGGCAAAGCCGAGAACTTTGAGGCCTTCCCTCCAGAAGATTCCCAATCATGCAGTAACGACAGCAGCGAAAGAACGTTTCAGAAATTTCTCCAGATGTTCCTCTGTGCTTTCACGTCCATCTCCATCAAATCAGAATTGTCCACGGCCCCTATTTAACGGATACGATATCATTTTTCACTGGAGGGTTGCGCACGCGCAACGCGCTGCTCTCTATCCTCCTTGCTGTTGGTAAGTGGGAGGTTTTCGAAAGTGAAACATTGAGAGCACAGAATTTGTATGTTCCTTTTGTTGTAAAATGCAAGGCTGACAGGTTTAGAGAATGTTAGTTACTGAGGGATATTAAGACCCTGTTTAAGAAAAGTTTAGATGTTTAGGATCAAGTGAGGCACCTGAGGAGTATAAGAAATGCTAGGGACCTCTTAAGAGAGAAATTAGGAAGGTAAAAGAGGACACAAGGTTGCAGCACTGTAAAAGATGAAAGAAAATCCTAAAGGTTTCTATCGCTATCTTAGGAGCAAAAGGATAGCAAAAGACAAAGTTGGTCCTCTTGAAGATCTGCAAGGTCATCTATGAATGGAACCAAAAGAGAGAGGGGAAAGATGGATTTTTTGTATCAGTATCTACTTGGGAGACAGAGATTTTAGAACTGAGATGAAAGTGTAGTGAAATTGTGGACCATGTCTGGATCGTGGAAGAAGTGGTGCTGGCTGTCTTGAGGCAAATTTGAGAGGATAAATCGCCAGAGCCTGACAATGTGTCTCCTTGGACCTTATGTGAGGCTAACACAGAAATTCTAAAAGCCTGGCAGGAATAGTTAATACATCCTTATTCATGGGCCTACTGCTAGAGGACTGGAGGATTATTAACATTGATCCATTGTTCAAGAATGGTTCTTCGAAATATCTAGGAAATTATAGGCCACTGAGACTGATGTCAGCCATGGGTACATTGTTGGAAGACATTCTAAAGGGCAGGATACAGTGCATTCCAGATAATTGGGACAGCCACTATTAACCGGGATTTCAATTGTTTATTTGGGACACAACACCTCTTCAGTCAAACCAGAGACTATTGCCAAACGTTTTCTAACTAGCGTCAATCACGTGTACTACTTACGTGGCCCTTAGACACTACACTTTGTGTTGAAAGTGACATATCTGAACTTAAGCTAGTGACTGCACAGGATGCCAGGAAAGTTATTTTAAAAACGCAAACACGAGGAATTCTGCAGATGCTGAAAATTCAAGCAACACACATCAAAGTTGCTGGTGAATGCAGCAGGCCAGGCAGCATCTCTGGGAAGAGGTACAGTCGATGTTTCAGGCTGAGACCCTTCGCCAGGACTAACTGAAGGAAGAGCTAGTAAGAGATTTGAAAGTGGGAGGGGGAGGAGGAGATCCAAAATGATAGGAGAAGACAGGAGGGGGAGAGATGGAACCAAGAGCTGGACAGGTGATTGGCAAAAGGGATATGAGAGGATCATGGGACAGGAGGCCCAGGGAGAAGGAAAAGAGGGAGGGGGGGGAAGACCCAAAGGATGGGCAAAGGGGATAGTCAGAGGGACAGAGGGAGAAAAAGGAGAGAGAGAGAAAGAATGTGTGTATATAAATAAATAACAGATGGGGTACAAGGGGGAGGTGGGGCATTAGCGGAAGTTTGAGAAGTCAATGTTCATGCCATCAGGTTGGAGGCTACCCAGACGGAATATAAGGTGTTGTTCCTCCAACCTGAGTGTGGCTTCATCTTTACAGCAGAGGAGGCCGTGGATAGACATATCAGAATGGGAATGGGATGTGGAATTAAAATGTGTGGTCACTGGGAGATCCTGCTTTCTCTGGCGAACAGAGCGTAGGTGTTCAGCGAAATGATCTCCCAGTCTGCGTTGGGTCTCGCCAATATATAGAAGGCCACATCTTGAGCACCGGACACAGTATATCACCCCAGTCGACTCACAGGTGAAGTGTTGCCTCACCTGGAAGGATTGTCTGGGGCCATGACGCGTCATTCCAGGACAAGGGAAATGTCCTCCTTTTTTAAAGAAAGGGGCTTCCCTTCCTCCACCATTAACTCTGCTCTCAAACGCATCTCCCCCATTTCACGCATATCTGCTCTCACTCCATCCTCCCGCCACCCCACTAGGAATAGGGTTCCCCTGGTCCTCACCTACCACCCACCAGCCTCTGGGTCCAACATATTATTCTCCGTAACTTCCGCCACCTCCAACGGGATCCCACCACTAAGCACATCTTTCCCTCCCCCCCCCTGCATTCCGCAGGGATCGCTCCCTACGCAACTCCCTTGTCCATTTGTCCCCCCCATCCCTCCCCACTGATCTCCCTCCTGGCACTTATCCGTGTAAGCGGAACAAGTGCTACACATGCCCTTACACTTCCTCCCTTACCACCATTCAGGGCCCCAGATAGTCCTTCCAGGTGAGGCAACACTTCACCTGTGAGTCGGCTGGGGTGATATACTGCATCCGGTGCTCCCGTTGTGGCCTTCTATATATTGGCAAGACCCGACGCAGACTGGGAGATCGTTTTGCTGAACACCTACGCTCTGTCCACTAGAGGAAGCAGGATCTGTTGTCTCCATTAACAATCTGGGTGATAATGTGATAAACTGAATCAGCAAATTTACGAGTATCACCAAGATTGGGGGCAAAATGGACAAGGAGGAGGTTATTAAAATTTGTTTCATGAGTTGGGATGTTGGTGAGGCCGAATGTAGAGTTCTGTGCGCAGTTTTAGTCATCTACCTGTGGGCAATATCGATAAGATTGAAAGAGTGCACAGAAATTCTACATGGACATTTCCAGGACATGAGAACCTGTGTTACAGGGAACGGTTGAATAGAGTCATAGAACAACACAGCATGGAAACAGGTCCTTTGGTCCAACTGGACCATGCAGACCACAGCATTGTCCCTGTTAGTCCCAGTTGTCCATGTCTGAATGATAGGCCACCATGCCCGTCCCTTCCTTTATCAATCAAAATGTCTCTCAAATGTTGCAATTGTACAGTCTTAACAAACTTCGCTGGCAGCTCATTCCAAGTACTCACTAGCCTCTGTGTGAAGAAGTTACCTCTTGGATCACTTTTACATTTCTGCCCTGTTATCCTGTATCTGTGCCCTGTGGTTTTGGACCCCCCCCCCCCCAACCCTGGGAAAATGAGTTCAAGTTCAAGTTTAATTATCATTCCGCAATGCATCAATACTGCAGAATAAACAGTGTTCCTAGGGGGCCAAGGTGCAAAACATACACAGCACATTTAAGATATCAAGCAAATAATCATTTATGCAAGAAAAAAAATCTATAGCCCAATTCCCTCAGTGATGTATCCTGCAAATTGATGGTGCATTTCCCAGTAGTCTGCAGACAACCATAGA
This sequence comes from Mobula hypostoma, assembly GCF_963921235.1. Taxonomy (NCBI): domain Eukaryota; kingdom Metazoa; phylum Chordata; class Chondrichthyes; order Myliobatiformes; family Myliobatidae; genus Mobula; species Mobula hypostoma. Next base: position 37,216,643 of record NC_086109.1, read on the forward strand.
CCAGACTCTCATTACCCTGCACTCTGGGTCATAAAGATCCAGTGTCAGCAACCTCTCCAGCACTCAGGCCCTCTAGTCTGGGAAACATCCCAGTAAATCTCTTCTGCATCTTCTCCAGCTTGTCAATGTTTTTCCTGCAACACAGTGGTCAAAAGTCTACACAATTCTCCAAATGCAGTCTCACTACATAGTTGGGATTTTATTCCCTGGAGTGCAGGAGAATGAGGGCAGATTTTATAGAGGTATATCAAATATTAAGGGGTATAGATAGGGTAAATACAAGCAGCCAGCTATTAATGAAGAAGATGCATTTTCCCCTCAGGCTGGGTGAGACTAGAACAGGAGATAAAAGGCTTAGGGTGAAAGGTGAAATATTTAAGAGGAATCTAAAAACATGGTCTAGATGGTGACGGTCCTTGATGATGGATGTTTCTTTCCTGCGACACTGCCCCGTGGAGATGTGCTCAGTGGTGGGAAGGGCTTTACCCATAATAGACCAGGCTGTATTAGATTAGATTAGATTCAACTTTATTGTCATTGTGCTGAGTACAGATACAAAGCCAATGAAATGCAGTTAGCATCTGACCAGAAATGCAAAGCATAGCGTTATTTACAAAATAACTGTGAATAAAAAGTAAGTGCTACAGCACACAAATATAAAAGTACTAAGACAGTACAATATGGATGCAATACTGCTTAGCGCTGTGATGTGAGGTTCAGCAGGATCACAGCCTCAGGGAAGAAGCTCTTCCTGCGCCTGTGTATCCATTTCTTCATACACAAAAAATGCTGGTGAATGCAGCAGGCCAGGCAGCATCTATAGGAAGAGGTATAGTCGACGTTTCGGGCCGAGACCCTTCGTCAGGACTAACTAAATCTCTTACTATCTCTTCTTTCAGGTAGTCCTGACGAAGGGTCTCGGCCCGAAACGTTGATTGTACCTCTTCCTATAGATGCTGCCTGGTCTGCTGCATTCACCAACATTTTTAGTGTGTGTTGCTTGAATTTCCAGCATCTGCAGATTTCCCCGAGTTTCCACTACTTCCTGTAGGCTTTTCTGTTCATGGTTCTGTTCATGTTTCCATATCCAGATATGATACAGCCCTGCCATGCTTTCATGCATGATTTGTAGCATCCAGTACAGTTCCCAGTAGAGTTCCTCTGAAATGCCCAGGAATTTGAAGTGTCTGACCCTCCAACTCTGATCCACCAACGAGTACTGGCTCATGGTTTCTTCCCCTTGTAGTCAAAAATCAGCTCCTTGGTTTTGCGGACTTGATCCATTGATTGCTCTAATTCAGCTCCTATGTCTCATGGTGTTATGGACTTAGTTCTTGCAGGCTCTAAGGCAATCCCATTCCCACACCTATTTCCCTGTAAACTGTTCCCTTTCACTAATTCTCCTGATACAGCCGGATTTGGGAACAGCTTCTTTCCAACTGTGATAAGACTGCTGAACGGATCCTGACCCGGATCTGGGTCGTACCCTCCAAATATCCGGACCTGCCTCTCGTTTTTTTTGCACTACCTTACTTTCTATTTTCTATTTTCTATTTATGATTTATAATTTAAATTTTTAATATTTACTATCAATTTGTACTCCAGGGACATGGAAGCGCAGAATCAAATATCGCTGTGATGATCGTACGTTCTAGTATCAATTGTTCGGCGACAATAAAGTATAAAGTATAACCTGCTGTCAGGGAGGCTCTTCACATCAGTAGTGGTGTTAAGAACAGGAGAATATGGAATGAAGGGTCTTGACATGAAAGAGTAACAGTTTATTCCTCTCCATAGATGGTACCGGACCTGCTGAAAGTCTACAGTATTTTGTTTGTGTTCTTGCAGAATAAAGATGTTTGGTCAATAATCTAGGAATGATGAATAGAAATATATTTCTACACTTCAATTATTTAAGGTCTGGCGGTAAATGTCTGTTGGAATAATGGAGGCAGATTCATATGTTACATTCACCCAAGAGTGACAGTGTACCCCAGTGTCCCCAGGAATGTGCCATTCACAAATCAGACATTATTTACAGACAGTACCTTTGTAACATACAAAGCTTGCAAATGTGTCAGCCAATTCTTTGTTTTCAATCACAATTTTAACACTGAATTTCCTTTAACCCAGACAAAGGGCAAAGAATGTGAACAATCCCACCTCTAACATTCCCAAGGTCACGGGCCCAGGGTCACCATGTAAACCAGTTATTCCTTTCACCCTCATCACTTCATTGAAACCCCACCAATGACCAAAGCTTTCACTAAATGCAGAAATGTTAAGGTGTGTCCACTCAGTGAGAGGACAAAGCCACTGAGACATGAGTGGGACACACGACAGTGAGATGCAGCCTCACCACAGGGTTTAAACTCTGGTTTCGTGGAGACCAGAGACAAACATATTCAGGCAGATATTATGGATTCTGACATATCTACATGGATCATTCAAAAGATCCAGTGACAGGTCATTCAGGTGTTACTGTTTATATTCCAAAATTTCAGGTTGAACAATTACTGAGGTTCTGGTTGACACCAAAATGAGTGTGTGTGAAAATGAGGATTGGCTGAGGTTACAGTGGGATGGAGACCTCCTGGGAAAGTGGGCCAAGGAATGGCACGTGGAACTTAACTGGACAAGTATGATTCTGGAAATTTAACCCAGAGTAGAATATACAGAGTGAATGACAGGGCTCAGGAAGAGTTGTAGAACAGAGAGACTGATGTGTAGAAGTACAGACTTCCCTAAAAGAGGCACTCAAGTAGACAGGATGGTGAAGAAGGTGTGGACGGATTCTCATGCTGTGTAAATCTGAGACTCTCAGTGTACACGGTCCTATCATTGCCTATTGTAAGCCTGTGAATTTACTTTCTCTTTCTTTTGCCAGAACAAGACTGTCAGAGGATTGGGAAACTTTTAAAAAACCAACAGAAGGCAACTAAAAAAAGACACAAAGATGGAATACAAAGGTAAGCTAAAGAATAATGTGAAAGAGGATACTAAAAGTGTTTATAGATATCTAAAGAAAGGCAAGAGTAGATATTGGACTGCTGGAAATGATGCTGGTGTAACTCTCGGTTCGGCTAGTGGCTTAATCTAGGGGAAGTCAGCCCTCAGCCCGGCTAAACTTAAGAAATTTTGTTTGGGTAGATGCTGTGCTATGTGTCCCCTGTTACAAATCAGTACCACAAAGTAACAAACAGTACACAATATGCGATTAAACAACTGAGCTTTATAATTCTTAATTTGACTATATGGTTAGTGAAGAAACAAAAAAAGAGAAAAGGGCCCATTCTCATGAAACAGTCTAATGCACAACGTTGGAGCTCACGGCTCTGTTCATTTGTTCCCCATCGACCTCGTCTGAGCGTAGCCGACCTACGAACCCTCACTCCAAGTCCACTCCATCCAGCAGTCTAAGAACTCTCTCCATTTACGTCTTCTCTCCTCATCTCTCCCTGGCGAAAGACCATGAAATCCCTGCTCCCAGACCCATTAGAAAGAACAACATCCCGCTCATTGGCTAGAATACATTCCAAAGGCCCTTTTATCTCCAGTCATAACTTAAACATCGCTGCTACAGAGAAACCATTACCTTAGCAGTGAAACATTACAGCGCATTACACTCTCGCCCCACCAAATTTAGTCATGTCCTCATGACTCTGAGAAAATTCGCCAATCCTTCCTGCAAAACACACGTCCAATCCAGGTGTACCAGGCAGTGACATAGCTCCCCAAAATGGTAGGAGTCACACTCTGTTCCCCTGGTGCTATGTAGGCCAGCCTATCCGTGCTCTCCTAATTCTCTGAGACCTCCGCACCCCCTCACCTAACTCTTCAGGTTCAGACACTACTGGGGATGCTTCCGGTCTACCTGGCAAAGCCTCCTACCCTGACCTATCACTTGTGCCCACCTGCAGGGTTCCGCTGCAACCCAGGCTGTCCACAGATAGCCCCCTCCCCGCCACACACTTCACTTGACTCAGCGGGAGAAGGGCTGGAAGTCTCCTCCCCAATCAATGGAGAGTTAGCAAAAGGCAGCATATACTACACATCCAGGTCCTCACCACCTGAATCTGTATCCCCCTCAGGGGCAGGGGCCAGCCTAGCCTCTCCTGCAGTCGCTCCGCATTTCCGCAGAGTCCTCCTATTAGGTGTAGGCTCCAAGTTAGGCTTTGGGTCTGCCTGCACCTCTTGTCCCAGGGGCAGCAGCTAGGTTCCAATGGAGAATCTTGACAAGCCCATTCCTATCCTCTAGTTTCACCAGAAAACTGAGAGGTTTGGCATTTGACTCTCCACCACATAGGGCGTAGCCGCCCAGGTCAGCCAACTTATGTTTCCCAGGTAGCCCCAACTTCCTTATGAGAACCCGATCTCCTGGCAGGAGTTGGGAGAACCTCACCTTTTGATCAGACCTCCTCTTATTTCCTTGATTCTGCTTGGCAGCCGCGACCCCAGCTAATTCATAAGCCCTTTTTAGCTTTCTTCTCATGTCACACGTATACATCAGATAAGTCTTCAGTGGTACATTAGTCCCAAAACAAAGGTCAATGGGCAACCTTGCCTCGCACCCAAACATCAAATAGTATGGCCTTAGTTAGAACCTTCAGCATTTTGGGCATCGAGGGAGAGAGGAAGAGGAGAGCCATCCGCAGTACCACCGATGCGGCAGAGAGGGCCTCAAGATGGCTGTGGCTCAAAAGAGGGGAGCCATGGAGTCATAAGTAGCTAGTCATCTGGACACGAGCTGGGGTCTGATCAGCCCCGGCTGGGTCACCTGGAGGAGGTTGTATGATGTTGAAAGACCCGAAACACCCGATGATTCCAGGAACATCACTGAAGATGTGTCCAGAAGCATCAATAGATGTATGTACACAGTGAGTACCTGGTAGCTTCATTTCGGTTACAGTTGTAATTGTGGACCAGATGTTAGTTCAGTAGTTGCTAAGTTGATGGAGAAGACCCTGCGAGGCAAGATTTACAAACATTTGGAGAGGCATAATATGATCAGGAATAGTCAGCATGGCTTTGTCAAAGGCAGGTCGTGCCTCACGAGCCTGATTGAATTTTCTGAGGATGTGACTAAGCACATTGATGAAGATAAACCAGTAGATGCAGTGTATATAGATTTCAGCAAGGCATTTGATAAGGTACACCATGCAAGGCTTATTGCAAAAGTAAGGAGGTATGGGATCCAAGGGGGCATTGCTTTGTGGATCCAGAACTGGCTTGCCCACAGAAGGCAAAGAGTGGTTGTAGACAGGTCATATTCTGCATGGAGGTCAGTGACTTGTGGTGTGCATCAGGGATCTGTTCTGGGACCCCTACTCATCGTGATTTTTATAAATGACCTAGATGAGGAAGTGGAGGGATAGGTTAGTAAATTTGCTGATGACACAAAGGTTGGAGGTGTTGTGGATAGTGTGGAGGGCTGTCAGAGGTTACAGCGGAACATTGATAGGATGCAAAACTGGGCTGAAAAGTGGCAGATGGAGTTCAACTCAGATAAGTGTGAGGTGGTTCACTTTGGTAGGTCAAATATGATGGCAGAGTATAGTATTAATGGTAAGACTCTTGGCAGTGTGAAGGATCAGAGGGATCTTGTGGTCTGAGTCCATAGGACTCTCAAAGCTGCTACGCAGGTTGACTCTGTGGTTAAGAAGGCATACAGTGCATTTGCCTTCATCAATAACGGGACTGAGTTTAGGAGCCGAGAGGTAATGTTGCAGCTATATAGGACCCTGGTCAGACTCCACTTGGAGCACTGTGTTCAGTTCTGGTTGCCTCACTACAGGAAGGATGTGGAAACAATAGAAATGGTGCAGAGGAGATTTACAAGGATGTTGCCTGTATTGGGGAGCATGCCTTATGAGAATAGGTTGAGTGAACTTGACCTTTTCTCCTTGGAACGACGGCGGATGCAAGGTGGCCTGATGGAGGTGCATAAGATGGTGGAAGGCATTGATCATGGGATGGTCAGAGGCTTTTTTCCCAGGGCTGAGATGGCTAGCATGAGAGGGCATAGTTTTAATGTGCTTGGAAGTAGGTACAGAGGAGATGTCAGGGATAAGTTTTTTACGCAGAGAGTGGTGAGTGCGTGGAATGGGCTGCCGGCGATAGTGGTGGAGGCGGATACGATAGGGTCTTTTGGGAGACTCCTGGATAGGTACATGGAGCTGAGAAAAATAGAGGGCTATGGGTAACCCTCTAAGGTAAGGACATGTTAGGCACAGCTTTGTGGGCTGTAGGGCCTATATTGTGCTGTAGATTTTTTGTTTCTATGCTTCTATGTCCAATATGTTGACTCCACCTGCTCTTGTTGCTGATCTTCAAGGTCCCGAGCATGGCTAGCAAGGTCCTATTAAACCTCCAGGGCTGGGGATCACCCCGCGGATGATAGGGCGTGGTCCTCGACTTCTTAACTCCCAACATGCCCAGTAACTCATGGATGAGTCTGCTCTAGAAATCCCGTCCCTGATCACTATGTATCCACCTGGGAAGGCCATAATAAATGAAATACTTCTCCCATAACACCTTTGCCACCGTAGAGGCCCTCTGGTCCTTGGTAGGAAAAACCTGAGCATATCTGGTGTAGTGGTCCATGATGACTAAGACATTCGGCATGTTGCTGGCATCAGGTTCTATTGACAGGAAATCCTTACGCACGAGGTCCAGGGTCCCGCACTCTGCATGTGGGACAAGGGAGCTGCCTGCATTGGCAGTGTCCTCCACTGTATGCAGTGAATGCATGACTTGCAGTATTCTTCTACCTCTGACTTCACTCGGGGCTGATATCATAGGCAGACAATGCCACCAACCACCGATGGCCTGTGGCATCCAGTTTTGCCAAGGTTAGAATATAAGTTAGGGGGTTATTTTCTGTTCTCACCTCAGACTTGGCCCCATAGAGGTAGTCACTCAGCTTGTCCACCACCACCCATTTCAACGCTGAAAATTCCAACCTGTGCATGGGATAGTTTTGCTTGGAGGGTGACAGACTCCTGCTGACAAATGAAACGGGTATCAACCTGGTGCCCTGATCCTGATAGAGGACACCCCCTAAGCCCTCTTGGCCGGCATCTGTATGCAGTACATACGGCAATCGGGGGTCCGCAAAAGCCAGCACCGGCGCCTGGGTCAGCAACTCCTTCAGCGACTGAAAGGTCACACTGACTGATAACAGCCAAAACATCTCCATTCTCAACTCTGCCACAATCTCCTCTACCGCTCCCCGGGGTAGGCTATCCGTGGTCATTTCACTGCAGTGGACCACTACCGAGGACTGTAACCTGCTGACGGAGGCCTCCCGCGCATCCAACACGTTCTCCTCTTCACCTACCTCTCTGATCATCTCAACAAAAGATGGAGGGGGTTGTGTCTTATGAGACAGTCAGAGACCCCAAGCAATCAGGTCCTGGGACTGGGCACCCCTGGCTACTTGGTCCACTCTTAACTGATGCACCTCAACTACCTGAATGACCCCTCTGCGCTGCAAGCAATTTAGCTTCCTCTCTAACTGAAAAATATCAACAGAAAGCTGCTCCTTCTTCTCCTGACGCATGTTCTGAAATTTCGCCATGAGCTCCATTGGGCTTCCTGTCGGGCCAAAAGCATTGTCCAGTGCTTGCATGTAATTGACAGCTGTTGCCATGGGATACCGCAACCTGGTGGCTCACGTCAGCAGCCGGCCCAGTCAAGCTCTCAACCAATCTCTGTCGCTTTACGTCATCAGAGCACTGTCACTCATCTAACTACTGAGAGGTCTGCTCCGCCCAAGTCTTAAGCTCCTCTTCCCCTTTAGGGCTGGGCGTTATTTCAGAGAATAGGCGGAACCTACCATAGCAGGGACTTTGAACCTGGGCATTTTTCTATTCATTCGCTAGAGAGGTAAGGGTAGATACTAACTCAGAACTCTCACTCTTCACTGGGGTACATGGACTAATTAGACATTCCAAAACCGACCACTCCTTTCCCTCCCTCTTCAGAAACAATAAAACCCTGTCTTTGAAATCTCCGCCCCCAGCTACCGTTACGTCAGCGCTGGTCTACATTAAAACGAGAGGGGCACCTGCCATTTTATCAAACCTCTACCCCGCAATCGCAACTTTAACAGTACTTAACAGGCAAATTAACAATTCATCCAGAATATGAATATCTACCCCACTCGTTCTATGCTCAGGGTAATCACACAGCATCCAACGAAACCAATCCTGGACGAGCCCCCACAATTGTAACTCTCGGTTCAGCTAGTGCCTTAATCTAGGGGAAGACAGCTTTATAATTCTTAATTTGACTATATAGTTAGTAAAGAAACAAAAAAAAAGAAGAGGGCTCATTCTCATGAAACAGCGTTGGAGCTCACAATTCTGCTCATTTGTTCTTTGTCAACCTCCTCAGAAATGATAGCTGATCCTCGGAGCCTCACTCCAAGTCCACTCCATCTGGCGGTCTACCAACTCTCTCTATTCACGTCTTCTCTCCTCATCCACGGCAAAAGACCATGAAATTCCTGCTCCTAGACCGACAAGAGAGAACAACATCCCGCTCATAGGCTAGAATACATTCCAAAGGCCTCATTATCTCTTGTCATAACTCAAACATGGGTGCTGTAGAGAAACCATTACCTTAGCAGTGAAATATTACAGAGAGGCCATTACAGTAGCAGTGAAACCTTACAGCGTGTTACACTGGAGAGGTAGGAGCGGAGGTGAAGGAAATTGCGGATCACTGTGGAAGATACTTGCAGTATGCCGGAAGTTCAAGTGTGTCAGGGACTAAAGTGAATAAAATTGCCATTACTAAGGATAAGGTGCTTGGGAACCCTAATGCAAAGGGACTTGGGCATCGAGTGCAGGATTCCCTAAAGGTTAATTTGCAACTTGAGTTGGTGCAGAGGACAGCATGGACAGCATTTATATCAAGATGACTAGAATATAAAATGATGGATGCAATGTTGAGGCTTTATAAGGCACTAGTGAGGCTGCTCTTGGAGTATTGTGAGAAGTTTGAGCCTGTTATTTAAGAAAAGATGTGTTGGCATTGGAAAGGGTTCAAAGGAGGTTCACAACAATGATAGGAATGAAATGCTAATCATATGAGAAGCGCTTAATGGCTCTGTGCCTGTTCACTCTGAAATTCAGAATAAGAAGGAATAGCTCAATGAATCCTCTCAAATGTTGAAATGAAGCCTCGATAGAATAATTGTGGAAAGGATGTTTCCTCTAGTAGTGGAGCCTAAGGCCCATTTCGAATGGAGATACTTGGGAATTTCTTTAACTAGACAGTGGTAAATCTGTGGAATTTGTCTGCGGCATCTCAGAAAATTGCCAGTCTGCGTAGAACTCTACACAGGATTGCCTTAGGGACTCCAGCTCCAGATTAGTCCTCAGGGTTTACTCCCAAAGGCATACCCATGAGTGGGTATAGCCGCAATACAGAGGAGGTTTGAGATCTGAGTTTTCCTTCTCCAGATAAGCTGGCAGCCACGGCTGACAAGCCCCATCTGCCAGAAGTGTCTGGTTTTAAGGTGCCTATAACCTGCCTTTGCCCCATCTCCTATCAGGAGAAACGGCTGCTCCAGACGTATTAGCTAAACTACATGTGAATGCCGGGAGCTGCACTTGGCTATCAGAGGCTATCTGAGATGCACACCATTGAGAACATTTAATGAGAATTGGGAGGTTTCCCCACTACCACCTCCCCTTCCACTTCTATGATAACCACAAGGAATCATCAGTTTCAAGATAATTATGCAGATGGATAGGAATGGTCCTTGTATTAAGATGCTAAATTAGAGAAAGGCCAGTCTTGGTGGCACCTGAAGGGATCTGGCGGGCATGAATTGGGATAGGTTGGTTTCTGGCAAAGAAATGCTTGGTAAGTGGGAGGTTTTCAAAAGTGAAATATTAAGAACACAGAATTTGTATACCCCTTTTGGAGTAAGAAGCAAGGCTAACAGGTTTAGAGAATGTTGCTTATCGAGGGATATCGCAGTTATTTTGTAAATAACATTATTCTTTGTATTTCTGGTCAGATGCTAACTGCATTTCATTGGCTTTGTATCTGTACTCGGCACAATGACAATAAAGTTGAATCTAAATATAAGAAAAGGAAGGATTAAATGAGGCACTTGAGCAGTATAAGAAATGCAAGAGCAGACAACCCACCTCTCCCGGAATTTCCGGGAGTCTCCCGCATATTAATAGTGGCTCCCTGATGCCCGCAAATTATATACACTATCACAGAAATCTTTTTTTTTTAAGAGCGAGCGAGCAAGAGAAAGCAAGCGAGAGCGCGAGAGCGACCACGAGAGAGAGAGCGTGAGAGCACGCCATGGAAGAGTGTTCCAAAAAAAGAAAATATAAAATCTACGTCACCCCAGACTACACTAAAGTGTACCCGTGCCTAATAGGTGTCCAAATAACGACAGTGTTGCTCACTGCACTGTTTGCAACAGTGACTTTTCTATTGCCCATGGTGGGTTAAGACTGTAAAAGACATGTTGAGGTGAGTTTAACAGGTGTCATTCGTTCATTAGCATAGCTAACGTTATTTAAACTAGCTGGCCGGCTGCTAAGGAGCTACTCTATTGCAGACATCCCACCTCTCCCGGAAGTTCCGGGAATTTCCCGCAAATTGCTGGTGCTACCTCCCTGAAATGAGTTTTTGCAGGGTGGGATGTCTGCAAGAGACCTTTTAAGAGAGAAATCAGGAGGGTGAAAAAGGACATGATGTTGCAGTGCCGTACAAGATGAAAGAAAACCCTTAGGGTTTCTATCTTAACAGCAAAAGGATGCAAAAGACAAAGACGATCCTCTTGAAGATCAGCGTGGTCATCTATGCATGGAAGCGAAAGAGAGAGGTGAGGTGGATGTTTTGTATCAGTATTTACTTGGGAGACAGACACAGACTGTAGGACTGAGGAAAGCGTAGTGAGGTCATAGATCATGTCTGAAGAGGAGTTGCTGGCTGCCTTGTTGCTTATTGTGGTGGATAAATGACCAGGTTCTGACAAGGTGTCCCCTTGGACCTTGTAGGTGGCTGATGCAGAAACTCCAGAGGCCCTGACAAGAATACTTAAATCGTACTTAGTCAAGGGTGGGGTGCTAGAGGACTGGTGGATTAATAAAGCTGTGCTATTGAACCAGCTGATGGCATAGTGGCATCAGCGCTGGACTGCGGGGCAGAGGTTCCGAAGTTCAAATCCAACTGGCACCCCCGGCACATTTTCCATCCGTGTTGGGTTAGGAGCTGGTGATCTCTTTGAAAAAAACTCACCGGGCAGAAGGCAGTGGCAAACCATTGCTGTAACTTGCCTTGTACGCGAATTCCAACTACGTCAGAATGGCGTGGGAGGAAGTCGTCCGCTACCTAGAAAAATCCCCGATGCAACCTACATTACATTGTTTAAGAAAGATTCTGAGAAATAGCTGGGAAATTAGAGACATTCTAAAAGAGAGCATTAATAAATACAGCGGGTTATGGTACTCTTAAAGAACAAAAACTAATTGAGAAAATTGATGGTTTTCCCCTTGTTTATTTTGGACACAATGCCTCTTCATTCGGATGAGAGACTGTTGCCAAACAGTTTCACAATAGCGTCAGTTACGTGCATTCGTGTGGCCTTAAGACACTACACCTTGTGATGAAGGAAACATCCGAACTTGAGCTAGTGACTACACAGGATGCCAGGAAATTGTTGGATTATGAATTTACTACATGCAAGAAGGCAATCCATTATCTTTATTAGGCATCTGCTTGGGAATCTGAAAGGTCTGAAGGTAGATAGATCACCTGGACCAAATGATCTACACCCTGGGCTTCCGAAAGTGGTGGCTAAAAGGATTGTGGAGGCAAGAGTAATGATATCTCAATAATCATTCTGGCATGTTTGCGTAGGACTGGAAAATTGAAAATGTCATTCCATTCTTCAAGAAGGGAGAAAGACAGAAGCAAAGATATTATAGGCCAGTTAGTCTGACCTTGGTGGTTGGGAAAAGTCGATTATTAAGGATGTGGTTAGTGGGTACTTGGAGGCACATGATAAGGGAAAATCTTGCCTGACAGATCTGTTAGAATTCTTTGCAGAAGTAACACGTATGATAGTCAATGGAGTGTGTAGTGAGACTGTGAGGAAGGATAAGCAGATGACAGGGCAAAACTGCGGTCAGTATGATGAGTTGAAATGTAACGTTCAGGTAGGGGAAAAATCAAAAAAGTTAATGAATGCAGGAACGAAGGTGTTATCTTTGAATGCACTGAGTATATGGAATAAGGAATATGATCTTTCAGTGCAGTTAGAGAGCTTCACTGAGACATTGCTGGAAGAAGATCATAGCTGGGAGCTTAACATCCAAGGATACGTGTTGTATAAAAAAGCAGGCGTGTAGGCAGATTGGGTGGGGTTGCTCTGTTGGTAAAAAATGAATTTAAATCCTTAGAAAGAGGTGACATAGGAACAGAGGATGTAGAACCTTGTGGGTAGAGTTAAGAAACTGCAAGAGTAAAAAGACCCTGATATGTTATGTACAGGTCCTCAAACAGAAGCCAGGACGTGGGATATAAATTTCAGTCGGAAATAGAAATGGCACATAATAAGGGAAATATTACTGCAGTCATGGGGGATTTCAATATCCAGGTATATTGCAAAAATCAGGCTGGTGCTGGAAATCAAGAGAGGGAATTTGTGGAATGGCCATGAGATGGTTTTTTAGTACAGCTTGTGATTGAGCCCACAAGGGGAAAGACAATTCTGGATTGGGTTTTGTGTAATGAAGCAGCTTTGATTTGGGAGATTAATGTAAAGAAACACTTAGGAGATAGTGATCATAATACGATAGATATCCTGCAGTTTGAGAGGGAGAAGATACAGTCAGACCTTTCAGTATTGCAGTGGAGTAAAGGGAATTACAGAGGCATGATAGTGATCAGGCAACTGTTGCTGACAAGAGGAGTCAATGACAGCAAACAAACAAAAGAAAGGACGTATAACACAACAAAATTACAGAGAAGTTAAAGAATTAGAAAACCTTTTAAAAACCAACAGAAGGCAACTAATAAATGCATAAAGAGAGACAAGATGAAATATGAAGGTAAGCCAGCCAATAATATCAAAGAGGATACGCAAAGTTTTCTCCGATACATAAAGAGTAACTGAGAGGCGAGAGTGGATATTGGACTGGAGTGCCAGAAAGTCTGGAGTGTCAGGGTGCAGAAGTGAGTACAGCTGCTATTACTAATGAGGAAGAGGCTGGGAAGCTGAAAAGTCATCTGGACCAGATAGACTACACTCCAGGGTTATGAAATAGGTAGCTGAAGATTTTGTGCAGACACTAGAGTCATAAAACACTACAGCATAGAAGCAGGCCCTTCAGCCCATCTAGTCCATGCCAAACCATTATTTGCCTTGTTACATCGACCTGCACCTGCACCATAGTCCTCCATACCACTTTCATCCATGTACCAAACCAGATTTCTCTTAAATGTTAAAATTGACACCACATCCACCACTTGCACTGGTAGCTCATTCAACACTCTCACCACCCTGTGAGTGAAGGGGCTCCCCCTCATGTTCGTTTACATTAATGAGTAAACGTGAGAAGAGGTAGCTCACTCAGGTTCACCAATTGAGTACATAAGGCATTGATTTACGGCAGTTTGGTGTTTTGGGTGACGGCCAATCAGCAATTAGTATTGATTGGTAAGAACAAATTAAAATAAAGCGCAGCAGATGGAATGGCCTTCGCTGGACGGTGGTAGAGTGGTTATTTGAGGCGTTAGTTCCTCGAGGCTTCAGCGTGTGGAGTCTTGAGAGCAAGAAGGCAAAAAGCTGTAGGTAGGTATTTTTTTTTTCCCCAGTTTATTTATTGTTTTCCTTCTTTATATTTGCACAGTTAGAGCAGGGGCTCCAGGCAGGATAGCTGAATGCTCCTCTTGCAGGATGTGGGAAGGCAGGGAGACCTCCACTGTCCCTGATGACTTCACCTGCAAGAAGTGCACCCACCTGCAGCTTCCAACACACCACATGAAGGAGCTGGAACTGGAAAAGGATGAACTCCGGATCATTCAGGAGACTGAGAGATATGGAGAACTACCCCTCTATAGAGAGGTAGTTACACCAAATTTGCAGGACTGAGGAGACTGGGTGATAGTCAGGAAGGGGTAGGGTGTTAAACAGCCAATGCAGAGCACCCCTGTGGCCATCCACTTCAACAGTAGATACACTGCGACTGGATACTGCTGGATGACCTAGCAAAGGAAAGTCACTGTGGTCAGGTCACTGGCACTGAGTCTGACTGTGTGCCTCATGGGTGTTTTAAACTGGGGTTGCAGGGTGATGGGAACCAGAGCACCAGTACAGATACTGGAGAAGTTGTGGAGAACAATGTTGTTAAGCTCTTAATCAAACTAAGGAATCACTGGTTGAGTATGATGTGACTAATGTTCTGAGTTGTGTATATTTCAATGTAAGAAGTATTGTAGAAAAGGCAGATGAGCCCAGAGCATGGATTAACACAAGGAATTTTGATATTGCAGCCATTAGTGAGACTTGATTGCAGAAGAGGCAGGACTGGCAGCTCAACCTTCTGGGTTTCCTATGTTTTAGATGTGACAGAGGAGAGGGAAGGATTGGCATTACTAGTCAGGGAAAATATCATAGGTGAGCAGTCACAACAGACTGGAGAACTCATCTAGTGTGGCTTTATGGGTGGGAACGAGGAATAAGAAAGGTATGACCATGCTAATGGGGCTATTTTGTAGACTATCCAACAGTCCACTGGATTTATAGGAACAAATTTCTGCAGAGCCTGGGCCTCTCTACCTCCCTCACAATTGGATCCTTGACTTTCTAATCAGAAGACGGCAGTCTGTGCGGATTGGTGAAAACAAATCCTCCTCGTTGACGATCAACGCTGGCACACCTTAGGGGTGTGCACTTAGCCCACAGCTCTACTCTGTATATACACATGACTGTATGGCTAGGCATAACTCAAATACCATATATAAATTTGCTGATGATACAATTATTATTGGTAGAATCTCAGGTGGTGCCCAGAGGGCGTACAGGAATGAGATATGCCAACTAGTGGAATGGTGCTGCAGTAACAACTTGGCACTCAAAGTCAGTAAGACGAAAGAGCTGATTGTGGACTTCTTTCCAACTGTGATAAGACTGCTGAACGGATCCTGACCCGGATCTGGGCCGTACCCTCCAAATATCTGGACCTGCCTCTTGTTTTTTTTTTGCACTACCTTACTTTCCATTTTTCCATTTTCTATTTGTGATTTATAATTTAAATGTTTAATATTTACTAATTTTTACTGTTTTTAATATTTTTAATATTTAATATTTGTAATCCAGGAAGCGGGAAGCGCAGAATCAAATATCGCTGTGATGATTGTATATTCTAGTATCAATTGTTTGGCGACAATAAGGTATAAAGTGTAAAGAATAAAGTATAAAGTTCAGAAAGGGTAAGATGAAGGAACACATACCAATCCTCAGAGAGGGATCAGAAGTAGAGAGAGTGAGCAACTTCAAGTTCCTGGGTGTCAAGATCTCTGAGGAACTAACCTGGTCCCAATATATCAATGTAGTTGTAAAGAAGGCAAGACAGCAGATATATTTTATTCGAAGTTTGAAGAGATTTGGCCTGTCAACAAATACACTTAAAAACTTCTATAGTTGTACTGTGGAGAAGCTTTCTAACAGGCTGCATCACTGTCTGGTATGGAGGGGCTATTGCACAGGACCGAAAGAAGCTGCAGAAGTTTGTAAATCTAGTCAGCTCCATCTTGGGCACTAGCCTACAAAGTACCCAGGATGCCTTTAGGGAGCGGTGTCTCAGAAAGGCAGCATCCATTATTAAGGACTTCCAAAACCCAGAGCATGCCCTTTTCCCACTGTTACCATTAGGTAGGAGGTACAGAAGCCTGAAGGCACACACTCAACGATTCAGGAACAGCTTCTTCCCCTCTGTCATCTGATTCCTATATGGACATTGAAGGTTTGGACACTACCTCACTTTTTTTTAATATTCAGTATTTCTGTTTTTGCATGTTTTTTTAAAAAAATCTATTCAATATAGATAATTGATTTACTTGTTTGTTTATTATTATTTTTTTATTTTATTTATTATTATTATTATTATTATTATTATTATTATTATTATATTCTCTCTTCTAGATTATGTATTGCATTGAACTGCCGCTGCCAAGTTAACAAATTTCACGTCACATGCCGGTGATAATAAACCTGATTCTGATTCTGAAAAATTTGGAGTGAGATCTCAAACGGTTGCATGAAATATAAGGTTGTTATGATGGGTGACTTTAACTTTTCACATATGGATGGGGAACCTCATACCGTGAAAGGGATAGAGTTTGCCAAATGTGTTCAGTAGAGTTCCTGTAATCAGTAGATCAAAGTCCTAACAAGACAGCATTTGATACTTGATCTCCTATTAGGGAATGAGACAGGGAATGTGACGGAATTTTGTGCAGGGAAACACCTTCCATCCAATGATCATAATGCCATCAGTTTCAAATAAATATGGAAAAGGATAGTTCTAGTCTGCGGATTGAGATTCTAAGTTGGTGAACAACCAATTTTGATGGTATCAAAAAGGAACTGGCAAGTGTAGATTTGGACAGCAAAACCGTGTACTGCCTGGATTTCCAGCATCTGGAGATTTTCTCCTGTTTGTAGATTTAGACAGGCTGTTTTCTGGCAAAGGTGTACCTGGTACAAAGCTTGTGAGTACAAAACCTGAGAATACAAAGTTTTTGCTTACCTGCCTGAATAAAGTGTAAAGATAACAAGTTTAGGGAACCTTGGTTTTCAAGATATATTGAAGCCCTGACTTAGAAAAAAAAGGGAGATGTACAGCAGGTATTTGCAGGTAGGAACAAACGAGATACTTATGGAGTATAAGAAATGTAGGAGACCCTTTAAGAAAGATATCAGGAGAGATAAAAGAAGGCATAAGGTTGCCTTAGCAGGAGAATCCAAAGGGATACCTACAGATACTTTCTGAACAAAAGTATTGCAAAGGACAAAATTGGTCGTCTCAAAGATCAGAATGGTAAATGATGTGTGGAGCCAAAAGAGATCTTAAATGGAAAACAAGGGAAAATCTGCAGATGCTAGAAATCCCAGCAACACACAGAAAATGCTGGAGAACTCAGCAGACCAGGCAGCATCTATGGAAAAAAGTACTGTCGACCTTTTTTGGCAAAAAAGTACGACTTTTTTTGGCACCAGATACAGTGGATAGCCCTAACAAAGTTGGGGTAGAGTTTTGGGGTCACCTAATGTATATGGTGCACCCAGAGTGGCCTCCTGTATATTGATGAGACCCGATGTCAATTGGGAGACCGCTTTGCTGAGCATCTTTGTCCGTCCACCAGAAAAAGCAGGATCTGCCAGTGGTCACCCATCTTAATTCCACTTCCCATTCTCATCCTGACATGAAGGTGAAGGGATGGAGCAGGAGAGGGTGGGGGAGGGAGCAGAAGGGGAGCGGGTGGGTGAGAGAGGAGGAGGGATGGAGGGTTGAGGGGAAGGAGGAGGGAGCGGAAGGTAGAGGGAAGGGGTAAGGAGCAGGAAGAGGAGGGGTGTTATGAAGATGGGGAAGGGAAGGTCTGAAGAGAGTGAGGAGGGAAGGGAAAGTGAAAGGAACGGGAAGGGAGAGAGAGGGAATGGGAGGGTTGAGGTGAGGGAGAGGAGAGGGGAGGGGCGGGGGAAGGTGACAGAAGGGGGAAGAGCAAGTAGGAGTGGACAGGGAGAGGATGGGGGAGCATTGGGATTGGAAGGGACGGGGAAGTGGTGGGGAGGAGAGAGGGATGGAGAAGGGGAAGGGAAGGGGTGGGGGAGGATGGAGGGAGGGCTCCCTTATGAGGTCCCAGAGTCCCCCTACCCCCCTCCCCCCTACCCTTCCAACCCCCCTACCTCCTACCCTCCCCCTCTGGGAGGGCTACCTTACGAGGACCTGTCTACTACCCTCCCCCTCTGGAATTGGCCCCATTCCTCACCCCAGGCTGGGGGGTGCGTTGGGTTGCCATGTCTACAAGAAAATGAATCGTTCGAAACAACATAATTATCATACTTGGAAAATAAATTGGCTTTGAATTTCAGCTCTGAAATATGTTTATAAAACATGTACTGATGAGAAATGGTCTCAATGAAGGTCAGAGAGTGGAAAACCAAATTTTATTCAGCCCCACTGAACTCCCACCAACTCTGTCCCAGCTCCTTCACTTGACCCATCTCACTCTAAAATTTCCTTTCCGCGTAGCTGTCCGTGTCTTTTATTATCCCTCTCAATTCCATTCTGCTGCCTTCTCTCCATAACCTTTGGCCCCTTACTAATTAAATACCTATCAACTTCCATTTTAAATATACCCAATGACTCGGCTTCTGAGCCATCTCTGGCAATGGATGCACAGATACCTCTGTCTAAAGAAATTCCTCATCTCTTCAAGTGCAAGTTCTCAGTATTAGAAACATAGAAATCCTACAGCACAATACAAGCACGTCGGCCCATAGTGCTGTGCCGAATATGTACTTACTTTAGAAATTACCTTGGGTTACCCATAGCCCTCTATTTTTCTAAGCCCCATGTACTTACCCAAGAGTCTCTTAAAAAACTCTATCGTATCTGCCTCCACCACCGTCGCCAGCACCCCGTTCTACGCATTCACCACTCTGCGTAAAAAAAACTTACCCCTGACATCTCCTCTGTACCTATTTCCAAGCACCTTAAATCTGTCCCCTCTTGTGATAGCTATTTCAGCTCTGGGAAAATGCCTCTGACTATCCACACGAACAATGCCTCTCATCATCTTATACACCTCTATCAGGTCACCTGTCATCCTCAGTCACTCCAAAGAGAAGAGGCCAAGTTCACTCAACCTATTCTCATAAGGCATGCCCTGCAATCCAGGCAACGTCTCTGTAAATCTCCTCTGCACTATTTCCATAGTTACCACATCATTCCTGTAGTAAGGCAACCAGAGCTGAACACAGTGCTCCAAGTGGAGTCTGACCAAGGTCCTATATAGCTGCAACATTAACTCTCGGCTCCTAAACTCAATCCCACAGCTAAAGGCCAATACACTGTATGGCTCCTTAACCGCACAGTCAACCTGTGCAGCAGCTTTGAGTCTCCAATGGACTTGGACCCCAAGATCCCGCTGATCCTTCACACTGTCAAACGGTCTTACTATTAATACTGTGTTCTGCCATCATATTTGACCTACTAAAATCAATCACCTCACACTTATCTGGGTTGAACTCCATCTGCCACTTCTCAGCCCAGTTTTGCATTCTATCAATGTCCTGTTGTAACCTCTGACAGCCCTCTACACTACCCACAATACCCCTAATCATTGTGTCATCAGCAAATTTACTAACCCATCCCTCCACTTCCTCATCCAGGTCATTTATAAACATCACGAAGGGAAAGGGTCCCAGAACAGATCCCTGAAGCACACCACTGGTCATCGACCTCCATGCAGAATACGACATGTCTACAACCACTCTTTGCCTTCGGTGGGCAAGCCAATTCAGGATCTACAAAGCAAGGTTACCTTGGATCCCATGCCTCCTTACTTTCTCAATAAGCCTTGCATGGGGTACCTTATCAAATGCCTTGCTGAAATCCATATACACTACATCTACTACTCTGCATTCATCAATGTGTTTAGTCACATTCTAAAACACTTCAATCAGGCTCATAAGGTACGACTTGGTTTTGATAAAGCCACGCTGACTATTCTTACTCATATTATGTCTCTCCAAATATTCATAAATCCTGCTTCTCAGGATCTTCTCCATCAACTTACCAACCACTGAAGTAAGACTCACTGGTCTATAAATTCCTGGGCTATCTCTAGTCCCTTTCTTGAATAAGGAAACAATATCTGCAACCCTCTTGTCCTCCAGAACTTCTCCCGTCTCCACTGATGATGCAAAGATCATCGCCAGAGGCTCAGCAATCTCCTCCCTCGTCTCCCACAGTAGCCTGGTGTATATCTCGTCCAGTCCCGGTGACTTATCCAGCTTGATAGTTTCCAAATGCTCCAGCACATCCATTTTCTTAATGTCTATGTGGTCAAGCTTTTCAATCTGCTGTAAGTCATCCCTACAATAGCCAAGGTCCTTTTCCGTCGTGAATAATGTAGCAAAGTATTCATTAATTATCTCCACTATCTCTTCTGGTTCCATATACACTTTTCCACTGTCATATTGTTTGGTCCTATTTTCTCATGTCTTATCCTCTTGCTCTTTGCATTCTTATAGAATGCCTTGGGGTTTTCCTTAATCTTGCTCGCCAAGGCCTTCTCATGGCCCCTTTTGGTCCTCCTCATCTCATTCTTAAACTTCTTCCTGCTAGCCCAATAATTTTCTAGTTTTCCATCATTACCTAGTTTTTTGACCTTCTGTAAGCTTTTCTTTTCTTCTTGACTAGATTTTCTACAGCCTTTGTACACCACAGTTCCTGTACCCTACACCCTTTCCATGTCTCATTGGAACGTACCTATGCAGAACACCACACACATATCCCCTGAGCATATGTCATTTTTCCTTTGTAAATTTCCCTGAGAATATTAGACATTTTGATCCTGGAGGAAAATGATACCAGCTATCTACTCCATCTAAGACTCTCGTAATCTTATCAAGCTCTATTAAGTTTCTACTCAGCCCTCGTTACTCCAGAGAAAACAATCTGGCTTTGTTCAACCTCTCCTTATACTTCTGCACTCTCTCTGTATTCCAGTGGAGTAAAGGGAATGGCAGAAGCATCAGAAAGGAGCTGGCCAAAGTAGATTGGAAGAGAATACTAGCACGGATGACAGCACACCAGTAATGGCTGGAGTTTCTGGGGGCAATTCAGAAGGCACAGGATAGAAAAATCCCAAAGATAATGAAGTATTCCAAAGGGAGGATGACACAACTGGTAAGGGAAGTCAAAGACAACATAAGAATGAAAGGGAGGTGAAGGATTGGGAAGCTCTAAAAACCAACTAAAAAGCAATAAGAGAAGGGATGAAATATGGTAAAGTAGCCAATAACATAAAAGTGGATGCCAAAAGTGTTTTCAGAGATAGAAAGAGTAAACTTGAGGCAAGAGTGGGCATTGGAAGTGCTGGAAAATGACATTAGAAAGGTAGTAATGGGGAAAAAGGAATGGTGAACAAACTGAATTCTGTCACTACACATTTAGGGGAGGGAGGTAAAAGGTGGGATATAATAGGTCAGTTAGCCTTCAATGGTTGACAAGATGTTAGAGTCCATTACTGTGTGAGCTGTGGGGTACTTGGGGGCACACAGTAAAATAGGCCCATCAACATGATTTACTTAAGGGGAAATCATGCCTGACAAATCTGTTGGATTTCTTTGAGGAACTAACAAGCAGGATAGACAAAACGGATGTTGTTCACTTGGATTATCATGAGGTTACTGAACAAGATAAGGGCCTGTAGTATTACAGAAAATACAGTGCCTATAAATGGTATTCACACCCCCTTGGAAGTTATCGTGTTTTATTGTTTTCCAACATTGAACCACAGTGTATTTAATTTGCCTTTTTTTTAAACTAATCAATGAAAAAAAACATTGTGTCAAAGTGATATCAGATCTCTACAAAGTAATCTAAATTAATTGTAAATATAAAACACAAAATAATTGATTGCATAAGTACTCACCCCGCTTTAATATGACATACCAAATCATCCCTGGAGCAGCTAATTGATTTTAGAAGTCACAATTAGTTAAATAGAGATCTGCTTTTGGCGACCTGTTTGCAGTTAAAGTGTCTCAACTGGTTGTAGTAAAACTACACTGTATATGGAAGGTCCAACAGCTGGTGAGTCAGTATCCTGGCAAAAACTACACCATGAAAACAAAAGAACACTCCAAGCAACTCCACAAAAAGGTTATTGAAAAGAACAAGTCAGAGAGATACAAGAAAATTTCCAAGTCACTGAATATCCCTTGGAGTACAGTTAAGTTAATCATCAAGAAATGGAAAGAATATGGCACAGCCGTAAATCTGGCTAGAGCAGGCCATCCTCAAAAACTGAGTGACCGTGCAAGGAGGGAATGAGTGAGGGAGGCCACCAAGAACCTATCACAACTCTGGAGGAGTTACAAGCTTCAGTGACTGAGATGGGAGAGACTGCGCATAAAACAACTGACTCTGTATTACCTTCTGGACCCCTTTACAGATGAAGAACCTCCTGATCTTCTCCTTGGTCTCTTCCAACCAGTGAACAGGAGAATCAAACATGGGTTTCAAGTTCCTCCAACTTGCGTATTCCCTCTCCAGTTCCTTTGGGGTTGGTAGCTTAACGTTTAGCTTCAACATAACCTGCCCGCTTTCTGGTCCTTTCGTGGGTGACCAGAGGGAGTGACAGAAAAGAAAACTGGCATGATATCAGTACATCTGGCTGTGGGCTGAGCTGTCTGATCGTAACCAGGTGGTTATGGCTATGCTCTGTCTGGAAGGATGCTGAAGGGATTGCACAGCTGGGCTATTTTAATTGTTTCCATCGGGAATCTGGAGGTGTTGTCCAGCCTGCTGTCAGCTCTACCGGTTCATCCAGCCACATCAATGGCGCAGTTGAAGTAAGCAGACAGAATGACCGACTGAGATGGACTGACAGCAGCAGTGGGAGCTGCTCAAAGATGCCAGTCACTTGCTCCACACGGACAGGGGTACACATTAATTAGCCGGAACGGAGTGTTTCAGTACATTGTGTCTGCCATGAGGAGGCGCCCACACACCCAACCATGTCTATGACTTGGGTGATTGAGAAGTTGCCTCACTGTAGCAGAAATCCCAGGCAAGAAGCACAACAAACATTGCCCCTCCAAACTACACAAAGAAACTATGGGGCCACCATTTTGACCAGCTCTGGTAGTTGTGGAGGTAAGGTAGCCTGCATTCCTGTAAGGAAATAACATCAGCTTTGACCTTGGCCGGGTATTGTGTTAGAGTGGTTTTCTTTTTGGGTAGATGATTTGTTAACACTAATGAGTTTGGCCACCAGACTTCTATTTGAACTATTTGACAAAGGACTGTGGATTGAGTCCACCACAATGGGCTTCCTAAAAGGTGTAAGTACCAGATGCTTCTGGTGCCTGATGCTGTAGTTTCGAAGACAGTCTTATCTATACATTATAAATATTAATTGTCTTCTATGTTAGCACATAAAATGCCAAATAAATGTATTGTGGATTGAACTAAAGGCTGTGGATACCAACACAGACATGTTGGCGTCAGAAGGAAAGGGTTAAATCCGAAGTGTGATGTTTGTATGTAACTTCGAAAGGAAGCATTGTCTATGCATTGTCTGTAACTTTTTAAGTTGCAATTGCCTTTGTGTTTAGCATATAAATATCGAGCCCACATTTAGCTAGCAGACCTGTCTGAGGAAAGCGTCTCGAGATGCCTACTGTACCTTGTTGTGTCGAATAAAGAAGCTGCTTTGTATCTACCAGCATCCACGCTACAACATTTGGTGTCAGGAGTGGGATACCTTCGTGACCTGTCGTGTGGCCAGCGTTCCTAGCAGTCTAAGTTGGCGAGTATTTTTCTGAAATAACACTCACACTTGGATCTGTTCGGTCGGTGGTGCACGGGACACAAGGTATCACGAACGTGGAGAGCTGAACTGGTAGATATTAAAGTAGTGTGTGCATGTGCATGTGTGTTTATGTAAGTGAGGAATCTTTGCATGTTAACTTGGTGAGACTTGGACCACCAGTCGCGAAAGGTGGTAACCAACGGTACAGTTCGAGACGTCAGCGTGGGAGCGTGTATACTCACTCGGGGAGCTGCATTTTAGTGTATGCATGTGCAAGTGTGATGCAAAGGAATACAGCAGGCATCATGAGTTCGGGAACTCAAAAGTGGCAGATGTGGAATACATACTCTGTAGTTTTAAATATGTACTGTTTAACTGCTACCCGTCTATGATATTTTGTGTAGTTTGGGAATTAGTGTGGGGATATCTCAGGGAGAGGTTTCACCCAGATATATCTACCAGAATGGCACGTATTGAGGTCAGGCAGCGTCAGTTTGAGAACACTGACGATCCGAGCCAGCCCTTGACCTTGATTACGACTGCTCATAAGCCCTTCACCCCCAGGGAGAAACAGAGCATTTTCTCTGAGTTGCCCTCACTTAAAGTCACCTGTGGGAATTCAGAATTCTGGCGTAAGCTCGAGGAAATGGTTGAAATTCACCAGATGCACCCTAAAGATATACACGTGTTAGTGAAAGCCAAGTGCCCGAGGAATATGTGGGACAGTATGGCCCAGGGGGTGCAGGATGTTACATGGGCAACGACCAGGAGCGCCAGTAATGAAGAAAGATATCGCTCTTTTAAAGGGGAAGTGAGGCAGCTCCTTGGGGGAGGCGAGAGCAGCTGGGGATTGATAATGGCAGTGATTCAAAAAGCTGACGAGACAGCCATGGATTACACAGAACGTAAATACTGAGCGTACGAGGAGTATTCTGGGTTGGATAACCCAAGGAGGGATGACCCGGTCTTCCTAAAAATGCTGAAGGAAGGCCTGAGCTCAGCCCACCAGGAAGTTTTAGATTTAGGCATAACAGTAGGGGCCAACTACTCTGAGATAGTTTCATGGGCCAGTGAGATAGACCAAAGAAAAGGCAAGATAAATCGTAGAGTGGGTATAGTGGATGCAGCTGCTGTGATGTCCCGGAGGGCTTGTTTTGCTTGCCAGCAGCCAGGGCACTTTGCAAAGGACTGCCAGACCAGGTATAAGGCAGTGAAGGAGTTGATATGTTACAGCTGTGGCCTATCGGGACATGGCTGGAGACGGTGTCCAAAAGGGAGGGGGAAAACCCAGGCGAAGGCCACAGCAGACACCCAGTCACTCACCCCATCAGCAACCAGTCTGACTGTGGATCAGATCAAAGAGTTAGTGACAGCGCCTCTTAGGGCAGAGAAGGATGTGGCAGCAGGCTCCACAGCCAGCTCTGATGACTCACGGATGTACACAACGGCATTGTTAGGGGGACGGCAATGCAATATGTTAGTGGACACAGGGGCATCGGTATCGATAACAGACTTGCCCTTACCAACAACTGGACAGGACAGTTATATCAGGGGTGTAGGAGGAAAAACAGTAAATGCAGAAAGAAGCGAGAAGCAAATACTAGAAATCGGGGGAGTGCAGCTTCCAGTGTATTTTTGGGTATGTCCAAATAATGAAGGCACGATCATTGGAATAGACATCCTAAGGGAAGCAGGAGTTGTCATAGATTCGGGAAAGGGAGAAATAATATGGAGGAGTCAGGGGCAGCGAACGCGCACAACCAACGGAATACACGGCCTGGCTAGCATAGGCGCAGCTGCCCCGATCATTAAATACTGGAGCCAGGTGGGGTCTATGGGTTACCTTGTCAGCAGTTCCCAGCTGTGTGGGCTAGAGACAAGCAAGATTGTGAGCAGGTAGAGATAGACCCATTTAAAATAGAGGAGGGTCTGTATAAACCCCCTAAGCAGGACCCTATACAAACTGACACACTGACCGCTGTTCAGGGTATAGCGAAGAAACAAAAACACCACGGGATACTCAGAGAGACTGCGGCCACTCCAAAACATAAAGTTTTCCCAGTTCCTCCGACAGCAGACATTACTGCAAATAAGGCAGCAGGCGAACAAGAGGCAATAGAATTTGGAATTGTGCAGGAGGAAACAAGAGCAGCCAGCTTAGTAAAATTATATGAAGAGGTGGAGGCAGAAGAGAAGAAAAATGGAGGAGAAAAGGAGCAAAGAAGGGACCAGGTGGGTGCTGGACACATGGGGAGGAAAGAATCACGGTGGCCCCACCCTATATTAGACAGAAACTACTAAATTTATATCATGGGGGGCTGCATCAGGGAAGGCAGAGCATGATCACAACCCTCCGGCAGGACTGGTCGTGGCCAGGGATGGGCAGGGATGTTGAGAAATTCTGCCGCCGTTGTATCATTTGTGTCCAGCATAGCCCTGGTAAGGGCAGAAAGCTACAGCTGGCAAATCAGCCTTGGCCGAGGGGACCCTGGGAAAACATCCAGATCGGCTTCACAGGGCCCCTGCCAAAAAGCAGGGGGAAAAGTTACTGTCAACTTAAAGCATTAAAGGACCGAGCGAAACAACAGCAGCGAATTGCTGATCAGAAAGAGCCAGAGGGAAAGGGGATAGTTCTTCCACAGCCTGGCGAGCTAGTTATGGTGAGGGTGCTGCCAGAAAGGCCAGGGTTTGCCCCCAGGTGGACAGGACCACAGCCGGTCCTCTTAACCAATGATACGTGTGTCTGTGTACAGACTCGGCGAGGCAGCCAGTGGAAACACTGGACTCAGGTTAAAGCATACAACTCACCCTCTTGTTGCTCCCACAGACGGAGTGGGGAACCAAGTGTACCCAGTAACCATGTAATTACAGAGAACCTAAGAGAGGAACACCAGCCAGCCATTTGCAGACCTGACCACAGCTGACGAAAACATAACCGGAGAAAACGCAAAGGCAGAAAACGCTGAGAGCATGGTAGAAGACACTGAAGAACGTGTTGGAAAAACCATGAATAGCCCACTAAAGTGTGATGACGATGGTACTCTGTAAAGAAGGCTGGTTGCTGAAGGTAGGTGATTAATTTTATAGCATAGTATAGAAAATTATTTGGGAAATAGATGGGGAGATTTTTGAGTTAAAGCAGAGATGGCAAGTTCCACCACTTCGATGGCATTTCAGACTGCACACGGCATCTGAAAGCAGTCACCCCGAGTCTGAATAGCTGAGCCCTTTTCAGCAGTTGGGCCAGTGATCGACCGGACAGTTCGGAAGGGGATGCCACCGGGGAGAGGTCCTTGCAGACGTTTACGTAGATGCCACCCCAACCCCTTCCTGTACATCGATGAGAGAGCCCGTGGGTGCTCCTGGAAGGAGAGTTTCAGCGACCAGAGGGTAAAGAGCTGAAGTCAAAGGAATGTGATTTAAGATGCAGTCAGCCTGCAGGGAAAGAGCAGGCACACCAAAGGAGCCACTTTCCTAAAGACTTGGAACAGCCTTTCTGCTTAACATTTGGTAGGTAATGCTAGGATAGATATCAAGGTACATAAAATTGGGGGAGAATTTCGAGACAGGGCATTTTTGCTGCCCTATTTGAGCAGATCCTTCTAGGTTGGCCTTTCCTGATACAAATTTAATTTGTCCAGGAGGGCCAAGAGGAGGGACTGTTAGAGTGGATTTCTTTTTGGGTAGATGATTTGTTAACACTTAAATGACTTTGGACACCAGACTTCTATTTTAACTGTTTGACAAAGGACTGTGGATTGAGTCCACCACAATGGGCTTCCTAAAAGGTGCAAATACCAGATGCTTCTGGTGCCTGATGCTGTAGTTTCGAAGACAGTCTTATCTATACATTATAAATATTAATCGTCTTCTATGTTAGCACGTAAAATGCCAAATAAATGTATTGTGGATTGAACTGAAGGCTGTGGATACCAACACAGACATGTTGGCGTCAGAAGGAAAGGGTGAAATCCGAAGGTGTGATGTTTGTATGTAACTTCAAAAGGAAGCATTGTCTGTAACTTTTAAGTAGCGATTGCCTTTGTGTTTAGCATATAAATATCGAGCCCACATTTTAGCTAGCAGACCTTTCTGCAGAAAGCGTCTCGAGATGCCTGCTGTACTTTGTTGTGTCGAATAAAGAAGCTGCTTTGTATCTACCAGTAACTCTGTCTCTCCGGTAATTTCATCCACGCTACAACAACTGTAAGGCATTCTCTTTATACGGTGCGCGTTCATGATTAATTCCTCAGGTACAGTTCTTATCCTGGTCACCCACCCACGGCCTTGGTGAACCTCTGCACTTTTTTGTGGGCTCAAGTACTGACAATAATCCTCCCCTAGGGGTGTGGTGTGGTGATGCTGGAGATGCTTCTGTGCTGCTCCCGGTCTCCTAGTGCCTGGGGCTAGAGACCTCTGTACAAATCCCAGTTTCCAGGACCTGGGGGACAGAGACCTCTGTACAACTCCTGGTTTCCCGGAGCTGGTACTGCCTTGCTGCTCCGAGTCTCCTGGAGCTGTGGGTTGGTAGCCTCTCTGCTGACCCCAGTATCCCAGAGTTTGTGGGGGGGGGGTGGTCAGCAGAACCTGCATTTCCATTTTCCCTTTCTGCCTTTTCCTCTCCTATCTGAGTATCCATCTTCTGGGGTCATTGGTTTCCCACACTCATTTCCTCATCTGACAAGGAGAGGTTGCCAGCGTCTGTTTGCTGCCCTGCACTTTTCCTCCCCTTCCTTTTATTTCCATCAGCCTGTTATCTCTCAGACGGTGTAATCTGAAACTTCTTTCTCTTCACCAGCCATTCTTCTTGTCCCTCTACCCTTCCCTCCTCCATGGGCTCCTCTTCCTGTGAAGGGGCTTGGGGTTTTCAGACAGTGGGGAGCATGTTGGAACTCGAGGAGTTTGGCCTTCTCTCAGTCACAGTCTGTATTTTAGTGCTGGCCATAGCCTCTGCGCTGGTGGTGGGCACATTGACATTTGCCTGGGCATTATCGGTGCCAGCTCCCCCTCTTGTTGCCTGTGCGTAGGAGCCAGCAAATGTTGGGCAGGCTTTGTAGAAGTGACCTACAATGTTCCCTCTAATTTTTAGTAGTCAGTGTGCGCAAAAATCTTGCGTTGCACAATTTTTTTTCTGTGACACAGGTATGTGCGCACTGAATGCACACGTAGCACAGTTTATGTAGGTTTACAAAATATTTGACATAAACCTGCACAGAATAACAACAAAATAACGTACATATTTAAGTCGCCAGCTGTCTGGGAGTTGAACATACTTTTCCATATGTTAATTAGTGTGTTGAACTGAATGTAAAGAGTTATTCATTTTAACAGCTAACAACACACTGTCGATAAGAACTTTGATCTCCTCTGGGTTTGATCGTTTTCGCTCTTGCTCATCTGCACTCAACCGTAACATGCGTAGCACTCCTGTAACAGGTAATGACGGGTTCTGTCGCCTGAGCTTTTGTACACCATCCAAATGTGATTTACTTGCCAAATGACACTTCAAAAAGTCAAGCTTCCAAATGTCATCCTACTTCTTTCCACTAGCAAACTCTCCAGCAACTTTCGCATCACGACAATACAAACAGATAACTCCAGTTTCCGAATCATACAGAAATATTTCTTGCAGCTGAGCGTTCATGACCTCATGAACTTTCAGTGTAGCAGTTTCTACTATTTTGTTAAGCCATTCAATTTTAAACAAATTTGCAATTCTTTTGTGCTTCACGCCTTTCGCTTCTTTTGAATTCAGCATAGTGAATCAATATTTTTTTCAATAAAAGCTTAGTAATCTATCTACAGGATTTGAAACAGATCTTTGTAAACTTTACGATAAAAACACTGTCCAAGGATGGCTCCCGCCGTGATGTAGCTGTACAAACCAGAACAGGAAAGGTGAGGTGACGTAAATTAATGGTGTGCATTGTGGTATTTGAAAAACTGACTAACTAGTTAACAGAAACCTTTAGCTAAAAGAATATTTTCAATAAGTATAACTATTCATTACTACATTATTTTAGGTAACTAACCTTTTGTGCGCACATTAATTTCTTTTGTGCGCTGGTTGAAAAATGTGTGCACGCACACACACGAACACAGCTTAGAGGGAACATAGGTGATCTACCTGTCCAAAGTTTGTAGCATTTGCTCTCCTGGCAGTCCTTTGTCTGATGGCCTTCCTGCTTGCAGTTTTTGCAGATCACTTCACTGCACTGGGCTGTGACATGTCCTGACTTGTTACGGTTACAGAATAGCCTGGGTTGATCAGTATACACCATGTAACCACGGTTCACTCCAATGGCGAAGACTTATGGAGAGTGGATAATGGAGCTATTTGAATCCGCTCTCAGTCTGACCTTGACCTGGTGCTTGTTTGTCCAGATCCTGAACATATCCTTAATGTCCATACAGTTTCCTGCACCCTCGATGTAACAGGCAAGGAAGGTGAATATGTCCACAATGGGCATGTTGTAGACGAACAGGTGCACTGTGATCACATGTTCCTTCTGAGTAGGGAGGGAGAAAAATAGGGATACCTTTAGCAGCAACAGTAGTGCTTCATTCCCCCCTTTGGAAATCCTTTGGGAATTTCTACCATCCTGCTGTTTACTTAAAGGTTACATTGTAAAAGCCATCGAAGAATTGGATGCGATAGATGTCATTCACGTCGAGCAGTACCATCTGAATGAAGTGGTGTCTGTAGGACCATAAGACCATGTGACAGAGGAGCCGCAATTAGGCCATTTGGCCCATCAAGAATCTCTGCCGTTCTATCATGGCTGACTTATTATTCCTCTCATCCACATTGCTGCCTTCTCCTGGTAACTTTGACACCCTGATTAAACAAGAACATATCAACCCCTGCCTTAAATAAGTATTTTAAAGGCAGGATGACCCAACTGTGGTTGACAAGAGAAGTCAAAACCAATATAAAAGTCAAAGAAAGAGCAAAAATTAGTAGGAAATTAGAGGATTGGGGAGCTTTTAAAAACCAAAACAAGGCAACTAAAAAAGTCATAAAGAAGCAAAAGGTGGAATTTGAAGGTAAGCTAACCAATAATATTGAAGAGGATACGAAATGTTTCTTCAGATAGATAAAGAGTAAAAAAAGAGGTAAATCAGAACACTGGAGAGGTAGTAATGGAGAACAAGAAAATAGTGGACAAACTGAGTAAGTACTTTGCATCAGTTGTCACTGTCGAAGACACTAGCAGTGTGCCGCAAATTCAAGTCTGTCACAGGCTAAAGTGCGTGAAGTTGCCAATGCTCAGGAGAAGGTGCCTGCTGGGAAACTGAAAGGACTTAAAGTAGATAAGACACTTCGACAATTTGGTCTACACCTCAAGGTTTTGAAAATGGTTGCTGAAGAGATTGTGGAGGTATTAAACTGGTACTTCAAGAATCAGTGGGGCCAAGGTACACAAACAGCAAATTCAAGATAGCCAGCAAACATACAGTTGCACAAAAAAACACATCTATATATAGCTCAATCCCTCAGTAACATGTCCTGCACATTGATGGTGCAGTTCCCTGCAGTCTGCAGACAAACATAGAGGAGTCTATAACCGTCCACCTTATCCACATCCCACATGATTTATAAACTACTGTGAGGCCACTGCACATTACCATGCACTCCAGGTCATAAACATCCTCTCTGGCACTCAGCTGTCACCGTGGTTCAGACATGGTCTAAGTGCGGAGTGAGAGACACTGAAGTGGGTCGATATTTCACAGACTTTAATGTGAATAATGTTAAAGGGAAAAAGAAAACAAAAAACGCTAGGCCAAACAGGGCCACTGGCTAAAACACTCAAAAGGAAAATGAATCCTACACTGCACTGCGGCTCTAAAGAACATCTGAGAATAAAACGAATACCGCTAGTCTTCAGAGTCAGTTGACTCAACAGTCCAACTTCTCAGGTCAGATGGAATGTAGATTTCGAAGAGTAGCTATGTCCAAGTCTCGACAAATACTACGACGAAATGAATGAAGTTAAATAATATCATAATGAAATAATTAGCTGACACGAGCACAATTGCTGAACCTGATGTATTGCTGACTCCGTGATTGTGATAGGGCCCTCCTCTGTAGGTGCAGCCCCTGAGGCGTCACATACCTGTGCCAACTGGAAGTCCCGAATGAGGGACTTGTCCAAGATGTCCTTCAGTGATGCTGGTAGGTAAGTGTCATGGTGCGCACTGCTAATATCGGAGCCAAAGCAGTAGGGTCATGAACAGGGGAATATGGAATGAAGGGTCCCGGCATGAAATATCAAGTTTATTCCTCTTCATAGATGCTACCGGACCTGCTGAATGCCGACAGCATTTTGTTTGTTCTCTTGTAGAATGAAAACATTTGGTAAGTAAACTAGGAGTAATGAAGGAAAATATATTTTTACACTTCAATTATTTGAGGTCTGGCAGTAATTGTTTGTTGGAATAATGGAGGCAGATTCATAAGTTGTATTCACCCAAGTGTGACAGCATACCCCAGAGTGCCCAGGAATGCGACAATCACAGATGGGACACTATTTACCGGCAGTACCCTTGGAAGAGACAAGGTCTGCAAATGCAACAGTCAGTTTTTGTTTTGAAGCACAATTTTAACATTGAATCTCCCTGTACCCAGACAAGGGGCAGAGAAAGTGAACAGACCCTCCTCTTCTATTCTCAAGGTCACGAACCCAGGGTCACCATGAAAACCAGTTACCTCCCTTTCCTCGTTATATGCGGGAGATACGTTCCTCGAAGTTGATGCATAATGTGAAAATGCATAATATGAATAATTATTTAAATGGAGAAAATAGGGATGCATTCCTGAGAGCTTCCTAAATATGTTTTATCTGTAATTTATTCACATTTTCATACCAATACGACACAAAAGCAGTACCACAAGGCAACCTTCGTATTATATTTCATCAATTTAAGGTGGGTAACCATCATAGAAAGTTAACATACTAGGGTGTACAGTACTCACCAACAGTGGCAGGTGTGTTTGCTCTGGGAGAGGAGTGGTTGTTGTGGTGTCGGGCAGCTTTACATTGATGAGGTGGATGGTTGAGTGTCGTCAGGATCATCAAGGACAGCAAGGGGTGAAGGAAGACTCTCAAAACTCTCAGAACTGCTGGCAGCAGGAGATGACACCGGTTTGAAGATAGTGGTGAGGGTTGTTTGCTTGGCAGCATTTTGTTTTTCAGCATAAATTTGCTTGTAGGGAAGAAAGCTTGACTGCAGGGAACAACTGAAATGCTGACTCTGTTCTAAACTTGGGTCCACGTCCATCGCCATTTGTGCCAAGTGTCCCGCAGCCTAAAAAGATTCTGCCAGTTGCTTCAGAGTGGAAGACCTGGCCCTCTTTCCAGGATTTATCAATGTTGTTGATGGCATGTCTGATGTTGAAGGACTTCCATCATTCCCTCACCGCTGGTAAACTCCCGGGATTTTCAAAATCGTCTGGTGTTTGCAGCATCTGAGAGACAGTTTGCCGTAAAAAATATGCCTTGAATGTGGATATCGCACCTTGGTCGAGTGGTTGAATCAGCGATGTTGTGTTAGGCGGCAGGAAACACACTGTCATGTTAAGATAAATGCTGTCCAATTGTTTAGGATGGGCTGGCGCATTGTCAAGCAACAAAAGAACATTAAAGGCAAGATTCTGTTCCCAGCAGTAGCGTTCAGCCTCAACAGCAAAATAATTAGCAAACCAATCTTCAAAGATTTGACCAGTGACCAATGCTTTCTTGTTAGCTGTCCGGTGGACAGGAAGCATATTCTTACTCAAACCCTTAAGAGCACGGGGGTTTAGTGCATGGTAAACTAAGAGAGGCTTCATCTTACAGTCTCCTTCGGCATTGGAACACATAAGCAAAGTCAATCTATCCTTTGCTGCCTTAAAACCTGACACAGTTTTTTCATCCTTACTTACGTAAGTGCGTTTCAGCTACACTTCCAAAAAAGCCTGGTCCCATCTGTATTAAACACCTGCTGTGGTGTGATGCCTAACTCAGCTATCACAGCCCACAACTGCACAGGGTAGCGTCCCAGAGCTATGTTACCTTTACCTGACGCCGACCTATATATAATTTCCAACTTTTTTTCCAAGTGTTAAAGCGGTTCTCCGGGGACCCTTTCTGAACTACTGTATTCTAAAAATCTTTGAATTGTTATAGTTATTAAAATATAGATCTGGGCTATTATTATAAAACACTACGTGGTAAAGTACACTTTTTTTTGTTTGTTTTAAACCAACCAGCTTTGTCGTGGTAGTGGGTGTAGATTTTTTTTTATAATATAATTAACCATACTGTTGTATTTCATAATTCAATTTATTGCATTTGATAGATCATGAATATGGGATACTGTAATTATATCAGTGTGATCTAATTATAGTCCATTTGTTATCTTATTTTGATTTATAATAAGTATCCTCATGAATCCTGTATTTGTGTATATGATATTAATAAGAATATTGGAAAAAGAAAGAAAGAAAGCGGTTCTCTGCCGCTTGGCTGACAGCCCAGGACTTGACATCAGATGCTTAGTGGGCATAGTTAAATATTTCAAGCACATTGCACCACAGGTAAAAACACAAAAGTTTAAGAGCGCAAGATCGCACATCCATACGTTGCCAAAACCAATGCGAGACTGGTGGGAGTGAGACTGTGAGGCGTGCGCACGTGACTTGTATTGGTGGGAAAGCAGTGCTCCTCTCGTAACTGTGAGTTTTGGACGCATATAACGAGAAGTTGGTAGAAATAGGTTCCTCGCATAACTGTGAACCCGCATTGTCTGAAGACGCATATAACGAGGATAGGGTGTACTGGGAATCTGCCAGAAACCTGTCACTGTATTCTTCTTTTACTGGCTATAGTCAATCCTTCTAGTAAATCTGCTGCATGTTGCAAAGCATCTGTTCTCCAGACTTCATTAGCACCTCTGGAGTTTACTGACGTGGGCACTACCTTGTGTGCCTGATAGGAATACACCATATCCCCATGCATCGGGAGTAAGATATGGGTCAGCAGGTTCGATCGCATAAGCATGTGGTCCCTACCCGGTTGCTTGGTTTCTTTCAAAGAAAGGGGGCAATTTGTTGTTTCCAGGCACAAATTATTTCTACCTTGTTAAGTACTAATAGTGGTGGTCTGAGATGATCATGTAGTGAGGTTTGGTCTGTCTCATCGGTATAGAATAACGTATTCATCACGCTCAATTTGAGGAACAGTTGGAGTCTAATCCCATATTTCTGCTATTTTATTAACACTTTCATAATATCAACCAGCATTTGCCTGCGCAACTACTGAAAACCAGGATATCAACCATTTTATAGTTCTAGGTGAGGTGCCATAGCATTTATCAAGAGTTCTCTGAGTTGAGCTACTGCTATTTAACAATTCCTTTCAAAATAATACTTTTGGTATAAGATGACCATGTTGGGCACCAATGTGATGGTAGTGGGTTTGCTGACCACAAAATTCTAAACTCAAGTGAAGACCTTAAGCCGTAAGTACTCTGATTATAGGAAGATTATACTGTAGTTATCTAATTTTCAGAGTCTACGTGTAGTTGACCTCAATGTTTACTCTTCATTGTGAGTTCAGCTGCCATACCCACTATTCTAGCAGTGGGTCCTCTCTCTATACCAAAGAGAAGGTACTTCCAGCTAACAAAGCAATTAATTTATATTCAGTGATACAAGGTTAAATTCAACAATATTCTTCAAGCACATTTAAAACTCACAGAGGGTTTCTATCTTAAACACTTTCAACTTACAAACCATTGTAAAACACAACGCATTTCTAAATCACAAAGGACAAAGCATGTCTGAAGCACAGGTAGAATGCCTATAAACTATAAAGGCATACCAATGATGCAGATGAACAAGTCATCCATTGCAGAAAATGAAGCCCTAGGAATGGATCCTAGTTCATTCTGTGTTTCTTCCATGTTTCTTAATATTCCTCATCCCAGTTCAATAAACCTGAACTGCTTTCTAGATTTAGACAGTTTCTCTCCCACTTGAATGACTTCACAAGTTTGTGATATTTCCTCAAATACCCTTTTAATGCAAAATGTCTAAAAACTTTTTAGGAGACATACTAGACACTTAATGCTGTAAAGCTAACTTCCTTGAGTAGATCGAACTCCCAACTATAAAAACAACAGTTACTTGATATGCTAAATGATAATCCATCTGGTCTGCAAGCCTCCTTGAACTAAGTAACTTAGCTTTATCAATGTTGAATCAAGCTAAATTAAATAACCAGTTGTCTTATACTGTACTGCACTCTGAGCAAAAAAAAACAGGTACAGTGAGTTACATCTTACTTCTTGTCCATCATGGGCTTGTTTGCACAGCTATGTTTTTAACTTCAAGCAGATTACTGCTTTCCATTTATTATACAGTATATTTTAAGAACTGAAGACTGACTCCCACTCATGACCAGAGTGAAACAATAGATAGAAATGGACTTTTACTTATATCTGTTTGATCTTACACATGGCAGCTGCTGTGTTTAGAAAGAAAGCTTTGCAAAACATGAGAAAGAGGAACACCTCCACATTCCTTTTCATAGTGAGTCAATCAGAGTTGTACACAATACTCCAAGTATGACCTAGCCAAAGTTTTTCATAGCTACAACATGATTTCCCATACTTTATATTTTATGTTCCAACTAATGAAGGCACGAGCCATGTTTCCTTTTCCACCTTATCTAGTAGTATTACACATTCAAGGAGCTATAGACTTGTATGCCAATGCTCCCAAGAATCTTTCTCTGAATTATATATTCTCCTTTTGCATTTGACCTTCCTAACTGCAAAGCCTTGCATTTTTCTGCACTAACTTCCACCTGCCACTTCTCTACCCATATTTTCAGTTGATCTACTGTACATTCTGCTGTATTATATGACTATGTTCCACACTAATTGTTGTAGCTGTGAGAAAGAGTGCAAATAATCAATTAATATATTGTTTAATTCTCATACACAAAGACTCATGAGTGCAGTAAAACACAATTACTAAAATCTGCTCTCTAATTGCTGGGCTTAATATCTCTGTTTACAGATACTAGCTCACTGATATAACTGATGAAAAAGTTTAAAAAATGGAATTGCCAGAAATTTGAAATAAATGCAACATTGAAAACAGACAACAGGGAGGGAAGCATAAGTGAGTTAATGGTTCAGGTTAATCAGAATCTGAAAACATCCAGCTCTTTTATCATGGTTATATAGCTGCAGTCCATTAAGTATTGAAAATACCAGCAATCTAATTATACTCTCTATTCCCATTTATGGTCCAACAGATCATAAGGTCACTTTTTGGAATCTATGCCCATGCACATATGTTTGCCCAAGTGCAAAGAAAACGCTGAGCCAGTTTAAAGCATCAAGGCCCAAGAGTGGAAAATGAACCAGTGTTCAGCCTCACTAATTCATGCCAATTAAAGCGTTGCGCCAGATTTAAGTGCTGAGGCCCAGCAGCAAAAATTGAACTGGTATTTAGCCCACTGCTCTGGGCCAGCCAACATCCCCCATCTGAGCCCATCCCATTTGCTTGTGTTAGACTCATCTCCCTCTCTTCTTACTACTACCATTGGGCAAGAGGTGCAGGAGTCACTGGCAGGCTCAGGAGCAGTTGTTGCCCTGCAGCCATTGGGCTTCTGGACTGGCTTCACTCGCCTCAGTGCTAAACTGACTTCACAGCCTCTAGACTCGCTTCTGAGAATTCTGCAGTTCACATTCTGTATATTATTGGTTTATTTTTTAATTTTTGCATGAATTGTCCTCCTTTGTACATTAGATATTTGTTGGTCTTTGTCATATGTGGTTTTTCATGGATTCTATTGTGCTTCTTCATTTTGTGGTCACCTGCAAATATATGAATTTCAAGGTTGTATTTTGATATTTTGAACTCTGAACTTTTGGAAATCGAATTGCAGAAATGTACTGCACAGAAATGGGATCCTATAGACCAGCTCCTCCATGCTGACTGTAGTGTCTATCTATAGAGTCCCATTTGCCCACATTAGGCCCTTCTCCCTCTACTCCTTTTATATCTAACTATATGTCCAAATGTATTTTAAATGTTGTAATAGTGCATACCTCCACCATCTCCTCTGGCAGCTTGTTTCAAATATTCACCACCCTTTGACTGAAAAAAAAACACTATGTCTCAGATCTCTTTTAAATTGTTCCCCTCTCATCTTAAACCTGTGCTCTCTAGTTTTAGTGTCTCCCGCACTTACAAAAAAACATTTTGATTATCTATCCTGTCTGTGACCCTTAAAATTTTGTGGTTCTCTATAAGTCACTGCTCAACCTCCTATGTTCAAGTGAGAGCAAACCGAACATAATCTCTCATTATATCAATTTATAATCTTTCATTATGAGTACAGTCTTCCATTCCAGACAATATACTGCTGAATCTCATTTGCCCTCTCACTATTGTCTAACCAATGTTAGAACTTAAAGGTGACATCCTAACACTAATACTCATTGTCTCTGCATATCAGATGGTCTTTATTACTGCCTTATTCACCTGCGATGTTGCTTCGAGAGAACTATGAACTTGTACTTCAAGATCTCTGTATATCAACACTCCTAAGATCCTTGCCATTTATTCTACATATCCTACCCAATAATGACTGCCCAACATGTATCACCTTGCATTTGTCTGGATTAAGTTTCATCTGCCACCATTTAGCCTAACTTTCCAACTAATGTATTTCTCACTTTGTTTTTAAATACTGTCTTCACTGCAAACTTACTTATTACACCCCATGTATTCTCATCCAAGTATTTTATATGTACAGTGGATTCCGGTTAATTGAGCCATCAGTAAATTGGGGCAGACACTCATTTGCGGCAACACTTAAAGAACAAAAGCTGATCAAGAAAATTGCTGGGATTCCCTTTGTTTATTCGGGACACTATGCTGCTTAATTGGGACAGGCAACTGTAGCTAAACAAGTTCCAACTAGCGTCAGTGACATGAACTTGTATCGCCGTTAGACGCTACACCATTCTTAGAGCAATCAGTTTTTTAAGTAGTCAGTTGCTTCTGTTTGTGTTCAAAAATCAGTGATTTTTGCCACTGATGGTTAACGAGAAATAATCAGTAAGACAATTCAGAACTGATCAGCTGAATGCAGCTTCAGCATTCAAGCTTGGAGATGCCTGAAACAGTCAGGAATGAAAGTAAAACAATTTCAATACTTCAGCAAGTTAGGAACTACAAGGAATTTGAAAATA
Organism: Mobula hypostoma; assembly: GCF_963921235.1. Classification (NCBI taxonomy): domain Eukaryota; kingdom Metazoa; phylum Chordata; class Chondrichthyes; order Myliobatiformes; family Myliobatidae; genus Mobula; species Mobula hypostoma. Next base: position 37,255,493 of record NC_086109.1, read on the forward strand.
TTGACAATCAGCATGAATATTATGATGAAAATAAAGAGTTGAAGGATGCAATTTCGATAGCATTGTATGAAGGCAGTCCATTAGTTGTACGAGGTGTCTGCATGATTTTGTTCATTTACAGTCAATCAAAAACACACGATAATGTAAACACCATTGATAACTACTAGGAGTTGATGCAGAGATTTATAGCGCTGTAGTACTATTTGCAGTTCTCTAAGTTGCTTTGTATTTCATTTAACAACATAATTTGTTACAGTTTGTCTTTTTATACTTTTTAACGAGTTCTATGAAACTTTGACTAATTGGGGCCACTCCCACTGCTTAACTGGGCCAAAATGTACTGGTCCCAATGTGTCCCAATTAACCAGAATCCACAGTATTGTGCAAAGTTCCAACAGCATTCCCTGTGATACTTCGCCTGTTAAAGATCTCCCATCAGATATGTATCCATCCACCATTGCATCCTAAACCCAGCCAACCTTGGGTCCAATTCACCAACACAACCTAGACCCCTTATTCCTTAATATTCTGGCCAGGCTACCACATAAGGCTTTGTCAAAAGCCTTACTAGGGTCCATATAGTCATCTACCACCCTGCCTTCATAAATTTCCTTGCTTAACTCCTCCAAAATCTTAACCAGATTCTTGAGGCTTGATCTCCTCTGCATAAAGCCATGCTGATTCCTCCTAATCTCCACCTGCTTTTCCAATGAAAACATAAATCCTGTCTCTTGGAATCTTTTCCAATTTGGACCCTACCACTCACACAAGCTCAGTAGCTTGTGTTTTCCAAACGTATCTCTAGTATCCTTCAAGAAGAGAACATCATTTGCTACATCTTCAGACCCCTGGAACTTCACTCATGGCTAACAATGATGGAAACATCCCTATCAGAGGCCTAGCCATATGCTCCCTTGCTTCCTTCAGCATTTTGGGATGGATCCCATCCTGGCCTGGTGATTTATAGTTGATAGTTGATTGTCATACTTTATTGATCCCGGGGGAAATTGGTTTTCGTTACAGTTGCACCATAAATAATTAAATAGTAATATGTAAATTATGCCAGGAAATAAGTCCAGAACCAGCCTATTGGCTCAGGGTGTCTGACCCTCCAAGGGAGGAGTTGTAAAGTTTTATGGCCACAGGCAGGAATGACTTCCTATGACGCTCTGTGTTGCATCTCGGTGGAATGAGTCTCTGGCTGAATGTACTCCTGTGCCCAACCAGTACATTATGTAGTGGATGGGAGACATTGTCCAAGATGGCATGCAACTTGGACAGCATCCTCTTTTCAGACACCACCGTCAGAGAGTCCAGTTCCATCCCCACAACATCACTGGCCTTACAAATGAGTTTGTTGTTTCTTTTGGTGTCTGCTACCCTCAGCCTGCTGCCCCAGCACACAACAGCAAACATGATCGCACTGGCCACCACAGACTCGTAGAACATCCTCAGCATCGTCCGACAGATGATAAAGGACCTCAGTCTCCTCAGGAAATAGAGACGGCTCTATCCATCTTAATGTGCACCAATATTTCAAATACCTACTCCTTCCTGGTACAGAGGTGCTCCAGAATATCCCTGTATTCCTATCTTAATTCTCCTGCCTCCATGCCTTTCTCCCTGAAAAATAATGTAGTTAGAGAGGAAGTCACTCCAATAAGTAGTCTACACCGAAAACAAAAAAAAAGTACCAGATATATTCAGAGGATCAGGTATTATTGGCTAAATGAGGAAAAGATTTATTTTTTAGATCAATGACTTCATCTCAACTGAGCACTGGATCTGAAACAGTTTCTCACACCACAGATGTTCAGCCAGTTAACGTTTGCAAAAGTATTTCTATTTTTATTCCAGAATTCTGGTACTTCTCTAGCTAGCTTTTATAGGTACATGTCTTAAAACCTGTCCTTTTAAATTAATGGATATAAAAATGGGCAAGTTCCCTTAAGAGCACAGTATCCCCAATATTCAGTTATCTAGCATACTACACCCCTGGGAAAAATATTCAGAAATGGTATGCCATTTGTATTTCAGGCTGAGCCACAGTTTACAGACCTGTTTGTGGAACTGCTATTACTGCCAAATACCAAGGAAATAAGTCATTATCTGAAACAGAGCAGCTTTGGTTTCCAAAACTAAATTACTGAAATTATAAAATATATATATTTGGATTGTCAACAGATGCTGATGTATTTGATCCGGTTTATTCATTCATCCAGTGAGACATTAAACTCTACTCTGATAAGCAATAAATATTTCTGTGTGGGGGGAGAAATGTTGGAGCTATCAAAGTTTTCAAGATGCAGCTTTATATCACCAATGATATCAGTGAGATAAAAAAAAACATTAGAACATCATAATCTCATCAAATGTTGGGAATTGCAGTCTCCCAGTCTGTTACTGAACTCACCATTGCCTGTAACAGTGGATCAGTGACTCACAAAAGAGAGGGTTCAAATGCATTTCAGATTCGCATAATGGCTGTTAACTGTATGAATAAGATTGCAGACTCTATGTGAAGTACAGGCAAGTGCTTAAGGTATTTCAGATCATTTGAATTTATTAATTATTCATTAATATTGAAGGTGTTTTAAAGAAATGCATTTAAAGTTTAAAGTTACTCTTTAAAGTTAAACTTTTGAAAGTAGTCTATTATCATAGAGCATTGTGCTCAAGATGTAGGGTCTCAGGATACGACACCTAAAATCTACTTGCTGTTGTTCTATGTTCTGTGATACTCAAAGTCTGTTCCACTTTACATGGAGTGCAAAAATCAATAGTGCCAGCATCTAACCTCAGCTACCCTGAAGCATCCACATTTGATCTTGTAAAACATTGAATGAATGTCTGTCGGTTCAATGCCAACTAAACTCTTTTTGAAACTCCGAACAGTCTGTTAAACACTGAGGATGTCTGTCTAGATTCAGGTTTATAGCTTGTACATAGTCTGTGAGGCATTTTGAAAGCCCAAGAAATGTAATGTGCTTGGATATGAATGAATGAAATAACAAAAAGTAACCATTAAAATGCCAGTGTCTGTCTGGATTAGGATAAACTTTAAGGTAAACTTTAAAGTACTTTTGTAAGTTCAAGGAATGTTGTGTACTTGGCCATGAAGGCGTGAGAACAAAATATCAGAGTCTGTCTGCCTTTTGATGACTGAGTTTGTGAAACCTATGTAAGTATTGACCTGCTTTTCAAGGTTTTCAATAGATTTCAACTGGGGCTGGAAAACAAAATAGGCGCTTTGGACCCAGGAGTAGTTTCACAAACACAAAATAATCTGCAGATGCTGGGGTCAAAGCAACTCACAACACGCTGGAAGAACTCAGCAGGTTGGGCAGCATCCATGGAAACGATCAGTCAATGTTTTGGGCCGGAACTGAAGAGGGAAGGGGCAGAGGCCCTATAAAGAAGTGGGGGGAGGGTGGGAAGGAGAAGGCTGGTAGGTGCCTGGTGAAAAACCAGTAAGGGGAAAGATAAAGAGGTGGATAAAGGGGTACCAGCCTTCTCCTTCCCACCCTCCCCCCACCTTCTTTATAGGGAATGTGAGCCCAGAAATCCTTGTGACTTGCTACGTAATATTTTATGTGGTTTATTTGTGCTATTTATTTTATGATAATAAATTAGGCTTAAGCTACGTTGCTGTGCTTATACTTACTACCGTACTGCATTTCCTAGACACTCGAATTGTTAGGTCTGATTAATCCAGCCCTTTAGATCACGTTGGACTTCTCATCTGGTTAAGCAGAAATCCAAGACACACCGAGGCTCTTCAGAACCATGGGACAAGTCTCAGTTGTGTTTGGTCAGCTCCTACAGTCCTTTATTCCAGAAAAGGAATGGTGACACAACCACTACTAACAAGAGAAGTCAAAGCCAATATAAAAGCCAAAGAGACAGTATATAATACAGCAAAAAATAGTGGGAAGTTAGAGGATTGGGAAGCTTTTAAAACCAACAGAAGGCAACTAAAAAGACGTTAAGAAGGAAAAGATGGAATATGAAAGTAAGCTAGCCACTAATATTAAAGAGGATACCAAAAGTTTATTCAGATACTTAAAGTGTAAGAGAGAGGTGAGAGTGGATACTGGACCACTGGATAACAATGCTGGAAAGGTAGTAGACCATAAGACTTAAGACAAAGGAGCAGAAGCCGGTCATTTGGCCCATCGAGTCTGCTCCGCCATTTTATCATGAGCTGATCCATTCTCACATTTAGTCCCACTCCCCTGCCTTCTCACCATAACATTTGATGTCCTGGCTACTCAGATACCTATCAATCTCTGCCTTAAATACACCCAATGACTTGGCCTCCACTGCCACCCGTGGCAACAAATTCCATAGACTCACCGCCCATAGTAATGGGGGACAACAAAATGATGGATGAACTGATTAAGTATTTTGCGCCAATCTTCACTGTGGAAGATACTAGCAGTATGGTGCAAGTCCTAGGTGTCAGGGGTCATGAAGTGTGTGAAGTTCCCATAAGGAGAGAGAATGTTCTTAGGAAACTGCAAGTTCTGAAGGTAGATAAGTCACCTGAACAAGATGCTGTACACACCTGGGTTCTGAAAGAGGTGACTGGAAAGCATTAGTGGAGGCATTAGTAATGATCTTCCAAAAATCACTAGATTCTGGAATGGTTCCAGAAGATTTGTAAATTGCAAATGTTACACCATTCTTCAAGAAGGGAGAGAGGCAGAAGAAACAAGTCTATAGGCCAGTTAATTTGCCTTCAGTAGTGAGGAAAATGTCAGAGTCCATTATTAAAGATGAGGTCTCAGGGCACTTGGAGGCACATGATAAAATAGGCTGTAGTCAGCATAGTTTCCTCAAGAGAAGATCTTGCCTGACAAATCTGTTGGAATTCTTTGAAGAAATAAATAACAGGATAAACAAAAGAGAATCGGTTGATGTTATGTGTTGGATTTTCAGGAGGCCTTGGCCAAGGTGTCACACATGAGGGGGCTTAACAAGCTGCAAACCCATGGTATTTCGGGGAAGATTCTAGCATGGATAAAGTAGTGGCTGATTGGCAGGAGGCAAGGAGTGATAACAAAGGCAGCCTTTTCTGGCTGGCTGCCAGTCACAACTGATGTTCCACAGGGGTCTGTGTTGGAACTGATTCTTTTTACGTCATAGGTCATTGATTTGGATGATGGAATTGTTGGATTTGTTCCAAAATTTGCAGAGGATATGAAGAAAGATGAAGGGGCAGATAGTTTTGAGGAAGCAGAGAGGCTACACAAGGACTTAGACAGATTAGGAGAACGGACAAAGAAGTGGCAGATAGAATACAGTGTCGGGAACTATATAGTCATGCACTTTGGTAGAAGAATTGAAAGGGTTGACTATTATCTAAATGAAGAGAAAACACAAAATAAAACTGAGGTGCAATTGGACTTGGGAGTCCTTGTGCAGGATTCCCTAAAGATTAATTTGCAGGTTGAGCCTATGGTGAGGAAGACAAATGCAATATGAGCATTCATTTCAAGAGGACTAGAATATAAAAGCAGGGATGTAATGTTGAGACTTTATAAAACACTGCTGTGTCCTCACTTGGAGTACTGAGCAGGTTTGGGCCCCTTATCTTAGAAAGGATGTGCTGAAACTGGAGAGGGTTCAAAGGAGATTCACAAAAATGCTTCCAGGATTGAATGTCTTGTCATATGAAGAGAGTTTGATGGCTCTGGGCCTGTATTTGCTGGAATTCCGAAGAATGAGTGGTGACCTCATTGAAACCTATCAAATGGTGAAAGAGTGGATGTGGAGAGGATGTTTCCTATGGCAGGACAGTCTAAGACCAGAGGACATAGCCTCAGAATGGAGGGGCATCCTTTTAGAACAGAGGTGAGGAGGAATTTCTTTAGCCAGAGAGTTTTGAATCTGTGGAATTCCTTGCCCCAGGCAGCTGTGGAAGCAAAGTCTTTACGTATATTTAAAGCAGAGTTGATAGATTCTTGATTAGTCAGGGCATGAAGAGATATCAGGAGAAGGCAGGAGATTGGGGCCGAGAGGAAAATTGGATCAGCCATGATGAAATGGTGGTGCAGACTTGATGGGCCAGATGGCCTTCTTCTGCTCCTATATGTTATGGTCTTATAAAAACTAAGTCCAGGTAGTTTAAGCAGTGGATGACCCCAATTAATTTTAAATTAAGGAAAACTGTATACATTTCAAAAGAATTATCTATTTTATTGGCAATTTATCCAACATAACATTAATATAATTATCAAACGCAGATATAATTGCATTCTTGACAACCAGATTTGTAAACTATTTCTCTATTCGCTCTTTGGGGTATGTTATCTTCCAGTCCCTGACTTCCAGTGACAATGTTTATATAACTTAACCATAAATAGTTTCACATTTAGTCTTCCTTTTCTGGTGTATCAGATTCTCTAATTTAATTCTGATGAGTCACTATCATTATGTATCAAACTTTAATGAGAAAACTATTATCATTGTCAGGAATATCAGGTAAGAGATACTGACATACAGCAATTTGTCATATTGAGTGTGTATATTTGGGAAGCCATTTTATTCTGTCATTGGCTACCCACTGGAGGGAGTTGATAACAATAACTCTAAGTATCTTCAAGTCGTTTTATAAACAGTTTCAAAGTGCAGGTTCATAGTTATTACTGTGATTGACACGTACATTTAAAGAAGTCACATAACATTAACTCTGTACTCAAAACTGTAATCAACCTTTGTCTTAACATTGTAAATCTACTGGGTAGGAGTGGAATATACATGTCAATGGACAACAGTCTTTCTCAGTATCAGACTGCAGTCATGTCAAACTGAGTCGCATTGTGCAACAGAGCACAAAGCTCTCTACCAACAACATCGCGAGCTGACCAGCTGGCATGTAGATGTGGTTTTCTCTTCTAAGTGATGAGGCATTCGGATGTTTTTTCCCAATACAAGAATTTGAAATGGAAACAAAACAAAAAAAATTGTTTTAATTACTTTGATTAATTTCTTCAGGTTATAATATCTTTATTTCAAAACTGTTAAACTTGTTCATAATTGTACTTAAATTAAATAAACCAGAATTGTTAGGTCATTTTCAATTTAAGCCTCATCAGTCTGCTTATTTAACATCAACAACAGATCAATTTCAAACACAAGAGATTCTGCCGATGCTGGAAATCCAAAGTGAAACACACACACAAAATGCGGGAGAAACTCAGCATGTCAGGTAGCATCTATGGAAATGAATAAACAGCTGATGTTTCCGGCCGAGACCCTTCATCAGGACTGGAAGAAAAGATGAGAATTCAGAGCAAGAAGGTGGGAGGGGAGAGGGGAGGAAGAAAGACAAGGTGGTAGATGATAGGTGAAACCAGGAGAGAGGGAGGGGTGAAGTAAAGAGCTGGGAAGTTGATAGGTGAAAGTTCAAAGTAAAATTTATTATCAGAGTACATACTTGTTACCACATACAACCCTGAGATTATATTTCTGAGGGCACACTTAGCAAATCTGGAAGTTCGGGAAATTGATATTCATGCCATCAGGTTGGAGACTACCCAGACAGAATATAACGTGTTGCTTCTCCAACCTGAGTGTGGCCTCATAGTGACATTAGAGGAGGACTTGGACTGACATGTCAGAGTGGGAATCAGAAGTAGAATTGAGATGGGTTGGTCCCCAAACAGTCCTTCCAGGTGAGGCGATGCTCACCTGTGAGTCTGTTGGGTTCATCTACTGTATCCAGTGCTCCAAGTGTGGCCTCCTGTATATCGTTGAGACCTGATATAACTTGGGAAAGCACTTTGCTGAGCACCTACCAGAAAAAGCAAGATCTCCCAGTGGCCACGCATTTCAATTCTACTTCCCATTGTCAGTGCCTGGCCTCCTTTGCTGCCACAATGAATCCATACTCAACTTGGAGAACAACACCTTATATTCCATTTGGGTAGCCTTCAACCAGATGGCATGAATGTCAATTTCTCAAGCTTCTCTAATGCTCCCCCAACACTTCACCATTCTCCCATTCCCATTTTCCTTTCTCATCTTACCTCCTTACCTGCCCATCATCTCCCTCCACTGCTCCTCTTTCCTTTTCTTCCATGGTCTTCTACCCTCTCCAATTAGATTCACCCTTCTCCGGTCCTTTATCTCTTCCACCTATCAACTTCTAGTTCTTTACTTCACCTCTCCCCTCCCCTGGTTTCATCTATCACTTACCTTCCCTTCCTTCCTTCCCTCTCCCCACCTTCTTGCTCTAACTTCTCATCTTTTTTTTCCAGTCTTGATGAAAGGTCTCAGCACAAAACTTCGACTCTACTTTTTTCCATAGATGCTGCCTGGTGTGCTAAGTTTCTCCAACATTTTGAGTGTGTTGCTTGGATTTCCAGCATCTGCAGATTATCTCGACAGATCAATTTTACTTTGCATCCTTCCTTGAGAATACATTGAGATTTTTTTTTTCTCTTTCCAGCCCTTAAGTGTGCAATTTGGAGAGACCTTTAAACTGGGGCTCTTCCCCCTACACCAGGGGTTCCTACCCATTTTTATGCCATGGACTCCTAACGTCAACCTAGGGGTCTATGGACCCCAGATTAGGAAACCCTATGTGGTGACAACAGTAACAGTCCAGAAACAGTTGGTGTTTGTCTCTGTGCATGCTCCTGGAACACAGAACATGGTCTTCCACAGATAGTTGCAATGTGCTTTGAGAGAGAGAATTTTATCTCTTTCTAAATTTTCTCAGAAAATGAGCTTTTCAAATATAGCTGGTTGACGATTTCCTCTCCAATGCAGCCATCTTGAGGGTAGAATGCTGCAGTGCTGAGTCGCAGATGTTCAGGAGTGATCTGATGAACCTTCTCACCACCAGCCAGACATGGTCGAGGTGCTTGCTTGAAGACTGTCATGATGAGACATCTATATATAGTCTTGGCAGTCGAATCAGGAAACAATTCAATAGGATCCACAATCTCCTTTTACTGTAGAGCCTCTGGGACCTTTTGTGGGTGCCATTATGTGATTGACTTAAGGTTAAGAGTGTTATTTTGCAGAATTTTTCTACAAGGTCCATGGGGGATGGCATAGTGGAGAGAAGGTAGGTTTTGTGGCAATATGGCCAGATCCAGCCCACACAAAGAGCGAGGACAATAGGATGTTGGCATGGAGTACTTGGCACTTGTGTGCCCTGGTTCTTTGCACAGCTTGATGCAGCCACACAGAAAATGTATCCCCACCCCAACCCAACCTCACCTCCACTCCTACCCTTAGTCTAGTAATTTGTACATATGCTTTTAATGTCCAGATCATCTGGAGAATGGAGACACAAGAGTCTAAGGGTGCTCGAACACAGAACAAAACAGAAAGATTCTGAAGGAACTGGAGAATGGATTGGATGGAAGCTATATTGCAGCAGCCAAGTTTGGCCCATTGCCATTTTGATTGCAGCTCGCTCCTGATGAACAGGTTCTTTCTCGCAATGGATAGAGATTGGCATTGGCACTCCTCCAGATTCTGTTTCACAATGGCAACATGCTTCACCAAGTACCTGGTACCTACCTGGTTCTTCACAACCATGTTACTGGCACCTGGAGCTGGATATCCCCTGAAGGATACAAAGGAATGCTTAGTTCAGTTGTCAAACAAAATCCTCACTTTTGCTGAGACAAGCCCAGCCCTAGAGACAAATTCAAACATATCACTGATGTACATCGACTTTCAGATCAACAGTGGGTCCAACAAGAAGGTGCCAACATCATCTGTATGCAGGGAGGTTTTAACTTAGCACTTTCATTGCCTGGATTGTAACATCTATTATCTCTGCTACCTTCCTGGATTCTTCAGAACTCAAAAACAAACATAGGAGAAAGAGTAACCTTGCATAATTCCAGTTTCAATCATTTCCCACCCACTGATTAGAACTGTGTTACCAATATAGAGCAGCTATATTGCCTGGAGTCATTGAGAATCCAACATGTCCTGTTTCATTTCATGGTCTTAGGTGCAAGACACCACAATAGCCTCTTAAGATCCATTTTGCTCTAGTCATTAGTTACTGCAGAGAAAGCAATAGACACCAGATATTAATGTAATGGTTCAGTGCATCAAAACAGAGTGAATTCAACCACTCTCCATGTATTCTTCCCTTCTGTCATCCTCTTTTAGTAAGTTATAAATGTTCATCCAAAGTTATATTTATCCCAGAAAATAGAATTTAGGGCTCTGTGTGTAGCATCTACTCTGTGTGGACAACATGGAAGCATAGTAGTTAGCATAACACTGTGGGGCCAGTGATTGGCAGATCAGGGTTCAATACCCTTGGCACGATGGTAATGTAGTGATTAGCATGACACTGCTATAGCTTGGGGTGTTCCAAAGCTCAGAGTTCAATTCCAGCCCCATTCTGTAAGGAATTGCTGTACATCTTCCCCGGGGGCTTCAGTTTTCTCCCACAGTTCAAACTAGGTATACCGGGTAGGTACTGGCCATTTTAACTTGTCCTGTGGTAAGGTTAGGGTTAACTGGGGTTGTGAGGTTGTAGGGTTTACTCTGTGCTGTATTGCTACGTTAATTAATTCCCACCACTGTCTGTAAAAAGATGGTATCTTCATCAAGTGGCTTCATGGGTTTCTTCGGGATCTTCTGGTTTCCTCCTACATTCCCAAAGTTGAACAAATTAGGATTAATAAATTGTGGTTATGCCATACTAGTGCCACAAGCACAGTGACACTTACAGGCAGCCTCCTGCAAATCCTCAGAGTATGTTGGTCACTGTACAGGTGACAAATAAAGCTAATCTTTATCATTTCCAGTAAGTGCCAATGTAATAGTGCATCCCTTGACATGGATAGATTGGAATGAATCAAGTTGTTAAACTTGGTGCTCTCTGCTATCAAAAATGCTTTCTACTCATCCTGGAATTAAGTTATACGTGCCAAGGAAGAGAACATCTGCCGATGAATCCCAGAAGAACAATATACATGATGGAGCTGTCAGATTTAAACTAAACAATCTGACAGACTGTAGCTGAAGTGAAATGATTGGATTGCTGATGGCCTACACTGCTGAAATCAAGTTACAACTGTAACAGTTTTTGCTAATTGCAATTATAATAGCAGAATACATACGTTGTGAATAATTTTCACTTTAGTATCTGAACATAATATACACCCACTGATTGCTGGCACATTTCTGAAATGTGATGTATTGTCATACCGTCTTTCCTGCCTCACTAGCTTGATCCTGAGATTTGTTTGGATAACATCAACATTGAAAAAATCTTGATTTATGACTTTATTAGGGCAGCTAAAAAAAACAACTTTCTGTTCAACTGAAGATATGCCTACATGGAATATGTGGCAATCAATATGGCTTAATTACACAAAATGGATAGGTAGACCCACAATCACTGCAGATGGTCATTCTGAGTTGATTGTTGGTAAGCTATATTAATTTATCAGATCAGTGCTCTCTTCCATCTGATTTCAGTACCAAGTCAACCTGGTGATCTTTTTATAACGTCAAGATGGCATGACCAGGATTGTTGCTCTTTGTTTCTAAACTGCCCACTCACCCGTCCTATTCTACCCTTCCTGAGAGTCCGTGGCAGAGGCTATGGGTCTTCTCTTTGCTTCATCAGCTACCTCAGAATCCAAAGAAATGCATGCCCAGGAGAATTCTTAAGAAGACCATGACCTTTTCTCTTTTTCCTTAGGGCATTCACAAAGCATGGTCCATTTTTATTGACCAGTTATAACTTCTGTATTGGACACATGAATTTCTTTGACCAGTTTCCTTCATGCACATTAACTTCGCAGTCCTCATGTTGGATATCATTCAACCCAATTTAAAGGGCAAATGTTTCTGATTCAGTGTCACTTGCTGGTGCTACTGTTCAGCCTGAAGAAGGAGCTCACTATCTGACCCAATGAATGATTAGCCCACACTTATATCTTCCAAGGCACAAGCTGCAGTAGAGATGACTACTCCAGATCAATCCCCACCCCTCCAAGTGTACATAAATCCTTTCCCTAAATTCAATTAAACAAGGCATGTGCACAATAATAAGTCCAAGTGAGCATCAAAACAAATGAATGCGACCACAGTGAATCCTGGCTGAGCCCCCAATGTTCTGACTATCTAAAACTGAGCTACACAGAAGCTTGAACTGGGAAATACTAAAGTCTTCATTCACACAGTAAACTTTCAGAAAAAAGACTCCAAACAAATCAAAGAGAATTCCACCCTCCTGGCACAATGTTTCATGCACTCCATGGCCACAGTATTAGGTACACCTGTACATTTACCCGATAAAGGCACTAAAGGGCGCCTCCTTTGCTTTCATCTTTGGAAACAGCTCTATTTCCATCTTTAATATCGCAAATAGGAGGAAATCTGCAGATGCTGGAATTTCAAGCAACACACATAAAAGTTTTTATGTGTCCATCTTTAATATCTTTATTTTTCCCTTTCAGGGTTCTTTTGAAGACCCTGATCTGGAGTTACGCACTGACTACAGCTCTTTGCTGGAATAGAACCTGCTCTCAGGGTTTCATGACTGGCTGTTGTTTGGCACAGCAAGGGCTCGGCCTAAGTATCTGGCTCAACTTTGGAAGTCCAGGATCTCAGGGCTCTGGAGACGGACAGATCAAGGGCCGGTGTCATGACTGGAGACCCGTGTGTCATCGGGGGAGTCAGAATATCTGCGGCTGTGTGACCAGAGACTCGTGATCTTTGAGCACTGAGCTCGATAAAAGCAATGCGGTGGACTTCTAACATTGTAAACCAGTGATTTGTTTGTTATGTCTCCCCACTCTCTGTGAAAATGGAGAGACCACCTTCTCCCTTATTAGGGAGAGAAAGAGCCTGTGATATGTCGAATATCGGGTGAACAATGTAGTCTTTGGGGTAACTGCAAGTCTGTGTCTTTACTGTTGCTTCCTCACGCTTGAGTGCTCGGTGGCAGGTGCCAATGCTGCTTTTTTTTGACAGTGGAGGGAGTGGGGATTATTGCTTGCTGCCGCTTATACATGGGAGGTGGGGCTGGGGGGACTTTGGAGCTCTAGCAATTGACTGTCATTCATTCTTTGGGGTACCCATCTGTTTCCTTGGATGGTTGTGAAGAAAAAGTATTTCAGGATGTATTGTGTATACATTTCTCTGACATTAAATGTACCTTTGAAACCTTTAAAACCTTTGTAATGCAAATATCTAATCAGCCAGTCATGTGGCAGCAACTCAATACATAAAAGCATGCAGGCATGGTCAAGAAGTTCACTTGTTGTTCAGACCAAAATGCAAAATGAGAAGGAACTTAATCTAAGTCACTTTGACCATGGAATATTTTTGGTGCCAGATAGGCTGGTTTGAGTATCTCAGAAACTGCTGATCTCTTGGGATTTTAATGCATAACAGTCTCTAGAGTTTACAAATAATGATGTGAAAAACAAATTAAAAACATCCAGTGAGCAGCAATTTTGTAGGAGAAAATGCCTTGTTAATGAGAGAGATCAGAGGAAAATGGTTGAAGCTGACAAGAAGGTGACAGTAACTCAAGTAACCAAATGTTACAACAGTGGTGTGCAGAGAGCATCTCTGAATGCACAACATATCGACCTTGAAGTGGATGGGCTACAACAGCAGAAGACCATGAACATTCAGAAACACACTCAGTGGACACTTTATTAGGTACCTCCTGTAATTCTTCAGTACAAAGACAGGCTTTGAGTACAAAGTCTAGACACCCACAATATATCCCTTTTGTTACTGTGTGGAAGAATGCCCATGTCATCCATTGGTTGGTTTCACTAGCCACGAAGTATCTGTAGAAAGTTAAATTGTGCAAAGGTTTTATTTCCTAAAGACTAGTTAATCCATAATTCCATAACTCCAAAATGATCCCTAACAACCATTATCTCTTCTCCTCCTTATTTTCCCTCTTCTTCTACCTTTTCTCCTGGGTTCACAAAAGCTCTCAGTAGTCCAAACAACTTATAAGCCACTCTAAAGCCTGTAAACAAAGTTATGAGCTGTAAAATTTTACTTAGTGTGTGGTTTTGTTAGTCTCTTTCACATTGAGTTACCACTTTGCATGATTAAAACCACAAAGGCAGTTACATTCCTATGATCCAACTGGGAATTAGCTCAATGCATTTCTGAAGGAAAAAGGAAAACACTGGAACTGCTTGGCTCATCACAGGACACCCATGGAGACAGAAAAGTACTTAGCATATCAAGCTGATGACCTATTATCAGAAATACAAAAAGTTGAAAATGTGCCTGTTTCAAACCCTAGCCATTGCTTTTCGAGAATCTAATGATACCTGTGGTATTTTAAGGAGAGGTATTACTCACAAAATCTCTCTTTACACTGATGATATATTGCTTTTTATCTCTAATGTTGAGACCTCGTTACCTTGCGTACATTCTTTACTCTCCCGTTTTAGCCAGTTTTCAGGATATAAATTGAATAAGAGTGAATTATTTCCTTTAAGTAATTTGGCATCAATTAATACTAATCTCCCCTTTAAGATTATAAGGAATCAATTCACTTATTTGGGTGTAACAGTCACTAAGAATTTCGAACCCCTGTTTAAAGAAAATTTTCTTACTTTATTGAACCATGTAAAAAGGATATCATTAAATTGGTCACCTCTTTCAATATCGTTGATTGAATGAATTAATTCTATTAAAATGAATATTCTACCTCAATATATATATCTTTTTCAGGCTTTACCCGTTTTTATTCCTAAATCCTTTTTTGATTCTCTTGATTCTATTTTGTCCTCTTATACATGGAAAATAAACATCCTCGATTAAATAAAGTTCACCTTCAAAAATCTAAAAAGTCTGGAGGTTTAGCCTTACCTAATTCTAGGTTTTATTACTGGGCAGTTAATATACGATACCTTTTGGTTTGGCTATATTATATTAATTGTGTAGACTGTCCGCTATGGGTTTCTTTAGAAGCTAACTCTGTTAATAAATTTTCTATTATTTCTCTTCTTGGATCATCACTTCCTTTATCTGTAAGTAAACTAACTGATAACTTAATAGTTAAACATACTCTGAGGATCTGGATACAATTTCGAAAACACTGTGATTTATTGAGATTTTCCCTTTCAAGTCCCACTTATTCTAGTAACACACACAAAAAATGCTGGTGAACACAGCAGGCCAGGCAGGATCTCTAGGAAGAGGTACAGTTGACGTTTCGGGCTGAGACCCTTCGTCAGGACTAACTGAAAGAAGAGATAGTAAGAGATTTGAAAGTGGGAGGAGGAGGAGATCTGAAATGATAGGAGAAGACAGGAGGAGGAGGGATGCAGCTAAAAGCTGGAAGGTTGATAATTCTAACTTTTTCTAACTTTATTTTTAAACCATCCATGACAGATTTAGTTTTTAAAGAATGGGGCAGGTTGGGTATTAAATGTTTTTGTGAACTATTTGTTGGAGGAAACCTTTTTCCATTTGAGCAATTGTCGCGAAATATAGCTTACCCAAAACTCACTTTTTTAGTTACTTACAAATCAGTGACTTTCTATGATCTCAATTATGCACATTTCCCATAAGCTCAGATAAGAACTTACTAGAGGTAATTTTCAATTTGATACCTTTTCATAATGGTTCAGAATCTAATATTTATGGCATGTTACTGGAGACAAGGAATGTTCCTTTAGACAAAATTAAGAATCTCTGGGAACAAGATTTACAGACATCAATATCTGAGGAAACTTGGAATGAAATATTTAAACTGTTTAATACTTCATCGCTATATGTTCACCATTCGCTTATACAATTTAAGGTGGTACATAGAGCTCATATGACTAAGAATAAGCTATCTCGTTTTTATTCGGATATATCTCTCTACTGTGACAGATGTAATAATGGAGAAGCTTCATTAATTTATATGTTTTGGGCTTGTCCGAGTCTTGAAAAAAATTGGAAAGAAGTTTTTCAAACTTTTTCTTTACTTTTCAAAGACAGTTTTAAGCCTAATCCTCTGACGGCCCTATCTGGTATTGTTGCAGGACAATTTATCAAGCTGAAGACATCTGATTTACATATTTTGACCTTTAGCTCTCTTATAGCCTGGAGGGTACTTTTGTTTAAATGGAAAGATGTTTTTCCTCCTACTCATGCTCAATAGTTATATAACGTTATGTCATGCTTAGATTTAGAGAAGATTCGTTGTTCAATTTCTGAATCTCGTCAAGAATTTCAAACATTGTGGGGACCTTTTCTGAATTATTTTCAAACCTTCAATTCATTGTTTGAATTCAGATGTTGGCTATTATTATTTTTTTATAATGTAAGAAGGTATTCTACCTTTTCTCTCCTTAATAAACAGCTTCAGTCTTAGTAGGGGTTATTTTTTTTTGTAATAAATTAGTATATTTCAATATAACTATTGATTAAATTACATGAATATGGGGTAATGAGATTGTTATCACAAATATATATAATGTAATTGGTAGTTATTTTTTATCTTTTTTGACCTTTTGTATATACTTTCTTGTTCTCTGTGTTCTTCTATGTAGAAACTAATAAAAATCATTGGAAAGAAATGTGTCTGTTTCAAAGCAAGGCAAGGGAGGAGAGTAAATGAGATTGCCTTTCGTGAGTTTGATCAGAGCTATTAAAAGAGGTGATGAAATAGGCAAAAAGGAATGGTAATAAGATACAAAAAGATAAAAGTTGTCTGTAGAGTTGATGTTAATAGTTAGTTCCTCCACATTAAGCAAATAAAATTGTTGAATTACAAGAACATAGGAACTTCAGAATTTGCTGCAGAACAAGACCATCATCAGCTGGCTGATAGCATAGTGGCATCAGCGCCAGACTTTGGAGCGAAGGCTCCCGAGTTCGAACCCAGCCGGCTCCCCAGCTTTCCATCCGTGCTGGGTTGAGCGTTGAGCTAGCAATTTGACCTCGTAAAAAAGAAATTGCCTGCTACAGAGACATCAACAGAAAAAAGTTGATGACCTATGCTCTCTCGTGAGTTTAAAAGGCAACTTCCTTTTTTTTTAGACCATCATCTGTTCCACCGCTAAATCTTTAGTCCCTCAGGTATCGAAATATGGATTGATCTCACTCTGGAATATACTGAAACAATGAGGATTCACCATTCCCTAAGGGACAGAACAATCCTTGGAAAAATAAATTGCTTATCACCTCAGAGCTATGAACAAATCCTTGAACTGAGACTAATACTGCGCTCGCCATTGGGATCAAAGAACCTTTTGGTAACTACAATGTTAACCCTTCTCAGAATCATGTGTGTCTCAATGAGGCTAGTTGCTATTCCTCTAAAATCTTATTAATATAAGTTAATCACGGATATCCAGAAGACCAAATGTTTTTTTTAAATGATGAACAAAATATTGATTCTGGAGCTCCCATGGAATTTCACAGTAACCATGTAGATGACTAAAATGCCATTTGGTCAGAAGCTTAGCTGGAGTCAGGTTTGAAGACAATACAGTTGGCCACTATACATTTGCTCTCTACATGTACTGTAGTGCATCATGAACAGTAAATATTTTACATTAAACTAAGAGAACAGAAGAATTGCTTATTCATTTCGATGGAGACTTTGCTGATCTGTGGGGAAGAGGTATACAGGAAATAGTTGGATCTTCTTTTTTTGTTTTCATTTAGTTGATTCACTTTTCGTAACCTGGTCCTCATTGGCAAGGCCATTGACCATCCCTAATTGCCCTTCTTGAATCAATAGTGTCCTGGTAAAAGTATTCCCACATTGAAGCCAGATACAGAGCTCCTGTGCTTAGATACAGCAATAATGAATAACCATTTCCAAGACAGGATGGTGTCCTGTCTTCAGGAGAATCTGCAGGAGATGTACCCTGAGCCTCCTTAGTGTTAATAGGTTACAGGTTTGCAAGGAGCGGCTGGTGTAGTCTAGGTAAGTAAATGCAATGTGTTTTTAGAGGGCGCATATGCAGCCATTATGTTCTGGTGGTAGAGGCAATGACTGTTTATAATATTTGATGGGATATCAGTCCAGTAGGCTGCTTTCCCCTGGATGGAATGAAGCCTCTGGAAAGATTTTGGAACTACACTCGTCAATGCAAGTGAAGAGTATTCCATCATACTCCTGATATGTGCCCTGTGGATGGTGGAAAGGGTTTGGAGAATCAGATGGCAAGTTACACACCATGGATTACATACATCATAGAATATAGAGAACAGTACAATGCAGGAATTGACCCTTTGACTCACAATATGGGTGCCAATCATAATGCCAAAATTCCCATCTGCCTTCATGTGATCCATATCCTCCATTCCTTGTACATTCATGAACTTGTCCAAATGCTTATTAAACATCAACATCACATCAACACTCTGCATGACAAACCTGCCTTGAACATCTCCTTCAATATTTCCCTTTCTCACCTTAAAACTATGCCCTCTGGTATTTGACATTTCCACCCGAGGAACAAGACTCTGAATCATTTACTCTACACATCCCTATCATCATTCTATAAACTTCTATCAGCTCTCCCTTCTGCCTTTAAAACTTCAGAGAAAATAATCAAAATCTGTCCAACTTCTACTTGTAGTTAATACACTCCATTACCTAGCCTTTGACTTGCACTAATGCCCATTGTATTTATGTGGCTGGTCATGTTGAGTTTCTGATTAACAGTGATCCTCAACTTCTTGGTTGCGGGGGACCTATCGTTATTAAAGCTATAGAATGTCAAGAGTAGATAGTTAGAACTTTTCTTGTGAGAAATAGTCATTGCCTGGTCCTTCTGTGATGCAGATGTTTCAGCAATACAGTATGGTAACAGGACCTTCTGGCCCAGTGAACCAGCACTGGCTAGTTACACCCACCTGATTATAATGAGGCATGCCCAATACGGCTCTTAGTATGTCCCTCATCAAACAAAGATTATTCTGTTGGCTTGGTAGCAATGCATGAAGAATATGGTAAACCATTAAGTTACAGGTTGTAGTGGAGCACATTTGTACTGTTGTTGATAATAAATAGCACCTCATGGACAGATGCACCTGCAAAAAGTACATTGAAGAGAATGGGTCAAGTAGATTTCTTCCTCCTCAATACTTACTCATTACCTGCCACAGACCCAGTTCTTCTAGACTCGCATAATTTAGTCAGTAGTACTACTATCAAACCACTCTTGATGATGAACATTTAAATTTTCCACCCAGAGTACATTCTGCTTTCAGAGCATCTTCCAAACATTCTTGGACAAGAACTGATTCTTCAGCTGAGAAAGGACCATTGGCGGTTGTCTCAGGAAGGTTTCTTTGCCCATGTTTAATGTGAAAGGGATCAGGCTCCTGCAGAAGGAATTGTATCTTCACAATAGTGAAAGGAGTAAGATGTATTTGTTTGCCATAGAGACAGCAGAAATGGCAGGGGATGAAAAGCTCTTGTTAGTTTTATAGAATCCTGAAAATTTACTTCTACTGGTGGTATGAAGATGCTTGCCAAACATAATAATATATCAACATTCAAACCTATGTAAGGAATACTCTTGTAAAAGAGTTTCCACATGCATAAATGATGTAAATGTCAAATGTCAAAACGGGACAAATTTGACCCAAACCGTATGTAAGGGTTAAAATCTGCTAATTTTGCGTGCTGAAAATATTCAATGCCAGATTAAATGTCAATTTCCATTCAAAGGATTTCCAAATTCTTTAAAAGGCATCAAACCTTCAGATGTATGCAAAGGCAATTATCCTTGTAGTTCACCTGTCTATGCCCAATGGCTGTGCTTTGACATTTAACATTCAGCATTTTTTTTTGAGAATGCAGAAGTTTCTTTTCTTTGCGTAGAAGAGAGCCTTATGTCCCTTGGGAATGCCAACGAGTTTGAAAAGAGAAAAGGAATACGGCTGTTGGGCCCCGAAGGCCTCGTTTACTACACTGAAGCTCTCTACTTAATAGTATAATGTATCAACTTATTGTCACACAGTCTGTTGAAAGATTTAGTAGAAAATATTGGAATTAGATCAAGCAATCTGCTAAGGAATTACTAAGTTTAATGCAGCTAGGTTCAACATAAAAAAAGACAATGAGGAATTGTGTAAAAGGCCCAAGTTCAATGCAGAATCTAGGGGGCACGTAACTGAGCAGCATTTTTCAATAGAGGAGATAATAGCAGAACAGTGGGGAACATTCAAAAATTATTTCAGTGGATGTATTAACTTTTCAAAATAAAGTATTTTTCTAACAGTGGTCAGAGAAACATCATGAAACTCCTTTTTTACTGGGTTTCTCTAGAGATGCATGCCGTTAGCCCCTCGCTGACAACCACTGAATTCAGTGGTAAAAAAAATTACCTTCCTCAAATCCATATGTCTAGGGCCGGTATGACTTGGTTCCCACCAAAGCAGGGAAGTTGGGATGCATCAACCACCCAAACCTCGATCTGTGAGAATACTGTGTAAGTACCACCCCTATGAAATTAGCCATCGGCAAGAAATAACAAATTGTACTCTGCTTATAAAGAAAGTATACTTACAAATCTCAGCTTTATCGAACAGTTAGCAGGAAAAAGAAAAAAAAATTAGAGAGGCCTATTACACTTAACCCAGTTCATATGTGCACATAAGTTAGAGCTCATCTTGAAGTTGTCTTTAACTCACGTGCTGGGCCCACAGTCTGCGTGAAAGCACACACCACCTTCTGAACATTGCTTGAAATCCATCTCAGATAAGCAAGCTCCCCCATGGGAATATTGCCCCTTCGTCCTTGAACCTGGGCATCATAATCATACAAATTAAAGAGGTGCTCATTGCCAATGGTGATTCCCAATGCTCCAAGAGAAATGCTGGACAAAGAATAACCATTAGTGCATGCATTACCACATGGAAGATCATTGTAAAGGAGTTGCCTTACTGAATATCTAATGATGCAAAATATCAGAGCAATGGACATTGTCACAGTTGACTCTCAGGAAAACAAAGAAATAATTTTCAATTACAGAACTCTGAACCAGTATTTGTAAGCACATAGATCTTGGGGAAGACATCCACAGACCTTCTGCTCTCTCTACCAGTTCTATTATTTTCTCTGTGAAACCCCTTTTTATTGGGTGTCTCTGGTAATGTGGCTCGTTAACCCCTCGCTAACAGCCACTGGACTCCGCAGTGAGGAATCCACCTTTCTCAAATTCCATACTTCTAGTGTGTATAAGACTTTGGTCCCGCCAAATCCGTGAGGTTGAGATGTCTCGCCTATCCAAACCACGGTTTGTGTGAATGCTGTGTGATTTACTGGCCTCCTGCAATCGCCTGTCTTACGCTGCATACAATTATAAAGAAAGTACATTTATGAATGCTACTTAACCAAAGAGTTATTAAAGAAAAATAACAAAAAAAGACCCATTATAATTAAACAGTCAAATCTGCACATAGGTTGGAGCACATCTTCAAGTTGTCTGTATGTCTCACTGTGACCCTCGGCCTGCATGAAAGCACACATCACCTTCCAAACGTCACTCAAAATCCGTCTCAAACAAACAGGATCTCCCATGGAAGAATTTGCCCTTCCTCTTTGAAGCCATTTATCCGTACAAAGAACTTTGTGCAACAGAGACGGCATCCTCAGCTATCTTCCCTCCTGTCTTTTCCCAGCTCCCGCCAAAAGGACCTTAACCCACACCAGCGTCCATCCCAAAAACCTCTCCACCCAGCATTCACTAGAAGCTTTTCTCAATGCCACCATTCTGATTGGCTGACACCACATTCCTAAGCTGAACAGCAAAGCCCCTTATCTCAGCTCAAACCCAAACAGGCTGAAAGCAGAACAGACTGCTCTTACAGAACCGGTAAAATGAAAAACCTACAGCATAACAGTAAAAATCTTAACCAGGGCATTACATCTGTAATTTAAAGTTTGCTTTATCTACAATTCTGATAAAAGATCATTGTCCTGAAAAAAATTAACCCTGTTTCTTTCTCTACCAAGCCTTTTCTGCACCAGGTCCAAATTGTTGTCAGTTGTTTTAGCAGATTCCATAATGCAGGGGCTGGAGCATTGCAGTATTATTTCTCTCTGCCTCCGGGATTCACAAGGAGCCCAAGATCAGTGTGCATTTTTGAAAAATACTGTACATATATGACATGAACTGGCACATTGGTACAGAAATTCTGAAGTTCTTAGGCAGGTAGCTCAAAGCAAAATTTATACAGCTCAGTTTTGTATTGGCAGTAGGATTTGTAAGCTGAAAACATTTTAAGCTCCCAAGCTAGAGAGCTTGGACTACTCCCATAATCTCCAGTATGACAACATAGAAGAGTACAGCACAGTATCAGACCCTTTGATCCACATTGTTGTGCTGAATGAAGTAAAATAATGACACCTAATCCTTTTTTTTCTGTGTAAGGTCTATTTCCCTCTACTCTCTGCATACACATGTGCTTTCTAAGAGCTTCTTGAATGCCTTTATTCTATCTGCCTCTACCACCACCTGAGGCTCCACTTTCCACAAATACACCAAAGAACAGGGAATACAAATCTTCATCCCAAAAGAAAGATTGCAGGTCAAGCAGCATCTATGGAAAGCTACAGGTCAAAGGCATATCAAGAATGGGCGTGCTTCCAGCGTTTTCGGTTTTTATTTCAGGTTTCCAACTTCTGCATTACTCCATTTTACAATTTTCCTTATTATGGATCTTTTCTACAGTTCCTATTTCTCTTTGTGCAGTGTATGCACTGACAACCACAATTTCAAATTTATTGTACAACTTTGAGTTGAAGAAGAAAGTTTTGAATAGAAAGCTTTTGTTTAATAATATTCTGAATTAATTATGTAATGATTTTATAACAATACAATCTGGAAGGTAGATATAGACTTGCTTACTTTTATTGTTTGCATGATTTGTTTTATTTCTGTAGATTAGGAGTTTGACAATTTTCTTTTAATAGGTTCAATTAGGTCTCTTTGTTTTGTGACTTCCTGTAAGGGGATGAATCTCAAATTTGTAAATAGTATACATGCATTGATAAGAAATTTATTTTGAACTTTGACTATACAGTATATGTGGGCATTGGTACTGTAATTACAATATGGGTTGAAAGGAGTTGAGCTTTGCAACAAGACTGCAGCTGGAATTGAAAGGCCACTCCAAAGAGGAATTAGAACCATTCACGATACTGAACAAAGCAGATAAAACAGGTCAGAGAAATTTGAGAGTGCATTCCCAGTCTGCCTGTTAAAATATCATTAATAACTTTGAAAGTATGTTTTATCACCAAAAGCTACAAAGAATGCAATTATAAATGCTATAAAAAGCTATCTGAAAAATCCTAAACTGCTGGTTAAACGGGGGTAAAGTGGTTCAGCTGTTCAGCATTTTAAGCATGCTTTTTGATCTCTGATCTTAATTAATTAAATTCAGGTATGTCATAATGCTCCCTCCTTCTATCATGGTGATTTTTAAATTAACACAATAGATTATAGGAATTCTAATTGCGTTGAATGCAAATTGGTATAAAAATCCTGTATCAAAGAATCCAACACTTTCTGGAGTTCTCTGCCATTGTGCCGTACATCAATATTTCAGTCTTACATCTGCTTGGTCAGTCAGCATTCTAAAATCCATGTTGTCTGCCTTACTTCACCTACATAAGTCACCTGATTTAATTCCTTAAGTTTAATGCCTCCAGCTAACTGCACTTAAAATAGAAAGCACTTTCCACAGGTTACAAGTCCCCGAAGACAAAGACCTATGCCTAAATTTCAGAAAGCGTTTTAAAAATTTAATCAGGAGCACATTCGTAATTGTGACAGTAACAAATTTCTCATGAATTGTATGTTTTACAAACCATTGTCAAAATATGTATTCTTCTTTTATTTTTTTCTAATCTTAGGTTAGTAGTGAATCATATAACACCAATATCAAACAATGTATCTCCCATCATTCATTCCTAAAAACACACATGAATTTATTCTTATATACACTCTAATAGGCACACCTGCATATCTAGTCATTAATGCAATTATCTAGTCAGCCGAACGTGTGGCAGCAACACAAGGCATAAAAGCATACAGACATGGTCTAGAGGTTCAGTTGTTGTTCAGACCAATCATTCAGAATGGGTCGTATTTTTTGCTGACTGCTGAGATAATGCTCAATAATGCTTCATTGTATGTTTGCTAATTGCTAAAAACGGATTGAAATAAGGATTCAACTCTTTGGAGCGGTGGGTAAGCCATGCAATAATAACAAGGCAGGCAGCAATTGTTTAGCTTGATTTTGAATCTATTTTTTTTTGCTGCTACACTAAGCGACTTTGACCGTGGAATGATTGTTGGTGCCAGATGGGGGAGGGGGTGGTGTTGCATATGTCAGAAACTGCTGATCTATGTTCTAGTATTTTCACGCACAACAGTCTCTAGCGTTTACAGAGAATGGTGCAAAAACAAACAAAAACAAAAATCCAGTGAGCGGCAGTTCTGTGGGCAAAAAAATGCCCTGCTAATGAGAGAGGTCAGAGAAGAATGACCAGACTCGTTCAAGCTGACAGAAAGGTGACAGTAATGCAAATAACCACACATTATAACAGTGACGTGCACAAGAGTATTTCTGAATGCACAACCTTGAAAATAGATGGGTTACAACAGCGGAAAACCACAAACATTTACATTTATACAAATGTGTATGTACATATATATTTTGTTTCATTTTTTATTTCATTTCCTTTTCTAGAATTTTTGACAATTCTATCTAGACCAGCATTTATTTTCCTTACTTAATCGTTCTTGAATGTTGAGTTCCAGAATTTGGGCTCAGTGATGATGAATGAAGAGTATTATAATTCCCTGAGCCTGGATGATGTATGACATGGAGGGAACCTGTAGGAGATGCTGGTCAAAGCACCTGCTGTCCTCATCCTTCTTCATGACAGAGGTCTGGAGCTAGAGATTTAGGATTAAAATGGCAATTAATGGCAGGGGATTTCTTTAGACAGCATATATTAATAACATTTCATCATTTTGTTTTGACAAATTATCATCTTTCTCAGATTTTCTTGCTTTTTTCACATTTAGTCATGGCTGTGTCATGATGCAACCTCCAGCCACCAAGTCTGACCATAATACACATCTGTATTGGTGTCTTTCTGTGGCAGCTACTGTTGTCATAGAACAAGACCGTCCAAAAAAATCCTAATGAACAGAAGCCACGCCCAACTCCAGTTAATTCAAATACCACAGTTAATAAGATGCTGAAGCTATGGTTTATTATTGGTGAAAAGGGATAATGATGGCTGTTATTGTAATCAGAGTGTGCAGTTGATGCAAAGACAAGGTCCACGATTCCCTGTTCTTAAGTGTACTTCTGAGAACATGACCAAGAACTCCAGTATGCTCAAGGTATTCTCCCAGATGTGCATTGTAGCTGGGAGGTTTGTAAGAATGATAGCAACTGAGGGTTGAGGGTGGGAGTTGTGGAGGAGGCTCAGACCAATGGTATCTGAATGAGAAATCTTGGGTACAAGGAACAGACATGAGAAAGTGAAGAGGTAAATATAGGGTAGTGATAAGGAAATTGGGCTGTCTATCGTAGTCATTTAGAGAATACCGGGTCAGAGGCTTGGGCTAGATATAAATTTTGGTGTACAGAAAGAAAGTAGATGATGGTACGGGCTATGGCCTTGAAGGGGTTAGGAGGAACATCAGTTACTGGGAAGAGAAGATCTAGTCAGGTACACAGACAAAGCTTTGGGAAAAGGAATGAAGGTTTGAAGGAGGCTCAAGGGCTGTGGGAGATGGGACAGTTGGAGGGTGATGCCTGGTCATCAGTGGCTCAAGAGTTCAAGGAATGGGTTTGGGGAGGTTGATCTCAAAGGCTGGGATGGATCTGAGGTTTAAAACTTATGCGACATACAGTAGCTTGAAAGGATTAAATGCTGCATTAGAAAATGAAATCAGTGTCCTCGGAGTGTGATCAAATGACAAGCATCAGGTAATGGACTATGGGGTGTCAAAATCTGTTGAAACACATAGAGTAAATGGCAGGGGCACAAGCAGCATTAAAGTGCAGAAACTTTATGGTGTTGTCACACTCAACTATCAGGTGTGGGTAAGTGCACCCAACGAGGGTCACCAGTTGAAAAAAAAACAGATGGAAAGCCACAACAGCATGTTGGTGCAAAGGCTTTTACTTAGTGTCGGGTGGAAAAAGTGCAAAAACTTGATGGGTCCCTGAGGGTTTGCATTGATTTCTGAAAAATCAAAGCGTTCTCTAAGTTCGATGCCTACCCCATGCCGTGGATTGATGAGCTCCTGGAAAGTTTGGGCCATGCCAAGTTTATAACAACACTTCACCTCTGCAACTGCTATTGGCAGATCCTGCCGGCAAAGGACTCTCTTGAGTACACAGCATTCAGCACTCCCCTTGGCCTCTTTCATTTCACTGTCAGCCGCTTGGGCTGCATGGAGCTCCAGGGACCTTCCAACGGCTGATTGACCGTGTGCTGAGGGGATGCGAGAAGCATTGTGCAGCCTACTTGGGTGAAGTGGTCATCTTCAGCACCAGCTGAGAGGACCACCTGGAGCACCTTGAGGATGTCCTGAAGAAGATTGCACCTGCTGGCTCGACACTGAACATCCAGAAGTGTGAGTGGGCCTGCGCTGAGACACGGTCCCTGGGCTACCAGCTAGGATAAGGACTAGTTCAGCCTGTGGTTGACAAGGTCCAGGCCATCAGAAATAGTCCCCTACCCCACACAAAGAAACAGGCCTGGTCCTTCCTGGAGTTAATCGGGTTGTATTGCTGTTTTATCCCTCAGTTTACCACCTTGGCAGCCCCACGAACAGAACTGGGAAGAAGTAGAGGGATAAGGCCCTAATGGAGAAAAAATAGAGTTAGGCTAAATAGGCATCATGGACATGTTTCCATGCTGAACACTTCCCGAAAGTCATTTAGTACCCAATGCGTTTCACTCCCAGGATATCTTGTACTTTTTTCTCCTAAAAAGCTTCAAAAGGGGCAAAGTATGGGAATCCATAGCTCTCTCCATTTTCTATTACACAATACCGAAAAGAAGCAGTTTTGTCCGATTGAATTTCTGACCATGGGAATTGATGTGAAACTTGAACAGCCACCAAGACTGTTCTGCCCTTTCAGTACTCTGGTAGTTTATACATATAAATTTGAACCCCACGAAAGAGATGGCATTGAAGAACATTATTCAGTGTTGCCATTGAAGAGATGGGAGAGATATTTGCAGCGTGGGTTGATATGATCCAAGATCCTGACACATTAGAAGACTCTCAGGAATTCTAGTTTTTTGGATTCGTGGATCTAGCTCGTGGCTGCTTTCAACATTCTGTCAAGGCATCAAAGCAACCATGAAAGAAAGATTCAGAGGATTTATCTAAGGCATAAACATTCAACTCAGAATAATTGGTGGACATTGTAAAGGCATATGTTAGCTTTCTTGTAATAGTATTCTGCAACTATTTGACAGCATCACCTGCAAAATGTCGTAACTATGTACATGTGCTAAAAACTCCACCTGAAATGAGCATTTAGTGTCTTTTCCAGGTGAGACCATTGTGCAGAAGTGAGAATATAAGTCTGCTCCGCCATTTCATCAGGGCGAATTTTTAAAGATTAGACAAATTTTCCCCAAAGTCTTATCAGACGCTGTTTATCATTAATCACATTTTTGTTTGTTGAACCTCTCTGTAAACAAGTTAACTGCTATTTTTCCTGCATTATGTTGATTAATGATTACAACTCAAATGGCAACAAGGGAGCAAACAAGAGTAAGACAGATTGGCGGTTGAGTGGTGTTGCAACATCAGTATGACCAAAGAACTGATTGTGGACTTCAGGGAGGGGAAATTGAGAGAACACACACCAATCCTCATTGAGGGGTCAACAGTGGAAAGGATAAGCAGCTTCAGGTTCCTGGATATCAGCATTTCAGAGGATCTATTGTAGGCCCAGCATATTGATGCAATTACAAAATGGCACACCAGCTCTGTCATTAGGAGTTTGAGAAGATTTGGTATGTCACCAAAGACTGTAGCAAATTGCTACAGATGTACAATGGAGACCATTCTAACTGGTTTCCTCCCCTCCTGCTATGGAGGCTCCAATACACAAGATCAGAAAAAGCTGCAGAGGGTTGTATAATCAGCCATCTCCATCATGGGCATTAGCTTCAACCATTGAGGACACCTTCCAAAGGCAGTGCCTCAAAAAGGCATCATCCATCAATAGGGACCATCACCATCTAAGAAATGCCCTCTACTCATTGCTACCATTAGGGAAGAGGTACAGGATCCTGAGGATGCATATTCAACGTTTCAGGAACAGCTTCTTCTCCTCCTTCATCAGGATTTCTGAATGCCTTATGAACACATGAACACTACCTCACCATTTTGCACTATATTTTATATATTCCTTATTTTAACATATGGTAATTATTTTGAAAACACAAGAGTGTCACATTCAAAATGCTGGCTGAACTGAGCAGATCAAGCAGTATCTATAGAGAGAAATAAAGAGCCAATGTTTCAGGCCAATACCCTTCATCAGGAATGGAAAGGAAGGGGAAAGAAGCCAGAATAAGAAGGTAGGTGGACATGGAAGAGAACAAGCTAGAAGGTGGCAGGTGAAGACAGGTAAGGGAGAAGGTAATAGGTGAGGGGTGAAGAAGTGAGAAGCTGGAAGGTGATAGATGGGATAGGTAAAGGCCTGAAGAAGAAAAGGAATTTGATAAGAGAGGAGAATGGAGCAAGGGAGAAATTAATTGTGTATTCCACTGCACTGCTGCTGCAAAACAACAAATTTCATGGCATATGTCATCGATAATAAACCTGATTCTGAATCTGAAAATACGCCATGGCTGTAAAGCACCTGGAAATGCCACGTGATCTCTGAATAAGACCATAAGACCATAAGATATTGAAGCAGAAGTAGGCCATTCAACCCACTGAGTCTGCTCCGCCATTCAATCATGGGCTGATCCAATTCTTCCAGTAATCCCCGCTCCCCTGCCTTCTCCCCATACACTTTGATGCCCTGGCTAATCAAGAACGTATCTATCTCTGCCTTAAATGCACCCAATAGCAGCCTTCACAGCCTCTCGTGGCAACGAATTCCACAGATTTACCACCCTCTGACTAAAGTAATTTCTCCACATCTCTGTTCTGAATAAACGTCCTTCAATCCTGAAGTCGTGCCCTCTTGTCCTAGACTCCCCTACCATGGGAAATAGCTTTGCCATATCTAATCTGTTCAAGCCTTTTAACATTCCGAATGTTTCTATGAGATCCCCCTTCATTCTCCTGAATCCCAGGGAATGCAGCCCAAGAGCTGCCAGACTTGTCTCATAAGGTAACCTTTTCATTCCTGGAATCACTCTTGTGAATCTTCTCTGAACCCTCTCCAATGTCAGTATATCCTTTCTAAAATAAAAAGCCCAGAACTGCACACAATACTCCAAGTGTGGTCTCACGAGTGCCTTATAGAGCTTCAACATCACATCCCTGCTCTTATATTCTATACCTCTAGAAATGAATGCCAACATTGTATTCGCCTTCTGCACCACCAACTCAATCTGGAGGTTAACCTTTAAGGTACACAAGGACTCCCAAGTCCCTTTGCATCTTTGCATCTTGAATTCTCTCCCCATCTAAATAATAGTCTGCATTTTAATTTTTTCCACCAAAGTGCATGACCATACACTTTCCAACTTGTATTTCATTTACCACTTCTTTGCCCATTCCCTGAAACTATCTAAATCTCTCTGCAGGCTCTCTGTTTCCTCAACACTACCTGCTCCTCCACTTATGTTTGTATCATCGGCAAATTTAGCCACAAATCCGTAATCCCATAGCCCAAATCATTGACATACATCATAAAAAGCAGCAGTCCCAACAGCAACACCACGGAACTCCACTGGTAATAGGCAGCCAGCTAGAATAGGATCCCTTTATACCTACTCCCTGTTTTCTGCTGACAGCCAATGTTCCACCCATCCTAGTAACTTCCCTGTAATTCCATGGGCTCTCATCTTGCTAAGCATTCTCATGTGCAGCACCTTGTCAAAAGCCTTCTGAAAATGCAAGTATACCACATCTACTGCATCTCCTATGTCTACCTCGCTTGTAATTTCTTCAAAAATTTGCAGTAGGTTAGTCAGACAGGACTTTTCTTTCAGCAAACCATGCTGGCTTTGGCCTATCTTGTCATGTGCCTTCAGGTACTCCATAATCTCATCCCTAACAATTGATTCCAACGGCTTCCCAAACACTAATGTCAGGCCAGCAGGTCGATAATTTCTTTTCAGCTGCATCCCACCATGCTTAAATAGCAGAGTAACATTTGCAATTTTCCAGTCATTGCTTCTTGAAGGATCATTGTTAATGCCTCCACAATCTCTCCAGCTATTTCCTTCAGAATCCAAGGATGCATTCCATCAGGTCCAGGAGATTTATCCGCCCTCAGAGCATTAAGCTTCCTGAGCACCTTCTCAGCCATCATTTTCACTGCACATACTCAATTTCCCTGACGCTGTTGAATGTCTGGTATACTGGAGACGTCTTCCACTGTGAAGACTGATGCAAAATACGCATTCAGTTCCAGTGCCATCTCTGCGTCTCTCATTACAATATCTCCAGCATCATTTTCTATTGGTCCTATATCTACCCTCAACTCTCTTTTACCCTTTATATAGTTAAAAAAGCTTTCAGTATCTTCTTCGATATTAGTTGCCAACTTCCTTTCATAATTCATCTTTTCCTTCCTAACGACCTACTTAGTTTTCTTCTGCAAGTTTTTAAAATTTTCCCAATCCTCTATCTTCCATTAGCTTTGGCTTCCTTGTATGCCCTCTCTTTTGCTTTTACGTTGGCTCTGACTTCACTTGTCAGCCACGGTAGTGTCCTTCTTCCGTTCGAAAATTTCTTCTTATTTGGAATATATCTATCTTGCACTTCCCTCATTTTTCACAGAAACTCCAGCCATTGCTGCTCTGCTGTCCTTCCTGCTAGTATCCCTTTCCAGTCAACCTTGGCCAGTTCCCCTCTCATGCCATTGTAATTTCCTTTATTCCACTGAAATACCAACACATTGGAATTTAGCTTCTCCTTCTCAAATTTCGAAGTGAACTTGATCATATTGTGATCACTGTTCCTTGAGGATTCCTTAACCTTAAGCTCTCTTATCAGCTCTGGATCATTGCACAACACCCAATCCAGCACAGCCAAATGTCTAGTGGGCTGAACAATGAGCTGTTCTAAAGAGCCATCCCCGAGACATTCTACAAATTTTCTCTCTTGAGGTCCAGTACTGGCCTAGTCTTCCCAAACCACTTGCATTTTAAAATCCCCAACGATTATCATGACATTGCCCTTCTGACATGCCTTTTTTATCTCCTGCTGTAATTTGTAATCCACATCCCTTGAATGTATAATACCCTTGGAAGTCCTCTCCTTTATGAGCATAATGGCTCCTATCTTCAATTTCAGATGCAGCACTGAGTGAAATATTGTGGAATAAAAGATTCTATGGCAAGATACAAAGAAAAGGATACTTCCCCCAGTGTCCTTGCTTACAATTGTCTCTCATGCACTACCAGGAACATATTAACTGTTCAGTCCTCTGCTTGTTATTTGAAGAAATTGGCTGTATACAAATTAACTGCTGCAACTCATAAGCCATGAAGCATTTCATCACCTCCTGATCACACGAAAGATGTTATATGAATGCAAATACTTTCTCTTTGTTTTTTTTGATATATTCTCACCGTGCTGGAAGTTCATTTGTCTGACCTAGCTATTAAAGGTTCCAGAACAATTATTGGCTTTCAACAATGCATCTTATTTAACTACTCCTGAAAACAGTCACCAGGGGTCTCTGGATTTAACTAATTAGCATTAAATTCAAAAGGAAACTGTGACTAGTATAGATAATTGAATAAATTTGATAACATTGTTCATGTTAAGATTACGTGATTTGTTTCCTTAATGGAGCTGGTAACCTTGAAGATAAAAAGCCTTCAGTTCTATACTTTACTCTAGACATGGAATACTGAATTTTAAAAAGCAGCAAAGTTCTGGTAATCTGCAATCTAACTATTCAGGAATCCTAACAGTTCACCATCTGGCTCTGCAGGTTTGTTTGTGTGCACCCTTTCCAGTCAATGGGGCTCAGATTTCCATGCTTCCTTTAAACTTATAGGGCTCTCTGGAAAAAGTATTGTAATATTGTGAAACACCTAAAAAGAAGTGAGTTAAAAATGTTTTGGATATTAATAGAAATAACATCTAATTGTGTGGAAAATCTCCACAAAAGGGCACAATCAGCCTCAAGCTCATTGGATTATTGGAGCTTAACTGTAACTCATTTTGATTTTGTTGTTATTGTAATCACTTATGAGTTATTTCAATATTTCAACCATTGATACTATGCATAATAATAATATAATTGTGCATCAAGCAGAACTACTTCTTAAGCACGCTGCTCTTTTATATTGCTAAAAACAAAGTGCCAGATAACAAAAATCAACATGCTGTTTGCTGAGATATTGTTTGAAGGCCCTTGACATATTGCGGTTGACAGCAGTGTTTTCTCTGCTCTTGGTAGAGCACCCTTAAATTTGATTGTCCTTGAAAAGCAACAAGGGTAGTGTTGACAGATTCATGTAGCAGCCCCTGTACTACCATGTAGTAGTGAGTAATCCTTCACACTCAGCTGGCTGACCACTGCAATACATTCTACACTGGGCCAGAACCAGCTTCCTCCTCATAACCGCAGACAGCATTCATCTTCACTGTTTTTAATCATTAAACAGACATTGTCTGCTCTGTTAGAAATAAAAGCAGGCGTAGGCCATCTGGCCCTTGCGGTCTATTCAACCATTCATCAAGACCACGGCTGACCTTCTCAGCTCTATTTTCAAGGATTCAAGGATTATCTTTATTCACATATATTAGGAGTTTGCTGTGGTGTGTTGGGGCAACATGAAACAAGAAACAATAACATTCAGCAATTATAACGAATAAAGAATTATACAAAAATAAGGTTAAAGATTAAAGTACAGATAGGGAATAAATGTGCATATACACATAATTGTCAGCATTTATTTACAATTTAAACAACATTATGAAAGGTGCAGTGAATGGGTAATAGGCAGAGTGGGCTGGGGGATAACTAGAATGGCTGATCAGGTAAACTGCCAGGGGAAGAAACTTTTAAGATGACATGAAGTTTTTGTTTTAATAGCACTATAGCGTTTTCCAGAAGGAGGCTTTTGAGAGAGGCAGTTTGCTGGGTGGGTAGTGTCTGCAATGATTTTCCTGGACACATACAAGTCCTGCAGTGATGCTAGACTGCAGCCAAGTACCTTTTTTTGCTGACCTGACAGTTCGCTGTAGTTTTTATATACCGTGTATTTCCAGTACTCCCTCCATTTTTCTTCATTCTCTTAATATCCAGAATTCAATTTGACAGTACTGAGCAGTCATGCCAATAGCAAATGTATATCTGTGAATATGTATTGATGACAAGTGTTGTATCTCCAATTTCCATATTCTCAGAAAATTACCCTGATCACATTTATTATTTTGTTGGAAGTAGCAAAACCCAAGGTATTCTCGTCTTGTTCATGAGAAACTCTACAACATACATTCACATAAAACCTTTCAGTGCAAAGGGAAAAAATATCTCCCCAAGAAAGTTAAGAGGCAGATGTATGGAAAACCGACAACGAGCCAGGAAAATGAAAGATTGGAAAAAGTCAAAAAAAGGTACAGGAAACAGTGTTCCTGCGTTCTCTTTGGATGAGCATGGCATTCCACTTTCCACTGTTTCTTTCTGCACCAGGAAGATTTATTATTATAATGAGAGCAATTGATAGCACTAAATCATGTTTCTGCTAAAAAGGACGAAGAAGCTGGAAATTCATTTCACATAAAACCCTTTGCAAACACATGGACGTTAATTATTTCATGTGCAATTACCTTAACTGATAGAACCTGATGTCTTGATCCCATTTCTCAGAGAAGATAGGGCAACAAACATCATCAACCTTTTGTTTTTATTTCTGACAAGAACTTAAGCACTTAAGAAATGTAAGCTCAAGGAATCTCCCTATAATTAATAAGTTTGGGATAGCAATTAATCGTCACTGTTTGCGGTAATGCCACAAAGCATATTCAAGTGCAATTTCACAATTAAGTCATGGTGAAAAGGCCAGGATATTTCATAAAAATCTACTAATTGTGTTATGCCAGAGAGACATCAATCATGTGAGACACACAGATTTCATTAAAATGTATGAGAATCACAAAGGGTAACATGAACGGAGCAAACACACGTTAAATGAAAGTTACAGAGGTCAACAAGAACATGTCAACAGCAGCTGAGAGATATTATCGGTGCCTTACAATGGAGACCCACTGTTCGGATAAACTGGTCATAACATGACAAAGAAATATCCGTTACGAGGTCAGTCAGAATGATAGCCCCAAAATCAATGCACATTCGTTTTTTTTTTGCATTTATACCTTTGTATTTTAAGGCTCTGAATTTCAAAGGGAATTCTAAGAAAATGATTCTAAAGTCAATTACCTTAACTGATAGAGCCTGATAAACAGACTCCTTGAGGCTACTCTTAAGCAGAAGGTCTGTGAGAGAATATTGAATATAAAACAATTATTGATATACACAGCTTGACAATATATTGTCAACGTGATATTGTGTGAAACACAACAATTACTTTGTGATTGAATGAACATACTGAAGGGCCAATGGTCAATAATAATATAGTCATAGAATTTTTTTATGAATTGATCCATGCTGATTCAAATCGTGCAGATCAAAAATGAGTTATTGAACATACTATAGTGGTTTAACGCTATATAAAGTCCTGTTGCAAAACTGGGAAGTGCATCGGATGCTGGATGTCCAAACTGGTAAATGGTTCAGAAAGTACAATACTCATCTTGCTACTCTACATCAAAAGCACCAGGGCCATTAGTGAGATAAAGCACATGAACAGTAATGGAGCATAGCAATACATAATAGATTGTAATGTTGCATAATTAGCACTATGAGCTTAGGATAATGTGAATTAAGTTCTAGACAGCTGTTTGCCAGATGGCCAAAACCTTTGATACCATGGAAAGGAGAGAGTATATTTTACACAAGAGTTCTAGTGAGATGTAGTTTTGATGAAATAAGAGGCTGGAAACTAAATCAAGGCCAAGCTCATGATAGCAGAGGCTGGATGGGGATATCCAATGAAACTGAAGACAGACTGAAAGATGTTATACAATTAGTTCCGTTGTGAATGGTCAAGCACAGCTTGGACAATATAGGACAGGAAGAAGAATCGAGTACCTCATGGAGCTATCGATTATGACACTTCATGATCCCTGTGCAGAGGGGAGGAAATCTGGTAGATAAACAATCTCATATGTTTTATTAAATGGAGCTAACAGGGACAACAAATTCATGTTAAAAACAGGAAATGCATACATGCATAGACATTTTATAATATTAAGGGAAGAAAAGTAAAATGGGGATTAAACCTACTTCTTACCGGTGAATGTTTCAACCCTAAGTGCTACTGCAACATAGAGAACATAAAACCACCATACAGGAAAATCACATCATAAATATAAATTGCATTTATATTGTAGTGTTGTTCTAAGGAAACTCCAAACACAATCTTTCTTGCTCATAGGTCAATATGGGTGAATGGTTTTAAAATGAATGCTTAAATTCTTCTTCACCGGATTCCAGATAGCTGAAAAAGACTAAAACATAAAAGGTAAATACAGCAAATGCAATGCAGTATTAATGGCACTTTTTATTTTAGTATTATAAAGTACTGAAAAATATACTTTTACTTCCGTCTTCAGTATTCTTGTGTTATTTAGGAAATAAAAACGTCCAAAACAGTGTTTCAATGTGGCAGTTTTTAGTCAAAATATGGGAACATTTGTTTATTTAACCATAGTTTTTGTATTGATTGCTTTGGATCATCTTATCTGCACACTTCTTAAATTATCCTTCATGGAGCGAGTAAACCCTAATGCAGTAATTTGTAGCTATTTTCAAATTCTGTCATCCACAATTTCTGTACCTCTGTCCTAAAAGGGAACAGAAACATTTTTTCGTACACTGGCATTAAATGATCAATAAATTTAATCACATACAAGAGAAAACCGGCAGATGCTGGAAATCCAAGCAACACACACAGAATGCTGGAGGATCTCAGCAGACTAGGCAGCATCTATGGAAAAAACAGTTGACATTTCACGCCGAGACCCTTCACTGGAGAAAAAAAGATAAATTAATCAACTTAGCATAATTTAATTTGCTGTTTTTCATACCTTCTATATAAAGCAACAAGCTCACTGCCAGATCATAGGTCAGGCTCTAGGGCTGAGTTCTTCAGAACTCTAAATTTATAGAAATATTTCATGTTATTTTCCATGACTGAATTTTGAGTTTTATTTATTTATCTATCTATCTATCCATCTATCTATTTATCTATCTGTCTATCCATATATATCGATTGATTGATTGTTCTATTTTCCTGTCTAACAACTTGTGGGTAATACAACTTCTGAAATAGAGGAACAACCTTTCTGTAGAAAGAGAACAATGAAAAGGAACATGAAGTTATTTCTGTATTGAAACAATGGTGCAGTGTCACCTCTGGCCAAATAAATTGTTATCAAGATCAGCAGCGCCCTCAAACGGTAACAAAGTGATAAACATGATATCTGGAAAAACACAGCAAAGTAGCTCTAAGAAAGCAGTGAAGCTGATTTTAGGCCTCGTAACTTTAAACTCAATGGAAAGATAGCAATCTTGAAATATTGAACAGGTCTGGAACAAGATATAGAGATTTAAAAAAACAGAACTAATGTTTCATACGGATGGTCATTCATTCATTCTGGGACAAAAGGAGAAACCAAGAAGAGGACAAATGAGAAAGATTATAGCAATGTGCAAGACCAAAGAGATTAAATGACAAAAATGTGCAAGATAAAATGGAGTGATAAGGAAGTTGACTTTACTTCTTTGGAAAATGATGACCCTTTGGTCAGATTATAATGAGGATAAAGTCAATCTAAGCAAAAAGTTCATTGTGGCAAATGTTTTAAGTAACAGGAACCCAAGTGAGAAAGGAAGTCTCAAAGATTTATCATTAGGGACATTTCTTTCAAGAAAAGGGTTATAAATCTTTAAAATTTGCTACTTCTGAGCTCAATGAATCATTGCGTATATTCAAGACTGAAATCAATACATTCGTGTCCACAAATGAGATCAGAAGATATGGGGACTGAACAAAAAGGTGGACAATATCGTGAATCAGCCAAGATCTTACTGAATGGCACACTACTACTACTGCTTCCATTTCCTATGTACTAAATGAACCTTCCTCCAAAGGATATCAGAAGAAGCACATTACAGCAAAGGAGACAGGATAAGTGGATTGGAAAAGAAAAACTAGAAATATTCTTGGAGAGATAATTATAACTATTGAAAAACTTTTTCAGACCACTGTGCCAGAAGTAGGCACTACCACCTATTTTACACAGACTGTCATGCCTATATTAGAAATGCAACTATAAATGCGGCGTTTTCAATGCAGAGACATGTATCAGAGGCCTTCATGCTGCAGTTTCTTCTCAAAATCCTAGATACTATTTATAAGTTATATGAGGCAAAAGAAGACAGACCTCTCCTTATTTTATAGAATGTATTTGTCATTCAATTATATAACAGTTTTACTGATGCATCTGGGGCTAATATCATACTTCACAGGAGAAATAGAATAGCAAAGTTCAGCTAGTCTGCACTCATCAGATGTTAACGTTACGCTGGTGAACATTCTGTAAAAACCTTTCCTTACTTCAATTTCATTCATCATTTTTATTTTCATTTGGACTATCAGATGAAAAATGTTTCAGTTAGCAAGCTCAATCCTCTGAATAACACCATAAGATCATAAGATATAGGAGCAGAATTAGGTAATTCAGCCCACCATTCCATCATGACTGATTTATTATCCATCTCAACCACTTTCTCCTGCTTTTTCCCCATAACATTTGATGCCCTGATTAATCAAAAACCTATCAACATCTAACTTAAATACTGTACATCGAATGATTTGGCCTACACAGCCATCTGTGGAAAAGAATTCCACAGATTCACCACACTCTGGCTGAAGAAATATTTCCTCATCCCTGTTCTAAATGGATGTCCCTCAAATCTGAGGCAATACCCTCTGGTCCTTGACTCACCAATGATACGAAACACCCTTACAAAACCACTCTATCCAGACATTTCAATATTCCATAGATTTGAGATATCCCTTCAGTCTTCTAAACTCCAATGAGTACAGGCCCAGAGCCATCAAACACTCCTCATATGTTAACTCTTTCATTCCTGGAATCATTCTCATGAAACTCCTCTGGACTCTCTCCAATGCCAGCACACCTTTCTTAGAAAGCAGGCCCAAAACTGCTCACAATACTCCAAGTGCAGTCTGATCAATGCCTTATAAAGCCCCAGAATTTTATTCTTGTTTTTGTATTCTGGTCGTCTTGAAATAAATGTGAACATTGCATTTGCCTTCCTTACCACTGACTCCACCTGCAAGTTTGTCCTTAAGGAATCCAGAACCAGGACTCCTGCACCTGCACCGAATAGTCCATGCTTTTATGACTTCTACCAAAGTGCATGACCATGCACTTCCCTACATTATATTTAATCTGCAACCTCTTTGTCCTTTCCCTCAATCTGTCTCAGTCTTTCTGCAGGCATCCCGCTTCCTCAACACCACCTGCCCTCCACCTATCTTCATATCATCCTCAAACTTGGCCACAAAGCCAACAACTCCCTCATCCCAATCATTGACACATACCCGTCCTTGCGGCATTCCACTAGTCTTCAGAAGCTAATCAGAAAAGGCCCCCTTTATTCCCAGTCTTTGCCTTCTGCCAGTCAGCCGATCTTCTATCCATTCTAGTACGTTTCCCTTAAAACCATTTATCTATTCTAGCCCAACTAGCCATGCTGACCAGTATCTCCCAATTTAACCCTAGCCTTATCAAGGAAGAATTTACAATGACCAAGTAACCTACTGACCGATATGTCTTTGGACTGTGGAAGGAAACGAGAGCAACCAGGGAAAACCCACAGTCACAAGGAGAACGTACAAACTCCTTACCCACTGTAGTTCATCAAGAATATTATTCTTGGTACAACATTCGCTCTAGTCTCATAAAAGAAGCAGGTTCATTTGGCCATAATGATGAATCTAATCAACAGGTACATATTAAAGGCTGTGGTCATTTAAAATGATTAGCTAGCCTTTGGTGTAGTGGCATCCACACCAGACTTTGTGCCAGGTGGTCCTAGGTTCAGATCCAGCTGGCTCCTTGCACATATTCCATCTGTGCTGCGTTGAGCATCCAGCTAGCAACTAAGACTCATAAAAAACAAACAAATGCTGAAGAAACTGCAAGGTTGCCGCCAGATGCGCCAGAAGGCAGGGGAGGAAAATAAAAGGCAGAAAATGGAATTAAGTATTTGTTTCAGCTTAATCAAGGCTATTGGGCAGTGGACACATGATGAACCAGGCATAAA
Organism: Mobula hypostoma; assembly: GCF_963921235.1. Classification (NCBI taxonomy): domain Eukaryota; kingdom Metazoa; phylum Chordata; class Chondrichthyes; order Myliobatiformes; family Myliobatidae; genus Mobula; species Mobula hypostoma. Next base: position 37,295,108 of record NC_086109.1, read on the forward strand.
GATGATGAAAGAACAATTAGGGATGACTCCTCAGATAGTGAAGCAGTTCATACCCAAATGCAGCAGGATCTGGACAATATCCAGGCTTGGGCTGACAAGTGACAAGTAACATTCGAGCCACACTAGTGCCAGGTAATGACCATCTCCAACAAGAGAGGCTCAACCATCATCCCCTGACATTCACTAGCATCACCATCACTGAATCCCCTACTGTCAACATCCTGGGGGTTACCATTGACAGGAATTACCATAACCGTGACCTGTAGCAAACTTCTTTTAGATGCAGTTCTTCTGGATGACTCCCTCACTCTGGTTCTGCTGGTAGCTGACAAGACTTGGAGACATGAGAGATTGCAGATGCTGGAAGAAGAGCAAAACGAAACTCAACTGCTGGAGGGACTCAGTGGTTAAGCTGAATGGTCTCAATCCAGAATGTGGACTATCCAGTCTGCCTCTTGCCGATCAGCCACTTAGCTTACCTACTTTCGTGCAGCCAGTTGAGAGATCGTGAATACATATCTGCAGTGGTCTGGACAAATCTGAGGGTAATGGCCATTTCCACAGGCACAGATAACGAGCAGCTATGAGACATTCTTGCAAGTGACTACAGATTTCTGTCACTGTGTGATGAGATAACCTCAGCCTCTGGCAACTATCTTCTGAGAAATCAAGGAACAGGAAAAAAATAATTAACGAATATTCTTTACCACTCAAATGACACGAAGAGACCAATTCTAACCAACTACTCATGGGTCCTACTCTCCATCCCAATCACCAGAAACTTAGCCCAACAAAGTGCATTTTGTATCGACAGAAATTAAACTTTGGATATCCTGTGAGGAGTGTTTCATCCATTTTCTACCATTTACAAGGCACATCAGGAATGTGTGGCCTGGTGAGCCCAACTCAAACACCACTCAGGAAGTTCTACACCATTGGGGTCAGAGTAACCCACCTCACTGTCACTCTATTCACCATCTTAAACATTCACTGCCCTACTATCAACATCCTGGGGGTTACCATTGACAGGAAACTGAACAGGTCTAGCCATATAAACACCGTGGCAAAGGCTAGGAATCCTGTAGTGTGTAACTCACCTTCTGACTCCCCAAAGCCTGTCCGCCATCTACAAGACTCAGGTCAGGAGTGTAATGGAATACTCACCACTCGCCTGGATGAGTGCCACTCCATCAACACTCATGAAGCTCAACACCATCCAATACAAGGCAGCCCACTGGATTGGTACCCTTTCCACAAGCATCCAATCCCTCCACCATCGAAGGACAATTGCAGCAGTGTGTACTACCTAGAAGATGCACTGTAACAGCACACCAAAGTTCCTAAGGCAGCGCCTTCCAGATCCACAATCACTGCCATCTAGAATGATGAGAACAGCAGATACCTGGGAACACCACTACTTGATGGTTCCCCTCCAAGTCACTCACCATTCTGACTTGGAAACATATTGCCATTCCTTCATTGTCACTGGGTCAAAATCATGGAATTCTCTCCCTAACAGCACTGTGGGTGTACCTACACCTCAGGGACTGCAGCAGTTCAAGAAGGCAGCTCATCACCACTTTCTGAAGGGCAACTAGAGATGGGCAATAAACGAGGTTTACCTGGCAACATTCACATCCCATAAATGAATAAATTTTAAAAAAGGAGACAAACAACGTAATTTATATCATGGATATTCCAAAGAGAGTTTGTCTTTTCAAAATGCATTCCACAATACAAAACTGAAAACAAGGACAATGTTTTCACAATGCAACAACTGAAATCAAAGAAAGAAAATGATTGTTAATGGCAACCATCATAAGTTAAATCACTGGATGGAAAATGTTAGAAAAAGCAGACAGTGGCTTCTTCTCTCTGGGTATCTACTCATTAATTACTTCTAAACTCATATTAAGTACATAGCCTAATAAAGAGCTCCCAAATTAAGCAATCTTGAAATAGACACAAGTTAAAAGATTTTAATACTTGTTAATATTCATGATATCTACTCTACATGTTTACTATATATCATGAACTGGAGATGCCCAATACCACATGAATCACTGATTTTGTTCAACCTTCACAGATCTGACACGAACACTCAGTGATTACACATATGGATTTATGGTTACGTAGACTCAGTGGCCACTTTATTAGGTACACCTATACTCCTGCTCATTAACTAAAACATTTAATCAGCCAATCATATGACAGCAACTCAATGCATAAAAGCATGCCGACGTGGTCAGGAGGTTCAGTTGCTGTTCAGACCAAACATCAGAAGGGGGAAGAAATGTAAGCTGATTAGTTTTGGCCATGGAATGATTGTTGGTGCCAGACAAAATTGGTTTAGCATCTCAGAAACTGCTGATCTCCTTAGATTTTCACACACAATATTCTCTAGAATTTACAGAGAATAGTGAAAAATGTCCAGACTGGTTCAAGCTGACAGGAAGGTGACAGTAATTCAGATAACCTCACGTTACAACAGTGGTGTGCAGAAGAGCAGAACATGTCAAACCTTGAAGTGGATGGGGTACAGCAGCAGAAGACCATGAGCGTACACTGAGTGGCCACTTTGTCAGGTAGAGCAAGTACCTAATAAAGTGGCCACTGAGTGTTCATCCAACATATGAAATTACAGATGGAAATTCTGTCCTTTAATTTATTTACAATGTAAACATTAACATTTAAATGCCGCTTATATTGCTAAGCCATTCCCAATTTCATCTGAGTGGAAGTGGTCATCAATTATAATATTACTCATATCCTGAAATGAAATGAAATCTTCCGGCATTTAACATTAGAAGATCAGTTAAAAACAAATCATGAAAAATTATGCTGTTAAAATTTTAGAGAACAACTTGAACAGAATAAAAAACATATTTAATTAATAGGCAGGATAACATTTCCTTGTTCATATGCAATAACTCAACTGCAGATACATGACAAATAACAGAACAGTAGATGATAAACAAGATAGGAACATTTACCAGTGAATAAATGTAGACTGGAACTTCATGTATACATATACCCATTATTCAGTACTGATAGGCAAAATGCAATATATGTGAATTATATGGTCACATCTTCCAAGTTCTTAGCATTTAAACTGGTTGTGAAACAATGTGACTACAGAATCAATGCCCAGTCATTGAACAGATAGCTCGCAGTTAGTATAATTGCCTCTTTCAAAATGCAATTCAATATATTTTTCTACTGGCAATGTACATGTGGAATGTTATCTCAGTTGCAGGTAGTGCCCGGAATATAATTAATCACTAAGGGAGATGGGAACTACTTAAAAGGTACACCCTATATCTTCCACTCTTTCCAACTTCTCTGTACACGAGCTCATAATTTGCTCAGATGTACCAGATATTCACAAACATTTTGAAACGTGAGTGTGATCCACATTGTTGTGATGCTTACACACTTTATGCCTCTGCAAGTTTTCTCTGTTTCTGATCTTCTCATAACGATGTGTCATTACTATCCCCAAAGCTCATCTTCCAATCTTCCCTAAGGTTTTGGCTGAACTAAGCTCCATCATGTTCTGAGTCTTGGGCACATTATTAACTATGTGGAAGTATATACCGTTGTGAAATACAAAACTACTGATAATTGTCTCATTTTTAAATAAGTGCCCAGTAATGGTCTTTTCTTCAAAAATTCTGACTGATGTTTCCTCCACAACTTTTGATGCTGAGTAATATGGTGAAATAAATATGTGTTCATTGTATCTTCATTCATAAGACCATAAGACCATGAGATATAGGAGCAGAATTAGGCCATCTGCCCCTTTGATTCTGCTGTGCCATTTCATCATGGCTGATCCAATTTCCCTCTCAGTCCCAATCTCTTGCCTTCTCCCAATATCCCATCATGCCCTGACTAATGAAGAATCTATCAAACTCTGCCTTAAATATACTTAATGACTCGGCCTTCTATTGACACATGTGGAAACAAATTCCACAGACTCAGCACTCTCTGGCTAAAGAAATTCCTCCTCATCTCAATTCTAAAAAGATACCCCTCTACTCTGAGGCAGTGTCACCTGGTCTTAGACACTATCACCATAGGAAACATCCTTCCACATCCACTCTGTTGAGGCCTTTCAACATTAGTTAGGTTTCAATTTTGGTCTTCTGAATTCCTGTAAGTACAGGGCCAGAGCCATCAAACACTCTTCATATGACAAGCCTTTAAATCCCTGAATCATTTTTGTGAACCTTTTTTAACCTCTCCAAAGTCAGCACATCCTTTCTTGGATAAAGGTCCCAAAACTGCTCACAATATTCCAAGTGAGGTCTCACCAGTGCTTTATAAAGCCTCAACATTGTATCCTTGTTTTTATATTCTATTCCTCTTGAAATGAATGCTAAATATCACATTTGCCTTCTTCACCACCAAATCAACCTGCAAATTAACCTTTGGGGAATATTGTACAATGACTCCAAAGTCCCTTTGCACCTCAGATTTTTGAATCTTTTCTCCATTTAGAAAATGGACAACCCTTTCATTTTTTCTACCAAAGTTCATGACCATACAGTTCCCAACATTGTATTCCATCTGCTACTTCTTTCCCTATTCTTCTAATCTGTCGGTCCTTCTGTAGCTTCTGTATTTCCTCAAAACTTCCTGCCCCTCCACCTACCTTTGTGTTGTCCACAAGTTTTTCCACAAAGCCATCAATTCAGTCATCCAAGTCATTGACATATTACATAAAAAGAATCAGTCCCAACACAGGCCCCTGTGGGACACCACTAGTCACCAGGAGCCAAACAGAAAAGGTTTCCTTTATTCTCACTCTTTGCCTCCTGCCAATCATCCAGTGCTTTATCCATGCTAGTATCTTTCCTGTAATACCATGGGCTCTTAACTGGTTAAGCAGCCTTCTGTGTGTCACATTGTCAAAGGCCTTCTGAAAATCCGAGTACACAACGTCCACTAATTCTCCTTTGTCTATCTTGCTTGTTATTTTTTCAAAGAATTCCAATAGAATTGTCAGGTAAGATTTTCCCTTGAGATCAAACTTAATGGCCTATAATTTCCTTCCTTCTGCCTCTCTCCCTTCTTGAAGAGTGGAGTAACATTTGCAATTTTGTTTTCCTCTGGAACCATTCCAGAATCAATTGATTCTTGAAAGATCATAACTAATACTTGCACAGCCTCTTCAGCCACCTTATTCAGAACCTTGGGGTGGATGCCATCTGGTCCAGGTGACTTATCTACCTTCCGACCTTTCAGTTTCCCAAGAACTGCTTCCTTAATAATGGCAGCTTCACGTATTTCTGTTCTTGACACTCTTAATCTTCTAGCATTCTTCTAGTGTCTTCCAAACTTAAGGCTGATGCAAAATACTTATTCAGTTCATCCCCCATTTTCTTACAACCTCTTCAGCATAATTTTCTAGTGATCTGATATCCAATCTTGTCTCTCTTTTACACTGTATGTATCTGAAGAAACTTTTGGTATCCTCTTTAATATCATTGTCTAGCATACCTTCGTATTCCATCTTTTCCTTCTTAATTATTTTTTTGTTACCTGTCGGCTTTTAAAACCTTCCCTATCATCTAACTTCCCCCTAATTTTTGCTCTGTTATATGCCCGCTCTATGCTTTCTATGTTGGCTTTGACTTTTCTTGTTAGCCACAATTGTGTCACCTTGCCTTTAAAACACTTCTTCCTCTTTGAGACGTACTGTATATAACCTGTGCTCTCTGAATTGCTTCTAGAAATTCCAACCATTGCTGCTCTGCTGTCATTCACCCAATCTTTTCCAATCAATTTTTGGCCAGCTCCTCCCTCATTCCCTTTGCTCCATTGTAATACTGATACATTTGACTTTAGCTTCTCAAATTGCAGGGTGAATGCAATCATACCATGATTATCTTTTTCCTCCAGGTTGCTTTAACCTAAAGCTCTCTGGTCAATTCTGGGTCATTGGGGCACACTCACTCTAAAATAGCTGAGCCCCTCATGGGCTCAACCATGAGCTGCTCTAAAAAACATCTCAGAGGCATTCGAGAAGTCCCGCTCTTAGGATCCAGAACCAACCTGATTTTCCTAATCTACCTGCATTTTGAAATCCCCCATGACTATTGTAACATTGCCCTTTTAGCATGTATTTCTATCTCCCATTGTAATTTCTAGACCACATCTTTACTACTATTTGGAGGTCTGTATATAAGTCCCAGCAGGGTCTTTTTACCCTTGCAGTTCCTTAGCTCTACCCACAATGATTCAACACCTTCTGATGCTATGTCACCTCTTTCTAGAGATTTGATTTCATAAGGACCTCAAAAAGAATAGAACAAAAGTAAAGACTTTAACTAAGATTAAAACTTTTGATCATAAATGTCTTACAAAAATGGTTCTTAATTCTTCAGTGGCACACTACTCATTATTTCCAGCATGTTTCACTTCAATCCATCAGTGAGCAAGAACAAGAGATTATCAATTCTTTCCACAATTCTTCCCTCATAATAGTCAATGAACTTTATTTTTGTAAAATTACTTTTGGATGAACATTTCCACTCTAAGGGCTCTTTCACCGGAAGTTGGAGACTACCGAGACAGTATATGAGGTGTTACTCCTCCAACTTGAGTTTAGTCTCATCATGGCAGTAGAGGAGGCCATGTATGGATATATCCGAATGGGAATGTGAAGCAGAGTTGAAGTGGCAATCGGGAGATCCTGTCTGTTGTGGCTGGCGGACGGAGCGGAGGTGCTTGACGAAGCGGTCCCCCAATCTGCGTCGGGTTTCACTGATGCAAAGAAGGCCACACTGGGAGCACCGGATGCAATAGATGACCCCAACAGACTCACAAGTGAAGTGTTGCCTCACTTGGAAGGACTGTTTGGGGCCCTGAATGGTGCCTCACCTGGAAGGACTCCACTCTTCCCCTATCCCTATTTCACTCTGCCCCCTCCTCCATCTGCCTACTACCTCCCTCATGGTTCTGCCTCCTTCTACTACCCATTGTGCTTTCCTCTATTCCTTCTTCACCTTTCCTGCCTATCACCTCCCTGCTTCCCCTCCCCCACCCCTTTATCTTACCCCTTACTGGTTTTTCACCTGGAACCTACCAGCCTTCTCCTTCCCACCCTCCCCCAACCTTCTTTATGGGGCCTCTGCCCCTTCCCCCTACAGTCCTGACGAAGGGTTCCGGCCTGAAACGTTGACTGATCATTTCCACGGATGCTGCCCAACCAGCTGAGTTCCTCCAGCGTGTTGTGAGTGTTGCTTTGACCCCAGCATCTGCAGAGTATTTTGTGTTCACTGATTTGGCTGATTCTCCTTACATTGTTAATGCTTTCAGCTTTCCTCAGATTTGGAATTTCGTCCCCATTTTGTTTGACTGGTTGCAATATATTTACACCTACTTTTGCCCAGTGTAAATTACTTCTTTCTGTGGGAACGTTTAATTGCTCTTTTTGAACTTTACATGGAGTTTGTTTAGCTGCTTGACCATTTGTAATATTCAAAGATTTCTTCAGTGGTATTTCTGACTATGGGTACATCATTTGATCGAAAGCACATGATCCATACCTTGTATTTTCCTGACAGGGATAGCTTGTTAACTGTCAGAGATAATTTAATATCATAACATTGTCTTGTGTATTATTTCTTCAAAAATATGGTCTCACCTTCTGCATTCATCTGAGTACACCAATAAGCGAAAACTTTGTCTCTTGCCTGCTCTGTATGTAGATCATGTGAGTACAGCAATGACTATGGCTTCTCAACAGCTCCACAGTTCAACGTAGATGAGAAAGATTGAGAATTAAAGTAACTTGACTTTGTAGAAATCGGGGCACCAGAATCTATAATATTGTATAGGCACCATTGAACATAAGTATGCATTTCCCAAAAAGTGTGTTAATTTAAGTATGATTTGAAGCATCCTGATGATCACCTCCTTCCAATTTAACTTTAACTTCTCAGCCAATCTTTGACTAACAAAGTTGATTGATTAATTTCATATTTTTACAGTTCTAAATTGTTCTATTTGCTGACTACTGTGACATACAAGACATTTTAACTGACATCTAACATTCAAGACTTCACTTCAACTTTTTAAGCTCTTAGTACAGTTTGGTCTGTGAACTTATATAAGCATTGGGATTTCTCATGATTGAGCAATCTGTAGCTGTGTTGATGTTCATATCAATGCAGTGAAAAATTACAAATGGTTTTGTCTTGAAGTCATTCTGCCTTCCTTCACTGCCAGCTTAACATAAACACTGTAGTATCTGCCCAATTCTGGCTTCAATACTGTGTAACCTCTTCTCTACTAGGAAAATATCCTTTCTGTGAAGAAAATACACACTGCAGTTGCTTTGGCTGACTATCCTGGCCTTGCCATACACACTGATGATATGTGCTCTTTTTTGAGTTAAAATTGACCTGTTAAATTGACAAGCGTGCTGCGGATGCCTTCCATTCCATCAGCAACAGCAATTAAAACCACACTTACACACAGTTTTTTTGGATTCAACTTTAGAGCTGCAGATTTCATTACTGCTTTATGATTGGAAACTGCTGTTATATTTATACCTTGCAATGGGCAAAATGATTTGGCATTTGTCAATAACACCAACATGACCATTTCAATTGTGCACTGGGGTGAAATGTGAGATAATGTGTGTTAAATAACATTGAGCAAGCACACTCAATTAAGTCACAAACATCACAGAACACACAGCCAAAATTATTATGCCAAGATAAAGAATTTGACAGCAATACAGCATACTCACTGATACTCGCTATTACCTCCCGATTCCTAATCCCACATTTGTTTGCTCTCCTCGCTTACCTGGATTTGAAATTAGCCAGAAACTTTTGCACCACTTCATTAAACAGAGCATATTTTCTTATCTGTGACACTGGAATATTTACTAACTCTCCAGGTGTATAATATACTGCATAAAACAACATATTTCAGAACCAGTAGCCATTCACCAAATAGCTTTCTTGCATTCTTAGATATGACCGTTTTGCTGTTAGCACTAATTTAAATTTTTTGAACCACTGCGTCACAGAACTGTACAACATGAAAGCAAGCCTTTGTTACACCGAGTTCATAGCATCTGCCAAGCATCAATTCATGTTACTGACTCAAGACTGCACTGCCAGGTCCAGTTCAAACCATGTCATCAAGTTCCCTGATCAGGGCCTCACCATCAACGATGACAATTCTGCATACAGAGAAGAGGTAGAGAAGCTTGTCATATGGTGTAAGAATAACAAACTGAGTCTCAATATGCACAAGACAAAGGAGATAATGGTGGACTTCAGGAAGTCGCAGGTCGACCACTCTCCATTGCACATCAATCATCTGCTGTGGAGAGAGTGAAGAGCACAAAGCTCCTTGGAGTATCCATAATGGACAATCTTACCTGGACCCACAAAATCTCCTCATTAGTCAAGAAGGCACAAAAGCATTTGTACATTCTGAGGTGTGCAGAGCTCCCCACCCCCATTCTAATAGCTTCTACAGGACACCACTGACGGTGTCTGATTTAGCTGCATCATTGTGTGGTATGGAAACTGCAAGTCATCGGACCACAAGACCCTACAGAGGATAATAAAAGTTGTCAAGAGAATCATTAGGATCTCCCTTCCCCTATTTGAATCATTTACCTGGAGTGTTGTATATGAAGACCCCAGAGCATTGTAGAGGATCCCTACCATCCATCTCACAACCTCTTTGACCCACTACCATCAGGAAGGAGGTGTGGGAGCATCAGGACTAGAACTGTCTGGATAACAGCTTCTTCCCTTGGGCTATGAGACTAATAAATACCCTGCCACCAGCAAGAGTAGTTGTTTACTGTTCTGTTTACTGTTTACATATACTGTACTACTCTGCTAATAAATTTACTTTTAACTTTACACTTTGAATTTTGAATGTGATCAGAATGAGTCTGATAACCATTTTGTCCTCTCCTTCATCTAATGATAAGATCAAAAAAACTGATAAGATCTTACTAAAAAAGTATTTTCTATCACTTCAGTCCGCAGTTAGTTTAACTGCACTGGAACAGCTTTTGGACGTCTCCAAACAAGAGTCTTTCATAATCGTGACATCCGAACAGACACCAAAATGTTAGTGTACAAAGCAGTGGTAATCCCAACGCACACGTATGCATCAGAAACCTGGACAACATACCGACGACATCTGAAGGTACTTGAAAAGTTCCATCAATGCTGTGTTCAAAACATCTTAAATATCAGCTGGGAAGATAGAAGAACCAACGTCAGCGTGCTAAATGAAGCAAAAACAACAAGTATTGAAGGCTACATCATCAGGAACCAACTAAGATGGAGCGGTCATGTTGTTCAGATGAAAGACGAACGTCTGCCGAAACAAATCTTCTACTCCCAGCTTAAAGAAGACAAACGTAAAAGAGGCGGACAACAGAAGAGATTCAAAGACGTCTTAAAAGCCAACATGAAGAAATGTAACATCGACATCAACAATTGGGAAACCGATGCCAAGTACAGGAAACTCTGGCAAGCCGTCATCCGAGAAGGAACAGCAACTTTCGAAGCCAACAGATGTGCAGAATTAGAAGAAAAGAGAAGAAAATGGAAAGAGAGGCAGCAACAACCAAAGCCCGATCCGCCATCTGGAACTATCTGTCCTGAATGTGGAAGAACTTTCAAAGCCAAGATTGGACTCGTAAGCCACTTGAGAGCCCATAAGTAGATCAACAGAACGAAGACCATCATCCTCGACCTCGAGGGATAGCCACGACGGCAATGAGTTTAACTGCTGCTCCAGTTCATTCAATAAACTATTCATGGTTCATGATCTCACTGCATGTGGTTTCAGAGACATAATGAGACCCCAAGAAACATGGAACACAACTTAAAAACGTGGATCTCGTCCATTCCTCCATTCTCCCCAGTATATGCACCTATGTTGCACATAAATGCCATACATATACCTGTATGACAAATGATCGTATCTCAAAAAAGGATTACAGTTAACAGGACCTTCACACAAGTGAGAAACATACAGAGTATCCTGTCCCATTAGAAAGTAGTAAAAACAGAAACAAGCCTCTGCCAAATGCAAGTGTTGGTACAATTTTCATTTAATTCTGTGTTATTTTCTTATTTACTCCCACACATAGAACTGCTATGACACAAAAGCAGTACATTTACTCCATTCAATCTGTGCTGTGTTTTACAAGATTGATTTCAGTCAGGCCTGTTCCGATACATGAAGGTACATTGAACATCAGTGAAGACTTAGTGGTAATGGCCATACTGAAAATAACTTCCAAATGCAGATTCAACCACCTTAAGACTGCAACCTCGCAATGAACAGAGCATACACTTGAATTCTTCACCCATTCACAGTGTCTTTTCTGATCCTACCAAAATTCAGATTATTACCCATGCTGCAGATGCTGTCAAAGCACATTTTTAGGGTTCCGCGGCTTTACAGCCCTAGGGATAAGCCAATTCGGACTGGAGCATTGTGGCAGAAAACAGAACATCAGGAACAGCAGATCACCTGTCGGGGTCTCTGTACTCAGATCACATTCTGTCACTCTTTCTCTCATTGGCAGGGGGAGAGTTTGTTGCCAATTCTCGAGTCAGAGATCTCAGAAAAAAAAAGTGACATGGCAGACGTTAACACCATAAATCAGCAAATTGTTTTTTTTTTGTTAGTCTCCCCTCGCTATGTGATGCCTCCCTGTTCCTTTATTAGGGAGAGAGAGAGCCTGTGGTATGTTGAATTGTCAGGTGAACGATTAGTGTTTTTGTACCACAGATCATGGTCTTTCTTGCAGGCTTTGCTATTGCTTGTTTGGTGGTAGGAGGGTGTTGATGTTTTTTTGTTGAAATAAGTAGCGGGGAGGGAGAGGGTCTTTGCTCGGCTGCTGCTCTTGTATGGGGTTGAATAGAGGACTTTGGGGTTCTAATGTTTTTACTGTCATTCATTCTTTGGGGCACTCTTCTGTTTTTGTGGACATCAGTGAAGAACAAGAACTTCATGTTGTACATTCACTGATATTAAATGGAGCTATTGAACTATTGAAGTGCATAAGGTTTGCCCATTTATTTGGACTCCTGTTACAACCAATACTTGCCTGGAATACCTGTGATGTCCCATCCCCTGCACCTACCCACAAAATGGTAGAGGACTGAATATTGATCAAATAGAGTTCAATCACTAACTGTATGGTGGCTTAAAATGATCCAAAGAATCCTATTCTGCTCCAACAAGTCTGAGTTCAGTTATTCTGCATGCTATTGTCATGCAGTAAACTAAACTACGTTAAATGTCCATTATTCTGATGACAAGTGGATAAACTAATGCTTGTGAGTAGTTTTCTTCATACATTGAGCAAAATACCTTGTTTGCCTTTCAGTCCACATTATATTTTCATCTCTGTATGGTAGCAGCTTTGAAGTTGTGACTGACCATTCACCATTGTTGAGTTTGTTTAATAATTCTAACAGCAGGCTGTACATTCATATTGAGCGCTGGATATTTAAGCTTAACGAGTTTAACTATAATGTATGACAAGAATACACATAGTTTAAGATGTAGCTGTCCTGTGCTGGCACCAGTGGAATCAGCAGTTGGTCTGCCACCTGTCTTCAGGAGAGAGAGATAAGGAAAACAACGGAGCAGCTTTTGGAGATGTTAATGAAGGAAGGAGAGCTGTCAAGAGCGGCTCCCCCTTTGAACCCTGAACTGTTTGAAGTGATGGACAGGCGATAACCCAGCAGGGGGATAAAAAGGGACAGGTTCGCTAAGGCAAGACACACACGACACCCGAGGTAACAAGACCCTGGAAGCGATGCGTCTCTCACAAGTCAGTGGGAAGTACTGGGCCATAAACGCACAGGGTGGAAAGGCACAATCGGCGGGAACCTGATGTGTGTCCACCCTTGCCTGGGTGCCAGGTTCACCGCAGGGAAACGATCGTATCTGGAAACGGAGGGGTCACGGTCGGTGACCTCAGATGACATCACAAAGGACTCGCCCGAAAGCTGACTGCGAAGGTCTGTGTGGAAGTCGTTTTGAATATTCATTCGTTTTGCTCTCTCTCTCCTTCCCCCCACTGTCCATCGCCACGGCAGCGATTACTGCAAACTGAACTAAATTGAACTGAACTTTGCGTCACTTTGAAACTGGTCATTTACCCCTAGACAACGATAGAGCTTGATTGATCCTATTATCTTAATTCTGTGTACATGTATGTTTATCATTGCTGAACTGTTGCATTCATTATCCTTTTGATTAGAGTACTGTGTTGCTTGTTTCTTTAATAAAACTTTCTTAGTTCTAGTAATCCAGACTCCAACTGAGTGATCCATTTCTGCTGGTTTGGCAACCCAGTTACAGGGTATGTAACAAATGTCATATACTGTTCAGTGAATCTGAATTCTCAGAACACTTTTTGCATCATCCCTTGTTTACATCGACCTTATTAATCAGAAAAAGTTCACAGAACAGCATTTGGCTATCTGCACATTACTCAAAACAGTGAGACTATGTGAAATCAAAGCTGAAATAAAGCCAGTTGTTATATCATGACAACAATTCAGCTACAAATGTATCATGGAAAATCCGCCCTCTCGAAATCCCATACCATCTCTCAACTTGTATTAATGTTGTTATGTTTATTTTTGTTCAGTTTGTCATGTAAGTTATGGATAACATCTGTTAATTAATGATTAGGTTAATCTATGATGTACTGTGCTGCTGTTGTATCAACTAATTTATATGGCATTTACAGTTAGCATATGCATACCTACATAGATAAACTTGAACTTGAATGCTGTTCAAACATTGCAATATTGAAAAGATTCAGCATGAGCTTGTGGTCACACCCTTCTCAGATCTTGGGCTCAATTCACCTTGTAGTAGTTGTTGACACAAAATGACTGATTTCAAGGAATAGATCACTCTGTAAAACACTAAGCATTCAATGATTAGTGTGCCAAGCAACCAAAATCTTAATCCTGCAGGAAATGCTGCAAGAATCAGTTGCCCAGAATTTCACTGGTTGACATCAATGTTGATTCCATAGAGTACAGCTAGATACATATTAGTTTGGAATTGCAATCAATCCCCTGTTGCTGGGATTGTCTATTTTACTTCTATAAAAATTACCAACCTGAAGCCAAGTCATTATATGCACTTTTGTTATTCAGCAAGAGAACACTGGACCTTTGACTTCCTAACCAGAAGACCATGATCTGTGCGGATCAGAAACAACATCTCCACCTCGCTGACAATCAACACTGGTGCACCACGGGGATGTGTGCTTTGCCCACTGCTCAACTCTCTCCACACCCACAAATGTGTGGCTAGGCACAACTCAAACGCCATCTGTAAATTTGTTGACAACTCAACCATTGTTGACAAAGTTTCAGATGGTAGTGAGAAGGCATACAGGAGCGAGATATATCAGCTAGTTGACTGGTGCTGCAGCAACAAACTTGCACTCAGTGTCAGTCAGACCAAATAATTGATTGTGGACTTCAGAAAGGGTAAGATGAGGGAACATCATGGAGAAATCAGAAGTGGAGAGAGTGAGCAATTTCCAGCTCCTGGGTGTCAACATCTCTGAGGATCTAACCAGGACCCAACATATTAATGCAGCTACTAAGAAAGCACAATAGTGCCTATATTTCATTCGATGTTTGAGAAGATTTGGTATAACACCAAAAACACTTGAAAACTTCTACAGATGTACCATAAGAGCATTCAAACTGGCTGCATCACTGTCTGGTATTGGGGGTGGGTTGGGGCTACTGCACAAGATCAAAATAAGCTGCAGAGAGTTGTAAACGTAGTCAGCTCCATCACTCCGAGGATCCAGGATATTATCAAGGAGTGATGCCTCCAAAAGGCCGCATCGATCATTCGGGACCCCCATCACCCAGGTCATGCCTTGTTTTCATTGCTACCATCAGGCAGGAGGCAGAGAGGCCTGAAGGCACATCCTCAACAATTCAGGAACAGCGTCTTCCCCTCTGCCATCCAATTTCTGAATAGACATTGACACCTCCTCACTACATTTTTATTTCCATTTTTACACTATTTATTTAATTTAAATATTTTATATATATACACACACTGAAATTTACAGACTTTTCTCTATTACTATGTGTTGCATTGTACTGTTGCTGCAAAGTCGACAAATTTCGCAACATATCCTGGTCATATTAAGCCGGATTCCGATGAAGAAGACCAGCAATCTGCAGCTCAACAGTGATGACTTCAGGAAGCTTGCAGTTTACCTCCGCTTCACATTTCAATGACCATGGACCATTGGTACAGCAGAGTTGTGCAACCTTTACAGAAAGTGCTCGTGATCCATTCCACATGCAAGGTTTGGAAGGAAGGTTTTTATATTTTTTATGAAATGGTAATACAATGCAGCATACAGAATAGAATCCCACTGCAGCACCAATTTTTGCCCACCAATGTGTACATATTTTCCAAAGTATCCTGCAAGTTAGAAGATCAAATAAACGCAGGAGTGACAATGCTAAAAAAAGACACAAAGGAACTGTAGAGAAAAAAAAAATTAAAGATACAAAGCTCATAAAACATGCCAGTCAACTAGGCGAACAACTGCACGTCATGTCTGAAGTAACCACCTTGGAAGTTTCCGTAACTACATCATCACATTGTTCATAATGCAACAGGTAAGTTGCCTCAGTCAGCACAGCATTCAAAACACTCCTCACTGTTGTTGAATCTGAATCAGAGAAGAGATTGAACAACCCTAGTTGAACCAATGGTCAATACACTCAAATATTGAAACTATTAAGCATGATCAAACATACAAGTGGAAATCTCTCTCATAAATGAGTGATTTTATGGCCATGTGATACTAGACTTCAGCTCATAGAAATATCTAAAGCCTCACCAAATGAAACAAAAACATTAATATAAGCTTTCTTACTTCTGGCTACTTTTCGTTATTCCCATGTAGCATAGGATTTCCATCGCAAATAAAACTCTATTATAAGTTTGTTGGTGGTTTGTCCATCAGAAGATATAAATAAATTAATTCAAGAAACTGTGATGGGAAAAAATGAAAATGTAAATAGAAAATGAATATAATAGACACCTAAATCAATATCTAACCAGCAGTTTTCAAAACATCATAATAAGTTATTCAGGTCCTACCACAGCGAACATAACCATGTAATGCAATTCTTTTTATATTCTCACACTAATGTTTTTCTTTGCTACAAATATTTTTCTTCATTTCATTTTACTTCTTAAGCAATAAGAACTGAAGTAAGGCATAATGAATATTTTAAGATTTGCATTTATTATTAAACCCAAAATAGAATTTACAGTCTGCGTATTACTGCAAATACTATAAATGAGTTAAACTACAATGGAAAGTGATGTACATTTTTGAAGGATCTGGATAATGTATTGCATCACATATATTATCCTTCAGTTACCTGGCACTTCTTTTTCTTTTATAGATTAATGCTATAGGTGCACAGGTATTTGAAGGGAAATTGGTTTTGTGAGGAATTTACTCTGGAATATTGAGTGTATTTGAAATGGAATTTGATAAATTCTTGATTAGTCAGAGTTTCAAAGGTTATGGGGAGAAGGCAGGAGAATGGAGTTGAGAGGAATAATAAATCATGATGGAATGGTGGAGCAGACTCAATGGACTGAGTGGCCTAATTCTGCTCCGATGTCTTATGGTCCTGTGGAATTTACCGTGGATATTAACAAACACAGATTTCCCGAGTGCAGGACTAATCCATATTTATTACAACAAAAGACAGTTGAGTTAAAAGGTGGTAATTCTGACCTGACAAAAGATAACTGGATTGCCTACTTCCCATTAAATCTCCAGCAGCTGGTTAGAACTCTATCCAAACATATCATTAATGATTCCCACTGGTTTTGGTGGTGCAGACAGAGTAGCCCATATATATTAGAGCTTTATTTGCAAATGGTATGCACTGGATCCATAGTGTACCAGTGTCTGAAGAAGCAAACGTGTTGGGTGATGAATAGGGTGATAATCAAGCAGATTATTTTATCCTGATATTTTCAAGTTTTCTGATCAGTGTTTGATCCGCAATAATTCATCATAAAACTGACTGTGCCTTCTGAGAGATATCAAGGTACTAAGGAATGAGGAATCAGGTCACAGGAAACCAACTTCTCACCTGTTTTTGTTTGCAATGCATTTATGTAGCTGGCCTGAACTGTTGACCAATGATGTCAACTCCCCATGCCTAGCACAACTGCACTGTTCCAAAGAGCTGCAAAGAGGTCATTCTTACCCTCAGCCATCAGGCTCTATAATGAGTCAACCTATAGCTGAGGAAGTAATGACCCCTCCTGTTAGACTGTTTGTAGTAACTTATTTTTTTTATTCTTTCTACTTCTCTTCTAGTTTTATACCTGTGCATTTGTAATGCTACTGTGACACTGTAATTTCCCTTTGGGATCAATAAAGTTTTTATCTTTCAATTAATATGGAGAATCTCAGAATCATGGACTCATACAGCACTAAAACTGGCCCTACTGTCCACTGCATTCATGCCGACCATCAAGAATCAATCTTTACCAGCACTTGGCAATGGTTCCATGCCTTGGGGATTCAAGTGCTTGTCCAGATACTTTTCAACAGTTGTGAGAATTCCTGTCAACACTACCCACTCAGTGTGTTCCAGATTTTAACCACACTCTGGATGAAAACATTTCTGACTGAGATCCCATCTTCATTCTTACCCCTGAGTCTAAAATGATGCCCTCTTTGCTATGGAAAAAATGTTCCTACCGTCCATTTTATCTAAGTTCCAGGTAATGCTACTGAATGTCAAGGGAAGTTGGTTGGATTGTCTTTGGTCATTCCCTAGTCACATCAGTCACAACTTATCAGTCATTTGATGGGTTCAAAGTAATTTTATTATCAAATTACATATATGTCACCATATACAACCCTCAGATTCATTTTCTTGCAGTATACTCAGTAGGTCCTTTATAGAATAATAACCATAATATAATCAATAAAAGGCCACACCAACTTAGGCATGTAGAAGATCAGAATGCAAAAGACAACAAATTGTGCAAATACAAAAAGAAAGATAAAATAATAATAAGGAACTGATTGGAGAGATTGAGAAAGGCTTCTTCGGCAGCGAAATCCAGGCCTGAAGCGAATCTCTGGGCGCCGTGTTCTAAGCCCATAGAGATTCACCACAGTGAGGCCGGGGTCCGAATGTTGTTTGGGCATTCTAAGTGTTGGCCCAGATGCTGGAGGGCAGGGTGTTGGGCGAGGTTGGATCACTCTGGGTGCTGAGCCAATATGAAGAGGTTGAGAATGGCCTTTCTAGCAGTGAAATCTAGGTTTTGGACAATTTCGACATCAGCCAGATAGTCTTGGGGTACCTCTCTCCACGATGCTAAGGCTGTGAGACTACCTCCGGCTGCTGCGCTTCATATCTGCAAACTTTGTGGTGATTTGCCTCACTAATTTGATGAACTGAATACCAAGGATTTGGGCCTATTCCAGGCTGTTCCAGGGGTTTGGATCTAAGGACTCAATTTGGTTCAAAATGCTGTTGTTGCTCTTTTCAATTGTTTGCATGATTTGTTTTATGTATTTTTTTCTCTTTTTCTTTGGGCACCTTACTTTTTTAAATTGGGTTCTTTCATGTTCCTTGCTTTGTGACTGCCTGCAAGTAAACAAATCTCAAGGTTAGGGAGGAGAAGATGGCGGCACAACGCAGCGCGCGCGGCCTCTCCGGTGAAATGATATCGTATTTGTAAGTAGGATGCCGTGCACCTTTCTGATTTGATGGAGACAGACATGAGAGGCATGGAGGAACATCTGGAGAAACTTCTGAAATGCCTGCTTCGCTGCCGCTGCTACTGTGCGATCGAGAATCTCTGGAGGGGAAGGCCCCAAATCCTCAGCTTTGCCTGTTGCTGGCGGCCGGGGCTGGGGTCAAAGCGCTCGGCAGAGATGGTGCTCGGTGCTCAGTGTCAGAGCGCTGGTTGGAGGCTCGAAGGTTTCGGACGGATTGAGAGTCGGACTGTGATCGGGTGCTTCCAGGATGCTGCATTGGCAAGTTTGTGGTGCTGGAAGCTCATGGCAGGGAGAGTTTTCTTCCTTCTACTGTCTGCGTGAGATGTTGGGACTTTCGAGAGACTTTGAGACTTTTTTTTACTGTGCCCATGGTTTGTTCTTCTATCAAATTACGGTTTTGCTTGCACTGTTGTAACTACATGTTATAATTATGTGGTTTTGTCAGTTTTTCAGTCTTGGTCTTTGTGTTTCTGTGATATCACACTGGAAGAACATTGTATCATTTCTTAATGCATGCATTACTAAATGGCAATAAAAGAGGACTGTGTGTCCTCATAATCTAATCTAATCTAATATAATATAATTTATACATTCTTTGATAATAAATGCATTTTGAACTTTGAATCTATAGGTAAGCAATAAATATCAAGAACATGAGATGAAGAAACCCTGAAAGTGAGTCCATTGGTGGCAGGAACATCTCAATGATGGGGCAAGTGAAGTTGAGTGGTTATCCCCTTTGGTTCAAGACTCTGATGGTTGAGGAGCAATAACTGTTCCTAAACCTGGAGGTGTGAGTGTTGAGGCTCCTGTACCCTCTTCCAGAAGGCAACAGTGAGAAGAGAGCATGACCTGGGACGTGGGAGTCCACAATGTTGGATGCTGCTTTTCTGCAACAGCCCTCCATGTAGATGTGCTCAATGGTGGGGAGGGCTTTACCCGTGATAGGCGGGGCCTTATCCATTCCTTTTGTAAGATATTTTGTTTAAGGGCATTGGTGTTTAGATACCAGGTTGTGATGCAGCCAGACAATATCGTCTCCACCACAAATCTATAGAACTTTGTCAATATTTTAGATGTCATGCAGAATCTACGCAAACTGCTAAAAGTACCGGTGCTGCCATGCTTTTTTTGTAATTGCACTTATGTGCTGCACCAGGACAAGTCCTCGGAAGTAGTAACACCGAGGAATTTAAAGTTGTTGATCCTTTTCTTCACTGATCCTCCGATGAAGACCTCTGGTTTCCTTCTCCTAAAGTTCCTTGGTCTTGCTGACATTGAATAAGAGGTTATTGTTATGGCATCACTCAGCCAGATTTTCAATCTCCCTTCGAGATGCTGATTCATCATATAGATTTGGCCTTTGACAGTGGGTGTTATCAACAAACTTGAATATGGAATCTGGAATTGGAGCTGTGCTTAGCAACACAGTCATACGCGTAAAACAATTAGAGCAGGAAGCTAAGCACACAACCTTGTGGGGCATCTGTGCCAATGAAGATCATGAAGTCAGTCTGAACTGACTGGGATCTGCAAGTGAGAAAATCAATAATCCAATTGTACAAGGAGGGATTAAGGCCAACATCTTGAAGCTTATTGATTAGTTTGAGGTGATGGTAGTATTGAATGTCGAACTGTAGTCAATGAAAAGTATCCTGATGTATGCATCTTTGCTGTCCAGATGAACAGGTGGGAAGAGAAGATGGCGGTGCAACACAACTCGCAGCAGTCACTCCGGTGGTGATGTCTGTTATTTGTCAAGTAGGGTGCCATGCACAATCCTGATTTGATGGAGATGGATGTGAGAGCACGGAGGAACATCTGGTGAAAACTTCTGAAATGACTGCTTCGCTGCTGCTGCTACGGTGTGGTCCAGAATCTCCAGAGGAGAAGGCTCCGTGTCCTCGGCTTTGCTTGTTGCTCGGCGGCTGGGGCAGGGTCGAAGCTCTCGGCAGAGGATGGTGCTCGGAGAGGCTGTGTTGGAGGGATGGTCGGAGGCTCGAAGTTTTCGGACGGACTCGGAGTCCGCTGCGGTCGGGTGCTTCCAATAGTGCTTCCAATAGTGCTGCATCAGAAAGTTGGCGGCGCTTGGAGGTTCATGACGGGGAGAATTCCTCCCTTCTGCCGCCTGAGTGAGCTGATGAGTCTGTTGTGACTTTGAGATTTTTTTTTACCGTGCCCATGGTCTGCTCTTTATCAAATTGTGGTATTGTTTTGCACTGTTGTAACTATACGTTATAATTATGTGGTTTTGTCAGTTTTAGTCTTGATTTGTCCTGTATTTTCTTTTGATATCATTCTGGAGGAATGCTGTATCATTTTTTAATGCATGCATTTCTAAATGACAATAAACGAGGACTGAGTGTCCTCATAATCTAATCTAATCCAGGGTTGAGTGAAGAATCAATGAGGTGATATCTGTGTGGGCCTTTTGCTGCAGTAGACAAATTGGATTAGATCCAAGTCGCTTCTCAGGTAAGAGTTGATATGTTTTAAACCCAACTTCTCAAAACATTTCATCGTCGTGGATGTAAATGCCACTGGACAATAGTCATTGAGGCAGATCACCATGCTCTTCTTAGGCACCGGTATAATTGAAGCCTGCTTGAGCAAGTGGGTACCTCAGACTGTTGAAATGAGATGTTAAGGATCCAATGAACACTCCAGCCAGTTAATCAGCACAAGTCTTTAGTACTTGGCCAGATACCCCAGTTGGACAAGCTGCTTTTCGTGCATTCACTTCTTGAAGGCTGCAGATACACCTCCTGAAGGCTACTCAGAGACTGAAATCACAGGGTCACCAGGTGCTGCGGTCCCTCCACGTTTTATACTTAATACTTTATTGTTGCCAAACAATTGGTACTAGAATGTACAATCATCACAGCGATATTTGATTCTGCGCTTCCCACTCCCTGGAATACAAATCGATAGTAAATATTAAAAATTTAAATTATAAATCATAAATAGAAAATAGAAAATGGAAAGTAAGGCAGTGCAAAAAACTGAGAGGCAGGTCTGGATATTTGGAGGGTACGGCCCAGATCCGGGTCAGGATCCATTCAGCAGTCTTCAGGCTCCTGAGCCTTCTCCCGGAGGGAAGAGGGACAAAAAGTGTGTTGGCTGGGTGGGTCATGTCCTTGATTATCCTGGCAGCACTGCTCCAACAGCGTGCAGTGTAAAGTGAGTCCAAGGACGGAAGATTGGTCTGTGTGATGTGCTGCGCCGTGTTCATGATCTTCTGCAGCTTCTTCCAGTCTTGGACAGGACACTTCCATACCAGGTTGTGATGCACCCTGGAAGAATGCTTTCTACGGTGCATCTATAAAAATTAGTGAGGATCTTAGGGGACAGGACAAATTTCTTTAGTTTTCTCAGGAATTAAAGGCACTGGTGGGCCTTCTTGGCAGTGGACTCTGCTTGGTTGGTCCAAGTCAGATCATATGTGATATTGACCCCGAGGAACTTAAAGCTTTTGACCTGTTCCATTTGCACAATGTAAATTGGGTCGTGCGGTCCACTACTCCTTCTGAAGTCAACAACCAATTCCATTGTCTTGCTGACGTTGAGGGATAGGTTATTGTCTTCGCACCATGCCACCAGGTTCTTAATTTCCTCTCTGTACTCAAATTTATCATTACCCGAAATACGGCCTACATTTGTTGTGTCATCAGCAAACTTATATATTGAGTTCAATGGAAACTTGGCTACACAATTATGGGTGTACAGTGAGTACAGCAGGGAGCTGAGTACACAGCCTCGTGGGGCACCGGTGCTCAGAGTGATTGTAGAGGAGAGCTTGTCCGCTATTTTTACAGCTTGGGTCCTGTCTGTGAGGAAGTTGAAGATCCAGCTGCAGATCTGAGTGCTCAGGCCCAGGTTCCAGAGCTTAGAAATCAGTTTATTTGGCATGATGGTATTAAAGACAGAGCTGTCGTCAATGAAAAGGAGCCTTACGTATGCGTCTTTATTCGACAGGTGTTCTAAGGAGGAATGTAGGGCCAGAGAGATGGCATTTGTCGTTGACCTGTTGCTCCAGTAGGTGAATTGCAAAGCGTCGAGGTTGACTGGTAGGCTGTGGTTGATGTGTGCCATAACCAATCGCTCAAAGCACTTCATAGCAATTGATGTCAGAGCCACAGGTCGATAGTCATTCAGGCATGCCACCTTGCTCTTGCTTTTGATGGTCAAAGAGAGCACAGAAGGCACTGAGCTCATTTGGAAAGCAAAACCCTGTTTTTGCCTATGTCGCTTGATTTAACTTTATAGGAGGTGATAGTATTCAAGTCCTGCCACAACTGTCCAGAATCCTTCATTGATTCAAGTTTAGTCCAGAATTGCAACTTTGCCTGGAACAGTCTGGGTGGAAAAACTAAGAATTTGGGTGATAGCTATAATTCATGTTTTTGAATTTTGAAGGAAAACCTACAACTTTGAACTTAATTGTTTAGAAAGAATGTAGCTTCTAACAGTGGGAACAGTGGCTAAAATTATTGAAGTTGGATGGATCATTTTTTCTCCACGCAGGCACATGCATGATGCATGCATGTTCATACAAGCTTAAAGGCACACACAGCAAATGCATGCAGCACACACATACACACACACACACACACACACACACACACCCATGTACACACATGCATGAACATTTATTGTCATAAGTCCACTCATACAAATACTCACATGCAGACATACAAATATGTATAAAGGTACACATATGCATTCACATATACAAATGCACTCTTAAAAACATTCACACACACTGACACGCACACGCACGTAGTTGACAACAAGGTTCTGCAATGAGAGCAAAACTAATCATTGTCTTAAACTTCAGTAGCATTATAAGTCCAAACATCTCATTTAACGTCTGGAGTACTGTTTTAGTCATATCAATAGCACACCTCAAAAGTGGGGCAGATTCTGGAAATTCTTCATCTACAATGATTCAGTGAGCCGTGGGATGCAGCAAAAGTGCTGGATACATTCTTAACAGCAGAAGCTTCACTCCATCCTGGGAAAAAAGCAATCTTTTGAAATGTACTAGATTTAATATTAATAACGTTATTTATAGAGCATTTTTCATACAGATGGTGCAGTTGAAAGTGCTTTACAATGGGATAAAAGTACAAACATGAAAATAGCATTAAAAATAAAAATGAACATGAAAATAAATGACAAAAAGATGTTAGTTAGAAGCAAGGTTAAATAATATGTCACAAACAAAAAAAAAATCTGCGGATGCCGGAAATCCAAGCAACACACACAAAATGCTGGAGGAACTCAGCAGGCCAGGCAGCATCTATGGAAAAGAGAAAACATTCGATGTTTCAGGTCAACACCATTCATCAGGACTAGAAAAAAAGATGAGAGGTCAGGGAAAGAAGTTGTGGGGAGGGGAGGATAAAATACAAGGTAGTAGGCAATAGGTGAAATTGAGAGAAGGGAAGAGGTCAAAATATGTTTATAAATAGACCTTGAGCTAGTGTTTAAAACTGTCAACAGAGTCTGCATCCCTTATAGTTTTTAGTATTGGATCCCACAGTTTAGGAGTATAGTTCAAAAAAAGTTGAACGATGAATTATCTTTTGAGGGAGATAAATTTAAGAGATTGGTGGAAGAAGACCTGAGAGCTTGAGCAGGATTATAAAATGAAAATGATTCTGTGATGTGCTCTGATCCCAGACCATGAATAGCTTTAAAAATAAATAAGAGAACTTTATAATCAATTCTTAAAAATACAGGAAGCCAATGCAGAATAGCTAGTATAGGAGTGAAATGTTTCCTCATCCCAGGTTTGGTTAAAAGTCTAGTAGCAGCATTCTGATTGAATGCTGTTTTACTGGCTTTGGAAGGCCAGTAAAAAGTGCATTGCAGTAATTTAGTCCATTCAATATAAAGACCTGAATAAGTTTTTCAGCATCATTACGTGACAGATGAGATCTCCAAATTTTGGTTTATTTTTCACGTGTATATTGAAGCGTACAGTGAAATGTGTTGTTTGAGTGAAGGATGTGTTGAGGGCAGCCCACAAGTGTCACCACACACTCCAGTACCGACATAACATGTCCACAAATCTCTAGGACAGGACTCCAGACCCCAGTCCCCGGCCTCCAGTTTTCCAATTTCCAGTTTCCAGTTATTGAGCCACCTTTCAATTGTTTCTTTATTCTTTCATGGGAAACTCTCATCACAGGTTTTACTGCCTACCTTTAACAGAGTGGCTTATCAGGTCATTTCAGAGGGCAAATAAGAGTCAACCACGTTGCAGTGTGCCTGGATTCATGTATTGGTAAGGCGGCAGATGTCCTTTACAGAAGAAAAGTTGTGTTTCTGTGACAACTTCACAGTTACAATATTACTGGTTTTCTAACTCCTGATTTATTTCACGATTTAAAATTAAGTTGCACTGCCATGTTGGTTAGGTTAAAACTCACATCTCTCGGCCCGTGTTCTGGGCTTCTGAGCATATCCAGTAACAAATCAAACATCTAACTTGGAACCACGTTGGCCTGGAATTTGGTGTAATGGAGGTAATAATGGTAAGAACTAAGCTGGAGATTTGAATTCCCTGTTCTTCCATGGAAAATTTACAACATTTGCTGCTTCAAATATGGTAATAATCATAGTCATAGTCATAGTCATACTTTATTGTTCCCGGTGGAAATTGGTTTTCGTTACAGTTGCACCACAAATAATAAATAGTAATAAAACCATAAATAGTTAAATAGTAATATGTAAATTATGCCAGTAAATTATGAAATAAATCCAGGACCAGCCTATTGGTTCAGGGTGTCTGACCCTCCAAGGGAGGAGTTGTAAAGTTTGATGGCCACAGGCAGGAATGACTTCCTATGACGCTCTGTGTTGCATCTTGGTGGAATGAGTCTCTGGCTGAATGTACTCCTGTGCCCACCCAGTACATTATGTAGTGGATGGGAGACATTGTCCAAGATGGCATGCAACTTAGTCAGCATCCTCTTTTCAGACACCACCATGACAGAGTCCAGTTCCATCCCCACAACATCACTGGCCTTACGAATGAGTTTGTTGATTCTGCTGGTGTCTGCTACCCTCAGCCTGCTGCCCCAGCACACAACAGCAAACATGATAGCACTAGCCACCACAGACTCGTAGAACATCCTCAGCATCATCCGGCAGATGATAAAGGACCCCAGTCTCCTCAGGAAATAGAGACGGCTCTGATCCTTCTTGTAGATGAATCAGAAACAATTTAGGTTATATCTGACTTATTTTCAAGAATGGACATTCACAAACAGGGACTGAAGTCATCTCCGGGGGATGGGGAAAGGTAGGAAAGCTGGCAGTCAGAGTTAGTTCAGTGATTTAGTAAACGACCGAGGGTGCATTGGGGTATTACTGGAGAAATGGCTGGCAAACAAGATTTAGCTGGGGAGGCGGGTAATCTAGAATCAGATAATTGGCTGGGGAAGGTTGAGGAGAGCATGTCACCAATCAGATAAATGACTCTGAAGAGGTGGGTATGGCGATAATGACTTCCATTGGATGTTTTAGGGGATTAGTGGTGGAAAGAATACAGGCAAGGCCAATCAGGGCTTTAGAGAGGAAACTGATAGCTTTGGGTTTCAGAGCCTAGAATGATAGGAGGATGGGAGTACTAGGGTGCTGAGTGAGCTGTGCAAGTTTCAATGGGGCTGGGACTGAAGGTTCAAAGGAAGATAGTGTAATCCTAGCCTAGCGTTCATGACAAATATCTGGCTGCTTTGTAAAGCAGAGTCATGATCTATTCTGGGACTTAATTTCCTGCTTGAATTGGACCTTGAACAGAAACATATAACCTCACAATCCTATGCAATCCTCTGCAATCTATTTTTGATAAAAGCCTAACGCACAGCAAAAATTCACCACACTGCACAATGCAATGTCCAGGCCATTATTTCCTTTCAATCTGTTCTCCCAGAGTTTGTGAAAATTTTATCTTTATATTTTGGAATCTCAAATCACAAAATGCAGTTTAGCGGTTCAGGAGGAGTAGGAAATTACAAACGTTACGCCACTCTTCAAGAAGAAGGGAAATTATAGACCAGTCAGTTATTCTGCCTTCAGTGGTTGGGAATATGTCAGAGTCCATTATTAAGGATAGGGTTTTGGGATACTAGGAGGTACCTGACAAAACAGGCCAAAGTCAGCCTGGTTTCCTTAAGGGGAAATCTTGCCTGACAAATCTGTTGGAATACTTTGAGGAAATGACAGGCAAGGATAGGCAAAGGATAGTCAGTGGATGTTGTTTACTTGGATTTTCAGAAGCCCTTTGACAAGGTGCCATTCGGGAGGCTGCTTAACAAGATAAGAGCCCACGGACAGAAGACGACAACAAAGAGGTGGTCGCTGGACTTAACTTGAATCAGTGAAGGACGCTCAACAGCTGTGGCTATTACTTCTTACAAAATGAAACTAAGCAATGTAGGTGACAACAAGGCTTCACTCCCAGATGAGCTCATTGCCTTCTATGCTTGCTTTGACTGTCAAAGCCAGGAGGAAACATCATGAATTCCCACAGCCTCTGGTTACACAGTGATTTCAGTCTCTGAGGCCGACGTGAGTGCATCCTTCAGGCGGGTGAATCCACAGAAAGCATCAGGTCCAGATGGGGTGTCTGGCCAAGAACTAAAAACCTGTGCTGATCAACTATCTAAAGTATTCACTGAGATGTTTAACCTCTCTTTGGCAGTCTAATGAGCCCACTTGTTTCAAGTAGACTTCAATTATACCAGTGACTAAGAACGTGACTATCATCCAGCCTCAATGACTATCATCCAGCAGCACTTACTTCCACTGTGATGAAGTGCCTTGGAAGGCTGGTGATGAAGTATATAAATTCTTGCCTGAGAAGCAACATAGATCCATTCCAATTTGCCCACTAGCACAACATGTCCATGGCAAATGCACTTTCACTGGCTTGTCACTCAACATGGATCATCAGGACAGCAAAGGTGCATACATCAGGATGTTCTTTATCGACTACAGTTCTGAATTCAATACTACCATCCCCTAAAAAATAATTAATAAGCTTCAGTATCTCCCTGTGCAATTGGATCCTCAATTTCTTCGTTTGCAGACTCTAGTGAGCTTGGATTGGCAATAACACCTCCTCCACAATCTTCAGCAGCACAGGTGCCCCACAAGGCTGTATGCTTAGCCCCCTGCTCTACTCGCTTTATACTTAAGTCTGTGAGGCTATGCACAGCTCCAATGCCATTTGTTAGTTTGCTGACAAAACCACTGTCAATGGCCATATCAAAGGCAGTAACAAATCAGCATATAGGAGGGAGATTGAAAGGCTGGCGGAGGGCTGCCACAGCAACAACCTCTCACACAACGTCAGCAAGACCAAGGAGCTGATTATTGACTTCAGGAGGAGGAAGCCAGAGGTCCATGAACAGGTACTCGTCAGAGGAGCAGGGGTGTAGTGGTGCGTTTTAAAATTTCTTAGTGTTATCAATTCAGAGGGTCTGTCCTGGGCCCAGCACGTAAGTGTGATTATGAATAAGGCACAGCAGTACCTTTACTTACTTAGAAGTTTGCGAAGATTCGGTGTGACATTTATTATTTATTCAGCAATACATTATGGAGTAGGCCCTTCCGGCCCATCAAGCCACACCACACTAGCAAACCCACAGTACTGATTTTAATCTAACCTAATACCTGGACAATTTACCATGATCAATTAACCTACTGGATACACAACAATAGCAAACCCACAGGCACTGATTTTAATCTAACCTAATAACGAGACAATTTACAATGATCAATAACCTACTGGGTACACCACACTAGCAAACCCACAGGCACTGATTTTAATCTAACCTAATAACGGGACAATTTACAATGATCAATAACCTACTGGGTACGCCACACTAGCAAACCCACAGCACTGATTTTAATCTACCCTAATACCCGGACAATTTACCATGATCAATTAACCTACTGGGTACGCCACACTAGCAAACCCACAGTACTGATTTTAATCTAATCTAATACCGGGACAATTTACCATGATCAATTAACCTACCAGGTACATCTTTGCACCGTTTGAGGAAACCTGAGCACCCAGGGAAACCCATGCGTTTCAGAGGGAAAATTCACAGAGATTCCTTACAGAACGGTGCCAGAATTGAACTCTGAGCTCTGGAACACACCAAGGTGTAACAATATTCCCATCTTATTTATAGGAGAACCAGGTAGCAGCCTAAGGGGTGATTCACAGGGCACCCTAGTAATATTACAGGATAAGACCAGATCTGATGTGTTAGCAAACACACTTGACAGCATGGGACCCACTCTTTGGAGAACTAAATCCCTGACAAACTTCTATAGATGTGTTATAGAGAGCACGTATATTGATTGGTTGCATCACCAAAGCCCTCGAACAGAAAATCCTACAAAAAGTAGTGGATACAGCCCAGTCCATCATGAGTAAAGTCCTCCCGACTCTTGAGTACCTCTACATGGAGCACTGTCGCAGAAAAGCAGCATCCATCATCAAGGACCTCCCATCACCCTGGCCAAGCTCTCTTCTTCCAGGTGCCATCAGGAAGAAGGTGCAGGACCCTCAGGACCCACACTATCTGGAACAGTTATTACCCCTCAACCATCAGGCTCTTGATTCAGTGTGGATACCTTCACTAGCCCTGTCATCAAACTGTCCACACAAGTTCACTTTCAAGAAACCTTCATCATGTTCTCGATATTTATTTACTAGTTTTTCTTTCGTATCTGCATAGTTTGTCTCTTGCACGTTGGTTGATTGTCTGTCCTGTGGGATGGACAAGACTTTCATTAGTTCTATTATGTTTCTTGAATTTTATAAGTATGGCCACAAAAAAATTAATCTCACGGTTCTACATGGTGACATATATATAATGTCCTGGTTCATATTTTTACTGTTATGCTATATGTATTTCATTTAGCAGTTCTGTAAGAGCAGTCTGTTCTGTTTTCAGTTTGGGTTCTTGTTAAGATAAGAGATGAGGAGAAATGTGTGCCATCTAGTTAGGATGGTCGAATTAAGGGGGTGTTTTTTCTTGTGAAGATCACCAAGATTGGGATTGGAGCTTTTGTTTGAGAGAAGATGAAGAGGGAAGACGCAGGAGAGATCAATTGAGGATCAGAGAATATGGAGAAACTTCGAGCTCCAACTTGTGCACATTTGACTGTTTCATTGAAATGGGCCCTTTTTCTCGTTTTTTTGTTCCTTTCTCTACTGATCCTTTAGTCAAATTAAGATTCATAAATATAATCTTTTAATCGCATGTGATGTACCATCTGTTATTTTGTGGCACTAATTTGTAACGGTAGCAAATTACACAGCATCCACACAAACGGAGGTTTGGGTTGGGAGAGTGCCTCAACCTCATGAGTTTGGCAGGGCTGGAGTTGTCTTCCCTAGACTTACGCAGCCAAGGAAACCGGTGGGGGGGTGGATTTCATATATGAACTTTGATAATAACTTTGAACTTTAGTAAATACAGGAAAGATGCTAACATGAATAAAAGGAGGCAAAAATAGAAATAAAGGGAGGCTTTTCTGGTTAACTGTCTGTGACTAGTGGTGTTCCACAGGGTTCAATGTTGGGACCACTGCTTTTCATGTTATATGTCAATGATTTAGATGACAGAATTGGTGGCTGTGAGGCCAATTTTGTGGCTGATACGCAGATAGTTGGAGGGGCCATTAGTGTTGAGAAAATGGGGAGTCTGCAGATGGACTTAGGTTGAAAGAATGGACAAAGAAGTGACAATGAGTTATAGTGCAGGGAAGTTTATAGTCATGCACTTTTGTAGAAGGAATAAGTGTGTCGACTATTTTCTAAAAAGGGAGAAAAATCAAAAATCAGAAGTGCAAAGGAACTTGGGAGTTGTTGTGTAGGATTCCTTCAAGGATAACTTGCAGTTTGAGTTGCTGGTATGTAAGGGAAATGGAATGTCAGCATTAATTTCAAGAGGACTAGAATATAAGAGCAAGAATATAATGTTGAGGCTTTACAAGGCATTGGTCAGACTATATAGAGTATTGTGAGCAGTTTTGGGTCCCTTATCTAAGAAAATATGTATTGGCATTTGGAGAGGATCCAGAGGAGGTTCACAAGAATGATTCTGGGAATGGAAGGTTAGACTATTGATAAATACATATGTATGAGGAGCATTTGATGGCTCTGGATCTGTACTTGCTGGACTTTAGAACAGTGGTCCCCAACCATTGGGCTGCAGACTGGTACCGGGCTGCCAAGCATGTGCTACTGGGCCGCAAGGAAACGATATGATTTGGTGATATGAGTCAGCTGCACCTTTCCTCATTCACTGTCACGCCCACCATTGAACTTGAACGCATGCGAGGTCATTACGCACGCGAGGTCATCACGCATGCGAGGTCATCAGTGACCCAAGACGCAAATGACCCAAGACATGCAAAGGAATGGGTCCATGACCCATTTGTGGATGTCCCCGGTGAATCATCCATGTCAGCGTGGGAAGAAGATCAACTCCTCGAGCTTGCAAATGACGATGGGCTGAAAAGTATGTTTGTCATAACATCTCTGCCAGCATTCTGGATCAAAGTCAAGGCTGAATATCCTGAGATAGCCATGAAAGCACTTAAAACGTTGCTTCCATTTCCAAAATCATATTTCTGCGAAGCGGAGTTTTCTGCAATGAATGCAACGAAAACTAAATTGTGGAATAGACTGGACATAAGGAACCCCCTTCGAGTATCACTGTCTCCTATCACCCCTTGATGGGGCCGTCTTGTTGCAGGAAAACAAGCCCAGGGCTCCCACTGATTCAGCGATATTGGTGTGTAGCAATGATTTTATATGTTCATACGAGGAAAATATGTGCTGTGTGTTTAATATCCAAATGTTACTTAAAATGTTATGATGCTATTGACTTATAAGTGACTTATAATTCAGTGGGCCCCAACCTCCGGGCCGTGGACCAATACATCACTGCGAAGAACACAGCGGTACAGCGGTGGCTGGAACGCACCCAGCACATCTTTAAGAAAAAAGCTGAAATAAACAAGCTAATTAATTAGGTACCGCCTGGCACATAGTTAATTAGCTTGTTTATTTCAGCTTTAGTCGCCTCTGATCTGGGCCGACATTTACGTGCTGGGCGGCACCTGATTAGTTAGCTTGTTTATTTGGGTTTTTTTGTTAAAGATGTGCTGGGTGCATTCCGACTACCGCTGCACCACTGCATTCTTCATGGCGATGTATCGGTCCGCGGCCCGGAGGTTGGGAACCACTGTTATAATTAACTTATCACTATATTCATGCGAGGAAAATATACGCTGTGTGTTTAGTATTAAATTTGTTAGATAAACCCTTTTAGAAACGAAATTGAGTGTATTAGCCACTTATAAGTGACTTAGAAACATAGAAACATAGCAAATAAGTGTAGGAGAAGGCCTTTCGGCCCTTCGAGCCTGCACCGCCATTCATTACGATCATGGCTGATCATCCAACTCAGAACCCTATACTTGCCTTCTCTCCATACCCCCTGATCCCTTTAGCCACAAGGGCCATATCTAACTCCCTCTTAAATATAGCCAATGAACTGGCCTCAACTGTTTCCCGTGGCAGAGAATTCCACAGATTCACCACTCTCTGTGTGAAGAAGTTTTTCCTCATCTCGGTCCTAAAAGGTTTCCCCTTTATCCTCAAACTGTGACCTCTCGTTATGGACTTCCCCAACATTGGGAACAATCTTTCCGCATCTAGCCTGTCCAATCACTTTAGAATTTTATACGTTTCAATCAGATCCCCCCTCAATCTTCTAAATTCCAACGAGTATAAACCTAGTTCATCCAGTCTTTCATCATATGAAAGTCCTGCCATCCCAGGAATCAATCTGGTGAACCTTCTTTGTACTCCCTCTATGGCAAGGATGTCTTTCCTCAGATTAGGGGACCAAAACTGCACACAATACTCCAGGTGTGGTCTCACCAAGGCCTTGTACAACTGCAGTAGAACCTCCCTGCTTCTGTATTCGAATCCTCTTGCTATGAATGCCAGCATACCATTCGCCTTTTTCACCGCCTGCTGTACCTGCATGCCAACTTTCAATGACTGGTGTACAATGACACCCAGGTCTCGTTGCACCTCCCCTTGTACAAATCGGCCACCATTCAGATAATAATCTGTTTTCCTGTTCTTGCCACCAAAGTGGATAACCTCACATTTATCCACGTTAAATTGCATCTGCCATGAATTTGCCCACTCATCTAACCTATCCAAGTCACTCTGCTTCCTCTTAGCATCCTCCTCAGAGCTAACACTGCCACCCAGCTTCGTGTCATCCGCAAACTTGGGATGCTGCATTTAATTCCCTCGCCTGAGTCATTAATGTATATTGTAAACAACTGAGGTCCCAGCACTGAGCCTTGCGGTACCCCACTAGTCACTGCCTGCCATTCTGAAAAGGTCCCGTTTATTCCCACTCTTTGCCTCCTGTCTGCCAACCAATTCTCTATCCACATCAATACCATACCCCCAATACTGTGTGCTTTAAGTTTGCACACTAATCTCCTGTGTGGGACCTTGTCAAAAGCCTTTTGAAAATCCAAATATACCACATCCACTGGGTCTCCCCTATCCACTCTACTAGTTACATCCTCAAAAAATTCTATGAGATTCGTCAGACATGATTTTCCTTTCACAAATCCATGCTGGCTTTGTCCGATGATTTCACTGCTTTCCAAATGTGCTGTTATCACATCTTTGATAACTGACTCTAGCATTTTCTCCACCACCGATGTTAGGCTAACCGGTCTATAATTCCCCAGTTTCTCTCTCCCTCTTTTTTTAAAAAGCGGGGTTACATTAGCCACCCTCCAATCCTCAGGAACTAGTCCAGAATGTAAAGAGTTTTGAAAAATTATCACTAATGCATCCACTATTTCTTGGGCTACTTCCTTAAGCCCTGGGATGCAGACCATCTGGCCCTGGGGATTTATCTGCCTTCAATCCCTTCAATTTACCTAACGCCACTTCCCTACTAACATGTATTTCCCTCAGTTCCTCCATCTCACTAGACCCTCGGTCCCCTACTATTTCCAGAAGATTATTTATGTCCTCCTTAGTGAAGACAGAACCAAAGTAGTTATTCAATTGGTCACCCATGTCTTTGTTCCCCATGATCAATTCACCTGTTTCTGACTGTAAGGGACTTACATTTGTCTTAACCAAACTTTTTCTTTTCCATATCAATAAAAGCTTTAAAAGTCAATTTATCACCTATATTCCAGTAGTGATTACCACACCCCCCGGTCAGATGGTCTGCAAGAATATTGTCAATATTAAACCGGTCCATGATGCAAAAAAGGTTGGGGACCATTGTTTTAGAAGAATGAGGGGGGATCTCATTGAAACCTATCAAATATTGAAAGGTCTGGATAGAATGAACGTGTGGAGGAGTTTTCCTACACTGGGTGAGTCCAGGACCAGAGGGCACAGCCTAAGTGAAGAGGGTATCCATTTAGAACAGTGATGAGGAGCAATTATTCAGCCAGAGGGGAGTGAATTTGTGGAATTCATCACTACCGGCAACTCAGGGGGCCAAGTCATTGAGGTTGACAGGTTCTTGATTAGTCAGGAATCAAAGGTTACAGTTAGAAGGCAGGAGAATGGTGTTGAGAAGGATAATAAATCAGCCATGACAGAATGGTGGAGCAAACTCAATGGGCTGAATGGCTGAATTCCGCACCTATGTCTTGTGGTTTTAAGGCTATATGATGTAACTTACTAATATTTACTGAATTTAGATGCATACTCAAATTGAAGCATTCAAGCAGGCAGCTTCAAATTTCCAAATTGTCAGATCAATATCGTCCTAAAGACAATGCAAAAGATTTGCAGCTTCTGGCAAAATAAGTACCCTTCCATATGTCATTTTCCACTGTTGCTCACTGAAAATTAAATTGCTTGATCCACTAAAATTAAAGACATTTGTCATCATCCAATATAAGACATCAGCATAATGCAACAGCCACAAGGTTCTTAAATTCACAATCCAATTCTATGGTTTCTGTAAACATCACTAAATCGTGGAGCATCACAAATTAAACTTATGATAGATGAGGTTATTTGGAAATAATTGCATTATTTTCTTATCTCAGTGACCAATTAAAATGTTTTTGAATTGTTTACAGTTTAGTTTTATAGATGTAATTTTTAATACAGTTAGGTGAAACACAGTCCACCTTCTGTCAGTCCATCGTATCTTCCCCCAGTAAACAGAAGACACCAGAACTAATACATCAGTGTAGTGCCAACAATCCATGACAAATTGCAGGGCTTTGTGTTGCAATCTGATTATTAGTCAATGAATACACAAATAAAAGTTCCTTCTCTCTCACAACTCCGTGTATTACACTGTTGAATTGTGAGTTCTGACTTTTACTTAATGTTTGAATATTTTAGTCTGTGCCGGTACAATATTAAGTGAAAAAGGATAATTTTAAATAAACCCAATGGTTTCAAAGTGCAGTTTACCTTTAGTGAGCCCATCAGATTTTTCTCTAGAGCTGTACACTGGTGCAGTGCACTGAGCTAGAGGAACTCAGCAGGTTAGACAGGACTGTAGGAATAAAGAGCCAACATTTCAGGCCGAGACCTTCATCAGGGCTCTGATCAGGTGACCTTTATCAGATCCTGATGAAAGGTCTCAGCCTGAAGTGTCAGCTCTTTTTCCCTTCTCCTTGTATGCTGCCTGACCTGTTGTGTTACTCTGGATTTCCAGCATCTGAAGAATCTCTTGTGTTTGCAATACGCTGAGGCTGAGTTGACTTTCAGTATGTAGTCTTGTGTTTCTATTGTTCAAAACCCCTCAGGCACTGCTTTTGATAGTTCAATAGCTCATAGATTTAATGCATAGAAAGGAGCTCATTTTCACTGAAATTGACAGAGGGATTTTGCTCACATCAGTGGGTGCTAAAATCCCGGCCAGCTCCAGTCAAATGAGGATCTAAGACATTTGGAGAGTTCGAAGGCATGCATGCCCTTTCTCCAGTCCGATAGATCGACAGTAGAAGGTTAACTCAGGCCTCAGCATCCGATGAAGCAGTGGCGGCCTTTGTGGTAGATTGATAAATACAGTGAATATGGCATTTTGGAGACATGGAAACATAGAAACATAGAAAACCTACAGCACAATACAGGCCCTTCGGCCCACAAAACTGTGCCGAACATGTCCCTACCTTAGAACTACCTAGGCTTTACCCATAGCCCTCTACTTTTCTAAGCTCCATGTAGCCATCCAGGAGTCTCTTAAAAGACCCTATCATTTCCACCTCCACTGCTGCTGCTGGCAGCCCATTCCACACACTCACCACTCTCTGCGTAAAAAACTTATCTCTGACATTTCCTCTGTACCTGCTTCCAAGCACCTTAGAACTATGCCCTCTCGTGCTAGCCATTTCACCCCTGGGGAAAAGCCTCTGACTATGCACACGATCAATGCCTCTCATTATCCAGTACACCTGTATCAGGTCACCATTCATCCTCCGTCGCTGCAAGGAAAAAAGGCCAAGTTCACTCAACCTTTTCTCATAAGGCATGCTCCCCAATCCAGGCAACATCCTCGTAAATCTCCTCTGCACCCTTTCTATGGTTTCCACATCATTCCTGTAGTGAGATTAGATTAGATTCAACTTTATTGTCATTGTGCCGAGTACAGATACAAAGCCAATGAAATGCAGTTATCATCTAACCAGAAATGCAAAGAATAGTGTTATTTACAAAATAACTACGAATAAAATGTAAGTGCTACAGCACACAAATATAAAAGTACTGAGACAGTACAATATGGATGAAATATTGCTTAGCACTGTGATGTGAGGTTCAGCAGGGTCACAGCCTCAGGGAAGAAGCTCCTACTCTGCCTGCTGGTGCGGGAACAGAGGCTCCTGTATCACCTACCAGATGGGAGGAGAGTAAAAAGTCCATGGTTAGGGTGAGATGCATCCTTGATAATTCTTTTCACCTGCCCAGGCAGTGTTTATGGTAGATGCTCTCAATGGTGGGCAATTGGGTGCTGTTAATCCGCTGGGCAGTTTTTGCCACACGCTGGAGTGCTTTGCAGTCTGATATGGGACAATTTCCAAACCACACTGAGATGCAGTTGGTATGAGAGGCGACCAGAATTGAGCACAATACTCCAAGTGGGATCTGACCAGGGTCCTATATAGCTGCAATATTACCTCTCGGCTCTTAAACTCAATCCCACAATTGCTGAAGGCCAATGCACCATATGACTTCTTAACCACAGTCAACCTGCGTAGCAGCTTTGAGTGTCCTATGGACTCAGACACCAAGATCCCTCTGATCTTCCACACTGCCAAGAGTCTGACCATTAATGCTATATTCTGCCATTATATTTGACGTACCAAAATGAACCACCTCACACTTATCTGAGTTGAAATCCATCTACTACTTCTCAGCTCAGTTTTGCACCCTATCAATGTCCCATTGTAACCTCTGACAGCCCACCACACTATCCACAACACCCCCAACCTTTGTGTCATCAGCAAATTTACTAACCCATCCCTCCACTTCTTCATCCAGGTCATTTATAAAAATCACAAAGAGTAGGGGTCCCAGAACAGATCCCTGAGGCACAACACTGGTCACCAACCTCCTTGCAGAAAATGACCCGTCTACAACCACTCTTTGCCTTCTGTGGGCAAGCCAGTTCTGGATCCACAAAGCAATGTCCCCTTTGATCCCATGCCTCCTTACTTTCTCAATAAGCCTTGTATGGGGTACCTTGTCAAATACCTTGCTAAAATCCATATACACTACATTTGTGGCTCTAGCTTTGTCAATGTGTTTAGTCACATCCTCAAAAATTTCGATAAGGCTCATAAGGCACTATGTGCCTTTCACAAAGCTATGCCGACTATTCCTAATCATATTATGCTTCTCCAAATGTTCATAAATCCTGCCTCTCAGGATCTTCTCCATCAACTTTCCAACCACTGGAGTAAGACTCACTGGCCTATAATTTCCTGGGCTATCTCTACTCCCTTTCTTAAATCAGGGAAGAACATCTGTAACCCTCCAATCCTCTGGAATCTTTCCTGTCCTCATTGATGATACAAAGATCATCGCCAGAGGCTCAGCAATCTCCTCCCTCGCTTCCCACAGTAGCCTGGGGTACATCTCGTCCAGTCCCGGTGACTTATCTAACTTAATGCTTTCCAAAAGCTCCAGCACATCCTGTTCCTTAATATCTGCATGCTCAAGCTTTTCAGTCCACTGCAAGTTATCCCTACAATCACCAAGGTCCTTTTCCGTAGTGAATACTGAAGCAAAATATTCATTAAGTACCTCCGCTATTTCCATCAGTTCCATACACACTTTTCCACTGTCACACTTAATTGGTCCTGTTCTCTCACGTCTTATCCTCTTGCTCTTCACATACTTGTAGAAGGCCTTGGGGTTTCCTTAATCCTGTCTGCCAAGGCCTTCTCATGGTCCCTTCTGGCTCTCCTAATTTCATTCTTAAGCTCCTTCCTGCTAGCATTATAACCTTCGAGATTCTTATCATTACCTTTTGTGTAATTGCACAGTTTGTGTAATCTAAAATGAATGTCCACAGTCAGTTTGTGTTGACAGAAACATCTCTAACTCCATCACATTGAACACTGGTGACCCACCTTTCCCAGCCTGCGGCTGACACACCGCTCGATCTAATTGAAATGAAATCATCAAGTTAATCGATGACACGACGGTGGTTGACCTCATCAACAGCAATGGCGAGATGGCATGCAGAGAAAAGGTAGAGTGGCTGGTGGAATGGTGCGAGCACAACAACTTGAATCTCAACGTGGACAAGGCCAAAGGGATGATTATGGATTTTAGTAAGGTGCAGGCTGGCAGCTCCTCACTGCATATAAATGGATCTTCCATGGAGAGAGTTAGGAGCACTATTTCTGGGAGTGCATTTAACAGATTATCTCACCTGGCCCATCAACACCACTTCCTTAGTCAAGAGAGCACTGCAGCATCTTGACTTCATGAGGAGACTGAGGCAAGCGACACTCCAACCACCCCCCACTCCCCACCACCCCCCTCCCCTCCTCCCTGGCGACCAACCCCATTCTCACTAACTTTTACAGGAGACCAGCTGCGTCACCGTCTGGTATGGAAATTGCAAGACGTCAGTCCACAGGTCGCTACAAAGGACTGAGCAGACTGCTGAGGGAACCACTGGGGTCTCTCCTCCACCCATCAGAGATATTTATTCAGAGCGCTGCACGTGCAGGGCACTTAGCATTGTTGATGATCCCTCCCATCCATCCATCCAACAACCTCTTTGACCCCCTCCCCCCCCCCACCCCAGCCATCAGGCAAGAGTTACCACAGCATTTAGACAAGAAATGCTCAGATGGGAAACAGCTCCTTTCCCCCAGGCTGTAAGACTACTGAACTCCCTGCCACCACCCAGGTCTCATCACGTAAGAGGTGCCAGTGGTGTTATACCGTTTACTTTATAACTTGTGTTGTAAATGCACCTTTTTATTTGTAATTTGTTAATTTGTTAATTATACATACTGTGTTGTGCACCTTGGTCTGGAGGAATGTTGTTTCTTTTGGTGGTATAACATGTGTATGGTTGAATGACAATAAACTGAAACTGAACTTGTTGTCCTCATATACATTCAGCCTGGTTGTGAGGGTCACATTACAGAAAAAGGAAGCCTAGCATCTGGAATTGTGTGGTACTTTGGTGATTCAAGGCAAAGTAAGTGAAGTAATTCTGAAGCACGTACCTGAAGGACAACCAGATATGTTTCCTATAAAGCTAATTGTCAGAAATATTATCTGGTGGCCTGGAGTAATCAAGAACTTGCAAGACACACTCATGTCATGGAAACAATAACACAACAATCCACCAATAGTTCTTCTCAATTGCTGATCCTGACAAACAATGTTTAGGCCACACATATACTTTTCAGATCCACTTACAGGAAGAATGTTCATGATTGTAGCAGCTACACATTCTAAGTAAATGGCAGTTGTTCAAATTCTGTATTTCACAACTGAGGATGATCTTTGCTACAATTGATTGCTTACAGTGAACAATGAAAAGCAAATTCACCAGCGCTCGCACTTGCCCAGTTTCTCGGAAGAAATGCAGTATCTTCCTGCTCAGCTCCACAACTCTGATGGGCTGCCTACAACAGCGCTGACTGTAAAAGATGGTCTAAAAAGGTACGGGGAGCTGGCACTGCATATTTGTTATTTCATCATTGAAATATGATAGACAACACTGCCAGACAGACATACTTACAGGAAGACGTGTCAGAGCAAACTTGGTTTTGTAAAGCCTGTATTTTTCAGGCACACAAAGTACATAGAACATCATAGCAGCAGAACTTAAGATCATGTTTGGAATTAGATGTGTTTTTTTTATTTAGTCAGTCACAAAATATAAATATCACTGTAAACACTAGCATTTATATGAGTTTTATTGACCTGAATGGAGGAAGCGGTTAGAAACTTGAAAGACTAAGGGGTCGAGGTCTGAGCTGCCTCCTCAGTTCAGAGACAATAAAAGAAGGCAGTTAAGACCTCAGCCCACTCGTATATTGAGGTCATAACTGCCTCCACAGATCAGGAGCAATAAAACCTGGATAAATGCTGGTATTTCCAGTGATAGAACAGAGGCCTAATTTATTCAGTGTCTTCTGATGAAAGGTACACAGCACCCCAACAACTATTCTAGATAATTTTTATCATGGCCTTTGTTGAACGTCTGCCATTATCAATATTCTGTGAATACTGTGCAAGTAATTGTGGCTTCTACATAAATTTTCACATAGCATCACTGAGTCACGAAGCACTACAGCACAGAAACAGATGCTTTTACCCATCCACACTGTGCCAAACCTTTACTCTGCTTGGCCACGTCAACCGCCACCTGGACAATTGCCCTTCCTACCCCTCCCATCCATGTACCTCTGCAAACGTCTCTTAAATTTTACAATCAAAGTGACATCCACCACTTCTGTTGGATACTCATTCCACATTTGTACCACCCTCTGTTACCCAGAAGATCCCCCTCAGGTTCCCCT
This sequence comes from Mobula hypostoma, assembly GCF_963921235.1. Classification (NCBI taxonomy): domain Eukaryota; kingdom Metazoa; phylum Chordata; class Chondrichthyes; order Myliobatiformes; family Myliobatidae; genus Mobula; species Mobula hypostoma. Next base: position 37,336,074 of record NC_086109.1, read on the forward strand.
TAAATATTACACCTTTCACCTTAAACTATAACCTCTTGTTCTAGTTTCACCCAACCTCAGTGGAAAAAGCCTGCTTGCATTTACTCTAACTATACTCCTTACAATTTTGTGTACCTCTATCAAATCTCCCCTCGTTCTCCTACACTCCAGGGAATGAAGTGCCAACCCATTGAAACTTTCTCTATAAGCCGGATCCTCAAGTTCCGATCACATCTTTGTTAATTTTCTTTATACTGCACTCTTTAAACTATTAAAACTAACATATTAAACTACTAAAATATAAGTATTTTACTCACTATTTGAAAACACCATAATAATATATCCAAAGTTGAAGTTCTCTTTCACCTATTGAAACACTAAGAACCAGAATGTTTAATTAGAAGGTCAATAATTTATGTGTGTACAAATATTTCAAATACTTTTCCTCATTTATTCATCAACAGTTCTAAGAGATCATGTGCTACTGTGGTGTCAGAATTGGTATTTCTTGAACATCAAGAAATCTTTTGTTGTCTTGTAGAATAAATTAAACTGAAGTGATATTTGCTAATTAGGGAATAACATTTAGACAATAATGCACTTGTACCAACATTCCCTTTAAATTCCAATTGTCAACTTCTGACCTATATCAATAAGTTGACAAGATTTTTTTAAGCTCGGCAACTGTAAAAGTTAATTTTCATTTACAGAGTTTTCTTTTTTTAAAAGTATCACTTGCATTATTTCATTTTCTAGAGCATTCAGGATGTATAATGACAAGCAAGCACAGAAAGTAAATCTAATTTCATATATTTAATGATGAATATCTCACTGGAATATTATTTTAATGAAGCTTTTGGAGTGGCATATTTCCCAATTGAATTGCACTTGTGTAACTGTCCCACACATGAAAGTTAACCTGGAAATGGGTGTACTTTTTAATTATAAAACTGCTAATTGTGGAAAAAAAATGACAGAATCAAAGTCTTTATTAACCTTACAAAATTGATATAGAGTAACCAGTGGGATTAGGGTTTTAATTTGCAGTCGCTAAATTGCTGACTTTTTTACCACGTGCTTTTTTTTTGCCACACTGAAATTTGTAACGTTTAATAACAACAAACTGCACACTTTAGCAAGGATCCTTATGTTATCCATCAAACTCAAAACATCTGCAAGGATTGCTGCAGTAATTTTCTATTATAGAGAAAAACAAATTTGGCAATGCATTTCCCTGTTTTGCTTCAGGGTATTGTCTTTGCAAGGCATCAGGATGTATAATATTCTGCAAGTGTCAAGTATTAATTAGAATTCATTCTTTTTTGACCAACTTAAACCTACACTATTCACAGTCAAATCTGCTTTGCTTTCCAAGCACGTTAAAGCCATGTCACTTGAGACCTCTAATTACACCACCATCTGTCTGCCTTATTCTACCCTTCAGTTCATAAAAGCAAGCTGCAATGCCAAATGTTTTGATCTGTCTCAAGTCAATTGAAGAACAATCCTTACACACAAACATTATGAATAGGGATAATAAAACAAACTTTACTGTGTTCTGTGATTGTATACATGAATGGAAATGACTGCAAATAGCTTGTGGAAGTAAGACAATGAGGACTAAGAGCAGGAGTAAACTATTCTGTTCAGTCTGCTCCTCCACTTAATAGGATCACAGTTTATAGGATAATCCATCTTGGCCATTTTCTTGCTCTTTTCCTGTAACCTTAATTGTGTTACTGACTGGATATCTGTATCTGCTTTATATATATATAATATAAACACATATACACGGAAATAGACCCCACAGCTCTCACCGGCAATCCTCTGATAGAAGACATCCAAAGTTTAAAGTACATTTATTATCAAAGAATGTATAAATTATACATCTTTGACATTTGATTGCTTACAGGCAGCCACAAAGCAAGAAACCCAAAGAACCCAATTGAAATGAAATAAGGACTAACACCCTATGCACAGTGAAAAGGGCTAAAAACACAAATCATGCAAACAATAGAAGTAAACAAAAACATCCCAAACCAAAGTAAGTCCTTAGGTCCGAACCCCGGAGCAGCCTAAAGTAGGCCCAAGCCTGGGTATCAATCCATCATATTAGCAGGCATGGAGCACATCAGCTGGGGAGCAGTCTTCATCGCCTCAGTGTCCTGGAGAGAGGAGTGAATATCATGGAAGAGTAAGCAAAACTTGGTTCTCAACTATGATCCTGACACCCTATCTTTCCAGTAAATCGTTTAAATTGTCCAAACAGCGTATCATACCTCATACTAGGGCCTGGGCACTGCTGTAGTGAAAGGCTCCGGGCCTGAAACGTGCCGCTCAGGAACTCGCTCCAGCCCAGGTTTTGCTGCTCTTGATTTCTCCAAATAGGCTCAGCACCCAAAGCGATCCAACCTCACACCCAGGCCAGTTGTACAGGCATCCGAACTCCCCTGCCTCAACTTCTCCTCTTTTAATGGCTCACTCCATCTGCGTTGACTGTCCAATGCAGCAGCATGGTTCATCCCTCGAATTCTCTTTGCCTTCTTTATCCTTCTTTATCTTAATCATGAATGGGCACCTTTTATTCCGAAACTACGTTCTCCCTGATGTGGAACTGTAACATCAAGACTCCAAGGTTAGCTGTAATATAATGAACAAAATGTGATTCTCAATGAAGTAGCATTGGAAATCCAAGTAATAAATATGAATTCCATGCAGATTGGAGAATGGGAAATTTAAAAGCATTTTACGGTGCTAATTTAGGTTACATTCATTGACACAAAATGTTGCATGATAAAGATAATACAGCATCTGCCAACATTTTTAAAAATAGGTTTGCAGCAGATTAGCTGCTAAAATCAGCCATGCCATTTGACACAACTATTTCGACACCAAACTGTCAAAGAGTTTACTATTGTGTGTATAAACCTCATTGACATAACTGAAGTTGATGGCTCAATTTTATTGCAGTTATTGAATAGCCCTGAGGTAAAGGAGTAGATTATAGCACATTACTTTGGACACAAGGTACAGGGTGCACATCAAAAATACCTTTATTACTTTCTGTAGGATCTTTCCTTACAACTCAGTGGACAGTGATCCATTGAGCTCCTTTCTGTCACAGATTCTAATCCCTTCATATGAGTTATGCTCCAACAGCATCTTCCAGACCTAGAATCTCAATTATACCGTATATTAAAAATCTTCAGATTTGAAAGGAACTATTTCAGTACAACATCTAAATACATCACTGTATAATTACATCATCTAAACAAAAATAACATTTCTAATGTCTAACCCATTTCTTGGAGTCAAGAAAGATTACACAGTTGTGATTATGCAAACCAATTTCAGCAGAAACTTAAGCCACAACTTATTCCTAAACTTAAAGGGCAAATTTCATTCTGGTTGCCAGTTTCATCTCCCAAGAGGAACTCCCCCTAATGAGATTCAGTTCAAAATGATTTTAGTTCCTAACTTCCATCATAGGTCCAGCACTTTAAGATGTCGAAATAAATAAATCTCCAATAAATTTCAGAACTCCTAATGGGACCATACAGCTGATCAAACTTGTGAAAGTTCACCCTAGAACTTCACCCCACTACACTTTAACTGTACCATTGTACTTTGTGTGCACTTTAATTATTTATCAACTTGTTTTCAAAATTATTACTGAATCACTTTCTATCACCCTTATATGCAACAAACCCCAGATCATAGCCACTTGTTATTCTGAAGTCCTTATCTCACCTCTGGCTCTTTTGAAAATTACTTTATATCTTTCTCCTCTGGATACCATCCCATCTGCCCTTGAAAATTAACTTCTGTTTTCTTTCCAAATAGAAGCATTTAGAATTTTGAATGCCTCAATGTTTTAAGAGTAAATAAAATTAAAAATTTCTCCTAAGTTTGAAGATTTTAAGCAACTTTATTACCAAATAAACTCTTCTCGGGCTTCCAGCTCGGTACAAATATCAATTTTAACCAACGTTTCAATGACAAACTCTGCCATCTTCTTGACTTTGTACAATGGATAAAAATGAACCTATTATGCCAAAAAAAGAGATTATTTTCATTTGAAAACCCTAAGTCTTTTGATGTTATATTATGAGTTAGTGGCATTCCTCTAAGATTGTCACAATAACAACTCCATTGATCAGGCACATTATAACATTGGTAATGTTAAACAGGTAAATTTTACCAGATTATTCGATATTACTTTATACTTTATACAAACGTTTATACTTTATTGTCGCCAAACAATTGATACTAGAACGTACAATCATCACAGCGATATTTGATTCTGCATTTTCTGCTCCCTGGATAACAAATACTAAATATTAAAAATATTAAAACTAGTAAATACTAAATATTTAAATTATTAATCATAAATAGAAAATTGAAAAATGGAAAGTAAAGTAGTGCAAAAAAAACCAAGAGGCAGGTCTGGATATTTGGAGGGTACGGCCCTGATCCGGGTCAGGATCCGTTCAGCAGTCTTATTACAGTTGGAAAGAAGCTGTTCCCAAATCTGGCCATACGAGTCTTCAAGCTCCTGAGCCTTCTCCCGGAGGGAAGAGGGACAAAAAGTGTTTTGGTTGGGTGGGTTGTGTCCTTGATTATCCTGGCAGCACTGCTATTATTATTATAATATTATTATAATTATTATATTATTAAAATAATTATAATTATAATATTATTATACTATTATTTCTCCACTAATACCTTTTAAAGGGAGGGTGTGAACCAGATCCCAGTGAGTTACTGGGAAATGAAGGAATTAGGGCTCAGTAAACCAAATTCTGAATGATTTGGATTTCTGAGCAATCGAATAGTGGTTATTGGAGTTTTACTATATTTCAAATCTCTGCTCCTTTTCCATATCCATATGAGACCTCGAACAGGACAAACATGGCATGACAATTTTTATGGGAAGGGCAGCGTTATTCCCTCATCCTCATGCCCATCACTTTTTAAATTCTTTTGACACTGACTTGCACCAGAAATAATGTACAGGGGTTAGCATGTCCTAAAGACGTAAGAGGAAGCTAGAGCACCCAGGAGAAACGCATGCAATCACAGTGAATACATACAAATTCCATGCAGACTGCACCCAAGACCTAGGACTAAACTGGGGTCACGGGATCTGTGAGGTAAAAGCACCAATTGGCTTAACTTGGCCTTTCATTGCCATCATTGTTGCTTTCTGCTATAGACCCGTTGAGCCAATCCTAACAGCAGAAGGCAATGTGGAGAGGGGTTTCCATCTTGGTGAACAGTCCCTTGGAACTCAGCATAAAGTTCTGTCTCTACATCGTGAAGCAAAAATCCATATGAACCAAATAGCTAATATGTTTATTAATAGGCTTGGGGAATATGGAATATAGTATAGAGAATATAGTATTCTCCAATGGTATTGGAGAAATAATTACTCCAATGACATTAGGGAATATATGTCAAAAATGGCACATAGTTATTTTGCAAACAAAAAGAATCTGCAGATGCTGGAAATCCAAGCAACACACACAAAATGCTGAAGGAGCTCAACAAGCCAGGAAGCAACTAGAAAAAGAGTACAGTCAACATTTTGGGCTGAGACCCTTTGGCATGGCCTTTCAGCGAGTATCCTGCCAAACAGTCTTTTCCATAGATGTTACCTGGCCTGTTGAGCTCCTCCAGCATTTTGTGCTGCATAGTTATTTTGGTTTATCTGTCAATAGATGGAAAAGATATATCCCATTCAACCATATATTTAGCAACAAAAGCACCATTTCCGAGGTATGAGCCTATAACTATACATCTAGTAAACTTATAAATAAGAGTACATTTTACTGAAACACGATTCTCAATTGAAGTAATTTGATATAGAGAATATTGATAAATATGTTGAATTGATGGTAGACAAAATCCTTCATACATGGCTTCCTAATCTGTGGAATGCAACCTGAGCCAAGAAACTTCAGAGCATCCATCACAGCTGAGTGAGGAGGGAGAGAGTGGAAGACTGCCCAGAACGATAGAGACCATAGATGAATGTATGATTGAAGTCAAGGCACGGATTGGGATTGATGGAGAAAAAAATTGCTGGAAATGTTCTGTCAATATTCCACCAGAGGTAGTGACAGTGACGAATACTATTACGACATTTAAAAAACATTCAGATGGGTGCGTGGATAAGAAAAGTTCAGAGAAATATGGGATTAATGCAGGTAAATAGGACTGGCTGACTTGGAAGATTTGGACTGAAGAGCTTGTATTCCTTCCTGTATAACTCAATATCTTTATTTTCACACAGCATAATTGGGACAAATTTAGAGTAGTAGTTTCACTGAACTGAACTCTGGTTCTGGAAGGAGATGGTGTGGTCAACGTGTCACAGAAGATGGAAAGGTCGAAAGCACGAGGAGAGTTAATATCCCATGGTCGGAATGAAAAAGAAAACATTGTGACTTTTTCTCGGATTAATTAGATATTATGTCAGAAACAATATTCTAATGGAGGAGATCCTTGTGGAACTGCAAGAAAGATAGCAATGGCGATAAAAATTAACATTAGATTATGAAGACACACAGTCATCTTTTATTGTCATTTAGTAATGCATGTATTAAGAAATGATACAATATTTCCTCTGGTGTGATATCACAAAACACAGGACAGACCAGGACTGAAAAAAACTTACAAAAGCACATAATTATAACATATAGTTACAACAGTGCAACAATACTATAACTTGATGAAGAAGTCCATGAGCACAGTAAAAGTTCAAAGTCTCTCAAATGTCCCACATCTCACGCAGACGGGAGAAGAAAGAAAAACTCTCCCTGCCATACCCAACCACAGTCCGACTCTGAGTCATCCGAAAACTTCGAGCTCTCTCCGACACCGAGTGCTGAGCGCCATCCCTATCCGAACGATTCGACCTCCATCTCGGTCGCCAACAGCAGGCAAAGCCGGAGATTTTGAGGGCTTCCCTCTGAAAGATTCCCGACCGCGCAGTAATGACAGCAGTGAACGAGCGTTTCAGAAATGTTTCCAGATGTTCCTCTGTGCTTTCACATTCACCTCCATCAATTCGGAATTGTCCACGGCCCCTAATTAATGGATACAATATCATTTTTCACCGGAGGCCCGCGCATGCTTGGCGCTCTGTTTCTCTCTCCTCCCGCCGTGGACAACAAATATCCTTATTTAAAGGATATTTGATGTTTGGCAAGAGGAGGCTTGACTTTTGAAGAGATAGTCAAGTAGTCCATTTTAAAAGGCTTGATTATAGAAACGTAGTATCTGGAAAGTCAATCAGAATAGAAGCTAAGAAAGGGTCAATGGTGTAATGGGAAAGATGTCAAAGAAGCCATAAGCAACCTGCATACAAGTCGTATCGATAACTATATTATTAGAATATAACATCAGTTCATAAAATAAAGAAGCAGGAGTATGACAGTTGGCACTTTGCACCTGTTCCACCATTCATCGTTCATGGCCAAGTTGCTTCATTTCTATCTAGCACTTACATTAGTAAAATCATTGTAGTAAAATTGCTTTTTGAAATCAACTTGGAGACAACAAGATAACCAAAATGTATGTTAAATGAAAATACCAAATTATTATAATATCCTCACCTTTAGTGGTATAGGCTATGCTCACCCAGTAAGACCATTTGTCACTTGGAGAATGGTATTTTCTACATGGAGCTGGATAAATTCATCCATTTTAAAAATTCAGTCTCAGTCAGTTGAGCATTAGATCTTAAGATCACACTAAATAATTACACTTCTGGGTTTTGTACCTGCAAGACACACAGAAATTGATCGGTGCTCCTTGTGATACAATTATAGCTGTATTTCAGAGGACAATCTGCCATTAAATATAAGACTATAAGACCATAAGACATGGGAGCAGAACTAGGCTGTTTGGGCAGTATGAAATGTCCAGTTAAGATGTTGGACTGGAGCAAGACCAGAATCTAAATCCTGGAGACAGAGCTAATTGTAGCATAGAGTTGGAAGGACATACTTCATCCCAGGAACAGAAGGAAGAAATGTACTGGTCTCACCAAGGATGTCTAGTTGGAGGTAGCCAAGAGGGTGAGAGGCAGCAGGGCTATTGTCAGTGATGGAAGCAACAGCTGGATGTATTAACCAGGTCAGGAAAAGTCAGGACGCTTGGTCAGGACCATCAGCCAGGGCCAGATGGTCTGCATCCTAGAGTGCTTAAGGAAGTAGCCCAAGAAATAGTGGATGCATTAGTGATAATTTTTCAAAACTCGTTAGATTCTGGACTAGTTCCTGAGGATTGGAGGGTGGCTAATGTAACCCCACTTTTTAAAAAAGGAGGGAGAGAGAAACCGAGGAATTATAGACCAGTGAGCCTAACGTCGGTGGTGGGGAAACTGCTGGAGTCAGTTATCAAAGATGTGATAACAGCACATTTGGAAAGCGGTGAAATCATCGGACAAAGTCAGCATGGATTTGTGAAAGGAAAATCATGTCTGACGAATCTCATAGAATTTTTTGAGGATGTAACTAGTAGAGTGGATAGGGGACAACCAGTGGATGTGGTATATTTGGATTTTCAAAAGGCTTTTGACAAGGTCCCACACAGGAGATTAGTGTGCAAACTTAAAGCACACGGTATTGGGGGTAAGGTATTGATGTGGATAGAGAATTGGTTAGCAGACAGGAAGCAAAGAGTGGAAATAAACGGGACCTTTTCAGAATGGCAGGCGGTGACTAGTGGGGTACCGCAAGGCTCAGTGCTGGGACCCCAGTTGTTTACAATATATATTAATGACTTGGATGAGGGAATTAAATGCAGCATCTCCAAGTTCGCGGATGACACGAAGCTGGGTGGCAGTGTTAGCTGTGAGGAGGATGCTAAGAGGATGCAGAGTGACTTGGATAGGTTGGGTGAGTGGGCAAATTCATGGCAGACGCAATTTAATTTGGATAAATGTAAGTTATCCACTTTGGTGGCAAAAATAGGAAACCAGATTATTATCTGAATGGTGGCCGATTAGGAAAAGGGGAGGTGCAACGAGACCTGGGTGTCATTATACACCAGTCATTAAAAGTGGGCATGCAGGTACGGCAGGCGGTGAAAAAGGCGAATGGTATGCTGGCACTTATAGCGAGAGGATTCGAGTACAGGAGCAAGGAGGTACTACTGCAGTTGTACAAGGCCTTGGTGAGACCACACCTGGAGTATTGTGTGCAGTTTTGGTCCCCTAATCTGAGGAAAGACATCCTTGCCATAGAGGGAGTACAAAGAAGGTTCACCAGATTGATTCCTGGGATGGCAGGACTTTCATATGAAGAAAGACTGGATGAACTGGGCTTGTACTCGTTGGAATTTAGAAGATTGAGGGGGCATCTGATTAAAACATATAAAATCCTAAAGGGATTGGACAGGCTAGATGCAGGAAGATTGTTCCCGATGTTGGGGAAGTCCAGAACAAGGGGTCACAGTTTGAGGATAAAGGGGAAGCCTTTTAGGACCGAGATTAGGAAAAACTTCTTCACACAGAGAGTGGTGAATCTGTGGAATTCTCTGCCACAGGAAACAGTTGAGGCCAGTTCATTGGCTATATTTAAGAGGGAGTTAGATATGGCCCTTGTGGCTACAGGGATCAGGGGGTATGGAGGGAAGGCTGGGGCGGGGTTCTGAGATGGATGATCAGCCATGATCATAATAAATGGCGGTGCAGGCTCGAAGGGCCAAATGGCCTACTCCTGCACCTATTTTCTATATTTCTGTGATCACGAGCTTTAAAATAGATCATTCTCACATCTTCACCTAATATTACCAAACTCCTCATGCCCTTCCTCATGCAACACGTCACCATCAGGATCTAAGCACAGAAAGATTGCCAGGGAATCTGCTAGCAGTTCATTGCCGGATATAATGGATTCATACTGTTGATCAGATTGCCAGTTGATTGCACCATGTGCCTGAAGTAATTTAACCAAGGAGATGGATCTAATTGTCCCTCTATTCTGTGTTTTGACATCCTGGGCAAATTCACATAATTAGAAACTTTGACAGACAAGCCAAGAGTGACTAGTCTTATGAATTTAAAACTGTTTGGCCTTCAGACAAGGCACAGACTAGTTCTTCCTTTTATGGGCTTCAGGTCTCTGGTACTGACTGACATCACAAACTGTGCTGGGTAGCAGCCTTTGTCTATAAATTGAATGAAGCAGAGATGCTTCCTAAGACAGCCTTTCTCCTCCAACCTGACTCTCTCCCTCCTAAGCACCCTTACCACTACTTGTGCAACTTCTTCTTTATTTCTATTCAAATGCAGCTCTCTCATGCTTACAACTCTCCTGTGCAACTCTAATGCATGAAAATATCTTTGATGCAACTTGTCTTCTGCATTTTTCTTATACATATTGTGAACCCATTACACTGCCATTAGTTCTTTGAACTTGTTCCAATCCAAATTAATCAGAGTTAATACAAACATTTTAATAACATATTTCATAATCCATAAACCATAAGACCATTAGATATACGAGCAGAATTAGGTATTTGGCCCATCCTGGCCTTATAACTCACTGATTGTCGAAGTAGAACAGTAGGGCAGGAACAGGTCCTTCATCCCACAGAATGCTGAATTAAACTGATTCTCTTCTGTCTCTCTGTGATTCATGCCCCTATTCTCTGCATATCCATGTGTTAACAGTCACTTAAATGCCACTACTCTTTCTGCTTCCCCCACTCCTCTCAGCAATCAGGTACCTGCTCCACTGTGTGTAAAAAAATAGCTTGCCCTGCATATCTCCTTTAAACTTTTCCCTTCTCACTTTAAAGGCATGTCAACTGGCTCTTGACATATCTACCCTAAAGATTCTTTAGTCCACCCTATTCTTTAGACCAGCCAGCCTACCCCTACCCTACCTATGTCTCTCATAATCTTATAAGTTTCAAACGGGTCTCCAAACAGCTTCCGATGCTCCAGGAAAAACAACCCAAGTTTGTCCAACTTCCCCTTGTAGCTAATACACTCCAGTCCAGGCAACATCTTGGTAAACCTATTCAATACTCTTTCCAAAGCCTCTGGGTCCCTCCTGGAATGGGCCAACGAGTATTGTGCACATATGGCCCACTATCTTTACACTTTCATGGAGAGTTTGCAAATATCTGTAATCGTATCTGTAATTACTTCAGATACTGCCGATACCACCCAGATCCAGGGAGATCTAGATTCATTCCTGGCCTGAGTTACTATCTGTATGCAATTTGCATATTTCCATTTTGTCCACATGAAATACTCCCTCGTTGAATCTGAAGAATCAATGCACTGGTACTGGTTAATTGGTTATTGTATATTTCCCCTGGTGTAGGTAAGTGGCAGAAAAATCAGGGGAGAGTTGATGGACAGGTGATAAAATAGGTCATAAGGAAATATTGTGGGATGAATGGAATTATTGGAAGTATTCTTTGCTGGCACAGATGGAAAGGGCCAGATCGCCTCCTTCTATGTCATAAGGGAAGTTGGGAGTATAAGGTGCTTCCTCAGTGAATTAACTGCAATTTAAATATTATCCCCTCTTTCTGGCCTGCATTCTACACCATCAAATCTTTTTCACTATTTTAATCATTTTAATCTTTAACCATGAACTTTCTAAATGAAGGAAATCTGAGTCAAGCACATGCACAACTTATCCATTCATGCAATCAATGATTAATTTCCAATCTTTGATGCCGTACTAAAGTTTAGACAAACTAATCTCAGGAAATAAATGAGCACTGCATTTTGTTATGCATAAAATGCAAAATACGCCTGTACTCATTTAGCACCGCTAATGAATCAAACTACAAAAGCATAATAAGTAACTAGATAATAAATAATTATTTGACAGAAGTGACCAGAATCTATTCCATACCATTTGTCTATCTCAATAGAGGTGTTTGTTATTCAGAATGATCGTCCAACAAAGGTAACATTTGTGGAGAGAGAAAACAGAGAAAGCATTTCAACTTAGCAATCGGATATATTAATACTTTTCCTTTCTTCAAAGAAGCTGCATTACCTGTTAGTTTGTCCAACATTTTCTGTTTTGATTTCAGATTTACAGCACCATTTAAATCCCTTTACAACAATCAAGCTTTTGTTTTTTGGTCCAATGACAGACACAAGGATTTATTTAAAACTCCCTGTTACAATGTTAGTGTACAGTATTTTGGTATATTAGAATATTTAACAGAGTTTGCCAAGTGAATGGATATCAAATCAATCTTGAAAAATTGTGGCTATATTTCAGTACCAATTAGAACAATGACGTTGGGAAACCTGAGAGCAAGATGCAGTATTTTTTAACTAAAGTATGAATTGATGATGGAACTACATAGCAACATAAAGTTACAAGTAAAGCAAATCCCTGGATTTCAATGTGCAGTGAGGGGAGGAAGAATGGACGAGAAAGTGAGGAGATGGAAAGAAGAGAGGGAGGGTATCAATAATGTGTACTACATGAAGCATACTGTTTTTTTTAACTTAAACCACAGCTAATGATAAAAGCTGCAATCAGCTTTACCCTATGATGAGGTCAGACACTAATGACTTTGTGTTATTATTACATCAAAGCAAATGTTTGTTGCTAATGTACTTGATACAAAATGACAAGAATACAGAGTAAGAATATTGTTATAATTGTCATAACTTGTTATAATGTGAAATAATTAAAAGTGGTGTTTGATTAAATGGCAGCTCTCAACTAATGTAAAAGTGACTTTGTAGTCTTGAAATCTGTGCATATTAATGAAGAAAAAAAATCATATTGCATACTATTTCATGCTGTAAGAGGTCTGCAGCATGATAACAGCTTGAACCGTGTAGAATCTGACCCATTTTTATAGTAGGTATGCAATCCATGTCAGCACTAGCCAGTTCAGAAAGATTCACCTGCAAACTTCAAGGAAAATATCAACATGAAATTCATAAACTGCAGATTTTGAATCCTGATGAAAAGTCTCAACCTGAAATGCCAGCTGTCCATTTACCTCCATAGATGCTGCCTGGCCCATCAAACTCCTCCAATATTTGATGTATTACTACAGGTTTAATTTTTTGGCTGCTGGATCTTTCCCAACCCTCAGACAAAATTTACTTAATCTGGAAAACAAACATGTGAAAATACAGCTGAACATTCAACTTGCAGGCAATATCTGATCCAAAAATCTCATTGTGTAATGATTCAGAAAAAAAGCATCATTACTCCATTGCACATTGCCAATTTTATAATTACTGCCAAGGTTGATAGAAATGTTTAGAGCAAGAGCCTCGGCCCAATATCCAGAACAATAATTTGTGGACACAATAAATACAAAGGTGGGTGCTGCCAAATTTCTAAACGATTAAATGAGAAAAGCATATCACAAACTATTTATAAAGCCCTGACCATGAAAGTGGAAGATGAACAATCCTTCTTCCAGAATGATGATTTTCAGCAAAGAAATAATTTAAAGATAAACATTCTCTTCTTAATTTAAACTTCATCTTTTACAGAAGGAAAGATATTCTTTCCTTCCATGTCAGAAAAAAGATGAATGAAACTCCAACTTCTGAATCTATTATGTGGCTACTCTAAAAATCAATAGGACTGCCGTAATTACAAAAGAATGTATTATACAATCTGATTTAGAAATATCAATTTGAGAAAAATAATGAAGAATCGTTTATTTGAAATAAGATCAAGGAAATCAATTAAATGGGTAATATAAGATTCAGAGGAAGGAAGATTAAAAGGTTTGTAATTTTTTTTCACTGAGGGCTCCTGTGTCAGAACATTAGGATAGTGCTTTTGTCATTATGACAAAATCCAAACTACTGAACTTATTGTAACTGCACCACCATTGTCTAGCTGTCAGGAATGTTTAATGAAGATCATTTTAGTAATTTTCACATGTATGCATACTTATACTGGAAAATGTGAAAGTGAAGATTTCTCATCACATCACTAGGAGAGTTATTCACAGTACAACTTTTTTTTAATTTATTCACTTATGGGATGTGGGCATCGCCATCTAAGCCAGCATTTATTGCCCATCCCTAGTTGCCCTTGAGAAGGTGGTGATGAGCTGCCTCTTGGACTGCAGCAGTGCCTGAGGTGTAGGTACACCTACAGTGCTGTTAGGAGGGAATTCCACGATATTGACCCAGTGACAATGAAGGAACTGCGATATGCTTCCAAGTCAGGACGGTGAGTGACTTGGAGGGGGATTTCCAAGTGGTGGTGTTCCCAGGCATCTGCTGTTCTGGTCCGTCTAGATGGTAGTGGTCGTGGGTCTGGAAGGTGCTGCCTTTGGAACTTTGGTGAGTTGTTGCAGTGCATCTTGACTACATTCTACAGGTCTCCCACACTAAAGCTGAAAATTTAGCTTGTTGTTCCTTCACTGGATTATAGGGAGAAGAGCAAGAATAAGATAATTAACTTTGGTTTTATTTAACCAAGTGAAATGTATTTAACTGGTTTTAATCTTTTTCTGTTTCTGAATGTTATAACATTATTTTTAAAACATATTTAATTATCTAATAACTGTGTGGCTTCAAGAACAATTTCCAGCTGATCAGCAAAAATGGGAGGACAGCATTAGTGTGAAGTGAAGAGTATATTCTTTAATTTAATTATCAAATGTGAATTTTGCAGATAAGTCAGCATTTACAGGTCAACCCTAAATGCCATGAGAGGTAATGGGAACATATGGAAGCTAGAGAAAGAGAGGTAAGGACTGGTGGTTGGTTACTGCAACGTATTTGTCCGGACAGCCACTGTCTTGTTAATGAAAACAGAGTCTTGTCATCTTCAGAAGGTTTCGGATGACTGTGCCATAGTTGGATGCATCTGCAGGGGAGATGAGGCTGAGTACAGGCCTACGGTAGGAAACTTTTTCACATGGTGTGAGCAGAATTATCTGCAGCTTAATGTGAAAAAGACTAAGGAGCTGGTGGTAGACCTGAGGAGAGCTAAGGTACCGGTGACCCCTGTTTCCATCCAGGGGGGTCAGTGTGGACACGGTGGAGGATTACAAATACCTGGGGATATGAATTGACAATAAACTGGACTGGTCAAAGAGTACTGAGGCTGTCTACAAGAAGGGTCAGAGCCGTCTCTATTTCCTGAGGAGACTAAGGTCCTTTAACATCTGCCAGACAATGCTGAGGATGTTCTACGAGTCTGTGGTGGCTAGTGCTATCATGTTTCCTGTTGTGTGCTGAGGCAGCAGGCTGAGGGTAGCAGACACCAACAGAATCAACAAAATCATTCGTAAGGCCAGCGATGTTGTGGGGATGGAACTGTACTCTCTGATTTGGTGTCTGAAAAGAGGATGCTGTCTAAGTTGCATGCCATTTTGGTCAATGGCTCCCATCCACTACATAATGTACTGGGTGGGCACAGGAGTACATTCAGCCAGAGACTCATTCCTCCGAGATGCAGCACAGAGTGTCATAGGAAGTCATTCCTGCCTGTGGCCATCAAACTTTACAACTCCTCCCTTGGAGGGTCAGACACCCTGAGCCGATAGGCTGGTCCTGGATTTATTTCATAATTTACTGGCATAACTTACATAATACTATTTAACTATTTATGGTTCTATTACTATTTATTATTTATGGTGCAACCGTAACGAAAACCAATTTCCCCCGGGATCAATAAAGTATGACCATGACTATGACTATGACTATTCCCCAAGTACCATGCTACAAGGATTTCTAAAATTTAGATGCATTAACAATCAAAAACTGACAACATACCTCTAAGGTAGAATGTTGTGTGACCCAAATTTATAGTTGGATGTTATTAATTAGTGGGAGAGTTTCGGGTTTGGCAGGTACAATGGAGAATTTGCAGCTGTTTAGTGACTAGACGGTACACATTGCCTCAGTCTTTGGTGACTTGAGCTTTCCTTGCTCCATCAGCTCAAGTGTCAGTATTGTCCAGGCCCTGCTGCATGCAGTCACTGAATATTTCAATGGGTCAGACTCCCTAATCAGGTTGCAAAGCAGTGCCCCCTGAGTAGTTAGGGAGGAGAATCCTCCTAAAAGATCTTTGCTGTTCCTCCTCTTTCTCTTCCTTCACATTGTCTTCCTTCTTCTCCACAGTGGAAAAGGACTGAGACTGCTTAATTCTACATGTGGTGGATGCAGGAAGCGAACATGAACTGGGACACCCTTTCTAGATACTAATTATCTCAGGCAATGGAAGTGCTGCTTAAGCACCCTGATGACTCGTTGCATTGTACTGCATGTGGCAACATGTTAGTTTAAGATAGTGTTCTCTCCTTGTACAAAGAGGCTGACAGGAATCTGGAGACTGGTGATAATAGATAGTCCTTGCTCACTAAGCAAAACACAATAATCCAGCTTGATGGCTGAAAGAGAGAGAGCGGAGTGACTGGCACAGGATTCTGGAGTAGGTGACTTACTGGATGTCAGACATGTTTAACATGTGGTCACACCAGTCAAACAATGAAATGTGTAAACATTTGTAGGTGAGAAATATTTCTGCACGATGATGTAGACCCTTTGTCATTATGAAGAATAGGAAATGACACACTGTGTGATGGAGAATGATGCACTGTTGGTGAAACCTTACCCTAGCTGAATGCTGCCATCTGCTCTCTACTATGGAGGGGTCAATGGCCTCACCTCTCCTTGAGTATTCTCCCTAAAACAAAGGTACACTCCATTCTTATGCACTCAGCTGATGTTGCCAGCACAAGCTGGGAGATCATCCACATGGAAAACACAGAAATGCACATCGTCACACTCTCTCATGGCAGATAATGACTTTGGGAATGGTTGTTTAAGTATACATTGAAGAGGTGGGAGAATTTTATTTCTAAGTTTTTTTTCCCCCAGTCAATCCTATGCCTGAGCAGCCACCAACAAGGCTGCAAGTCACCAACGAATCCTTAAGGCTGAAAGTGTTTTTTTTTCTGCAGGCTTCCCTCGGTGCGTGAATAACACATGGACTGTCACAGCATTGACAGCTCAGACTCCATCTCCACATGCTTGATAAATGCTGACCACTGACCAGTTCACTGATCGCATGTAATTGGAGTAAAGCTGACAAATCACTTCAGAAGTCCCTCGTTCTGAGTACCTTTGTTTACTGCTGGAAAACTGAATGGAAGTCAGTCAGATCCACCATCAACAGCACTGAGCCTAAAATATTCTAAAAAACTGTCTTTGGGATGAGGATATTTATGTCATTAACTCTCTAGCCAACAAAGCTTACCAATATGCAGAAGATTACTATAAATACAACAAAATTGAATCAGACAATATAAGAACCTTCTATGATGCGTTCATGTGTTTAACATCTGCACTAGAGATGAGGCAGGAGAACGTGGAAACCTTATTGTGATTCATCATTGATTTGTGAAAACATTCTATCTAGATTTCCAGTTAATTTCCCAAAAGAGCAAAGGTTTGTCTTATTCATGAGACAATTGTGATGGATTGTGATTGACCCAGAAGATGGTATTTATCGTTGAGTAGGAAAAATTGTAAACAGCAGTGATTTCCATTAGTAGTCATATGCCTGAAAGATGACAAAATGCCAAGTTCTTGATTTACTAAAGTGATAGAACATGCAGACCCACAACATCACTCCGATTTAATATTTGTTTTACATTTTAAATGCAAGTGCATTGTCACTTTCATTACCTCTCTCAGCATTTGTAAGATGTTGGATAGTTCATTAATGTTTATTTTTCTACTTTCATTCTCCGCTCAGTGAAGCAGGTTAAAGAAAGCTGTATAATAACTGTGGAATTATACTTGAGAAAAGAGCTCTGAGGCACTCAAACGCTAAAATGTCACGCAGTCTGTGCAAAGTAAGTTCATATTTGTGCTAGAGCAACAAATCAAAATATCTACTACTAAGATATCAAATTGTTGTTGCTCCTTTCCATATGGAATATCGGATGGCAACCTTGCCAGTTCTTTAGCATTTCAAAGTTCAAACTTCAAAGATCAAATTACATTTTATTATCAACGTATGTATAAATTATACAACTCTATGATTTGTCTGCTTACAGACTAAACAAGAAACCCCAAAAGAACCCAATTTGAAAAAAAAGACCAATACCCAATTTGCAGAGAAAAAAAAAGCAAATCGAATCATGCAAACAATAAAGCAAGCTTTAGGAATCAGAACGAAATTGAGTCCATAAACCCAAAACCGGCTGAAGTAGGTCCATAATCTCAGTTTCAGTCCATCACATAGAGGCAAATCATCAAAAAGCTCGCAGACACTAAGCCCAGACCAGCCAGAGCACGACGCAGCCTCAGCTTCAGTGCTGAGGACAGCGGAGTAAAACAACAAAGGGCAGAACCAACTCGACCCTCATCTCCGGTCCCGACACTTGCCTTTTCCGTCCACCTGGCCCAACATTTAAATTGTCGGCATTTAAATTATCTTGTCTGTTTTCTTTTACAGGACTGCATTGCTAGCTGAATGCTCAGCCCAGCACGGGTAGGAAGAGTGCAAGGAGCTGGCCGGATTCGAACCCAGGATCTCTCATCTTGAAGGCAGGTTTGGATGCCACTACACCACCGGCTGGCTATAAGATACTAAATAAGCACAATCAACTTAATAACGTGCCATTCTGAGAGTCATGGAAAATTATCTATAAATAGCTTTAATCTCCAATGAGTTCTTGTCAGATGTAAATGCTTAATTTAAATTTCAAAGCAACCCACCCAGGTTTAGACTACATGGCAAAGTAACAAGCGATCAACTCATACCTAGGTGATGAATTGATTATTTAAGTGAAGCTTGAGTCCTTCTGTCTATTTCTCTTTGCTGATTCCATGGCCTGATGGGATTAATCAGTTTTAGGGATAACTGACAGCTTAAGGGCAGGGAGGGGTGAGGACAAATTTGAGAAAGGACAGAAGTGTTTATCCCTCTACTCTTGTTTCTATGGCTTGTCACCTCTCCACCACTCTAACCACCCAGAGAACTCCTGACCTGAGCTTGGTCAGCAAATCCTCCCTCTAATAAGAAGGGTTGAAAAGGTGCTTGTTTGGCCCACTCCAGAGTACGTTTTGTCCGTATCGAAGTCAGATATGTCAATCTGGCTGATTTAGAGTCATAGGATCAAAGAGCACAGAAGCCAGCACTTTGGCCAACCATCACCCATTTATAGTAAGCCCATATTATTCTCTCTACATTCTCATCAACTACACAGATTCTACCTCTCACCTACAAATTACAACGGAAGATAGAAATGGCACATCAAAAGAGCAATGTTACAATAGTGATGGGGGATTCCAATATGCAGATAGATTGAGAAAATCAGGTTGGTGCCAGATCCTAAATGAGAGAATTTGTAGAATGCCTACGAGATGGCTTTTTAGAGTAGCTTGTGGTTGACCCCACGAGGAGATCAGCTATTCCCGATTGGGTGTTGTGTAATGAACTGGATTTGATTAGGGAGCTTATGGAAAAGGAACACTTAGGAGACAGTGATCATAGAATTCACCCTGTAATTTGAGAGGTAGAAGCTAAAGGCAGATATATCAGTATTTCATTGGAGTAAAGGGAACTATAAAGGCATAAGAGGGGAGCCGGCCAAAGTTGATTGAAAGGGGACACTAGCAGGGATGACAGAACAACAGCAATGTTCTGGAAGGAATTCAGAAGGCAAAGGATGAATAATTCTCAAAGAAGAATTACTCTAAAGGCAGGATGATGCAGCCGTGACTGACAAGGGAAGTCAAAGCCAACATAAAAGTAAAAGAGACAGCATATAAAAGAGCAAAAAATAGTGGAAAGTTAGAGGATTGGGACACTTTTAAATATCAACAGAAAGCAACTAAAAAAGATCGTAAGGGGGAAAAAGATGAAATATGAAGGTACATTTAAGGCAGAGGTTGATAGGTTCTACATTAGTGAGGGTGTGAAACATTAGGGGGGAAGGCAGAAGAATCAGGTTGCAATTGAAATGCATCAGCTATGATGGAATGGCAGAGCAGGCTCAGTGGGTCGAATGGCCTAATTCTGCTCCTCTCTCATATGGTCTTATGGCCTTACACACTCAGCGCAATGTACAGTAACCAATTAACTTATCAACTGACAAGTCCTTGGGATGTGGTGGAAAACCGGAGACCCAGAGCAAACCTAATAACATTAGACAACATATAAACCCCACCCAGACAACACTGGAGCTCACGGTTGAACCTGCATTGCTGTAAGTATGAAGCAGCAGCATTATTAGTTATGCTGCTATGCAGCCACTTACGATTGGGTTTCATATAAAAAATATGCACTAGTCTTCTTCGAAAACAATCTCAAACAATATCAGGATCCAATGGCCTTGGAATTACATAATATACTCTCCCAATGTCATCAATTAGGCCTGCCACTACAAATTAACTAAAAAAGCACTGAATAACTTTTAATAAAATCCACATTACAAATGCATGCTCCAAAAGTTCAAGCAGTTGGAAAAGATTTCTTTATGGAATTAGAAATAAATTTCCAGGGGAATACAATCTCAGAGACTTTCTGGCTTGATAAAAATTGAACTTTGATAGCATAATTAAAATTTTGTAAAGTATTAATGACATTAAAAGCAATGGGCAGACTGAAGAATGATCAATGATCTCATGTATTCCATTTAAAATGTCTGAGCTTTGGTGTTTGAACATTATTTGGCAACTAGCCCAGAACAGCATTGTTTGATAAATCTGCTGTATTAGCATATTCATTAATCCTTTGGTGTCAGTGTTGTTAGGCAGTAAAGAAATTGAGTGAGCTGATGCTTGGGAGCCAACAGACAAAATTAGAATTACCATCACCACACAAAATTCAAAGGATGGTTTATATTTAGACCATGTCTGAATATCTGACAATATTTGTTCCAAGTTTATTAAGTTTGTATCTTGATTAGGAGTTTCAAAATAAGTTACTCACCAAAATTTACAATTTGGTAGCAATGTTCTTAATAAATAGTCACAAAATATCTCTCAAATTCAGTTAATAAATATTGAGGCACTCTGGGGTCCTGGGGGGGAGGGGCTGTGGTTGACAGCCCGCCCCAGCATTCCTAATGACCAGCACTATTTATTGTTCTTGTGTTGAAAGGCTTTCGTGGGATTAAGGTGGGATGTATAAATTCACTTACTTGGGTTATACAGTTATTTGCATGTGTGTTTGTGGGTTACGCTGCTATAAATGGGGTGTGTAATAATCACCTCTCCTGTCTGTATGTGACTGAATGGGTTCCCTCTCCAGCTCACGGCACCTGGTCTGTTATTGTCCTCGTCGCAATAAAACCGGAAGCTGAGCTAAACAACCTTCTTTCGTCTGGCATCTCGGACCAAATACTCGCCACATTGGTGTCAGAAGTGGGATTAGAAATTGACGGTGAGATTGAAGAGCTACGACATTGGATGAGGTGCCTTAAAACCCGGGGAATAAGTCAAGGGACAGAGCAGTATGCCTCCCTGGGCTTAGCTCTCCAAGTCAGGATGCTGACCCGAAGGGAAGGCCTGGGAACCAAGTATTGTGTGTTCCCAGGGAACTCCGATGGTGTGATCATTCCCTGGATGGGGAACATGGCAGAGAGCATCACCCGCCTCCCTTGCAGCCCGCACTGGAGAACCCAAGACACTGCAGCCATGGAAGGACGGGCAACATGGTAGATACCACCGAAGCCACCGGAGCAAGAGGAAGACCAACCTGCCTCAGCAATTCACACCACAAAGTCCAGCCTGAAGCCCCCCAAATACAATGATGCCAGCTGCCTAGAGCCTTACCTGGCACAAGTCAAACGCAGCATGGCACAATGGCTGGAGCTTCTTGCCCTGGCACTGGAGGGGGATGCCCTGCAGGCCCTCCTCGACTTAAACCCAGCTAAGCAGTGTGACTACAGGGCTCTCGTAGCAGTGCTGGAGAGGTATTTCGAGCAGAGTTAATTGGAGAAAGCAATGAGGGAAGAACTGGGCAGCAGATGGTGCCATGTAGGAGAAAGCCTGGGGCATTTGTGGCAGAACTCAGCCACTGTGCTTGGCATGGCCAACCCCACTTCCCTCCCGCAGCCCAGGCAGAGCTTGCCCTCCACAGCGTTGTAAAGGCACTGACGTTGGAGCACCTTTGGCAGTATGTTCTCCTGACATCGCTGGCAGAGGAGGAGAAGGCAGAAGCAATTTTAGGCCCCCCAAGGCATTCCAGCGTTGCCCCGCACACCACGAGCCCAGGTTTGTGTCACCGAGGCAGAGGAGGAAACTGTCGAGGAGGAGCCCATGAGGAAGGTCCAACCAGAGTCGTACTGGCCCCGCCAATGCCATAGTACGATCACTGCTGCCGGTGGGGCGAGGCAGGCCATGTGGGCCAGGTGTGCCCTGCAGTACCAGCAAGGCACTGCCCAGTGCTGTCATTGGGAAACGCCAAGTGGGCGACGTTGCCCAAGATCTCCAGCAGAATCCCTCAATAGTTGCATCTCTAGATGGGCCGTTTGGGTGAAATACAAAGCTTACACGTGAACTGCATGGTGGAAGGCATCAGTCACTGTCCATTGGTAGACACGGGGTCAACCATCACCATCATATGTCCGGGCATCCTCCCCAACATGGGCCAGCCATTCCCACCTGGGTGGACAATGACAGCGGTCCAGCTGGCGATGGTTACTGGTGACTGCGTGGCAAAACGAGGGAAGCGGGAGCTGCACATCACAGTGGGGAAAAACACAGTGGAGCACGAGATGTGGCTGCCCGACATCTGGGAGTCCTGTATCATTGGGCTGTACTTGCTGTCCCATTGGAGGGGCGGGGGGAGTCCAGTGTGGATGTGCCAGGGGAAACGCTGTACCTCGGCGCTGAAGCCACGGCTCTCTGGCAAGGTAGCTCCAGGAAGTGGGCCGAGCTGGCGCATCAACAACCACCACTGGTCTCACAGTGGCCTGTGGCAGTGCAGCACACCCTGCAGCTGCCCGATACGACACAGTGGAAGCAGAGGCAAGTGGCGGTGACAGCTGAGCAGCATGTAGATGAGGGATCTTGCACTGGCCCAGGTAAGGGGATGACTGAGCGATATCTGCACTCTGGATCCAGAGACCAAGACCCTATGTTGTCAAAGAGGATCATTGGAGGTGTGTGATTGGTGCTGTTCCAACATTGGCTATTTTCTGATGACGGCAGTCATCTCCTCCAGCTGGTGATCCCCCAGGTGCTGCAGTCAGTGCTTGGGCTGGAGGGGGTTGGCCATTTTGGGGCCACAAAGACATTGGGCAAGCTGCAGCAAAGCTTCTGTTGGGCTAGGTACTGGCAGGACGTGGAGCTGTTCATGCACTGCTGCGACACTTGCAGGTCCCAGAAGGGGCCGGGCTGCCAGTCTAAGGTGCCAATGCAGCAGTAGCTGGTGGGGGCACCAGTATGGGTATACTGCCCGACCCAGAAGAAGGGACTAATCCCCAAGCTGGGATGCCACTGGAATGGGCTGGGAGAGGTGCTCAACCGCATCACTGATGTGCGATTGCCTGAGCGGCGGAAGGCAGTCGTGCTGCATTGGGACCAGCTGGTACCGTATCAGCCATTTGCCACCACCAACCCAGCGAAGCTGAAGGAAGGAAGCCCTACCTCTTGCCTCACCAAACAAGGTATCTCCTGGTGGACTCCAGAAACCAACCCCCACCCCCACAGTGCCCCAGGTGGCAGCATAGAACACCAGCAGGTCTTTTAGACTTTGTTGTGGACTCTGGTGTTGCCGGGGATGGCTGACTCCTTGGGTGGGGGCAGTATGGCACTCTCTGGGGGCGGGGTACGTGGTTGACTCCAACATTCCTAATGACCAGAACTATTTATTGTTCTTACGTTAAAACGTTTTTGTGGGATTATGGTGGAATGTTCAAGTTCAGTTAATGTTGCATTTTAGCTTGGGTTATACAGTTGTTCACGTGTGTTTGTGGGTCACCCTTGTGTGCAATAATTAGGTTTGCCAACTTCCTCACTCCCAAATAAGGGAGAAAAGTAGCAGTCAAATACAGGACGCTTGTGTTTACCCCGAGAAAGACTACCATGACCATGAAGCCTTGTGCGGGCACCTGTGTGTGCATGCGTGTACGTGCCGATTTTTTTTCTACAAATTGGTTTTGGCTTAATCTTCCGGATTCTGTCTGAGTGAAACTACACTGTACATACATTATTTCTACTATATATAGGCTGTGTATTTATCATATCATTCCTGCTTTTACTATATGTTAGTGTTATTTTAGGTTTTACGTGTTATTTGGTATGATTTGGCAGCTTATTTTTTGGGTCTAGGAACGCTCAAAAATTTTTCCCATGTAAGTTAATGGTAATTGCTTCTTCGCTTTATGCCACTTAGGCTTACGAATGATTTCATAGGAACGCTCTACCTTAGCTGGGGAAATACGGGACAAGGGCGGTCCCATATGGGACAAACCTATTTAGCCCAATATACGGGATGTCCCGGCTAATACAGGACAGTTGGCAACCCTAGTAATAATCACCTCCACCGACTGTATGTGACTGAGTGGGTTCTCTCCCAGGGTCACATCGACCAGTCTGTTTTTGTGCTTGTCATGATAAAACCAGCAAATGAGCTAAGCGAACTCCTCTTGTCTGTCAACAAAACTATTGATACATTTTTGACTGAAGTTAGCTGATTTTATCGAGAAGTCATGTTACGTGTTTTGCTCTATTACAAGTCAAATGCTCTTCCGCTAGTTGCCACTGAGCTTCTAAAATTAGATTTTTAGTTAGTTCAACCCAGACAGAATTATAGAAAGGTGACTCCGCAGGGGAGTTCATCCGTGCTAGACGCTTGGGCTCGTGTAGCTCAGCTGCACAGGAGGGGAGGGGGAGCGGCAGAACAAGAGTGATCAGGGATTTAACAGTTAACAAGTTTTTTTCCCCGTGGTTTTAGTTGTGACTTCAGCAAGTTATAGAGCGTCCATGGTGCCAGGTTCAGAATGCTACTGAACAGTTACAGAGCATACAATAGTCAAGGAGGAAGATGTCAATCATAAGGTGTGAACCTATTACAATAATAATGACATAGGTAGAAAAGAGGTCTTGCGAGCAGATTCTGGGGAAGTAAGAAAAATATTAAAAAATCAGGGACTCCATCGAATCAATCTCAGGATTACCCCCGGTACTGCATGCTAACAAGTATTGAAGTAGGAGGAGAGAATGGAACAGTAATGTAGAGTTAGTGCAATCATTTTACAGCAGCAGTGATCGCTGATCACGGTTCAGATTGCCCCCCACCCCCACTACGTGTACAGAGTTTGTGCATTCTCCCTGTGACCGAGTGGGTTTCCTCCCACATTCTAGAGACATGTGGTTAAGGTTAGTAAGCTAGGGGCATGCTATGTTGGTGCTGAAACCATGGTGACACTTGATAGCTGCCCCCAGCACAATCCTCATTGACTTGACACATTTCACTATGTGTTTCGATGTTTCAATGTATATGTGACAAATAGAGCTAATCTGAATGGCTACAGAGTTAGTACAGAAGAGTGGACTTTCAATTTTGGAGGCAGTTAGTCTGTTTCTGGGGCACATGAAATATGAACAAATCAAAGGAAAATTCTGCTCAGCAAGACTGGGGTGATATACTCATTGGGATTGCAAACATGAGAAAATCTGCAGATGCTGCAAGTCCAAAGCAACACACACACAAAATGCTGGAGGAACTCAGCAGGCCAGGTAGCATCTTTGGAAAGGAATAAACAGTCGATGTTTCAGGCCGAGTCCTGACGAAGGATCTCGGCCCGCAACACCGACTGTTTATTCTTTTCCATAGATTCTACCTGGCCTGCTGTGTTCCTCCAATATTTAGATTAGATTATGAAGACATGTAGTCCCCTTTTATTGTCATTTAGTAATGCATGCATTAGGAAATGATACATTATTTTCTCCGGTGTGAGATCACAAAACACAGGACAAACCAAGACTGAAAAAACTGACAAAACCACATAATTATACATATAGTTACAAACAGTGTAATAATACCATAACTTGATGAAGAAAGTGTGATACTCGCTAGGATGTTTGCTGGGTGTTTTGGAGAGTGGCAAACCTAGATTGCTGCGGAGACACTGAGGAAAAGGGAGTTTTCAGCAAGAAGAGAAACAAGATGGAGTGAAGATTGACGAAGCAAATAACCAGCAGAAACAAGACAAGCAGCAAATGGGGTTAAAATACAGGGAAATGTTAAAAGGGCAAAATGAAAAGTCCAAAATGTAAATCCATGCAGCATTCACAACATGAGAGATGAATAAGTGACATAACTAAAGTAAATGCATATGATCTCATTGTCAGTATAGACATTTGATGATCAGAGCTGGGGAGGGAGTGTTTAAAAGTGTTCAACATTTAGAAAGGATAGACAAAAAAAGAATAAAAGGAGGTGGTGCAGAGTGATTAATAATGGATGAGATCCGTGAAAGAGTGAGACATTATCTCGGCTCAACAGGCCATCTTGTTGAATTAGAATCAATTTGGCTGGAGCTAAGATGTAGCAAAGGGCAGTTATTTTTAGGCCAACAAAATAATTATCATATTATTGGGGTTGGCTTTAATCAAAGTAACACAGTAATTACAGCAAATCTTAATTCACATAAATCCATGGAATGCAGAATGAGCCAGCTTTCCACATAAAGATGTTGAAGAACCAACTTGCGTAAAGGTCATTGTAAGCCTCATAATGTGTAAGGAGAAAGGATTCACTGATAATCTTGTGGTTAAAGGGACTTTCAGGGAAGAGTGATCATGATACGATAGAATTTCACACTGAGATTGAAAGTGATGAAAGATGGAAAAGGGTGGCTGTAGGGATTTATTTTCCTGGGATGAAGGGTCTAGACACAGTCTGAGACGAGGAGAAATTTATTCACCCAGAGGATCTATGGAATTCTCTGTCACAGACTGCTGCGGAGGCATGAACATTGAGTTCATTCAAAATTGACCTTGGTCATTTTCTGGACATTAATGGAATCAAAGGATATATCTATAAAGCCTAGATAGAAGATAAGCCACAATGTTGACGAGAACCTGCTGACCCTCTACTATGCCTGATTCTGATGTTCTGATAAACAGCTCTTACACATTTTCCCACCAGCTGCAATGTGGTTGTAGAAAGCTGCTGAGTTTGATACTGACTGCTGAAAGTGGATTAGAACACATCTCATGTGAGGAGGAGTTGAAAAGGCTGGAGCTTTACTCTTTAGAGCGAAGGAGGATGAGAGGTGACTTGATGGAGGTGCATTAGGCATAGATAGAGTGGACAGCCAGCACTTTTTTCCCAGGGCAGCTGGCACCGGCTAATATGAGAGAGCATACTTCTGAGGTGAGTGGAGGCAGGTTTTGGGGAGATGTCAGTGGTAGTTTGTTTATTTTTTACACACAGAATGGTGGGTACCTGGGGGTGGAGGTACAGCAAGATAGATTAGGGACTAATAAAGACTCTTAGATAGGCACATGGATGATAGAAAAATGGAGAGCTATGTGGGAGGGAAGGGTTAGTTCAATCTTAGCGTAGGTTAAAAGGTCGGCACAACATTGTGGACTGAAGACCCTGCTCTGTGCTGTAACGTTCTATGTTCTATGAGTTATAGTGGAGGTGAGTGCAGGTGGCTTTCCCGTCATCCATCAGAAACCATGGTCCACGAACCCCAAAAAGAAACAGCAGGAGCCTAGGCTGGCTGACAGGAATTAAGAGTACTGGAGCAGTGGCAATAGTGAAATCACCTTAAGAGGACAGCTAACAAGTCACATTCACCTGGCTACCAGCTTCTTAAGGCAACAGACGAGTCATGGCTCTGGAGTGAGAATGGAGCTAAAGTTCCCACTCTCATTCACTTTGGCTTTCAATTTTTGAGCAACATATGGCTCACTGCAGAGCTCTATGGCTTTGAATATCCATTCCCTTCTACAGATGCTGCCAGGCTCATTAATTTCTTCCAGTACCTTGATGCAAAACAAATGAACTGCTGACGGAACTGCACACACGATGCTAGGAAAAAGTCAATGAGTCAGGAAGCATCTGTGGAGGGAAATGGATATTCAACATTTAAGGTTGAAACACTTCATCTGGACTCAGCTATGGAGAGCTATGGTCTTTCAGGTCGAGACCTTTATCTGGATGACCATTTGATGCTGCACTACCCATTTGGTTCCTCCAGCATGACTTTCTCATGCTGTCATTGTACCTGTGTCCGCCACTTCCACTGGCAGCTCAATCCCTACACTCACCATCCTCTGTGTGAAAAATTTGCCTTTCAGGTCCCCTTCAGGCCTATTCACTCTCACCTTAAATCTATGTGCTGTAGTTTTAGGCTCCCCTACCCTGGGGACAAATTGTGGCTATTTACCTTATGTATGTCCTTCATGAATTTATATACCCCTTTATAAGGTCGGCCCTCAGCCTCCAACATTCCAAGGGAAAAAACATCAAAGTTTTCCAGTCTCACCTTATAAATCAAACCCTCCAGTACCAATAGCATCCCTATGAAATGTTCTGCACCCTTTCTAGCTTAATGACATTGTTCCTAGAGCTGGGTATCCAGTACTCCAATTATGGTCACTCCAGGTTTAATGATATTGTCACTGAAGTTGGTCATGCACTTGGGTCTATGAAACTTCCTGCAGTGCTTATAATAAGAGATCCACTCCTGCCACTCGTTGCATGTGATGTCCAACATCTACCACTTAGCAAAAGCTTTGACGATCTCTTTGCTTGCAGTGGGAAGCCAACTATTTGCCTTTTCATCACCTCATTTAACCAAGTCTGCCATCCCTGTTTTCTATTTTGGTGAGGAAGACCTATCCACTCTTGCATTGTCCAGTCATAACTTCTACCATCCTCCTAAAGCAATGAAATGACCTCCACTACAGATAGCAGACAATGAGTATTTTTTTATTTAGAAAAGCTCTCCAAAAATCTGATTAGTGCTAATTGTCCATAGAATTGATCATCATGAGATGCAGGCACAGATTCTGAGTGTGGCCTGCATCATTTCAAAGGCACATCACAACCCTGGCACAAGTTATCTGAAGCAACACAAACAAGATGCTGGAGGAACATAACAGGTCAGTTCAGGCAGCATCCATGGAAATGAATAAACAGTCAACGTTTTGGGCTGAGACCCTTCTTCAGGACTGGAAATGAAAGGGGAAGACTCCAGAATGAAAAGGTAGCGGTGGGGGAGGTTAGCTAGAAGATGATAGGTGAAGCCAGGTGGGTAGGAAAGGTAAAGGGCTGGAGAGGAAAGAATCTGATAGGAGAGCAGAGTGGACCATAGGAGAAAGGAAAGGAGAAGGGGCTGCAGGGGGAGGTGACAGGTGAGTGAGAAGATGTTAGAGACCAGAGTAGGGAATAGAGGCAGAAGGGAGGGGAAGGGAATTTTTTTACCTGAAGGAGAAATTGATATTCATGCCATCAGGTTGGAGGCTTTCCAGATGGATCATAAGATGTTGCTCCTCCACCCTGAGGGTGACCTCATCTAGGCACACATGACCATGGCCTGACATATCGGAATGGGAACGGGAGTCAGGATTAAAATGTTTGGCCACCGGGAACCACTTTTGGTGGAAGGAGTGGAGGCGCTCAATGAAGCAGGCCCCCAATTTACGACGCATCTCACCAATGTAGAGGAGTACACAATAGAAGATCCCTGCAGACTCCTCGCGGTGAAACGTTAACTAACCCGGAATGACTTGTTTGGGCCCCAGTGGAGGTGAGGGAGAAGGTGAATGGGAAGGAGTAGCACACTGGCCACTTGCAGGGAAGGAGGTTAGTGGGGAGGGATGAACAGACCAGAGAATCCTGGAGGGAGTGATCCCTGTAGAAAACAGAGAGGGGTGGGTAGGTTTGGTGGTAGGATCCCTTTAGAGATAGCAGAAGTTGCGGCGAATGACGTGTGGGATGGTAGGTAAGGACAAGAGAAACTCTATCACTGTTAAGGCGGTGGGACGATGAGGTGAGCACGGATGTTTGGCTAATGGAGGAGATGCAGGTGAGAGCAGCATCAATGCAGGAGGAAGGGAATCCCTGTCCTTCCAAGAAGGAGGACATCAAGAAAAATCTCATCATGAGAACAGATGCAGTGGGGACAAACGAACTGAGAAAAGGGAATAGTATTTTTATAGGAGACAGGGTGGGAAGAGGTGTAGTCAATATAACCATGGGAATCGGTAGGTTTATAAAAGATATCAGTCGACAGTTTGTCTCAAGGAATGGAGACACAGAGATCAAGAAAGGGGAGGATGGTGTCAGAAATGGCCAAGTTCTCTGAGTTATCTTATTTATTTTGCAGGATTTTTTTAACCTCAAGCATTACTTGAAACTTATTATCTACTTCTCAGGTTAATTTAAAAATATTCAGCAGTGAGACCATCTAATTCCTAGTTTGTGCGATTTGCTGCTTTCAATGGTCTTAAAGAGCTGAATTAACATGATTTGATAATATCACGGACACAATCCTTTGGCTTCATCTGAACACACAAAATTGCACTTCTCTTGTAGTGCAATCAGAACTCATTAATCCTTCCAAGCCATTTGCAATGATTTCTGCACTGGTATTACTTTAGCTAAAATTAACAATAGAATCCAGTGGCAAGAAAAAAAGATTACTAAAGTTTATTAAGATTCATTCTAGCTGTTGAGAAAATTAATTCCATCCAATGGACCATTACAGTAGGAGATGACTCTCGTGAAGCTCAGTTTAAATGCAGCATTTCACAATGCCATTTTTTCTTAGTTTTTGATGATTTACAAATTAAGTACAGTTTTGTTTCTTAATGGATAACTACACTCACAACAACTCTGAAGTGATTCTATAACATGCAGACATATTTTCAAGGACTCTTTACAACTCATGTTCTTAGTATTTTTTTTGTATTTATTGGCACCAATTATCATCTTTTGTACATTGGTTGTTTGTCAGTCTTCGTTTAGTTTTTTTTGTAAATTCTATTGTATTTCTTTATTTCCTGGAACTGCCTGCAAGAGAATTAATTTCACCGAGAAGTATTTGTAATGTGTGTGTGCTTTGAAAATATTTATAATTTACTTTGAATTTGGCTTTAAAAGGGACAGTAAGATAAAATCATCCCCGGTTAAGAGACACCTCAAGACAAAGTGGCATAGAGGCTAAAAATGTGTAAACACAAAACGAAAATAGTGTTTTAAGAACTTACTGCAAAATTCTGAAACAAAATATTACTACATTAAAGAAATAATTAATTGATATACCTGTAGTGGGCATAACATAAAAGTGAAACTTAGAAAGAGGACTGTAACTATCTAAGATGCCGAAATACCTATAACAATGCAATGGATAAATGTAGTATTAATATTTGCTCAAAATTTAAAATTTATTTATGTTTTAAATTTATAAATACAGCATGGTAACAGGCCCTTCTAGCTCAACAAACTCGTACCACACAAATACATCCATGTGACTGATTAACCTACTAACCAGCATGTCTTTGGAATGTGAGAGGAAACCAGAGGACCCGGAGGAAACCCACATGATCACGGGGAGAATGTACAAACTCCTTACAGTGAGTGGTGGAATTTAACCTGGGTTGCTGGCACTGTAGTAGCATTATGCTAGCTGCTACACTACTGCACCGCTCCAATTAAACATTCATATCTAGATAAAGATTACAAAGCAATAATGAAAACCTTGCTTCATTGATTTTGATAGTAAAAACACCATCTGATTGATAGATCACTGCATATGAAGACACTTGAGAAAGCTTGCAGAAAAATTGAGTAGAAGATCAACAGCAGGGCAATAATATTAACACCAGTATAAAAATAGAGCACTTCTTATGGGAGAAATGCAGTTAACTTTCCCTCAGTTCTAAGATGCAGAGCATGCTGGGGGTATACAGAACAGTACATATGTCTGTAGTAGGTTGGAGACCAAGACTGTGCAGTTAACATAACCATCCTTGGTTATATCTAATCATCTGATCACAGACAGTTAGTGAGGGAAAAGCAAATATCATGCTAGAATTATGAAATGCAGGGTATTACACAGTAGTTTCTGAAAATCAGAAACAAAAGAGAATGCTGAAAATACTCAGTGAATCAGATAACATCTGTGGAGAAAGAAAAATCAAATCAATGCCACACATGAATGAGCTGACATCAGAACTGGCCAACTTTCGCACAAACAAGACATTGGGATCCCTGGAATTGTGGAATTCAATATTGACTACAATGTACTCTGAATTGAAATAACAAATGGTGCTGTCTCTTGAGCTCACATTGGGCAACACTGTAACAGTGCAGGAGACTAAAGGCAGAAAGATTAGAGTGGGAAAAGACTGGAGAATTAGAATGACAGTTTTGAACTCCAGTGAACTTTCTGAGCTCAAAGATAGCAGTTCAAGTAAATAGGCATAATGCTCCTGTTACATACAATTAGAATATAGTGAAGAACTCTAGCAAACACACTTTAGGAAAATATATCATCTATTGAAGGAATGTTTTTTTCTACAACTTTTCTTCAAAATCATACTCCAATTCCAGGAGTTAAAATGCTAAACGTGCTGCACTTCTCTAGAATTTACAGGAAGGTAGGTTAAAGTGACATATTTGAAATTTTCAGGATATCACGGGTAACTATTAATAGGCTCAGGGAGAAACTATTGCTACCGTTTGAGAATTCTAGTACTGTGAGGAATGAACCAAATATCAAGCATACCAGGAGTGAAGATAACAAAACCTACAGTATATATATAGGATGGTAGAAATGTAGAATTTTCTTCTTAAAGAATAAAACACACTAAGATAATTCAAAATGATAAACTGGAATTTCATAGATTTAACCAAAATTATTTAATAAAAGTGAGCGAACATCATGCTCTCCTGGAGAATAGCCACAGATCCACCATGATCTCATTGAAAGCTGGAAGAAACCTGAGGTACAAAGTTCAAATTTATTATCAAAGTACATATATGTCACCATATACTACCCTGAGGTTCATTTTCTTTTGGGCATTCTCAATAAATACAAAGAAATACAATAAAAACTATGGAAAAACTGCATACAAAGACAAACAAACAGCCTATACGCAAAAGACAACAAATAAGTACAAATACAAAAAGAAAGTGAAAATCATAATAATAGATAAATAAGTAATAAGTGAAATTGAGAACAGGATTGTAGTCCTTCAAAGTGGGATCAGTCCTGGAAAGCATCATAGATTGTGGTATCAGGGTGAGTGAGCTTATCCACTTTTGTTCAGGAGCCTTATGGTTGAGGGATACATAACTGAAACTGGTGTTATGGGGTGTGAGGCTCCTGTACCTCCTTCCTGAGGTCAACAGTGAGAAGCGAGCATAGCCTGGATGGTGGGCATCATTAATGATGGATGCCACCATCTTGCGGCAGCGTCCATTGTAAATGTGGTCAATGGTGGGGAGGGCTGGGCCTGTGAAAGACTGGGCTGAGTTCACTACCTTTTCCATCCAAAGGTATTGGAGTTTCCGTACCAGGCTGTGACGCAGCCAGTTAGTATACTGTCAATTGTGCAACTATACAAGTCCATCAAAGATTTAGTTGACATGCCAAAACTTCACAATCTTTCAAGATGTACAATTGAAGCCTGCTTGAGACAGGTGGGTACCTCAGACTAGCGAAGGCCTCCATGTTAGGTCAATCAAAGCGAGCATAAAGACATAGAGCTCATCTGGGAGTGAAACCTTTCGCCACATATGGTCCTTGATATTACTCCATAGGAGGTAATAGCTTCAATCCCTGTCACACCTGTAAAACAAATTCCAAATTTGGTCCAGAATTGGCAACTCACAAGTGAGGTGGCTTTCTGGAGGTCATACCTGGACTTCTTGTACTTTCCTTGGTGGCTAGACCCGAATGCTGCCAATCTCACCCTCAGCAGATTGCAAATCTCTTGCTTGATCCAAGGCTTCTGGTTGGGGAAGACTCTGAATTTTTTTGTGGGGACACGGTCGTCCATGAGTGTCTTTATAAAGTCTGTGACAGATCATCTGATGAGTCCTTAAACAAGGCATAGTCCACTGACCTGAAGCAATCCCATAGCCACTCTTCTGTCCCTTGCAACCACCTCTTTGTTGCCCTTACCTCTGATGCCTTTCTCTTTAGCCTCTACCTGCATGCCAGTAGAAGAACAGCCAGATGATTAGACTTCCTGAAATGAAGTCTAGGGATGGAACGGTAGGCATTTCTTATGGTAGAATAGCAGAGGCCAAGTGTATTGATGCCCCTAGTCCTACAGATGATATGATGATAATCGGGCAGAGAATTCTTCAAGCAAGCCTAATTGAAGTCCCCACCAATTTTGTGAAAAGTGTTGGGATAGGCTGTTTTTTGTTTTCTAACTGCGGCATTCATACATCAAGTGCTTGCTTAACATCTACCTTTGGTGGTGTGTAAACTGTGGTTGGAATCACGACGGAGAACTCTCCCTGTAAATAGAATGGACAACCCTTAATCATCAAATATCCAGGTCGAGAGAACAGAGTGTGACAAGAACTCTATAAAAAAGCACCATGAAAATTTTATCATTAAATACAAACCCCCAACTTTTGCCCTCCCCAAATGTTCTGCAGATTGATCCATCTGGTAGATCAAGAACCCCTTGGGCATGACTATTGTAACTGGCGTGCTTTGAATGAGCCATGTCTCAGTGAAACAGAGAATGCAGCAATCCCTCATTTCCCTCCAATACAGCAATCTTTCCCTTAAGTCCTCTATCCTGTTCTCCAAGATACTGGATAGAGGAAATTTTCCAGTCTGACATTTTAGTTTGGTTTGAACTCCTCCTGCTGACCTCTCTTCCAGCTGAACTTTGTTCATTTAAAGGTGCCACAAAAATCTCTATGTCCTTCAGGGGATCTTAAAATTGCTATTTTATTTAGACAGTTCAAAAGTATGTTCCCTCTGTTCAACTCAATGGGAATAGAGGTATCCATCGGAAGAAGTGTCTTGGCCTGAAACATCAGCTGTTTGAGCAATATTTAGATGATCATTTTGTACTTATTCGAACATGAAATATTATTGATATTTTCAAAAGGTTTGAAGGGATAACCAGCAGCATACTTCAATAAAACTAATTCTCCTCAACCTATAATCTGACCACAACCAAATACCATATTTACAGTTTAACAGGCTCACTGATGGAGAAATTTCTGGGAGGATGATATTGGAATATTTCACCAAGAATAATTCACAGAACTGGTAAATTATCAATTTAAATAATATGCATAAATGATGCATTCAGACTGGAATCACACACAAAATGCAGGAGGAACTCAACAGGCCAGGCAGGATCTACAGAAAAGAGTACAGTCAATGTTTTGGGCTGAGACACTTCAGCAGAAATGTGTTCCTGTAAAATTCCTCAAATTTTCAGTTGGAGCTGCTGAATAAGTTGTGATACATGTTAGTAAAAGAAGCAATTGGAAGCACAAAATACACAGCATATAAAACATCAGTATAATAGCATACAGAATATTACATAAATGTTCAAAATTTGTCCTTAGATAAAAACACTAAACTGTGTATTCCATTCCAAAATTCAGTTCCAATACAACTGAAAGAGAGGATATCAATCTCCCACTCCACATTGTATGTTTACCACAAAGCACTGCGGAGAAATGTCTCCCTTAGCTGAGAACTGTGGGATATCTGGCCATGTAAGTTGTTTGAACAATTGCAGTTAATTAAAATGTTGCCAAAGTATAGTCTTAAGAGTCATTTTCAAGAATCTCGATTTAAAATTTCTGTCTGCTTTTGTGGCAAAGACAGCTGCTTCCTAAATTGCTGTCAGTGAAATAATAAGAATAAATAGAGTCCATTTGGATAAACATCATTTTAAGCATTGGTGCCATCCTGTAGATTTTGACATATGTTCATTCCATCTGTCAGTTGCTGCTTTAATGAAGATTTTTTAAATTATTTAAGGTATTTTATTGCCTTTGCCAGCAGCTATGATTTTGATGACAATAGTGATTACATTATTTTGAGCAGAAAGAGGATAGCTCATTGATTTCATATGACTATTTTCTAAAAGGAAAGAAAATCCAGGAATCGGAGATGCAGATGGACCTGAGAGTCTTTGTGCAGTACATCCTGAAGGCTAACTTGCATGTTGAATCGGTGGTGAGGAAGGTAAATGCCATGTTAGCATCCATTTTAAGAAGTCTAAAATACAAGAGGAAGGATGTGATGCTGAGGCTTTATAAGGCACTGGTGAGGCCTCACCTTGAGCATTATTAACAGTTTTGGGCCGCTCATCTTAGAAAAGATGTGCTGGCATTGGAGAGAGTCCAGAGGAGGTTCACGAGGATGATTCCAGGAATGAAAGGGTTACCATACAAGGAACATTTGATGGCTCTGGGTCTATACTCATTGGAATTCATGGGGGGAATCTCATTGAAACCTTTTGAATGTTGAAAGACATAGACAGAGTAGATGTGGAAAGCATGTTTCCCATGGTGGGAGAGTCTAGCACAAGAGGGCACAGCCTCAATAGAGGGGCACCCTTTCAAAACAGAGATGCCGAGAAATTTCTTTAGCCAAAAGGTGGTGAATTTGTAGAATTTGTTGCCATATGCAGCTGTGGAGATCAGGTCATTGGGTGCATTTAAGGCAAAGATTGATAGTTTCTTGATTGGACATGACATCAAAGGTTACGGGGGAAGGCCAGGAACTGGAGTTGAGGAGGAGATTTTAAAAAAGGATCAGCCATGATTGAATGGCGGAGCAGACTCAATGGGCCAGATGCTGCTATGTCTAATTCTGCTCCTGTCTTATAGACTTATGGACTTGAGCATCAATCATAGATCTATCACAAACATGAGGAAATCTGCAGATGCTGGAATTTCAAGCAGCACACATAAAAGTTGCTGGTGAGCGCAGCAGGCTTTACAAAGGGTCTCGGCCCAAAACGTCGACTGTACCTCTTCCTAGAGATGCTGCCTGGCCTGCTGCGTTCACCAACAACTCTTATGTGTGTTGATAGATCTATCACAACTGTGCCATTGCTCACACCATCACTTTTGGCCAATCTGAACTGCTAAAACTGTAATGCTTTCAAACTACAGCAACATAACACCTTTGTAAGTTGCATTATATTATTGCAACATGACCAATAAATGCATGCATATGAAAGCATGTTACCATTGTAATGAAGATTTATTTTTAAAAAGAAAAAAACCTCCATTGGAATGTTATAGGACACTGAGCGTTACAGCACAGCACAGGCATCTTGGCCTACCATGCTGTGCCGAACTTTTAACCTAGATCTATCTAATGTAGGTGATCTAAAATACTGTGTCTGGACATAAATCTAATACTTGTTTGTGCAGACATATTAGAAATGTGTGCAGCTCTCTCAAAATGCTGGAGGAGTTCAGCAGGCCAGGCAGCATCTATGGAAAAGAGATGCCTTGCAGGCCGAGACCCTTCATCGGGACTGGTATCCTCCTTTTTCTCTGTTTTCTTTGCTGCAGATTCAGACTGTAGCTCCGCAAATCCTTGCACAACACAATGCAGAATGAGGTCATGGGCCTATCAGGCCCACAGAACAATGCCTTCAACAGCCCAGTAACTCAATTCTTCTTACCTGCCAATCAACTTCCCTTTCAATTGACTGTTTACTCTTTTCCATAGATGCTGCCTGGCCTGTTGAGTTCCTCCAGCATTTTGTGTGTGTTGTTTGGGATTCCAGCATCTGCAGATTTTCCCTTGTTTGTGAAATGGGTTATCGGGTGAATCACTGATTTCATTGCTTATATAAATAACCAGTGCAGCAAATCAATTTCCTTAATCCATAGTATACATACAATATTCTTTGTTTCAACTGAGATTTGTACGTGAAAGTTCAAGGCCCATAGTGCATCATAGTGAAGGCAAACTCAAAGGTTAAGAACAGGAGTGAAGGCAAGATAAATTATTAAGATGGTGTAGGACCTGAAAGATTATTTGACAGGTGACAAACTATTTCTGAGTTTATGAATAAATTATTCGATCACATCTCTTCAAGTCTGTGAATTCACTAAAGCACCTGTCAAAGCCATTTTTTCCACACTTCCCAAATTTCAATTCAGCTGGTCGACATAGAAATACAAAAGGCAAGTTTAAATCATCCACTTCTAACGCAAGTACTGAAAAGTCCAGCTCATTTTTTGCATTCCCCTCTCAATAAGTTCTCAAGAACCATTTTCCACATCTTAACATCCTTACTAATAAATGCTCTGACATGGCCCATAAATATTTCAGTCATGTTTGTAGACTATCAAATTAAACTTCCATGTTGTTAAGTAACAATTATATGTGTAACACGCTGTAAGGTTTCACAGCTAATGTAGTGGCCTCTCTGTAATGTTTCACTGCTAAGGCTAAGGTAATGGTTTCTCTGTAGCAGTAATGTTGGGGTTATGACTAGAGATAATGGGGTATGTTAGCCAATGAGCGGGATGTTGTTCTTTCTTGTGTGTCTGGGAGCAGGGATATCGCGGTCTTTTGTTGGGGAGCGATGAAGAGGGAGGACGCGAATGGAGAGAGTTGGTATACCGTCGGACAGAGTGGACTGAAGAACAAAGGTCGGCTATGCTTGGAGGAGGTTGACAGGAACAAATGGACGACACTGTGAGCTCCAACATTTGCGCAATAGACTGTTTCATGAGAATGGGCCCTTTTGTTTTTTTTGTTCCTTTACTAACCATGTAGTCAAATTAAGAATTATAAAGCTCAATCGTTTAATCGCATATTGTGTACTGTTTGTAATTTCATGGTACTGAGATTTCTTAAGCTTGGCTGGGCCGGGGGCTATTGTCCCGTAGATTAAGCCGCTAGCTGAACTGAGGGTTACAATTGTGGGGGCAACGTTCCGGGATTGATTTTGTTGGATGCTGTGTGATTACCCTGAGCATTGAACCAGTGGGGTAGATACTCGTACTCCGGATGAATTGTTAATTCACCTATTAAGTACTGTTAAAGTTGCGATTGTGGGTGGAGGTTTGATAGAATGGCTGGCGAGAGCTTTCTAGGAACATTGTCCATGCACCCAGTACTTCAAGCTGCTTTTGAGGAAGTGTGTGGTTGCATTGGGCCAGATACCGAATTTAGACGAGGGACTGTGTGGTTCACCCGGTCGAAACCAATGATGGTCCTGCCCAGGGAAGTAACAAGAGTGATGGGGACCCCCAAATTTCCCGAAGTGCCTGAGGGTGAGGCCATCTTAGTGGACTCTCTGGAAGACCACGAGGGGGAGTCAGGATTTCCTGCTGGGGTACTGGTGAGGCCCAAGCTGCAGAAGCCCTCAGTGGTACAGGTGAGCAGGATGGCAGTGATTGTGAGGAAAACTACGAAGAGGGAGGTCACCTTCAAGCGGGGGATGACCCTGGCGTATTTGTTCCTGGTGACACTAATGTCCAGTGTCCCTGTGAGACAAGCCAGGGAGAAACTATTGGAAAAAGGGGGGAAGTTGACCGCTGAGTCATTCAACTTTGGGGACTCCCCGGTTCCTGCGGGTTGGAAGAGGAAATTGGTAGAGAAGGTTTTGAAGCTGGAAGATGTCTTTTCCACTGACAAGTTTGATGTGGGTTCTTCCAAGAGCACACATCACACTATCTGGGTGACTGAGGATACCCCGCTCAGAGAACGGTCACAGCAACTGGGCCCTGCAGAGGTGGAGGACGTTGGGCAGCATTTGTGTAAGTTGAAGGAAGCTAGGATCATCACCGAGTCCTGAAGCCCCTATTCGTCCCCAGTAGTAGTGGCCCGAAAGAAGAATGGGAAGGTACGGATGTGTGTGGATTATAGGACTCTGAACAGGTGCACTGTTCCTGACCAGTATAGGTCCCAAGGATTGAAGACATGCTGGCCTGCCTGAGTCGTGCAAAGTGGTTCAGTGTGCTGGACTTGAAGAGTGGA
The DNA here is from genome assembly GCF_963921235.1 of Mobula hypostoma. Lineage (NCBI taxonomy): Eukaryota > Metazoa > Chordata > Chondrichthyes > Myliobatiformes > Myliobatidae > Mobula > Mobula hypostoma. The sequence continues at coordinate 37,375,971 of NC_086109.1, forward strand.
TATTACCAGAACCCCATGAGTGAGGCTGACAAAGAGAAGACGGCATTTATATGTCCCTTGGGATTTTTCCAGTTCAAAAGGATGTCCCAGGGCATCTGGGAGCCCTTGCAACCTTCCAGCAGGTCATAGAGAAGACGATGGGGGATATCAACTTGCTTGAGGTATTGGTGTATCTGGATGACTTCATAGTGTTTGGATCCACCTTGGAAGAACATGAAGCGAGGCTCATGAAGATGCAGAGCCACCTGAAAGCTGAAGGGTTAAAACATTCCCTGGACAAGTGCCAGTTCTGCCAAACGTCTGTTAGCTATGTTGGGCACATAGTCTGATGGGATGGAGTAGCTATAGATCCAGCTAAGACAGAGGCGGTAACCACTTGGCCAAGACCCCAGACTGTGAGCGCTCTGCACTTGTTCCTTGTGTTCTGTGGTTACTATCGGAGGTTCGTGAAAGGCTACGCAAAAGTGAGTCACCCCTTTCAGTCGCTGAAGGAGTTGATGACCCCCGATTGCCCTACGTACTGCACACGGATGCCAGCTGAGAGGGGTTAGTGGGTGTCCTGTATCAGAATCAGGGCACCAGGTTGAGGTCCATTGCGTTTGTCAGCCGTAGTCTGTCGCCCTCCAAGAAAAACTATACCACGCACAAATTGGAATTTCCGGCATTGAAAAGGGTGGTGGTGGATAAGTTGAGTGACTACCTCTATGGGGCCAAGTTTGAGGTGAGGACGGACAACAACCCCCTAATGTAATATAATGACCTTGGTGAAACTGGATGCCACAGGCCATCGGTGGTTGGCGGCGTTGTCTGCCTATGATTTCAGCCTGAAGTACCAGCCGGGAAGCCGGAACATTGATGCTGATGCTTTGTCCCAAGGGGTGCATGAGTGACTGATCAGGGATGAGGAATGGGAGAACATTCCCGCCCTGGGGGAGAAAGCTATGTGTCAGTTTGCCATCACCATGAAGGCAGAGGGAAAGGAGGGGCAGGATTGAGCGGTGGATCAATTGGGAGCTTCTGATGATGCCCTTCCCCCAGTTTACTGTAACCTGACTGTTCTGAAGACAAATCAGCTGCCGGAATTGAGTTCTGGGGAAGAAGCAGCTGCTCAGTGAGATAACCCGGCTATCAGTATCTCTTAGTCAGCAGTCGCAAAGGGAGACATGGCCCAGGCAGAGAAGACAAAACACACGGCGGTGCCTCCATTACTGAGAGAATGGCCTCAGTTGGAGTTGCAGAACCAGATCCTATACCAGGTCACATCACCCCCGGACTCACCTCAGTGTTGCCAGCTAATTCTGCCAGAGAAGTATCAGAGGATTGTGTTGAAGTCAGTTCATGATGATTCTGGAGATTTAGGGGTTGAAAAGACCTATGGATTGCTCAGAGACCGGTTTTACTGGCCCTGAATGAAGTCAGAGGTCGAAGAATACTGCAAGTCATGCAATCTATGCTTACAGTGGAAGACACTGCCTACGCGGGCAGCTCCCTTGTTCCACTTGCGGAGTGCAGGACCCCTGGACCTGGTGTATATGGTTTTCCTATCAATAGAACCCGAAGCCAGCAACACGGCGAATATCTTAGTCATCACTCACCACTACACCAGATATGCATAGCCTATCCCTTCCAAGGACTGGAGGGTGCCTATGGTTGCAAAAGTGTTATGGGAGAAGTATTTCATTTATTATGGCCTTCTCAGGAAGATACATAGTGATCCGGGACAGAATTTCAAGAGCAGACTCATTCATGAGTTACTGGGCATGCTTGGAGTTGAGAAGTCGAGGACCATGCCCTATCATCTGCAGAGTGATCGCCAACCCGAGAGGTTTAATCGGTTCTTACCAGAGATGCTAGGGACCTTGGAGATCAGCAAGAAGAGCAGGTGGAGTCAACATATTGGGCATCTGGTCCACAGTTACTACTGTACCTGAAATGAAGCTACCAGGTACTCGTCATACCATCCGATGTTTGGGCGCGAGGCGAGGTTGCCCATTGACCTTTGTTTTGGGACTGACGAGGGTGACTTACCACTGAAAACTTATCTGAAGTATGTGTCTGAAATGAGAAGTGAGCTGAGAAGGGCTTATGAATTAGCTGCAGTCGTGGCTGCCAAGTAGAATCAAAGAAATAGGAGGTATGATCAAAAGGTGAGGTTCTCCCAGCTCCTGCAGGGAGACCGGGTCCTCTTAAGGAATTTGGGGCTACCTGGGAAACATAATTTGGCTGACCACTGGGTGACTAAGCCCTATATGGTGGGGAGTCAGATGCCACACCTACCAGTTTTGCGGGTGAAACCAGAGGATGGGAATGGACCTGTCAAGATTCTCCATCGGAACCATCTGTTGCCCTTGGGACAAGAGGTGCAGGTAGACCCAGATCCTGACTTGAAGCCGACACCTAGTAAGAGGACTCTGCAGAAGTGGGGGGGGGGGGGAATGCAGGGCCCACAGCAAGAAAGGTTAGGCCAACCCCCACTCCTGAGGGGGATACTCATTCAGAGGATGAGGACCCGGATGTGTGGTATATGCTGCCTTTTGCTAACTCCCCAATGATTGAGGAAGAGACTTCAAGCCCTTCTCCCACTGAGAGTCAGGTGAAGTTGGGGGGGGGGGGTGGCTATTTGTGTACAGCCTGCGTTGCAGTGGGACCCTGCAAGGGATGGAGCGGGGCTTGGTCACGGGACAGAGGGCTCCGAGATGCAGGTGGGCACAAGTGATAGGTTGGGGGAGGCCTCGCCAGGTAGACCAGAAGTATCTCCAGCAGTATCTGAACCTGAAGAGTTAGGTGAGGGGGTACAGAGGTCTCAGAGAATTAGGCGACCACCGGATAGGCTGGCCTACGTAGCTCCAGGGGAACAGAGTGTGACAACTACTGCTTTGGGGAGCTATGTCACTACCTTGTACACTTGGATTGGACTTGTGTTTTGCAGGAAGGTTTGGCGAATTATCTCAACGTCATGAGGACATGACTAAATTTGGTGGGGGGAGAGTGTAACGCACTGTAAGGTTTCATTGCTAATATAATGGCCTCAGTAATGTTTCACTGCTAACTCTAAGGTAATGGTCTCTCTGTAGCAGCAATGTTTGGGTTATGACTAGAGATAACAGGGCATGTTAGCCAATGAGCAGGATGTTGTTCTTTCTTGTGTGTCTGGGAGAGGAATTTTACAGTCTTTTGTCGGGCAGCAATGAAGAGAGAGGACGCGAATGGAGAGAGTTGGTATACTGCCGGACGGAGTGGACTGAGGAGAGAGGGTCCAAGGGTCCAAGGGTCCAAGGGTTGGCTACGCTCAGAGGAGGTCAATGGGAATGAATGGACGACACTGTGAGCTCCAACGTTTGCACATTAGACTGTTTCATGAAAATGGGCCTTTTTTTTGTTTCTTTACTAACCTTATAGACAAATGAAGAATTATAAAGTTCAATCATTTAATCGCATATTGTGTACTGTTTGTTATTTCATGGTACTGATTTGTAACAGGGGACACATCGCGCAGCATCCACCCAAACGAGATTTCCTAAGTTTGGCCAGGCCGGGGGCTATTATCCCCTGGATTAAGCCGCTAGCCGAACCGAGGGTTACGTACTGATAAATGATAAATAGATTAAATTCCATAGAAGAAATATATAATAGTTACCCTGAAGGACTGACACTACCTTTCATTGCAGATGGAAAAGATTGGAAGTGGTGAAGATGAGAGTATGAAGGAAACAATAGGAAGTCATATCCAAGTGTTGACACCCAGATTTTCAAACATATTTGGAGGCTTTAGTCAAGGAGAAACATGCCCTTTCCAGAAGGGGTCAGGATATCCTCCAGGATCGTAATTAGTGAGTGAGGGGAGGTTGAAAATAAATTCAAAGCCAGGAAAGATGAGGCATAAATGTAGATGCAATACTGCAAGATCCCTAATTGATGATCATAGTCAATAGGTTGGAGGGTCTCTCTAGAACACATAGGCCTACTGTCCTTTCTCAGCATGACAGCAAATATGATCACCTCACCAGTACCTCTGGCTCAAACTGGATATTTCCAGCATCACTCACAAAATGCTGGAGGAACTCAGCAGGTCGGGCAGCATCCGTGGAAAAGATCGGTCGACGTTTCGGGCCGGAACCCTTCGTCAGGACTGTAGAGGGAAGGGACAGAGGCCCTATAAAGAAGGTGGGGGGAGGGTGGAAAGGAGAAGGCTGGTAGGTTCCAGGTGAAAAACTAGTAAGGGGAAAGATAAAGGGGTGGGGAAGGGGAAGCAGGGAGGTAATAGGCAGGAAAGGTGAAGAAAGAATACGGGAAAACACAATGGGTAGTAGAAGGAGGCGGAACCAAGAGGGTGGTGGTAGGCAGCTGGGGGAGGGGGTAGAGTGACATAGGGATAGGGGAAGGGAGGAGGAGGGAATTACCAGAAGTTGGAGAATTCTATGCTCACACCAAGGGGCTGGAGACTACCTGGACGGTATATGAGGTGTTGCTCCTCCAACCTGAGTTTAGCCTCATCATGGCAGTAGAGGAGGCCATGTATGGACATATCTGAATGGGAGTGGGAAGCAGAGTTGATGTGGGTGTCTACTGGGAGATCCTTTCTGTTGTGGCGGACGGAGCGGAGGTGATCGACAGAGTGGAGGTGCTCGACAAAGCGGTCCCCTGATCTGCGTCGGGTTTCACCGATGTAGAGGAGGCTGCACCGGGAGCACCGGATGCAATAGATGACCCCAACAGACTCACAAGTGAAGTGTTGCCTCACCTGGAAGGACTGTTTGGGGCTCTGAATGGTGGCAAGAGAGGAGGATTTTGCATGGCAATTTATTGTCCAGAAATATTAACATCTTGTTCTCGCAACGTGTTTTCAAACCTGCTATTTACGGCATTTTCTGTTTTTATTTCAGATTTCCGGTATTTTGTTTTTGAAATACAGAAGATACCTGAGTAAAAATAAAACTCACTGGAATCAACAACACAATTGTGATTGGAACTGAGCCTATTGTGTGCTGAAACACATTCTTTTAAAACTGATAAATTTAGTAAAATATGTAAATAGAGTACAACACATTGAAGCCCACATTCCATTTCAATAAAACTGGTTTCTATGCCATGTCTGTTATTGTGTGGCAGGCAGGTAAGATTAAAAGTCAAGAGGTACTGGTGCAAAACAAATGGGAAATGGTAAATAAATAATGGATTGGTTTAAAGAAGTTGCAAATGAGAAAAAGCAGAAGCATTATCAGAATGTATTGAACTTTACTGCTAAGTCAGGAGGGCTCTAAAAGTACTTAGCTGAAGGACAGGTAACATTCTTCAAGCTAAAATTGATATCAAATCATTTGTATTTCTACTCACCTCTCATTCCTCAGGGAGCTTAAAAATAGAAACTGATCCTAGTGTCCATAAACAGAAGGCCAACATTCACCTTCCAATCAATTCCTAAAAGACCGAAGGCACTGCACCATGTGAAGATTACACAGATCTGGAATAAAAAGCTTGTGGCAACAATGAAATGACTAGATCATTGTAAAAGCCTACCTAGTTCACTTATGTCCAACTGGTTATGGAATCTGTCACCCTTACTCATTCTAATTTTTCCACATGTGCCTCCAGACCCAGCAATGTTATTCTAAATAACTCTTCTGATGAGGCTGAGCAGGCAAGGACAACAAATATTGGTATTGGCAATGATGCCAAAAACCATGGAAACAGAATAATGGTCAAAGGGCACCTTCTGCACAGATCAGCACCATGAGAATTAATAGACACTACAATGTAAGTCACACATAGTGGGACCTTTCTGCTCCAGTGCTTCAATGGAATGGGAATTGGATTTGGTGTATTATTGTCACATATACTGAGATTCAGAGAAAAACTCTCCTTGCATACTGTTCAGATAAGTCAAATCATTGCACAGTGCATTGAAGTAGAACAAGGTAAACAATAACAATGCAGAATAAAGTGTAACAGCAAATGAGGAAGTGCAGTGCAGGTTAACAGAAAGGTACAAGATCCTGACAAAGGGCCTCGGCCGGAAACGTTGACTGTTCGTTTCCACGGATGTTGCCCGACCTGCTGAGTTCCTCCAGCGTGTTGTGTGCGTTGTGTGTGAAGGTACAAGATCATAATGTAGACTGTGAGGTCAAGTGTCCAATTCATCTACTAAAGTGTCTAACCTAATCTACTAGAGTCAACAGACCAAATTTCTGATAAGAAACTGTAGATGCTAGAAGCTGGAGCAAAAAAATGAACTGAGGTCAAACAAAGTAACCATAGAAACTACATCACAGAAACAGGCTTTTTGGCCCTTCTTGGCTGTGCCGAACCATTTTCTGCCTAGTCCCACTGACCTGCAGACGGACCATATCCCTCCATACACCTTCCATCCATGTATCTGTCCAATTTATTCTTAAATATTAAAAAAGAACCCGCATATACCACCTCGTCTGGCAGCTCATTCCATACTCCCACCACTCTCTGTGTGAAGAAGCCCCCCCTAATGTTCCCTTTAAACTTTTCCCCTCTCACCCTTAACCCATGTCCTCTGGTTTTTTTCTCCCCTTGCCTCAGTGGAAAAAGCCTGCTTGCATTCACTCTATCTATACCCATCATAATTTTATATACCTCTATCAAATCTCCCCTCATTCTTCTACGCTCCAGGGAATAAAGTCCTAACCTATTCAACCCTTCTCTGTAACTGAGTTTCTCAAGTCCCGGCAACATCTTTGTAAACCTTCTCTGCACTCTTTCAACCTTATTTATATCCTTCCTGTAATTTGATGACCAAAACTGAACACAATACTCCAGATTCGGCCTCACCAATGCCTTATACAACCTCATCATAACATTCCAGCTCTTATACTCAATACTTTGATTAATAAAGGCCAATGTATCAAAAGCTCTCTTTACCACCCTATCTACCTGTGACGCTAATTTTAGGGAATTTTGTATCTGTATTCCCAGATCCCTCTGTTCCACTGCACTCCTCAGTGCCTTAACATTAACCCTGTATGTTCTACCATGGTTTGTCCTTCCAACGTGCAATACCTCACACTTGTCTGTATTAAACTCCATCTGCCATTTTTCAGCCCATTTTTCCAGCTGGTCCAAGTCCCTCTGCAGGCTCTGAAAACCTTCCTTACGGTCTACTACACCTCCAATCTTTGTAAATTTGCAAATTTGCTGATCCAATTTACCACATTATCATCCAGATCATTGATATAGATGACAAATAACAATGGACCCAGCACTGATCCCTGTGGCACACCACTAGTCACAGGCCTCCACTCGGAGTAGCAATTCTCTACCACCACTCTTTGGGTTCGTCCATCGAGCCAATGTCTAATCTAATTTACCACCTCTCCAGGTATACCTAGCGACTGAATTTTCCTAACTAACCTCCCATGTGGGACCTTGTCAAAGGCCTTACTGAAGTCCATGTAGACAATATCCACTGCCTTCCCTTCATCCACTTTCCTGGTAACCTCCTCAAAAAACGCCAATGTATTGGTCAAACATGACCTAACACGCACAAAGCCATGTTGACTCTCCCTAATAAGTCCCTGTCTATCCAAATGCTTGTAGATTCTGTCTCTTAGTACTCCCTCCAATAACTTACCTATTACTGACGTTAAACTTACTGGCCTATAATTTCCCGGATTACTTTTCGATCCTTTTTTAAACAACGGAACAACATGAGCCACTCTCCAATCCTCCGGCACCTCACCTGTAGACAGCGAAATTTTAAATATTTCTGCCAGGGCCCCTGCAATTTCAACACTAGTCTCCTTCAAGGTCCGATGGAACACCCTGTCAGGTCCCGGGGATTTATCCACTTTAATTTTAACTGCTCGAGGAACAAAGTAGGGCAGGCAGCATCTATACGGGGAAATGGTCAGTTGATGTTTCAGAACAAGACTCTTCATCTAGACTGTCACAAAAGACTCATGTTGCTGGAATATAAGCAAAACACAAGCTGCTGGTGGAACCCAGTGTGTCAGGCAGCAATTTGTTTTTCCGAGTGCACAGAGCTGCTCAGTGAGGAGCAGAGTAAAGGACAGGAAACCTGGAACAACAACACCCACCACTGTAACAGTTGTCCTTTACAGCAAGAACAATTTCACACTTATCAAACTCTGCACCCCAACAACTCTTCAAACATTTTGCTGAACTTTATTTTGAGGGACACTTGCTTATTTCCCTGAGGAAATAAGGCTGAGAAACCAAGTTTCAGGAAAATCAGCCTTATGTTTTCTAGAGACATACAAGACTGCATATCCTGGAAAATGGAGCAAAAACATAGACTGTTGAAGGAATACATCATGTCAAGCAGCACCTATAGAAGTAAAGGAGTGGACAATGTTTCAGGTTGTGACTAATTCTTGCAATTGTGACATCAGTCCAATAATGTAAAAGTAAGACTATTAAAAATCCCTTAACTTTTGCCTAGGAGCCAAAAGGATTTCTGGTTTGTAAATTCAAGGTAGTCCCACTAAGCATACATTGATGGAGGTATTGCTGGAATGGGAGCTTCATCTCCACTGACTCATTTTCTTGGCCTGTTTAATGAATGAATCATTCTGCACAGATTTACAATATAATTATGCTTTCCCAAGTTTTAGATGGACTCACTACAAATTCCGGTGGCAAAACAAGACCCTAAGATGTAGGAGCAGAATTAGGCCATTAAGCCTATCAAGTCTGCTCTGCTATTCCATCATGGCTGACTTATTATTCCTCACAACCCCATTCTCCTGCCTTATGTTCTAAATAAATGAATTGATTAGTATAGATTATATATCTAACACTTCATAAAGAGAGCTATTTTATTTCATGGTGTCTCTGTCATTATGATTTTATAATTACATTAGAATAGCAATTTATCATGTGTAATCTGAGTGTGAATTTTTGGAACAGCAATCCTCTGTTGTCAAACACATTATCATAGCACCTCAATGCAACATAATCTAATAGTGCCATCTGCTGGGCTCACAAGCACATTATAGCTCTAACATTAAAATATTTATTTCCAATCCCACAGCATTCCTAGTTTAATAAACTCAAAATAAGCATAGTAACCTAAAGCTGAGAGGAGATTTGCTGAAACTGAGCACCTTTAACTTTTAATCTTTCACCCTTACTTAAAAAGCCAAACCTTGATGGTGAGCTACAAGCTAATTACAGGTCTATATTAAATCTTGCCTTGCTGGGCAAGATTCCGGAGAAAGTCATTTTCAACCAACTCACCAATTTTCCAAATGAAAACAATAATATAGGAAAGGTTAAGTCAGGTTTTTGAACAATCTACAGCATGGAGATGACTCTTACCAAAATTGACAATGACTTGAGTCTCAGCACTGATGCCAACAGGATCTTCGTTCTAATTCTTCTAGATCTAATTCTTCTAGAAGTGCTGCCTTCTGCAAAATTGGTCATATGATTCTCCTAGATTGCCTTGAGAAGGGAGTTGGCCTCTCTGATAGTACCCCTGAATTGGTTTCGCTCATATATCTTAGAGAAAAAATGTTATGTCTTTCTGGGACACCAATGTTCTAAGAGATATCATATACATTTGGTGTTTCTTAAGGAAGCTGTCTTTGTCCCCTGCTGTTCTCTTTATAAATGCTCCCCTTAGCAGAAATCATTAGAAAGCATAAAATTGATTTCTACAGTTATGCAGATGACACACAATTGTCTACCACAGTTGATCCTGATGGTGATAACATCCTGTCTTCTCTGGCTTCTGGTATGGCTGCAATAAACAAAAGGATGAGCAATAATTTTCTGAAAGTAAATGAATATAAAATGGAAATGCTTTTGGTTGGTCTTAAGGCCAAAAAGGATAAACTTCTTGACAAAATTGGGAACTTGGTTTTCCTTGTAAATTCAGAAGTAACGAGCTTGAGTGTTACCCTTGATTCAGATTTGAATTTTAAATCCCACATAAAGAAAGTGACTAGAGCAGCATTTCTACACTTAGGAAAATTTGCAAAGGTACATTTGTTTCTGTCATGTACTGTCTGATGGGGGATCTCATTGAAAATTATTGAAAGCTGAAAGGCCTAGATAAAGTGGATATGTATAAGATGTTTACTTTGGTGTGGGAGTCTAGACCAGAGAGGACAGCCTCAAAACGCAGGGACATCCATTTAGAACAGAGATGAGGAGGAATTTATTTAGCCATAAGGTGGTGAGCCTGTGGAATTCATTGCCACGGACAGCTGTGGTGTCCAGGTGACTGGGTGCATATAAGGCAGAGGTTGATAGGTTCTTGATTAGTCAGGATATGAACGGTTGAGGGGAGAAACCAGGAGAATGGGAATGAGAGGAAAATGGATCAGCCATGATGAAATGGTGGAGTAGACCTCATTATGTCCCTATGTCTTATGGCAATGATACAGAGGAGTGAGTCCCCCTACACCCAGCATATTGCAAGCAAATGTGCAGTCACTGGAGAACAACATGGAGTACCTGAGGGCAAGATTGCCGTATCAAAGTGAAATGAGAGATTATTGTGTTCTATGTTTAACTGAAACATGGCTTCCTCCCAGCATTCCAGATAAGGTGATCAGACCTAAAGGCTCTTGATTCAAAGGATGCGCTGAGCTGCTGATTTTTAGAAAAGGCAAAGGATGAGCTGCATTGCTGATTCAGAAAAGGTAAAAGTTAAAGATGCTGTATGTGCTTCATGATAAACTCTAAGTGATGCTCCTATATGGCAGTTTTGTTAAACCCATGTTCCCAGACCTTGAACATCTAACAATCAAATGCCATCCATTCTATTTCCTTAGTAAGTTCTCATCCGTGAACCTCAACGGAGTTTACATACCACCAGTGGTCAACTATAATCAAGCACTTGAGATTCTGCAGGATGCCGTCAACAAACAAGAAAGAGTCCATCCATCCTGCTGCATTTTAAATCATATTCAGGGACTTCAACTAGAGTTATCTGAAGAAATCCCTGCCCAATTACCATCTGCATATAACCTGTAGCACCAAAGGTCCCAGCACGCTAGACCACTGTTAAACGAAGATAAGGAATGCTTGCTGTTCCATGCCCAGGCTGCATTTTGGGAAATCTGACTACTTGGTTGTCCTTCTCCCACCTTATACAGGTAGAGAAGCTGAAGAGCAAGGCTCAAGAAATAAGAACAACAAATAGATGGTCGAGGGAGGCAGAGGAGTGGCTATGCGATTGTTTCAAGTCAGTGGACTGGGCCGTGTTCAAGGACTCATTTGTAGTTCAGAATTAATCCACCATGGGTGTCATGGACTTTATAAAAAACAGTTATTAATTCTTTAGTGAAAGTTGAGGCAATAAAAGTCCTTTTTTGTACAGATTGAAAAGTCTAAATTTCGACAAGCTCATTGTCCCTTGTCAGAGGTTTCCAATTGTACACTAGTGTGTCCCCACAAAATTATCCAGTGTCTTCCCCAACCAGAAGCCATGATCTGCTGAGGGCTAGATCAAAGGCATTCAAGTCTGGTGACCAAGAAGGTTACAAGAAGTCCAGTATGATCTCCAGAAAGCCATCTCATAAGCAAAGTGACAATCCCAAATTAAACTTGAATCACAAAGGATGCTCGACAGTTGTGGCAATACTTGAATGCTATCACCTTCTATAAAGTAAAATCAAGAAATATAGATGACGCCAGGGTCTTGCTTCCTGATGAGCTCAATGCCTTCTATGCTAGCTTGACCATTTAAACATGGAGGAGCCATTGTAAACTCCCACATCCCCGATGATCCTGTGATTTCAGTCTCTGAGGCTAATGTATAAGCAGCCTTCAGGTAGGTGAACCCTTGAAAAGCTTATTTCCCAGGCAGGATAGCTGGCCAAGTACTAAAGTGCTGTGCTAATCAACTGGTTGCAATGTTCACGAAGATCTTTAAGCTCTCACTATGGCAGTGAGGTACCAACCAGCTTCAAGCAGGCTCCACTTATATGGATGCCTAAGAACATGGTAACCAGCCTCAATGACTATCATCCAGTAGCGCTTACTTCACAGTGATGAATTGTATTGATAAGTTTGTAATGAAGCATATCAACTCTTGTCAGAGAAGCGACTTGGATCTGCTCTAATTTGCCTACTGCTCAAGGTATCTACTACAGATGCCATCTCTTTGGCTTTTCACTCTACCATGGGAAATCTGAACAGCAAAGATACATACTTCAGGAGGCTCTTTATTGACTACACCTTGATATTCAATATCATCATCCCCTCAAAAGTAATCAATAAGCTTCAAGACCTTGCCCTCAATTCCTCCTTCTGCAATTAGATCCTCAATTTCCTCACTTGCAGAGCTGATTATTAACTTCAGGAGGAGAAAACCAGAGGTCCATGACCCAGTCTTCATTAGAGTATCAGAGGTGGGGAGGATCAGCAACTTCAAATTCTTCAGTGTTATCATTCCAGAGGACCTGTCCTGGACTCAACTCAGCAAATACGAAGAAAACACGGTAGCGCCTCTACCTGCTTAAAAGGTTGTGAAGATTCTGAATGACATCTCAAACATTGACAAAGTTCTACAGATGTGTAGTGGAGAGTATATTGACTGGCTATCTCACAGCCTGCATAGAAACACTATGCCCTTGAATGGAAAATCCTACAAAAAGTGGTAGACACTGCCCATCACAGGTAAAACCCTCCCAACCATTTGAGTACATCTACACAGAGCATCCATCTTCAGGGATTTCCACTACCCAAAGCATGCCCTCTTGTCGCTGCTGCCATCAGTCAGAAGGGTCAGAAGCCTCAGGAGTCACACCACCAGGTTTAGGATCAATTACTACCCCTCAACTATCAGGTACTTGAACCAAAAAGGATAACTTCACTGAATTTCACATGTCAATTACTAAAATATTCCCACAACCTATGGACTCACTTTCAAGGATTCTTCATATTGTGTTTTTGATATTTATTGTCTATTTATTTATTTATTATTATTTCCTGCTTTTTGTATTTGCACACGTTGTTGTCTTTTGCACACTAATTGAACACTCAGTTGGTGCAGATTTTCATTGATTCAATTATTATTCTATTGTGGATTTATTGAATATGTTCAGAAGAAAATGAATCTCAGGGTTGCATATGGTGACATGAATGTACTTTGGTAATAAATTTTCTTTGAACGTTAATGATGCTGAAAAACGAATTCACACCTTTATATTGAATAGACGAGATTACTGCAATACACTTTTTAATGGTCTTCCAAAGCAATTTATTGTCAAAGTTCAACTCATTCAAAATGTTGGTGTTAGACTTTTAACTAACAGGATGAGGGAGCATATCACCCCTGTACTTGCTGCTCTGCATTGGTTTCCTGTATCTTTTAAAATTATTGTTAAAATCTTTCACTTTTTGTTTATGCTTTCAATGTCCTGGGAGCAGAGAATATCACAGAATTGCTTTCGTTTTGTAATCCTGCTCAAGCTCTCAGGTCTTCTTCCACCGGGCTCTTAAATTTAAACAATCTCCTCAAAAAATAATTGGCAGGTCAGTTTTTCATCACCTACACTCCGAAACTGTGGAACTCAATTTCTAAAACCATGAAAGGTGCAGACTCAGCTAACACTTTTAAATGCTTGCTCAAAACTTATTTATTTATCCTTGCTATTAACTAATATCTTTTTGTCTTTTATTTTTATGCTTGCACTTTATCCCATTGTAAGCACTTTGAACTGCTTCATTTTTGTGAAAAGTGCTTTATAGGTACAGTAAGTTATTATTAACATTATTTTTAAACTCTGTGAAGACTTGTTATGTACTTCATTTTATGGTAGTGACTTTCTTTTATTTCACTTAGATTGTACCAGTACTAAAAATAATCTAGATGTAATCCTTTTGGAGCATATTGAGCTTTAATTTTGCCAAATAAGTGATTTATCGCCAGTAAAATAAAGGGAAGTGATCTAAAAGCAATAACCGTACTGTTTGCCAAGTTGCTTCTAAGAAGGTCTTTTCTCAAGAAAAGGATTTGCTCTCCAATTTTACTTTCAATGCTCATCTGTTCCCCTTATAACCATTGCACCAGCTTCCCACCAGAATTCTCCATTATAATTATTCTTAATCTGGAAATAAAAATGCGGTTGTAGAATCATCTCGAATTTCCCTTCAAGCCACCTCCTTACTTAGACATGCATCGCTGCCTTTTCATAGAACATAGGACACAGAAATCTATAGCACATTACAGACCTTTTGGCCCACGATATTGTGCCGACCATGTAACCTTCTCTAGAACTGCCTAGAATTTCCCTAGTACATAGCCTTCTATTTTTCTAACCTCCATGTACCTATCTAAGAGGCTCTTAAAAGCCCCTATTGTATCCGCTTCCACCACCGCCGCAGGCAGTGCGTGTTATTTCTAACATCCAGTAATTTGTCTCCCTCCTCCTCCCCTTTCCTTTGTGGTCCACTGTCCTCTTCTATCAAATTCTTCCCTGATCAACACCCTTGGCCACTGCACAGGACAGTGTCCAGAACCTTGGGATGATTTCCTTCAATAAACATTTAGCTACTGTAACTGCATCATTCTTTCGACAAGAAAATGCTTTCATGAAAATACATCAATAACGACCAATACCTATTTATATCCTTCACATGGACGTAATTCCATAAAATCCATCTGCAAATTAATGGACTGTCCATCAGAGGGTGTTGTATGAAATCTTCCTATCTTCACTAGTTTCCCTGGATTTTGTAAAATACATATCATACATTGTTCACAAACTTGATATATACCTTGCGATAAACCAGGGCATAGCATGTTTGATTTATAGAATTTATCAATTCCCTTCGCCAGTCTCCAGGGAAAGAGGCTACTGTACCCTGTGGGACAATGGAGCATTTGGGATGATGGTCACTTTATGCTACTCAGCTGTGAGCATCTTACCTGTTTCATTTGGCTGGAGGGCCCAAAGTTGCAGTGGGACTTTGGAGAGTAAAGGTTCCACATCAGCACTGAACAACTGCCCTGCGACAACTTCCTGTTCAAAGGTTGCCTCGCTCCCCAGGTACTAAAAGAAAGCCCTTACCTCCTTCCAATCACCACAGACTCCACCCAGTTGTTACCATGAACTTCTGCCATGGCAGTCCTCGCAGACCCTTGACCATTGGTCCAAGGTCCTTTGCCACTTTACCACTGGAAATTGCTAGAGTTTGCAGAGGTTTCCTGTTCTCCTGATCTTGTATCATCCGCTGAACCTTATGGGGAAGTCTTACAGCCATTGCAATACCAGAATCACCCATGATATTTTTTAAGTGTCTAGAGCAATTTATTTACTAATATACAGGTCCAATTTCTGATGCATCATCATAATCATCATTTTGTGCCATGTTGTATGACATAGGTGATCATGGCCTTTGACCATGATTGTTCTTGGCAATTTTTTCTACAGAAGTAGTTTGCCATTGCCTTCTTCTGGGCAGTGTCTTTACAAGATGGGTGACCCCAGCCATTATCAATACTTTAAAGAGGTTGGCTAGCTTTAGTGCTCACATAACCAAGGCATGTGATATGCACCAGCTGCTCATATGATTTTTCCATTGTATATGTGGGATTAGCATTTCTACCTAAACAATGTGAGAAATTCTACCACCTGAAGAACAATGGGGGATGAGCTACAAATCCTAGACTTGCCAGTAACACCAATATTGCATAATTGTTTTTAGAAGAAACTAAAATGTGAATAAAGCTTTTTTCAAATAGCTGTAAAGCTCTTTTCCATGTTAACTCCTAAACTCATGCAGAAAAGGCTAAGCAAGAAACCATGCTGATAAGAATGCTAATCTGTCATCAGATTGTATTAGTACTACAGCATGTGAAAATTGTTTCATATCATAATTCTATGAGTAAGTTCTGAGAGGCTCTCTAACTTATATGGCCAGTGCATTTCAGATGACATACCCTGAAAACAACATCCATTCATTCCCACCTATGGATAATCATGTGCTTTCTGAGCTTCCCAAACCAGCAGCTATGGAGTTAGTCTCATATTGCTCAAGCAGTTAATGCCCATCAACAGAATAAGATTATTTACAATGATATTGGGTCACAGCTTACCGCTCCAAGTTTCCATTTCAACTTGGAATCCCACATGAAATTCTCACAACATTCTGGAGCCCAGTAATATGAGATGTGCAGCCACAAAGCATCAGGCAGAGCAATGAGGAGGTCTCATTCCTAACACACCTGAAAGCTTCTGACAGCTGGCAAAGATGGAGAGGATCTTCATTACTTGTATAACCGGTTTGGGAAGTTGCCATTATTTTCATCAAGAATAACATGTATTATTCCATGTACATACTGTAATATAGCTGTGTACATATGCACATATGGAAATGCAGTTAAATATTATATGCATTAGTTCAGTAATTATTCCAGACTATCTTCTAACTGGAGTTTATGTAATGTACATCTAGAAGTAAATTACTTCATATTTCATTGATGCATTTATCCATAAATTGAATTGTTCCACTAAAGATGAGATAGAAATTAAGTGTGGGATGGAACAAACATTTTTTAATAAGCATCTTCAACTAAAAAATGTGCAAGGTCTAGATTAGTATCAAATACTCAACAGACCCTATCCTCCAAAAGGCCTTTCACTTCTCTACCACTAAATACACAGAACAATTAAGAAAGGCCACTTCTCGTTGCCTGAGTTTGGGGATGTTATGTGTTGGGAGAATGGAGTGGAAGTTGAAACAGCATTGGAAGGCTGAGGATTAGAAGATGCTGGGGGTTGAGAGTGGCAGGAGTGAGGAGGAATTGAAGGGGAAAGGGAAGTATAGCAGAGAATCTCATCATGGATCTGGCTGTGTCCAGTTGGGGTCTGTAGGAGTGCAGCTGAGAAGGAAGCTGCTGTCAGTGGCAGGTGGTAGCTGGTTGGTCATTGGTTAATATGATATGAGTCAACTCATGTTGGAAAACAAGGAGGGAGGAAAGAGCTGGAGATGTGGACGTAGACACTGGTAAAGGGGAAATGACATCCAAAGGAGATCTGGGAAATTATTTAACAAAGATCTACCTGAACTGGTAACAAATAAACTCTGTACGGAATCCAGGAGAAATTTCAGCTCCTCACACCTGTTAGAATGTGGAGGTTATTATCTAAAAGGGGAATTGATATAAAGAGAAGAAGCAGAATCAAGATCAAGTTAGGTTGGTTTGTGAGAGAGAAGGCAGAAAGGTGTCTTGGTGAGGTTAGGTAGATTGGAAAAAGCTTGCATTACCATGACTTGGTGATTTAGTACAGTTGATTTATTTTTTAATTTTTTTGTTTTGGATTTTCTCATTAAGAATGAAACCGTTCCCCTGCTGCCTTTCTCCTTCCATAAGTCACCAATTCAACACAACATTCCTCACTCTTCAACAGCTTTCCCTTTCCTGTCTCGCACCTCCCTTTCATCCCCATCCTCATCACAGCTGAACCCACTTTTCATTCACCTACTGCTGCAAAATGTAAACTGGTCATTCCTAAGATGCAGTGTCTATGTTCTGTATTAAATGTATTGTAGTTTAACAGAGATATAGATTTAAAATGGAAACATATATAACCATGATGCATGGGTTCTTAAGAAATTGTTAACAATGCCTATTTAAAACTGTATTTATATCATTCCTAACTGAATGCCTTAAACTTCAATTGGAAGCTACTTAGAGCGAGTCCCTTTGTGAAGTCTCGATTCCCACCAGCAGGCGGCAATTAAACCTTCTCCTTTATATTCGCCAATGATGGGATCGAGAATAATAAGGTTTGGGAGAGAGTTGACGTTTGGGACGATTACTTTGCAATAAATTGCTCAGATTTGAGAGGCAGAGTCTCGATGTAGTAACTGAGGGGTATTCTTCTAGCAAGCAGCGAGCGGCGGAAGATTTTGCAAGAAAATAAAAGCTGCAAAGCAGCCAGTGGGTGGCTTTTTCGAAAGGGTGGGAGTGATCCTGTCGTGTAGAGTCAGTAGTTAATCTGGTGACGCTGGTGAGAAAGTCGGGGAAATGTCTCTCTCTCTCGCTGTTTTATTTGTGCTCCAGGTTTTTGTCTTCGGATCAACAGCCTCTGGCATCTCTGAAGGGCTGCCTGACCTGAGGATGGATATCAGGGAAGAGATGGGGGACTTAAGGCTGGAAGATAAAGAGAATGGCGCTCAGCTTCTACTTGAAGGCAAGATGGAAGGAACAGGTGCACCAAATCTTAACTGGGGTTCAGAAAAGTTGAGAAAAGTGAGTTCTGGAGAAATGTTACGAAATATAACTGTCTTTACCCTGAAGCCCGAGATGAGAGTACAGCGGGGGACGGGTGAGAATGGCAAAGTTGTCTCCGAGGAGTCAACAGCCGCTTCTCTGCAAAACAACTCAATGGAGTCTCGCCACTTCTCGCCAACCCACTTCCAAATCACTTCGAGGATCCCTCTTTCTTCGCTCATAGATGAAGGGACGCAAACACAAGATGAAGGTACGGGTCGAATTCCCAGTGAACAGCGGAATGAAGTGGAGACGACGGCGGAGAGGCTTCAACTGGAGAGCAATCTGTACTCGGTCACTGACACCACTTACAGTGCGTACGCGGTGGTTCTTCTCTCTCTGATACTTTTCATCGTCGGTAACATTGGAAACCTGGCCGTGATGTGCATTGTTTGCCACAACTATTACATGAAGAGCGCCTGGAACAATATTCTGGCTGGCATGGCTTGTTGGGACTTCTTCGTCATCTTCTTCTGTCTGCCTGTGGTTGTCTTCAATGAGATCACAAAGAAACGGTTGCTTGGAGACATCGGCTGTAAGGTCGTGCCTTACTTGGAGGTAAGATCACTCGAGCCTTGTGCCAAGGGAAAGTTGCTCTGTTGGTCAGGTTAACGCGGTTAACTGTTGCTTTCCGAATACAATATTTACCAAGAGCCGCGTAAACTTAGTGTAACCTCACAAAATCTGCCTGGTGGCTGCATCTCCAAGGGTTTCATGAACACTACATTGGGTAGGTACATCATCAGAAAACTCAAGCTGTTTCTAAGATAACTCTTAGGGTTTCAAATTCGTCAAAGAAGACCAAAATAAAAACGAAAGTCTCTTTAAAACAGAATAAAGCAATTTTATACAATTTTCTTAGCACCAGTCTCCATTTTGTGTGCACCTTTTTGGGTAAATATTTGATTTTCTCTAGTGTTTCCATTTTCTGGGTCAAACCTGCCTGATGACATAATCTTTAATTTTTTTTCAAAAGCAACCACTGTTCACTTAAAGAACCTGCTTTCACTAAGGCTGAAAAGTGGAGCACAACTTTATTTAAAGGACCAAACATTCCAAACTTCTGTTTGCTGGAATAGTGCTGCACCACCTTTCCCCCAACATGACACATAATGACGATGTTGACTATCTCCTAGCATTGATCACATTAACATTGCCCTTCCTCTTACACATCACTGCAACAGAAAGGAACTCCCATTGCCCATTTGTCACTTCAGAAGTTGCTCTCATGTTTGACAAGACTATGCAAAGGGTATCTTGGGGAACCAGAGGAACCTCATCTCCTCAGTGATAGAAGGGTTCAGCAAGGCCTAACACTACTGTACATTGATATGAATCCATGCTCTTATACTGGAATAATGTCCATCTAGACTGTGCTTCCACATCCTAATTCTCAGTCCCACCCTTAACTTCATGAAAACTAAAGTACAAGCTCACAAATGTGCCTGCACATTGTTGCAGTGGCCTGAAATATTACTCTTAATCTCAATTTACTAATCATTGCAGCCTGCAGTTGCTAATATACACCACATATCGCTGTTCTGTTCAGGAGGTTGTTGACACTCTGTACTCCACAAGGCCAGGCATCACCTGCTTGTGCACAAGCTCACTGGAAAAGACAGACCAGCCATGGGGATTTGTTGCTGAAGTACAGCTATTTGTAGGTTTTGTAGCTGAGGAGTGTTGCTGGTGAAGTGTTTGCCTTTAGGGACTACCTGAGACATGCTCCATTGTACATCTAAGCATTGGCATCTTGAGAAAACCAGAGAGAGTTTCTGAATTAGCATGCTACAGTATTAAGTGATGGACCTTAACACTATCATTGTTAAACAGTAATTTTGAATTTTTTTCACTTAGAGCTTTTTTTGGAATAATGTTAAGATGACGTCCTCATTTCTCAAAACATTGAGGGAGGCTATCGGCCAATCAGAATCCTCCCATCCGTCCCGTTCTGCATTTCCCTGTAACCTATCTGACTCATACTGCACCCTGATTGTTTCGTCACCTGCCTATACTGGGAGTAGTTCACTTCAACTATTTAGCCTACCAGTCATCGTTGTCCTTGGGACGAGTGAGGAAGGCGGAACACCAAATAAGATGTGCGATCTCCACAAAAGTAGCACCAGAGGTCAGGTCAGGTCACTGATGGTATAGGAGAGCAGCACTAGTGTTGTGCAGCTGTGCAGCTTTATAAGCAATATAGTTAATTGCAAATAAAAAAGGCCATTATATTTCCAGGTGTTGATTCCTTGAATATAAATGTGTTATGGTGATTGACACCTACGTGGTACACCAATGAAAGAGCTCATCAACAATGCTTTAAGTGATACAGTGTCAAATTTTGAGATTCATTTAGAAGTTCTTTAAGCTGTCTTTAAGATCTGTGGAGGCAAGTGTATCACATTACCTGCAGAGGTATTGCCTTCGGTTCAAGTTTGCCTCAGATACCCTCAAAGACCACAGACAGGTGCTCTTGTTGAGAAGTACCCAGGAAAGTCCCTGTAAAGATATGGATGCAAATGGCTGTACTTTGGGCAAGCCTGTAATGGTAGCATGTGCCTATGCTTGGCCCGCCTTCTCTCGTGCAATAAGTGAAATCTGGCCTTGCGGAGTAGAGAGTGTCAGTGACCTCCCTGATGAAGAAGAACTGTGATGTGTAGGGACATAGGAGTAGGAGAGCACCTTGCTCTTCAAGCATGCCCCACTATTCAACATTATCATGTCTGATCTGCCCTAGGCCTTGCCTCTCTTTTTATGTTGGTTTCCCTCGTGGCTTTCAAAAATAGTAGCTTTCAAAAATGTATCTACCTCCTCTTTACATATCCCTCATGATCCAACCTCCACAGCTCTCCAGGGCAGAGAATTCCTGAGATTCACCAGCATCCATGTCATATATCAGCAGAGAAAGCTGTAAGTGAGCAGCTGTTTTCGTCTCTGAATGCAGGTTTACTGTGATTGTTCATTTTTGATAACATTGCCCTGAGCCTTCAGATTGAGGGAAGGCTAGCTCAGCTCTGAGTAAAACCAGCTTTACTCTGACCAGTCAAAGAAATGACAATGTGTTTCAATATCTCACTGGCTTGTTTTTGGTATTGCCCTATCATTGATGTTACTTTGATATCACAAAAACAACACCAGTAAATAATGAAAATCTTGATCCTAAATTAATATGTGATGATTCAGAATGGCACGAAATCATCCAGAAATGTGTATAAAATTGCTTCTCTCTGCACTTACATGATTTTCAACTGCACAACACAGTCTTCTTTAACCTTGCACAAATGAATTTCCAGGGCATTACCATTGCATAACTGCTGACTGTCTAATAGTGGGGACTTGGCAGGTCTTGTTACAAGGTGACCCCCTTCTCTTTTAAATTAAACTAAATAGAAGCATTTCCCTTAAAGATCAGCTGCAGGAAGTTCGAAGAAGCAAAGCAGTACAATATCAAAGGATCTTTCAGAAGTTCATTTTGTTTGAAAGTTTTGGCATTCTGCTTTGATTATACAAATAAGAAAGATGTAACTGTTCTTTGTGACCATGACAGCGGTGCATTGTACATTACATAATGTCAAATACACGTGGGAGGGAATTATTAAGGATTGGATGAAGCAATGTAGAGAGGTTGCTGTTTATTTAAAGAGATTTTTTAAATATTTCACTGTTTGAATTCAGTCTCAACTTTAATGTTTTGAAGTTAAACTGAAGGGCAAATACTGTTTTTGGAAATGTGTTGAAACCAAGTAGTGAGATTGATATTATTCT
Organism: Mobula hypostoma; assembly: GCF_963921235.1. Lineage (NCBI taxonomy): Eukaryota > Metazoa > Chordata > Chondrichthyes > Myliobatiformes > Myliobatidae > Mobula > Mobula hypostoma. Next base: position 37,397,959 of record NC_086109.1, read on the forward strand.
CATCACTAATTGGATTCTGCAGTCCAAGAATAAATAGTTTTCAAATGCATGTGTGCAATTTTTAACATAATTAAGTACACTGCTTGGCCACACTATGTGCCAAATATTTGTGTCAGTTGCACAAAATGAGTATATTCAAAAATGGAATGGTATGTCCATTCTTGAAATTAAAGTTGTTATAATGCTGTGTTTTGACAATAAATTCCAATATATTAAATTTATAATCATAATTCAGGATCATGCACATGCCATAGTAGAAATAATTAATAAATGTTCTATTATTGTAGGTTTTTTTATTAATATGATTTAGTGGTTCTGCTAAATGCATTGTTATATTTGGCTGGACATTTTACGTTCAATTGAAATAATCTCATTTAGTCTTAATTAAATAAAATATGAAACACCATTGTGCAATTCTTACAAGGGTTTTAACTATTGTATAATTATTTTGAGTGGAAGTTTTAGGCATTGCTGGTGCAGAATGATTGCAGTACTTGTGCACAAAACAAAGATCAATAAACCTTACGAGTGTCTCTGAGATAGTTATCATGTAGGCAATAATACAGTATCCTTTCACATTAATTTGTTTTAATTTCCAGGTCTCTTGTCTTGGGGTCACCACCTTTAGTTTGTGCGCACTAAGTATTGACAGGTTTCGTTCTGCAACAACTGTACAGTCACAAATTAGGCTGATAGAAAGTTGTCTGTCTATCGTGGCTAAGATGGCAGTCATCTGGATAGGATCCATGTTACTGGCACTCCCTGAAGTTCTTCTCTGGCAATTGGACCAAAAGACTTCCATTATCTCTGGAGTGGTCACCGATTATTGTATCATTCAAACATCCTCAAACCTTCCTGAGCATATCTACGGACTTGCGCTAACCTATGAGAATTCCAGGATGTGGTGGTATTTTGGCTGCTACTTTTGCTTGCCTATCATTTTTTCTGTTACCTGCCAATTAGTGACAAGAAGGGTAAAAAGCACAGAAAACAAATCTGACGTCAAAACTACATCTAAGTTTGCCCATTATGAAAGTCAGAGGAACTATACATTGATTGGTCTCACCATCCTCTACGGCTGCTGTATCATACCAGAAAATATCTGTAACATTGTGGTGGCCTATACCATCCCTGAAATCTCCAAGGAGACCATTGATTTACTCAACATCATTAATCAGTTCTTTCTGTTTTTTAAGTCATCTGTCACACCAGTGTTGGTCCTCTGCCTCTGGAAGCCTTTGGGCCATGCCTTTATGAATTGTTGTTGTTGTTGCTGTGATGAATGTTCCCCAGAGCCCTCAGGAACTGATGCTCACGACAGCAAGATGAAGATGGAAATGGCATCCATATTCTGTGATAATCCCAAGGAAAACTCTGCAATGATGACTCTCGGTACCCAGTGTTGATGCGACAATCTCTTGGAATTTGAATGATTCTTTAAAGCTGAACAGTGAAGATACCTAGCATCAGCCCTTCGTAGACAGCCAATTGTTTTACTGATCTGTGCACAGCAGTAGGTATTTTAACTGCCTGTTGAACTTCTACACTAGCAGATGTTTAGTTTGCTCTGTAAGTTCTTGCTTTGATAGCAATCCAAGACTGTATGTGAATAACTATATTTTTGTGTTTCAGCTCTACTTTAGATAATAAAATATTTTTTCATGATTTAATAAAACACTGTTACAAAGTATTAAAAGGACATGTTATAGCAGAATATCAGTAATATGCCCAAGTGTTTCAATAGTAGGTCTCCAATTGTATAAAATAAAGTATGTCTAACATTCTAACAATCTTTTAATTTAATTTTATGATATGTTTGCTCAGACACATTTAATCATGATGTATTATTGTTACATTGGGTTACTATTTACACAAAGAACATTGTCCATCATGGTCAAAAGTAACATATCTATTGTATATTAAGTAACATCTATAATTATGTTTTTTTGGATATTGTTTTATATCACTTTTATTCTAGAGCCCCAGAACACACAAAAAAATGCTGTTAGGAAACTGTAGATTTTATAAACTGTTAGGTTAATAGATGTGTATTGCATTCACAGTATGATATGTTGAAAACGCAGAACCTGGCATATAACTGTAGGACAGGGATAAACAGTACTTTGTTAGGTCTGCTGTGTCAAATAAAAAGGTGACCAGATCATTTTGGTTTTCAGTGCATGGAGCTTTTGCCTTTGTCTTATTTTGCGAACTTTCAATAATTAAATGTTAGGTCCATGCCATTTAATTTCCTATTCTTGCGTGCATCAAAAGTATACATTGACTGATATTAAAAGGTACTACTCACTACATACTGCCAATATAATGCTAGAAAGCAAAGTATTTACAACGATGTAAGATTATCAGCGTAAGATCATCTCAAATGACTATGTTTCACACTGACTGCAGAAGAAATCCGATGTGCTAAGTAGGTTTAAAATAGAAATGTGAAAAATCTGTAGTATTAGTACAATAGATTTAAGCAAGTGAAAATGTATTGACTATTGTTGATCACTAATAATCAATGCATTTTATATTATTTGCACCAAAACTGTTCTATCTGGACCTGCGATTGCATTGATGGGGCAGCATTTTTTCTCAATACCTGAGCACACAGATGTATACATTTCTAGTCCACATTAAATAGGTGTTGGCAGAAGAACTTTAAATGCCCTTGGTACTCTGGAATGGCAAAAGCTGAACAAAAATAGGAGGGCTTATATAGCTCACACTTGCGTGTCAGAACAAAACTGTTCAACTCAAATCTGTATATTACATATGGACTGGACAAGATTCAAATTTAAGTATAGGTAGAGGTCGGGAATAAATTCAGCTATAAGATGTGGGTAAGATTCTGCCCTATGATGAACTTAATCAGCTGAGAAATTTATAACGTTAAGGTAATGAAGCACATAACAACTAACTTCAGTAGAGCTTTCAACTTTTTCCTTAAAGGATTGCAACATACTGTACATCTCTAGAAGCTCAATGATTAAGTTAAATCAAACTTTATATATTTTGTAACTATGCTCCCCTTGGTGTAATGCTTCAGTAGACTACAATATTGCTACTACAATACAGTACCAATAAATAGGCATTTCTATGGTCACATGGCAACAGCCATTGAAAATGTCTGACTTAATGTGTCAGGAGCAGTCATGGGTAACTAATTTACAAACTGGAACTGCCGTGTTCTGCAGAGTTGAAGCTTAGATCAGACTTGTACTGACATCTAATTTACCAAGAAAGGTCTACTTCTGGTAAATGTCTTACTGCCCTTCCTACTGGTCTTCTATTTAGATCTGTCAGTCAATTGTTGATTTGAGGGGAATGCTAATAAGCACCACTTGTCATCCATCAATTGTAGTAAGGCTGTGGAGGTTTGCTTGGAACTGTCAGAACCACTGATGTTATTATTTGTCTGAATGTATTTCTAATAACTGGAAAAGTAAAAAAAGATTATTTTAAAAACTGCAACACAAACTAAATTATTTCCAAATCATGCCTCTGTTATCAAGCTTCAATTTTTCTATAAGATCATGAACAACGATGATATATTTCTTAGTTTTACGTATAAACATCACTTGTCACTGGTGAATCAATTGAGAGAATGACATATTCCACCTTGGAGTGCAGTACAGGCTGTACGGGCTGAAAAGCCCCATATTGTGTCGTGAACACCTGTGGCGATCTGGCAATGGCGAAAGGAGAGATAAAGGTTCATATTAGTGGCAGAAATGGGAATCTGATCAGGTTGAGGGGGATATCTGCACAATCTAGTGGTGGTTGAAATAAGATTAATGTAGACCCTTCACCAGGACTGGACAGGAAGAGGATAGAATGCAGAATATAGGGGGAAGGGAGGTAATATGTCACTCCAGATGATGGGGGAAGCTGGGAAAGGGGAGAAGTAAGAAAGATTTGAGAAGCTGGGAGGCGATTGGTGGAAGAGGTGAAAGGTTGAAGAAGGAATCTGATATAAGAGGACTGTGGATCATGGGATAAAAGGAATGAGGTGGGGAACCAGTGGAAGGAAAATAGAATGATGGGCAAATCATAAGGGTGGGAGATGTACAGGAGGGCACAGAGATAAGGGAAAATGGCGACGGGGTGGAATAGACAGGAGTGCTTACTGGAAGGTAGATAAATCAATCTTGATGCCATCAGGTTGGCAACTACCAAGATAAAGTATGAGTTGTTGCCACTCCAATCTGCATCTGGCTTCAACATAGCAGTTTGAGGAGGACAGAAAGAGACATCGTGGGAATGGAAGTGAAAGTAAAATGGCTAACTCCAGGGAGATCCTGGATGAAACGAGGGTGCTTGAAAAAGTGATCCCCGATCTACATCAGATCTTGCCAGCGTAGAAGAAGCCACACCACTAGCACTGGATGCATAAAATTACACCGGTAGATTCACAGGTGAAATACTGCCTCACCTGGAAGAACTTTTTGGGGAACCTAATATTGGTGAAGGAGGAGATGTAGGGGCAGGTGTAACACCTACTACAGTTGTTGCATTAAGTGCCTGAGGGAGATCGGTGGGAATGAAAAGCAGACAAGGGAGTCAGAGAAGGGCTGAATCCTGCTGAGAGTGGAGAGGAGAGGGTGGTGGAAGATCCTATTGGTGATGGTGGAAATGAGAGTGATATGTTGGATGTGGAGGCTTGTGGCTTGGTAAGTGAGGACAAGGGGAACCCTAAGCCTGTTATGTTGATAGGGTGTGAGGATACATGCAGGAATTGGAGAAGGTGCAGATGAGAGATGCATTGATAGCAGTGGAGGGGAAACCACATTTTCTGGGGAAAAAAAGGATATCTCAGCTGTCTTGGAAAGGAAAATCTCATCGTGAGAACAATAGTTCCTTCTGTCTTTTTGCCTCTGTCACAGATAATTGGAGGGATAGTTAAATAAACTTACAATAATAGACCAAAATTTAGACCATGGAAGAAAATTCAAGCTATTCAAAATCAATATTAGAAAAATTCTTGTCACATATTAATGTTAGCTTTTTCTTAATGATGAAGGGATTTGTTTGACTAAATAAAGAACCATTTTTTTCCAATCTATGGAATCAGTGGCAAAGATCATCAGTTTAGAGGAGTCACTGAGAGGGAGTTCAGAAAAATATTCTTTATACAGTAGGTTGTTGGTACATGATTTTTTTTGCTACAGAGAGTAATCTTTTAAGAGAACTTAGAATATCTTAGGCAGAAAATTGGTGAATGAACCAAGATTTTGTCAGCAGTTGGACTAATTGTAGACCATAAGTCCATAAGAGGTAGAAGCAGAATTAGGCTATACAACTGATCGAGGCCACTCCACCATTTGATCATGGTTGATTTATTATCCCTCTTAATACCATTCTCCTATCTTCTCCCCATAACCTTTCATCCCCTGACCAATCAAGAACCTAACAATCTTCACTTTAGATATACCTGATGCTTAGCCTCCACAGCCATGTGTGGCAATGAATTTCACAGATTCACCACCCTCTGACTAAAGAAATCCCTCCTCAACTCTGTTCTAAAGGGAACTCCTTGTACTCTGAGGATCTACCCCCGGTTCTAGACTTCCTCAATATTGGAAAAGTCCCTGCCAAGTCCACTCTATCTTGGCCTTTCAGTAGTCAATAGGTTTCAATGAGATCTGCCCTCATTCTCATAAATTCCAGAAAATATAGCCCAAAGCCATCAAACGATTCTCATACGTTCACCTTTTTATTCCTGGGGTTATCCTCTGGACCCTCTTCAATGCCAACACATCTTTTCCAGATAAGAGACCTAAAATTGCTCATAATACACCAAATGCAGTGTGAGTAATGTCTTACAAAGCCTCAGTATAACTTTGCTAATCCTATATTTTACATTACTCTTGCGAAGAGCTTGCATTGCTACAATGGCCTGAATATGCCCATTCCATGCTTACGTACATATAGATGGGATTTGGGTGTACTGATAAGGTTTGGTGTGATTGCCTTGATGGTGAGCTGTCTTCCTGGCCTGTTGCAGACCTTCTAGTGAAAGCACACCTATTAAAGTATGAAATCCAGAATTTACACCCAATAACATATTTCCAAGTCAGGATTTTTTGGGACTTGGCGTGGAACTAGCAAGTGACAGTGTTCCCAAATCTTTTGGTAATGTCCTAGTGATAGGTGTCATCAATGTGGAAGGTGCTGTAGCCTCAGAGAATTCCTGCTATACATTTTGAAGATAGTGAAAACTACTGATGAGGCACTGATAGTGTAGGAAGTGAATGTTTCTTAGTGGTAAATATCCTATTAGTCCTATTGGACAATTTATCCTGGATTATATCAATTATCTTAAATGTTGTTGAAACTTCACCCATACAAGCACAAAAATACCACTTTACCGCACTCCAAGATGTGCCCAATTGAAGGTGGAAAGATGAGGTTATTCACAGCTTATCCAGCCCATGATCTCTAGCTTTAGTAATATGTATTTAATTTATCTAATGTTGTTGACGAAGGACACAGTTATGGTAATGCCTTTAAATCTCAAGGTTATATGCTGAGGATGCTTTTTGCCTTAAATTTCTGTACACTCTGATAACATTCAGGCGATGCCCTGTGGCGTATTTGAGAAGCAAACATGAGTGAGCATCATGCGATAATCAGCAAGCATCCTCACTCAGAAGCATGGTGAGAGGAAGGTCACTGGTGAAACAGCTGGAGACAACTGAGCTTAGAACACTGCTCTGAATAACTCCCACATCCATTGTCCGAAAGGCAATGATGATGGAATTCCTACAAGCACAATCACCTTTCCTTATGTGATATTTGGTTCCAGCTAGTGGAGGGTCTTCCCCCTGGACTGCAAGCAAAATTACCTGGATTGCATAAGTCAGGCAAATGCTGCCTTGACGATGAGAGCCAGTGCCTTCTGCCCACCACTCAGATTGGAGTGGAATCCAGAGCTGTGTTCTCCTGGCAAAACCTCAACTCAGTATTAATGTGTAGGGAGTAAGTCGACCTGACAATATTACGAAAGATATCTCCACAATTTTGCATTTCTCTCCTAACTCCCGAATCACTTGCATCCACTGTCATGAAGTACATTGACAGGCTGGTGATGAAACATATCACTGCCTGCTTGGGAAGCAAATTGGATCTGCTCTACTTTGCTACCAGGTCCACAGCAGTTCATTGACTCTTCAATCAACCCTGGAACATCTGGACAGCGAAGATGCATACATCAGGATGCTCTTCATCGACTACAGCATGGCATTTAATAATATCATCCCCTCAAAACTAATCAATAAGCTTCAAGACCTCGGCCTCAATACCTTCTTGTGCAACTGGATCCTTGATTTCCTCACTTGCAGACCCCAGTCAGTTCGGATTGGCAAAAACATCTCCACAATCTCCATCAGTACAGGGGCACCACAAGATTGTGTGCTTAGCCCCTCTGCTCTACTTGCACACCTCCAGTGTCATATTTAAGTTTTTTGATGATGCCACCGTCATTGGCCAAATCAAAGATGGTGACAAATCAACATAAAGGAGTGAAATTGAAAATCCGGCTGAGTGGTGTCACAACTACAACCTCTCACTCAATGTCAGCAAGAACAAGGAATGGGTTATTGGTTTCGGGAGTAGGAAACCAGAGGTCCAATCGCCAGTCCTCATTGGAGGATAAGAGCTGGAAAGGATTCAGCAACTTGAAATTCCTCAATGTTATAATTTCTAAGGATCTGTCCTGAGTCCAGCATGTAAGTGTTATTACAAAAAAAGCACGGCACCGTCTCTACTTCCTTCGAAGTTTGTGAAGATTTGGTATGACATCCAAAACTTTGATGCACTTCCATAGACGTGTGGTGAAGACTATATTGACTGGTTGTGTCACAGCCTGTTATGGAAACATCAATGCCCTTGAATGGATGAGCCTACAAAAAGTAGTGGATGTGGCCTAGTCCGTCACGGGTAAAGCCCTCCTGACCATTGAGCACATTCACATGGGAACACTGTTGCAGGAAAGCAGTATTCATCATCAAGGACCCCATTATTCAGGCATGCTCTCTTCTTGCTGCTGCCATCAGGAAGGAGGTACAGGAGCCTCAGGCCCCATACCACCAGGTTCAGGAACAGTTATTACCCCTCAACCATCAGGGCATAACTTCACTCACCCCATCACTGGACTGTTCCCACTACCCATAGACTCACTTTCAAGGACTCTTCATCTTATGTTCTTGATATTCATTGGTCTTTTTAAACTTGTATTTGCACAATTTGTCATTTTTTGCATATTAGATGTCTGTTTGTCCTGTAGGGTGCAGGCTTTCATTAATTCTAATATGCTTCTTGGATTTACGCTGTATGTCCACAAGAAAATGAATCTCAGGGTTTTATATGGTGACATAAATAAGTTTACACTGAGCTTTGAAATTTGAACATTGAACTCCTCTCATTCCTCTCTGTACGGCACCGAGGCTGTGAGCTGCTGTGGTGGCTGACATCTCTGCGGGTTTTGTGCTGTTTTTGTCCTGCTAGTATGATGAACTGAGATCGAGGTTTGGGTTTACTCCAGCTGCTCCACAGAGCAGATCTAAGGTCTCAGTCTGGTTCAGAATGCTGTCATTTGCTATTGAGTGGCATTAGCATGGCTCATAATGAAATAGGGTGAGGCGTATAAACACATTATGTAATATACTTTGTTTAAAGATGGATAGGAAAGGTTGAGGAATATGGGCCAAATGCTTTTAAATGAGATTAGGTAGGTGTCTTGGTTGGCATGGATGTTTTGGGCCAAAAGGCCTGTTCCTGTGCCATATTACTCTATGACTAATGCCATGCTAAATGGTGTGGATACCTACCAATTTACATGTAAATTATTAGCAGGTTTCAGAATGTACTTGAATCTCAGTCAAGTCTCCCTGAGAGATGTTGAAAGGGAATCAGATGCCCTCCATTGTTAAAAGGAAAATGTCAGAGTGAAGCTGGCTTGCTTTTGTGTGCCCCCTATTGTCTAATTCAGGATAGTGAAAGCAAAAACTTAAAAATGAACCTCCTTTGTTTTTAGCTTCAGATGATAAATAGCCTGATAGAAGAGAGAATTTTCATTTGCCAAACTACGAGATGCCTGTCTGTAAGTAAACATCTTTAATATATGCCATTTTGATTTAACAGCAATCATTCTCTACATAAATATTCTCTGGTACATTCAGAACTCACTTACAGTATTGTTGCTTTCAACACTAGAAATAACACATTTATCTCTAGGATCAAAAACTATCTCAAAATCTTCATAAAATTATTCCATAATAACATTGTTACAAATTCCATCTCTGTTTTTGACATTAGTGCTTACCACTCCATTTGACATGGAACTTTCTTTGTGCAGAATATTTTTAAGTGCCCTGCAGGATCAAAATTAATAGCTTAATGGGAGGCTTTTGATACAGTGATATTCAATGTAATAATTCCTGTTGTAAACTTAGCAGATTTTCTTTTGATCAACTAAAGATCTTATCAAATAGATGAAGACTATCATCATGACCATATTTACTGGATATTGCCTCAAAGACCATAAAAGGGCCTTAGCCCAAAATGTCAAACTTTTATTCCCCTCCATAGATGCTGCCTGAATTGCTGAGTTTCTCCAGTATTTCGGGTGTGATATCAGAACATTTGAGGTTTGTTCCAAAATGAAGTGATACATTTCACATTTATACTAAATTGAGCAATATTTATCTCAATATAAAATACAATTTGTTAATTTTTACAGGACATTTTGATGCTGTCTACTCTTCAAAACAAAGATCTATTTATAAGTTCCAAGGAAAACAAAATCATACTGGTTCAACCAATCAATGAATAAACTACATTATATGCACAACTGTCTGTGAAGGACACATTGAAACCCTTTATCAATAAATGATTGTTCTGAACACAACATGTATGTGTGATAAGAATGTATTAAGAGAGTATCATCATTCTTGGCTCAGGAACCAGCTCAAGGAAGTAGAATGCAGTCCGCTCCCCTACACTTTTGCCAGTGCCGGACAATGTTTGTCTTATTCAAAGTTGAGCTGAGTGGAGCTGAGAAAGTCAAACTATCAATTCTGAGCACTACAAATTGTTTAGCAGCCAAGAATATAGCCAAGGAGTTCAGTTTAATTTGCTGAAGTATGCAAACATCTTTGAAAGGGAATTGTACAGTTTGCAGCAAATAGAATAAACACAGGAACTACATTTTCTAACATTTTCTGCTCTATTTAGATCTTGAGGAAGTTGAAATATGAAAAGCAAATTCACCAGAAAGAAATCTTTAGCTGCTAGAAGGAAGGAAGCTACACATGGAGCAATAAATATTTAAGATGTTGCCTGAGCTCAGGCAAGATTTGCTATGTTGTTGGTGGTTACCAGGAGCAACGGCACCAAATGACCTTTTTGCAGAAGACATATGCCTTAGTACATTCCTGCATGTTTCTAAGAGAGACATAATTCATGTAACAAAAATCTTACCTTTTAAAAATTATATTAAAGGGATTGTCTCTGTTTTACTTTACAAATTTGATCAATTAGCAATCACACTTAGATTCAGAATACAGCTGTTATGAAATCCAATGTTTGTAAAAAGTAATATGTGAAGATGCTGGAATCAATTATAAAAGATGTAATAGCGGCATATTTGAATACCAGTGGCAGGATAGGTCCGAGTCAGCATGGATTTACGAAGGGAAAATCATGCTTGACTAGTCTTCTGGAATTTTTTGAGAATGTAACTATGAAAATGGACATGGGAAAGCCAGTGGATGTAGTGTACCAGGACTTCCAGAAAGCCTTTGATAAGGTCCCACATAGTGGGCAAAATTAGAGCAAATGGTATTGGGGGTAGGGTACTGACATGGATAGAAAATTGGTTAGCAGACAGGAAACAAAGAGTAGGGATTAATGGGTCCTTTTCAGAACGGCAGGCAGTGACTAGTGGGGTACCACAAGGCTCGGTGCTGGGACCATAGCTATTTACAATATACATTAATGATTTAGATGAAGGGATTAAAAGTAACATTAGCAAATTTGCAGATGACACAAAGCTGGGTGGCAGTGTGAAATGTGAGGAGGATGTTATGAGAATGCAGGGTGACTTGGACAGGTTGGGTGAGTGGGCAGATGCATGGCAGATGCAGTTTAATGTGGATAAATGTGAGGTTATCCACTTTGGTAGCAAGAACAGGAAGGCAGATTACTATCTGAATGTTGTCAAGTTAGGAAAAGGGGAAGTACAACGAGATCTAGGTATCCTTGTTCATCAGGTCACTGAAAGGAAGCATGTAGGTACAGCAGGCAGTGAAGAAAGCTAATGGTATGCTGGCCTTCGTAACAAGGGGAATTGAGTATAGGACCAAAGAGGTCCTTCTGCAGTTGTACAGGGTCCTGGTGAGACCACACCTGGGATATTGTGTACAGTTTTGGTCTCCAAATTTGAGGAAGGACATTCTAGCTACTGAGGGAGTACAGCGTAGGTTCACAAGGTTAATTCCCGGGATGGAGGGACTGTCATATGTTGAAAGATTGGAGCAACTGGGGTTGTGTACACTGGAATTTAGAAGGATGCGAGGGGATCTGATTGAAACATATAAGATTAATAAGGGACTGGACACACTAGAAGCAGGAAACATGTTCCCGATGTTGAGGGAGTCCAGAACCAGAGGCCACAGTTTAAGGATAAGGGGTAGACAATTTAGAACGGAGTTGAGGAAAAACTTTTTCACACAGAGGCTTGTGGTTCTGTGGAATGCTCTGCCTCAGAAGGCAGTGGAGGCCAATTCTCTGGATTCTTTCAAAAAAGAGTTAGATAGAGCTCTTAAAGATAGTGGAGTGAAGAGATATGGGGAGAAGGCAGGAAAAGGGTACTGATTGTGGATGAACAGCCATGATCACAGTGAATGGTGGTGCTAGCTCGAAGGGCTGAATGGCTTATCCTGCACCTATTGTCTATTGTCTATTGTCCATTGTGATTTCCTCAATGTACCAACTGACTGGATAATAATCCCAAGGATTTGAGCAGTTGTCCAAATGTCTGTTCAATGGGAAATCTTTCATGTGCTAATTTAGATGGTGATTACTGAACTATGTAACTGCAATGTAATAGGCCTAATACTGTTAACGCTCAATGACTTTTTCCAGAAAGGGTCATCAAATAGTAAAAAAGAATGAAAACTTCAAACCCACACAATAATGTGGCAACCCTGTGAGGTCAAATTGTTTTCCTTGATTAATGGCTACCAATGGACAAAATATGGGATTCCCAATCTATATGAGTTTGTACTGAGCAATTCCTTTATTCAAAGATTCAAAGGTCCAATTTAATGCCAGAGAAATGTATACAATATACATCCTGAAATGCTTTTTCTTCGCAAACATCCACGAAAACAGAGAACTGCCCCAAAGAACGAACGACAGTTAAACGTGAGAACCCCAAAGTACCCTCCAAGCTCCCCCCTCCTGTGCGTAAGCGGTAGCAAGCAACAATCTTCCCCTCCCCCCACCAGCAAAAAAAGGTGCATTGGTACCATCACCAAGTCTATGCTAAGCAACAGCAAAGACCCAGACTAAAGTTACCCCAAAGGTTTCGCATTTCATCCGACATTTGACAAACCACAAGTTCTCTCTCACCCTAATAAGGGAGAGGGAGGTGTCTCCCATTTTCACAGCGAGCGGGAGACATAACAACAACTCCCTGGCTTACGACCAATGAAAGAAAAACAGCCTTGGGTTGTCTTCAAAATGCATGCCTCATGGTCAGCTACATAGAACAGTCCATGTTCGAAGCCTTCCCCAGTTGTACTGTCTCTGCTACATTGACGACCGCATTGGCGCTGCTTCATGCACCCACGCTCATCAATTTTATCAACTTTGCCTCTAACTTCCATCCTGCCCTTGTAAGAATGCTATTTCCTTTTCTCAGTTTCTTCGCCTTCACCGCATCTGTTCCCAGGAGGCAGCTTTCCATTCCAGGACATCAGAGATGTTCTCCTTCTTTAAAGAACAGGGTTTCCCTTCCTCCTCTATTGATGCTGCTGTCACACACATCTCCTCCTCCATTTTGCATACATCTGCGCTCACCTCAATCTTCCCACTGCCATAATGGTGATAGAGTCCCTATTGTCCTTACCTACCACCCCATCAGCCTCCGCATACAACATATTATCCTCCGCAGATTCTGCCATCTCCAAGGGGATCCTACCATCAAATGTATCTTTACCTCCACCCTCTGCCCCTCTACTTTCTGCAGGGATCACTCCCTCCACGATTCCCTCGTCCCTTTGTCCCTCCCCACTAATCTTCGTCCAGGCACTTAACCCTGAATGTACTACCCCTGGCCATACACCTCCTCCCTTACCTCCATTCAGGACCCCAAACTGTCCTTCCAGGTGAGACAACACCTCACCTGCAAATTTTCTGGGGTTGTCTTTTATGGCCAGTGCTCCTCATGCGGCCTTCTCTACATTGGTGACACCCGTCGTAAATTGGGAGACTCTTTCACTGAGCACCTCTCCACCATCCACCACAAGCGGGTCTTCCCAGTGGCCTAAAATTTTAGTTCCGATTCTCATTCCAACTCCAACATGTCCATGGTCTCCTCTTGTGCCAAGATGAAACCACCCTCAGGATGAAGGAACAACATCTTATATTCCATCTGGGTACCCTCCAACCTCCTGGCATGAATATCAGTCTCTCTTTCCAGTGAACATATTTTACTTCCCCGCCTTCCTCTCTCCCCCACCCTAACCTTTCACTTCTCACCTTTCACTCACTCTGGGACTCCTCCTCCTTCTCTTTCTACTATTGTCCACTCTTCTCTCCTATCAGATTCTTTCTTCTCCGGCCCTTGACCCTTCCCACCCATCTGGCTTCGCCTATCACCTTTCAGTCAACCTCTTCCCCCCCCCCCCACCCCCCACAGCTTTTTGTTCTGGAATCTTCTCCTTTTCTTCTCAGTCCTGAAGAAAATTCTTGGCCTGAAATGTCAACTGTTCATTCTTGTCCATAGATGCTGCCTAACCTGCATATTTATCTCTTTAAGCAGAAAGAGCACAAGATTACATTTTGCCAAAAATACATCTATGCTAATTATATTGATCCAAATTATTTAGATAGTTATTTCGTAACATTTGCAACATTAAGATCTACCAATAGATTTTCACTATTTCTTTCCTGCAATAAGAATATAAGAAGTTAAGTGATGGAAGCAACTATATCTATGAGCGTAGTCTTTAATTCAATGAGATCATGCTACCTAGAGGCTCAAGTCCAGCTTCCCACTGCATCTCATTGTATTCCTTCATTCATAAAATGTGGACAACACTGGTATTGCTATTGAGGGAGTGCAGCATAGGTTCACGAGGTTAATTCCGGGGATGGCGGGACTGTCATATGTTGAAAGATTGGAGCGACTGGGCTTGTATACACTGGAATTTAGAAGGATGGGAGGGGATCTGATTGAAACATATAAGATTATTACGGGATTGGACACGCTAGAGGCGGGAAACATGTTTCCGATGTTGGGGGAGTTCAGAACCAGAGGCCACAGTTTGATAATAAGGGGTAGGTCATGTAGAATGGAGTTGAGGAAAAACTTCTTCACCCAGAGAGTTGTGGATCTGTGGAATACTCTGCCTCAGAAGGTAGTGGAGGCCAATTCTCTGGATGCTTTCAAGAAAGAGTTAGATAGAGCGCTTAAAGATAGTGGAGTCAAGGGATATGGGGAGAAGGCAGGATCGGGGTACTGATTGTGGATGATCAGCCATGATCACAGTGAATGGCAGATCTGGCTCGAAGGGCTGAATGGCCTACTCCTGCACCTATTGTCTATTGTCTAAAGCATTGTTTGGCCATCCTTACATGTGCTAGAATTTACTAAGTTGCAAATTCACTTCATTGGGCAATCAAGAGCCAACTACATTGTTCGGCCTGGAGTCACATACAAACCAATGGGCATTAGTGAAGCAGATGGGGATTTAAGATAGTCTGTTAGTTTCAGACTACCATTACTGACAACAGCTTTATGTTAAATTTTCCACTCTGTTTAAGTTATCCCACATTGTGTTGGAATTGTCCTGCCAATTTCATTTTGAGAGATACAGTATGGAGCAGGCCTTTCTGGCCCTTCGAGCTGTGTCACCAGCAACCCCCGAGTTAATTCTAGCCTAATCACAGGACAATTTACAATGACCAATTAACCTACCAACCAGTATGTCTTTGGATTGTAGGAGGAAACTGCAGCACTTGGAGGAAACCCATGCAACCACAGAGAGAATGTACAAATTCCTTACAGAGGACACCAAGATTGAACTCTAACTTCAACATCCCAAACTATAATAGTGTCACGCTAATCCCTACGCCAATCGTCCCGTAATTTAACTACAATCCTATTGAATCCTATATATTATGCTTTAAGCATCTAGAAGTTGCTATTGTTGCTATCTGTTTAGTATCCACATTCTCTGAAGTAAAAAAATTCTGAAGATTTACAACATGTTCTGGAAAGGAATGTTTCTTCGCCTGGATCCTAAATGAGCTGTTACTTATCTCGAGTCCGTATTCCTGAGTTCTAGACCTTCCTTCCATCTTTACCATCTAGCCTCCTGATTCATTTCAAAATCTTGACACAATAAGCTCACCTCTCAGTCCTCTAAATATTGGTGTGTATAGACCAGTAATATCTAATACTTTTATTAACCCTCAAAACTCAAGGAAGTTAGTATCGATGCTGCAATTACTTGAAGCCAAGTATTTTTCTTGAGGTATAGAAAGCAAGACTGCATAGAGAACTCTTAGCTGGTCTGACCAAACACTGACTAATTCCAACTAATTCCTTATTCTTACAAAGGTAGCTGTCTTGAAATAAAGGTTAATATAACATATGCCTTCACCTTCACATTTGCTTGTTACAGCTGTCTTTGTTTCCTCTCTGCATCTGCAGTATCTCAACATTCAGATTAGAAAGATTCCACTTCTCAGCGTTTCCTGACGTAGCGGTTTGCACAATTACTTCACAGTGCCGGTGGTCACTGAGTGGAGTTCGATTCCTGCTGCTGTCTGAGAGGAGTTTCTACATTCTCCCGGGACTGCGAAGGTTTCTGCTCTGTGCTTCGGTTTCTTGCCACGTCCCAAAGGCGTGTGGTTCGGATTAGGATTGGTGAGTTGTGGGCCTGCTGTACTGGTGCCGGACATGTGCGGCCTGCCCCCAGCACAATCCTTAGGTTGTTGACGCAAAATGAAGAATTTCACTGTACACTTCAATGTTTGATGCACATGTGACAAATAAAGCTACTTACATTTTCGCACATTATGTTGTATCTGCCATCTTTTTGCTCACCTGCATAACCTGTCTATTTTCATTGCAGAATTCTTGTATTACATTCGCTTTCCAACAAGGTTTTGTACTATTATCGGACCTGGAAATGTTACATCCTGTGTCAGTCAGCACAGGTACATTTCAGGAATACAAGCTTAGCCTGCTGCTCTATTCCTTTTACACTCATGACTCTGTGGCTAAACACAGCTCAAAAGGCATTCATAAATTCACCAATGACATTGCTGTTCATGGGAGAATCTCAGATGACAACGAGGAGGCAAAGAAATCAGAGTCAAAATCAGAATCAGGTTTATTATCACTGGCATGTGCCGTGAAAATTATTAACTTAGCAGCAGCAGTTCAATGCAATACATAATATAGAAGAAAAAAACTAAATAATATAATAATAATAATAAATAAGTACATCAATTACAGTATACTGTACCTATATTGAATAGATTAAATTCATGCAAAAAACAGAAATAATATATATTAAAAAACTGAGGTAGTGTCCAAGGGTTCAATATCCATTTAAGAATCGGATGGCAGAGGGGAAAAAGCTGTTCCTGAATTGTTGAGTGTGTGCCTTCCGGCTTCTGTACCTCCTACATGATGGTAACAGTGAGAAAAGGGCATGCCCTGGGTGCTGGAGGTCGATAATGATGGACACCGCTCCCTGAAGATGTTCTGGGTACTTTGTAGGCTCGTACCCAAGATGGAGCCAACTAAATTTACAACCCTCTGCAGCTTCTTTCAGTCCTGTGCAGTAGCCTCCCCCCTTCCCCCTCCCCCCACCGCCCCATACCAGACAGTGATGCAGCCTGTCAGATTGCTCTCCATGGTACATCTATAGAAGTTTTTGAGTGTACTTGTTGGCATACTAAATCTCCTCAAACTCCTAATGAAGTATAGCCACTGTCTTGCTTTCTTTATAACTGCATTGATATGTTGGGACCAGATTAGATCCTCAGAGATCGTGACGCCCAGGAACTTGAAGGAGATAGATCAACTGGCTAGGTGAGTGGTGTCACAACAACTTGCACTCAATTTCAGCAAGACCAAGGAATTAATTGTGGACTTCAGGGAGGATAAATTGGGGGAACACACACCAGTCCTTATTGAGGGGTTAGAGGTGGAAAGTGTGAGCAGCTTTGAGTTCCTGGGCATCAACATCCCAGAGAAGCTTTTCTAGTTCCAACACATTGACGTAATCATGAAGAAGGCATACCAGTGGCTCTACTTCATTAGCAGTTCGAAGAGATTGGGTTTGTCACCAAAGTCAACATTTCTACAGATGTATGGCAGAGAGTATTCTGACTGGTTGCAATGTAGGTTCCAAAGCACAGGGCTGCAAGAGGCTGCAGAAGCTGGCAGACACAGTCAGCTGCATCACTATCTGGTATGTGGAGTTGGGGGGGTGGGGTGCTAATGCACCTGACCAAAGTAAGCTGCAGAGCGTGGTAAAATTAGTCAGCTCCATTATGGGTACTCACCTCTGTGGTATCCAAGACATCTTCAAGGAGTGATGCCTCAGAGAGGTGACTTCCATTATTAAGGACCTCCAACTCCTAGGACATGCCCTCCACACATTGTTACCATCAGGAAGGAGATACAGAAACCTAATGGCACACATTCAATGATTCAAGAACAGCTTTGTTCCATCTGCCATCTGACTTCTGAATGGACATTGAAACCATGAACACTCTCTCACTACTTTCTTTTAATTTATGTTTTTGCACTATTTATTTAATTTAACTATTTGATATACATGCATACATATACTGTCCTTACTATAATTCACAGTTTTTTCCCTCTATTATTATGTATTGCAACATACTGTTGCCGCGAAGTTTACAAACTTCACGACATATGCCGGTGATATTAAACCTGACTCTGATGGGCACAAACAACCACTCTCCCACCCCTGCCACCTCCAAACGGCCTTCCAAACGGCTCATGAACCCATAAACACAACCTTGCTATTCCTTTCTTTTGCACTCTTTGATTGGAGTTGTACAAAACAACAAATTTCACGTCATATAGGTCAGTGATATTAAATCTGATTCAGACTCTGAATACAGCCATATCATTATTCTAAGTGGTGATTAGTTGAACTCACTGGTAAGACTGGACAATTTGATAAGATGTTGATTCCTACTCTTTGATCTCTATCTTTTAAAGAATAATTTAATTATAACCATATAACCATATAACAATTACAGCACGGAAACAGGCCATCTCGGCCCTTCTAGTCTGTGCCAACCTCTTACTCTCACCTAGTCCCACTGACCTGCATTCAGCCCATAACCCTCCATTCCTTTCCTGTCCATATATCTATCCAATTTAACTTTAAACGACAACATTGAACCTGCCTCAACCACTTCTGCTGGAAGCTCATTCCACACAGCTACCACTCTCTGAGTAAAGAAGTTCCCCCTCATGTTACCCCTAAACTTTTGCCCTTTAACTCTCAACTCACGTCCTCTTTTGGCGCAGGCGTGACCTGTACAAAAAGGACAGGTTACACTTGAATCCTAGGGGGACCAATATCCTGGCAGGGAGATTAGTGAGGGCTACTGAGGTGACTTTAAACTGGAATGGTTGGGGGGTGGGAATCAAATTAAAGAGGCTAGGTGAGAGGAGGTTAGTTCACAACAGGGGGATGGGAACCAGTGCAGAGAGACAGAGGGGTGTAAAATAAGGGTAGAAGCAAAAAGTAGGAAGGTGAAAAGTAAAAGTGGCAGGCCGGCAAATCCAGGGAAAGCATCAGAAAGGGCCACTTTTCAACATAATTATATAAGGGCTAAGAGAGTTGTAAAAGCGCGCCTGAAGGCTTTGTGTGTCAGTGCAAGGAGCATTCGTAGCAAGGTGGATGAATTAAAAGTGCAGATTGTTATTAATGAATATGATATAGTTGGGATCACAGAGACATGGCTCCAGGGTGACCAAGGATAGGAGTTCAACATTCAGGGATATTCAATATTCAGGAGGGATAGACATGAAAGAAAAGGAGGTGGGGTGGCATTGCTGGTTAGAGAGGAGATTAACGCAATAGAAAGGAAGGACATAAGCCGGGAGGATGTGGAATCAATATGGGTAGAGCTGCATAACACTAAGGGGCAGAAAACGCTGGTGGGAGTTGTGTACAGGCCACCTAACAGTAGTAGTGAGGTTGGGGATGGTATTAAACAGGAACTTAGAAATGTGTGCAATAAAGGAACAGCAGTTATAATGGGTGACTTCAATGTACGTGTAGATTGGGTGAACCAAATTGGTAAGGGAGCTGAGGAAGAGGATTTCTTGGAATGTAAGCGGGATGGTTTTTTGAACCAACATGTCGAGGAACCAACTAGAGAACATGTTATTCTAGACTGGGTATTGAGCAATGAGGAAGGTTTAATTAGCAATCTTGTCGTGAGAGGCCCCTTGGGTAAGAGTGACCATGATATGGTGGAATTCTTCATTAAGATGGAGAGTGACATCGTTAATTCAGAAACAAAAGTTCTGAACTTAAAGAAGGGTAACTTTGAAGGTATGAGACGTGAATTAGCTAAGATAGACTGGCAAATGACACTTAAAGGGTTGAAAGGTGGATATGCAATGGCAAGCATTTAAAGATCGCATGGATGAACTCCAACCAGTTCATCCCAGTTTGGCAAAAAAATAAATCAAGGAAGGTAGTGCACCCATGGCTGACGAGAGAAATTAGGGATAGTATCAATTCCAAAGAAGAAGCATACAAATTAGCCAGAAAAAGTGGCTCACCTGAGGACTGGGAGAAATTCAGATTTCAGCAGAGGAGGACAAAGGGCTTAATTAGGAAGGGGAAGAAAGATTATGAGAGAAAACTGGCAGGGAACATAAAAACTGACTGTAAAAGCTTTTATAGATATGTGAAAAGAAAAAAAGATTAGTTAAGACAAATGTAGGTCCCCTACAGACAGAAACAGGTGAATTGATTGTGGGGAGCAAGGACATGGCAGACCAATTGAATAATTACCTTGGTTCTGTCTTCACTAAGGAGGACATAAATAATCTTTCGGAAATAGTAGGGGACAGAGGGTCCAGTGAGATGGAGGAACTGAGGGAAATACATGTTAGTAGGGAAGTGGTGTTAGGTAAATTGAAGGGATTAAAGACGGATAAATCCCCACGGCCAGATGGTCTGCATCCCAGAGTGCTTAAGGAAGTAGCCCAAGAAATAGTGGATGCATTAGTGATAATTTTTCAAAACTTTTTAGATTCTGGACTAGTTCCTGAGGATTGGAGGGTGGCTAATGTAACCCCACTTTTAAAAAAGGAGGGAGAGAGAAACCGGGGAATTATAGACTGGTTAGCCTAACATCGGTGGTGGGGAAACTGCTAGAGTCAGTTATCAAAGATGTGATAACAGCACATTTGGAAAGCGGTGAAATCATCGGACAAAGTCAGCATGGATTTGTGAAAGGAAAATCATGTCTGACGAATCTCATAGAATTTTTTGAGGATGTAACTAGTAGAGTGGATAGGGGAGAACCAGTGGATGTGGTATATTTGGATTTTCAAAAGGCTTTTGACAAGGTCCCACACAGGAGATTAGTGTGCAAACTTAAAGCACATGGTATTGGGGGTAAGGTATTGATGTGGATAGAGAATTGGTTGGCAGACTGGAAGCAAAGAGTGGGAATAAACGGAACCTTTTCAGAATGGCAGGCAGTGACTAGTGGGGTACCGCAAGGCTCAGTGCTGGGACCCCAGTTGTTAACAATATATATTAATGACTTGGATGAGGGAATTAAATGCAGCATCTCCAAGTTTGCGGATAACACGAAGCTGGGCAGCAGTGTTAGCTGTGAGGAGGATGCTAAGAGGATGCAGGGTGACTTGGATAGGTTAGGTGAATGGGCAAATTCATGGCAGATGCAATTTAATGTGGATAAATGTGAAGTTATCCACTTTGGTGGCAAAAACAGGAAAACAGATTATTATCTGAATGGTGACCGATTAGGAAAAGGGAAGGTGCAACGAGACCTGGGTGTCATTATACACCAGTCATTGAAAGTGGGCATGCAGGTACAGCAGGCAGTGAAAAAGGCGAATGGTATGCTGGCATTCATAGCAAGAGGATTCGAGTACAGGAGCAGGGAGGTACTACTGCAGTTGTACAAGGCCTTGGTGAGACCACGCCTGGAGTATTGTGTGCAGTTTTGGTCCCCTAATCTGAGGAAAGACATCCTTGCCATAGAGGGAGTACAAAGAAGGTTCACCAGATTGATTCCTGGGATGGCAGGACTTTCATATGATGAAAGACTGGATGAACTAGGCTTATACTCGTTGGAATTTAGAAGATTGAGGGGGGATCTGATTGAAACATATAAAATCCTAAAGGGATTGGACAGGCTAGATGCAGCAAGATTGTTCCCTATGTTGCGGAAGTCCAGAACGAGGGGTCACAGTTTGAGGATAAAGGGGAAGCCTTTTAGGACCGAGATTAGGAAAAACTCCTTCACACAGAGAGTGGTGAATCTGTGGAATTCTCTGCCACAGCAAACTGTTGAGGCCAGTTCATTGGCTATATTTAAGAGGGAGTTAGATATGGCCCTTGTGGCTAAAGGGATCAGGGGGTATGGAGGGAAGGCTGGTACAGGGTTCTGAGTTGGATGATCAGCCATGATCATACTGAATGGCGGTGCAGGCTCGAAGGGCCAAATGGCCTACTCCTGCACCTATTTTCTATGTTTCTATGTTTCTATGTTTGAATCTCCCCCACTCTCAATGGAAAAAACCTCTCCATGTCAACTCTATCTATCCCCTTCATAATTTTAATTACCTCTATCAAGTCCCCCCCAATGTTCCACACTCCAAAGAATAAAGACCCAACTTGTTCAACATTTCTCTGTAACTTAGGAGATGAAACCCAGGTAACACTCTAGTAAATCTTCTCTGTACTCTCTCAATTTTGTTGACATCTTTCCTATAATTCGGTGACCAGAACTGCACACAATACTCCAAATTTGGCCTTACCAATGCCTTGAACAATTTCAACATTACATCCCAACTCCTATACTCAATGCTCTGATTTATAAAGGCCAGCATACCGAAAGCTTTCTTCACCACCCTATCCACATGAGATTCCACCTTCAGGGAATTATGCACCATTATTCCTAGATCCCTCTGTTCTACTACATTCTTCAATGCCCTACCATTTACCATGTATGTCCTATTTTGATTAGTCCTACCAAAATGTAGCACCTCACATTTATCAGCATTAAACGCCATCTGCCGTCTTTCAGCCCACTCTTCTAACTGTCCTGAATCTCTCTGCAAGCTTTGAAAACCTACTTCATTATCCACAACGCCACCTATCTTAGTATCATCTGCATACTTACTAATCCAATTTACCACCCATCATCCGGATCATTAATATACATGACAAACAACATTGGACCCAGTACAGATCCCTAAGGCACACCACTACACACCATCCTCCAATCTGACAAACAGTTATCCACCACTACTCTCCGGCATCTCCCATCCAGCCACTGCTGAATCCGTTTTACTATAATAGGTTACTGTCAATCTCGTCATAGATGAATATTTATCAAATAACTTTTGAAATTCCAGATTTCCTACACTGGCTGGTTCCACTTCATCCATCCTATCAGTTGTATTTTCAAAACATGTAATTGAATTTTCCAAACATGAGTTTTCTTTATAGAGAATTTTGACTTTGCCTGATCACAGTATGATTGTGTAATTGCAACAGTGGTGTTGATGTGTGGTTGACAGGTTTTCAATTATTCAGTTTGTAACTATGGTTATTTACCTGAACTCATCTCCCCTGATCCTCCCTGCAGTTACCTCAGTTGATTAGCTGTGCATGCTAGTAGATTTCATCTGGATGCAGAAAAATCAGAGCACTGAGTGGGTCTCAAGTAATGTTTACGAGAACAATCCCAGGAAAGAAAAGGTTAACGTATGAGGAGCATTTGATGGCTCGGGGACTGTACTCACTGGAGTTTAGAAGAATGAGGGGGGAATCTCATTGAAACCTATTGAATGATAATAGGCCTAGATAGAGTGGGTGGGGAGAGGATGTTTCCCATAGTGGGAGAGTCTAGGACCAGAGGATACAGCCTCAGAAAAGAGGGATGTCCAGTTAGAACAGAGATGAGGAGGAATTTCTTTAGCCAGAGGACAGTGAGTCTGTGGAATTCATTGACACCGATGGCTGTGGAGGCCAAGCCATTGAGTATATTTAAAACGGAGGGTGATAGTTTCTTGATTGGTCAAGACATCAAAGGTTGCATGGAGAAGGCAAGAGAATGGGGTTGAGAAGAATAATACATTAAATATGATGGCATGGAGGAGTAGACATGATGGGTTGAATGGCCTAATTTTGCTCCCATGTCTTCTGGTCTCCCATCCATTACTACCCAGACCATCCGACAGGCTTTGGCAGGAAGCAGAGCAGCAAGCAAACCTTTGATCCCTATTCTGTTTTCCGCAAGTCATAGTCATAGTCATACTTTATTGATCCCGAGGGAAATTGGTTTTCGTTACAGTTGCACCATAAATAAGTAAATAGTAATAAAACCATAAATAGTTAAATAGTAATATGTAAATTATGCCAGGAAATAAATCCAGGACCAGCCTATTGGCTCAGGGTATCTGACCCTCCAAGGGAGGAGTTGTAAAGTTTGATGGCCACAGGCAGGAATGACTTCCTATGACGCTCTGTGTTGCATCTCGGTGGAATGAGTCTCTGGCTGAATGTATTCCTGTGCCCACCCAGTACATTATGTAGTGGATGGGAGACATTGTCCAAGATGGCATGCAACTTGGACAGCATCCTGGCATGTCTGCCTCTTTTATTTTGCTATATAATTTCTAAATGTCTCCAATGTTCAGAGATCTTCACAAATTATAAAGATTTAATAATTTTTAAAAAGGATAAAGAATAAAAATGTTAACTTAAAAAGTGTAAACATCTACAATTTTTTTTAAAGTTTAAGTAATTGCTAAAAGACTTACATTCCACATTCTGCAAAATGTAAGTCATAATTTAAATAAATAGTGTTTATGATCCCAACCCAAACTGACTGGAGCCTCATGAAGAAGGAAAGTAGCAGGTGCAGCAGCATCTGTCACTCTGTAAGCCCTGAATGAAGAGCAGTTGGGGACTTACCTGCTTACCAGCCTTTGAACTGT
Organism: Mobula hypostoma; assembly: GCF_963921235.1. Lineage (NCBI taxonomy): Eukaryota > Metazoa > Chordata > Chondrichthyes > Myliobatiformes > Myliobatidae > Mobula > Mobula hypostoma. Next base: position 37,422,473 of record NC_086109.1, read on the forward strand.
TACAGCTTTCAAAGTCCAAAGCATACTTATTACCAAAGCATATATAATATACACAACATTGAGATTTGCTTTTTTGCAGGCAGCCACAAAAGAAAAAAACTCAATAGAACCCACTAAAAAAAAACGCATAACAAAGACCGTCAAACACACAATGTGTGGAAAAAAAGAACAAATTGTGCAAACAGTAAACAAGTAAACAATTAAACATGAACTGCAGGGTCCCCAAAAGTGAGTCCACAGCCACAGAGCCAGTTCAAAGTTGCAGCCGGTCCAGAAGCCTGGTGGCTGCAGGCCGTAATGAGTGTCAGTGTAAAATTCTTTGTAAAATTTCTCAGTGCTCTTTCAATATTATTGTTATCTTTCCTGTAGGTAGGTGACTAGAACTCGAATATTCCAAATTAGGCCTCATCAACATCAACTTCAACAGAACATCCAACCTCCAACAATGCATTCACTACTTTGATTTATGAAGACCAAAGTGCCAAAAGGTCGTTTTACAGCCCTTTTTACCTGGGCTGGAATACAAAAAAATGTAAATCAGAATGTTTAGATACACTTCCTTTCTAAAATACAAATGTACATGTGAAGCTGCTGGCAATTTTTTAAATAAAACACATGTGATGCTGTTGGTAATCAAAAGACATGATTAATTCAGGGTTTCGATTGATATTCTGATTCTTTGCAAAACAAATTCACTTAGCCTTTTCAATGACTTGTAATCATACAATGGTAATTTACTTGTAAATAAAACGACAAAGAATAAAGTTCTTTGTGATCTTTTAAATATTCACTGTTAGAATCAAAGGGTTTTGAAGTCCAAAGTTCAAATTTCTAAGAAAATTTATCATCAAAGTACGTATGTCACCATATACAACCGCGACATTAGTTACCTTGCGGGAATACTCAATAAATGCATAATGGAATAATAACCTCAATAGGATCAATGAAAGACTGCGCCAAACTGGGTGTTCAACCAGAGTGCAAAAGACAACAAATTGTACAAATACAAAAAGAAAGAAATAATGATTTTAAATAAATAACAACCAATAAACATCGGGAACATAAGAGGAAGTGTACTTGAAAGTACATCTGCTTTACTGCTTGAGAAATGTTGTGAAAAACAATAGGTTGCTTAATTTGGGTTCCTTCAAACAGCAAGCTGACTCTTCAGTTGTTTAGTTCAAGAAACCTTAGAGAACAGATAGATATTATTATTTCACATATCAATAACTGATGTGTTTATAGTTGAATGTTTATGTACTCAGAGAGGTTAGCTTTACAGCATTAATTGTGAACTATGAACATTAAGCTGTGGTCTGTGTCTCCAAAAAATTCTTCTGGACCATTTGTGTTAAATAGGATATCTGAGGAAATATCATATATACATGTAAAGTCACCAAACAGGAAAAAAGGGTCTAAGTGTAGAGAGTGGTTCAGGCTTATTAGAAATAGAGAAAGGAACATTAAAAAAACATTGAAGAAACACAGGGTGAACTAGAATCTATTCCTCCCTCTTAGGTTTCTGTGACAGACAACATTTTTGTTTGCATTCTGGTATGTCCTTTTTGATTATAGGTATTGCACCTGGGTTTAGGAAATCCTTTGAGTTTAGGAAATAAACTATGCTTTATGCTTTATCCTTTGTGTTTACAAAATACCTAATGTTTAAGAAATGCTTTTGTAGGGTAATTTAATGGGTGACAGTTGACCCATATTGTTCATAATAGAAACTGTACAGCATAATTCACAAACAAAGTCATTGAGTTGTGTACACATGTCAGACGTAGTGATATCAGTGTAAGGAGACTTTGGTTTGTTTGGAATGGAAGTAAAGTGTTGCGGCTTTTGTCAACCACATAGAATGACACTTGTATGTTTTATTCACAATATCCCTGGTGTTCTAACCTAAACTCATCTATTACAGATTTTTGAACTGTCTCAGTCTGAGCATGAAGCAAGTCCTTCAGAACTAATAAACAACATGATATCTCTCCTGGGCAAACACTGTCCTTGTTTTATTTTTCAAGAACTCTTCATGCCACAATGTCTAATCGAGATTGCACTGCCCTCACTAATACACACATGAAGGACTATAGGGAGCTTCCCAACATGGCCAATAGTCTTCACTCAGCCAGGCAAAGGTGTATCATTCTTCCTCCTCTCCGTGTCTCAATAAGCCCTGTCAGCAGACTCACATCCATGGCGCTGGACCAGATAACAACGGGTCTATGTTTTCACCATGCATATTCCAGCCCGAACGCCAAGAGGTGCCGACCACATACAGCTTCGACAGTGCTGCCACATCTGGACATTGGAAGTGTGTTCCAGCTGCCAGGGGCATCTATTGTTCATCGTGGACATGCTTTCACAGGCGCTCAACTGAGTGGGCTGCCAGCATCGCCCATTGATTATAAGGCAGAGTGACAGACCCTCGCTAGAGGCTGCCAAGAGCAGCAGGATCTAAGTTTATGGGGCATGACACATGATACTTTGCTTTAGTGGATGACACTACACATGGAAATTTGCCTTGGCTAAAATTGCTCGACCCTCGCTCAGAGCAGATTTCTGGTGCACTCAAGGATATACTTGTTGGCAGCACATGCAAACCAGACACTGACCACATCTCCACACACTTTTCAAGCACTTGATGGGCCAATTCGGGTTGTCTACTATTGACTTTCCCAGCCTCCACATCTCCGCAGAAGGGGCAGTAACCAAAAGTTACCATCAAAAGTTACCGCTATTATGGGCTTTCCACTATCCCGCATTACCAAAGCACTGAAAGAGTTTTTAGGTATGATGAATTTTTATTACTTTTTCATTTGACAAGCTGCTGAAATTAGACTCCCCTTGTATGGTGCCCTTAAAGGCAATGCCCCTAATCAAATGCTTCAGCAGTCAGCGGACATGACCAGAGCACTGGGTGACACCAAATGAGCTCTTTCTATTGCGACCTTACTGGTTCACCCACTCCCCAACACACCCATATCCATCACTACTAACACCTCAGACTATGCACAAACAGTTGATTGGAGGTGTGTGGCAGCCACTTGCCTTCTTCAGCCAGCAACTCTGCCCTCTCCCCGAGTGGAGGTATGGCACGTTTAACCGCGAGCTTCTTGGTCTCTATCTGGCCATCTGCCATTTTTGTTTTCTACTGGAGGGTCAACATTTCACGCTGTTCATTGCCACAAATCCCTCGTGCATGCGATGGCCAAACCTTCACACCCATGGTCTGCATGGCAGCAACATCACTTCGCCTATATTGCATGTATTCATGACTGACATGCAGCATAGAGAAGGGAAAAATAATGATGTGGCTGATTACCTCTCACGGTCCGCTGTCAATGCCATACCCATCGAGTTGACGATGCTGGCATGGTAGCCAAGCAAGCCACTGACCCAGAGGTCCAGACTTACAGGACAGTAGTCATGGGCCTGAAATTGGCTGTCGTCAGGTTTGGCGATGCAGGAGTTTCTCTCCTGTGTGCTGTCTCAACTAGTTGCCCTTGCCCCATAGTGCCTCCAAACTGGAGGTGTACTGTTCTTAACTCTAATCATGCCCTCTCACATCCAGACAGGAAGGTTTCACAGAGACTGGTTGCTTTAAAGTTTGTGTGACACAGCCTTAGGAAAGACATGTGAGACTGGAGTGCAGCCTGGGTTGTGTGCCAGCAGGTGAAAATTAACCATCACTTTTGGGCACATTCAGCATCTTTTGTGATCCCTGAGTGATGGTTTGACCACATCAATGTGGACCTGGCTGATTCTCTCATGCCCTTTTCCCACGGTTTCACACATCTCCTTATCAGGGTGGACTGTACCATAACGTGGCCAGAGGTTGTCCCTTTAGCGTTGACAACGGCTGCAGACATGGTTTGGGTGTTCAACACCTAGGTCGTATATCTCAGCACCCCATCTAATATTTCTTCGCCCAACTCATGTCAGAGCCCTGGGCCACAATGGCCCAGAACCTCAGTGTTAAATGTCATCACATCATGGCGTATCACCCACAATCCTGTGTGAACGGCTTCATCATTCCTTAAAGGCTGCCCTGAGGGCCGTACTGACGGATGAGTTTTGGCACGATCATCTCCCATGAGTCCTGGGGCTCAGGACAAGTCCAAAAGAGAACCTGCAGTCATCCACGGCCGAGTTGGTATACGGGTAGCTATTATGGGACTGGGTGATTTATTCCTGATGCCACAACTGTCTGGCTAGCATCTCAACAGTGTTCCACCCCCATCAGTAAAATGAATTATTTTACACCTGTTCCTACCTCCCATCATGATATACACAACTCGTGGGTTCCAGTTCACCTACGTTCTACCTCGTTCATTTTTGTCTGCTATGACACACATCAACAACCCCTTAAGCCCCCCTACAGTGGCCTTTTCAGCATTTTGGAGTGGGGCAAAAAGACTGTTATTGTAGATAGGAAGGGTAAATCTGAATGTATTTCTGTTGATTTCCTTAAACTAGCCTAGCAAGACCTGGATGGTTCCACTACCATACCTCCTGCATCATGACAGGATCATGTGCCTGTCAGGAGACTCCTGGATGAGCCAGAGGCACCTGCTGTTACTTCAAGCAAGGCCTAAGCCAGGCGGATCGCATGAGCTCCAGACAAATTTACAATGCCGGTTTTGGTGAAGTCTTGGGGGGAGGGCCTAAGTGGGGTAATGTAATGGGTGACAGATGACACATATTGTTCATAATAGAAACTGTTCTACATAATTCACAAACACTTTAAGAGATGGTGTCTGACGTAATGACATCAGTGTAAGGTGACTGCTTTTGGTTTGTTCAGAAAGGGAGTAAAAGGCTGCATCCTTTGTTAACCAGTTAAAACAACTCTCAGATGTTTTATTCACAAACTACACTTAATGTTTAGGAGCAAACAACAGGAATTCTGCAGATGCTGGAAATTCAAGCAACACACATCAAAGTTGCAGGTGAACGCAGCAGGCCAGGCAGCATCTGTAGGAAGAGGTACAGTCGATGATTCAGGCCAAGACCCTTCGTCAGGACTAACTGAAGGAAGAGTGAGTAAGGGATTTGAAAGTGGGAGGGGGAGGGGGAGATCCAAAATGATACGAGAAGACGGTGGGGGGAGGAATGGAGCCAAGAGCTGGACAGGTGATAGGCAAAAGGGATACGAGAGGATCATGGGACAGGAGGTCCGGGAAGAAAGACAAGGAGGGGGGGACCCAGAGGATGGGCAAGAGATATATTCAGAGGGACAGAGGGAGAAAAAGGAGAGTGAGAGAAAGAATGTGTGCATAAAAATAAGTAACAGATGGGGTACAAGGGGGAGGTGGGGCCTAGCAGAAGTTAGAGAAGTCGATGTTCATGCCATCAGGTTGGAGGCTACCCAGACGGAATATAAGGTGTTGTTCCTCCAACCTGAGTGTGGCTTCATCTTTACAGTAGAGGAGGCCATGGATAGACATGTCAGAATGGGAATGGGATGTGGAATTAAAATGTGTGGCCACTGGGAGATCCTGCTTTCTCTGGTGGACAGAGCGTAGATGTTCAGCAAAGTGGTTCCCCCCCCCCCCCCGTCTTTCTTCCCGGACCTCCTGTCCCATGATCCTCTCGTATCCCCTTTTGCCTATCACCTGTCCAGCTCTTGGCTCTATCCCTCCCCCTCCTGTCTTCTCCTATCATTTTGGATCTCCCCCTCCCCCTCCAACTTTCAAATCCCTTACTCACTCTTCCTTCAGTTAGTCCTGACGAAGGGTCTTGGCCTGAAACGTCGACTGTACCTCTTCCTACAGATGCTGCCTGGCCTGCTGCGTTCACCAGCAAGTTTGATGTGTGTTGCTTAATGTTTAGGAAATGGTTTGTGCTTTAGAAATGGTTTGTAATTTGGAAATATTTAAGAAAGAAATCCTCTTGTGTGTTTTCAGTGTGTTGTTTGTGATTAAACGTGTGTCGCTGAAAATAAATGAACTGTATTTTAAACTAATTTGTTAGCTGGAAGTACCTATTCCCTGGTAGGAGTGGGGTCCTACCTCTCGAATAGTGGGTATTGGCCACTAAAATTGCTGTGAAGAACAAACAAGAAACTCTTTGAAGATCAGGTAGCTACTGTATAATTTCTCTTTAGCAAGAATTTGAGAAATCAATGTTCAATGTTCAATGTTCATTCAGAAAATTTATGATTTTCTCATGGCTGTTAATATACAATAGCGCTTAAGGTCTTTGTTTGGGTTTAGAACTTTGCAGTCAGCAAACCCAATACCATTATAGTGGTGTGTGACATGGTCATTCTATATTAAAAGTATTATTTTAGAAATAATTATTATTTAGCAGTATCCCAGCTCAGAGATCTCTTGACAAGTGCTAAGGCACCCCGCCTAGAACTATAAAATGGTTGACTTCCTGGTTTCCAGTAGTTGCACAGGCAAATGCTGGTTGACATATTGAAAGTGTGAATAAAATAGTGGAAATATGGGATAATGCTCAAAATGCTCCTCAAATTGAGTATGTTGACTATGTTATTCTTCAAGTTGGAAACTGGAATGATGAAGGGATAGGACAAAGAGTAGGATACAGATTAGACAGACCAAACCCCACTATATGACCATCTCAGACCATCACCATTAGTACCTGATCCCAACAAGGTAGCAATAATTTGTGCCTGGAAACAACAAATTGCCCCCTTTTTTAGATAGAAACCAAGCAACCGGGTGGGGACCACATGCTTATGTGATCGAACCTGCTGACCCATATCTTACTCCGGATGCATGGGGATATGGTGTATTCCTATCAGGCACACATGAGGTAGCACCCACATCAGTACACCCCAGAACAGAAGCTTGGCAACATGCACCAGATTTACTAAAAGGATTGACCATAGCCAGTAAAAGAAGAATACAGGGGTAGGTTTCTGTACAGGGAGCCACTGCAATTTCACCAGTACAAACATCCCATCAGATTTTTGGACCTTTGACTACTCAGAGTTTGCAGGCAGAATGTGCCATGCTTCCAGCTGATGCTGAAGGAATTCTGAAGTAGCTAGATTGGGAGACCATTTCACCAAGCACCATAAGCTCCATCCACGCAAAAAAGTGAGATCTTCCAGCAGCCACCCATTTCGAGTCTACTTCACATTCCCATTCCGATATGTCAATCCATGGCCTCCTCTACTGTTGTAGTGAGGCCACTCTCAGGTTGAAGGAACAACGCCTTACATTCCATCTGGGTAGCCTCCAACCTGATGACATGAGCATTGATTTCTCAAACTTCTGATAATTATCCCTCATTTCACCATTTTCCATTCCTGTCTGCCTCTCTCACCTTTTTCCTTACCTGCCCATCACCCCCTTCTGGTACTCCTTCTCCTTCTCCTTCTTAAATGGTCTTCTATCCTTTCCTATTAGATTTTCCATCCTCCAGCCCTTTATCTCTTTCACCAATCAACTTCTCAGCTCTTTACTTCACCCCCTCCCCTTCTCCTGGTTTGAACTATCACCTACCATTTTGTTTGTCTTTCTCCCCACCCCCCCCACCTTCTTATGCTGACTTAACATCTTTTTTCCAGTCCTGATGAAGGGTCTCAGCCTGAAACATTGACTGTTTATTCCTTTCCATAGTTGCTGCCTGACCTGCTGAGTTCCTCCAACATTTTGTGTGTCTTACCAACAAACCAAATAAGCTCCCTGGAGACCAATTGCCTTCGGAAGAGATACTCACTCACAACCTAGATGGCTAGACATGAGGTCAGCAGATCGAGCATCATCAGTCAGAAACGATGAATCGACGTTTCGGGCCGGAACCCTTCGTCAGGACTGAAGAATGAAAGATGGAGAAGGATTTGAAGAATGCTTGTAGCGTCAGTTGAAAGACCAGTAATTTGAAAGGCAAAGGCATGAGAGAGGGGAAGCATTGATGTCATAGCCCTGAAAACTATGGGTGGTAGAAGAAGGAGGCGGAACCATGAGGGAGCTGGGGGGGGGGGGTTAGAGTGAAATAGGGATAGGGGAAGGGAGGGGGAGGGAATTACCAGAAGTTGGAGAATTCTATGTTCATATCAAGGGGCTGGAGACTACCTAGACAGTATATGAGGTGTTGCTCCTCCAACCTGAGTTTAGCCTCATCATGGCAGTAGAGGAGGCCATGTATGCACATATCTGAATGGGAATGGGAAGCAGAGTAGAAGTGGGTGGCTACAGGGAGATCCTGTCTGTTGTTCTATCAATGATTCCCTTCCCCCACCCCTTTGTCTTTCAAATTACTGGTCTATCAACTGACGCTACAAGCATTCTTCAAATCCTTCCCCATCTTTCATTCTTCAGTCCTGATGAAGGGTTCTGGCCCGAAACGTCGACTCATTGTTTCTGATTGATACTGCCCGACCTGCTGAGTTCATCCAGCGTACTAAAAGTGTTGCTTTGATCTTTTACAGCATCTGCAGATTATTTTGTGTGGACATGAGGTATAGGCCATGACCTTTAGCTCCACCCACTTCCTTGCAGAAGAAAGTCTTAAACCAAAATACTCCTTCCAGGTCAGAAGGAAGATTTAGGGTTCCCATCAATGTTATGGAGAAAAGTATGAAACTAAGCACAGAGACCCTCCTCATTCTATAGTCTCTAAATATACAAAGCAACCGGGCCCATCTGAAATGTCCACTCCTTCCCGTACAGCTCACAAAAAGCAAAATATAAAGGAGAAGGCCAACATTAATGTAATACAAAATACACAGGAGACTTTTAGCAACAACTTTAATCCAAACGCTTTGACGAATATGATACAGGTATACCTAGTCTTGTTCTTCTAGTCATAGTCATAGTCATAGTCATAGCCATACTTTATTGATCCCCAGGGAAATTGGTTTTCGTTACAGTTGCACCATAAATAATTAAATAGTAATAAAGCCATAAATAATTAAATAGCAATACGTAAATTATGCCAGGAAATAAGTCCAGGACCAGCCTATTGGCTCAGGGTGTCTGACCATATACCAATATATACCAAATTCTTCTATATACCAAAGCTCATATTTTTAGGAAAATTCGACCCTGCTGTTTTGATGCAGCAACAGACATTGCAACAAATGCTGCAAGGATCGACTTGTAAAACTATAAACCTTGCATAGTTCTGGCTAATGACATCTGGCCACACCCACTTTTTGAAAGTGACAAGACAGAGGCTCTGTAATTAACATTATAAAATCTCAAATCCGCCATACAAAAGTCAATTTCCTAGGTATGACAATTACCAGTTAGGTTTAACTCCTGAATTCAGACAAAAAGTTGCTCAAGTAGGAAATCTAAAGACCATAAATGCCTTCCAGTCAACCACAGACCTATTGAATTATGCAAGACCTTTCATATCTATGTCCAATTGTTAAAATCATTATGTAAGCCGGAAAAATGCAACACCTTTTGTTTTTACCCCAGTAGATTATGAGGCACCAGTGAACTTGATGTATCCATCTGCTATAATGAGAGAGAGAAGCACAAGCCCCCATACATTATGTTTCATATACGGTAATTTCACCCCAACAGAATGGAAATTTACTGCCTTAGAATGGCGTCTTACTATGGTATTCTATACACTTACTGAGGTAAGAGCCCTACAAGGGAACAAACCAATTATTATACAATCTAGGTTTGCGTTTTTAAAAATGATTGTAAATTACCAACAAATGAACGGAGAGCAACCATAACTAGATATGGGGGGACAGCAAATACTTCTACAAGATGACTCCTTAATGTGGGAATATGTTCCTGAGAGTCATGACTTACAATCCTTACCTATCATGGAAGCTGCAGAACTATCTTCTCCATGACCTAATACAGCACAACATGCTTTACAGCATGATTCTTAAATATGGCAGCATGGTGGGTCAGTAATGAAAATCCAGAAAGATGGATCCACTCCATCATAATCCCTGCTCTTGGTTATAAAACGAACACTTTATCAGAAACTGAATTTGAACCGCATGAGTTGCCAGAGGGTCCTTTAGGGAATCATACAGTTCAGTTTACAGAGGATAAAGCTGTAGGATCATGTCTAAAGCAAGTGACTATAACAGAACCGGTCCTGATAGGCACTGTTTCTAACTATGTTAGGAATGCAGTAGAAAGAAATCGTCCCACCTTCCAGATGGAGAACATAACAGAGGTAAACTGCTTCCACATTTGTCCATGTGGAAGAATATTTATGAATGATTACTGACCAGACCATTAGTACAGGTGATACATGACCCAGGACATACTGCAAGCCTCTTATACAGCTATGGTAAAATATTAAGTAAGAAATAAGTAAAACAAGCTGTCAGGGTTTTGGTAGTAATTAAGTAGCAAGTAAAAAATAACCAGGATGATGCTTTAAGAATTCTCCTTGATACTACTAAACCCAATTCCAAAGGATTTCCAACACGGCGCAAATATGAAGCTGATGGTGAGGGTAAGGTTTGGGTATGACGCCCCAAGAAAAGATAAGAAGCAAACACCTTCTGGCCACGTGGACCTGATTCAAGAAGTCCACCAAGGATTCGGATACAATCATGGTGGTGGACAAACCACTCATACAAAATTAGTCATGTGATACTGGTGGCCTGACATGTTGATTGTAAGTGGTTTGTTGAAAATTGTAAAGAATGCCTGGCCTATAATAAAGGAGTGGTCACAAGAAAATCTCCCATAGGACAAGCAAAGCCAACTGCACCAAAGTGGGTGAGGGAATTGATTATATAGGCCTATTTCTGTCATCGGAAATCTAATAAATATATTCTTATGATAATTGATCTTTGCATGGGATATGTGTGGTTAGTCACCATGACTGCTACTGGTGAGACCTTAACTGCCAGAGCCCTTGAAAACTCCATATTCCCACATGCTGGCACTTCTACCTGCAATAATGTCAACTCAGGGTTTTCCTTCAGTGGTAAAGACTTTCAAGCCATGTGTGAATGAACAAGCATACAAGTGGAGTACAACATTCCATTCCAGCCACAATTGAGTAGTGGTGATATCATGTGTCACGTGTAAGAACGTGATTGGACAGAGTTCGGAGCATGCACAGAAATGACAGAATGATCTAGAAACTGTATGGTGAAAACGTGGTTGCTGTTTGCTGTTGTAAATAAAAGTTTGAGTTTTAATTCTTCCAGAATATGGTTTGGTCGTAGTAACCCACCGTACATATAAAGAACACAACATGGCGTCAACTGCCTGTGAGAGACTGAATTTGGTGAAAAGGTTCTTAGTCCTGGACAGTGACACAGAGTCAGAATACAGTGACTTGATGAAGGAGTATAAGGACTTGTTCAAAGGGCTTGGTTGTCTTCCAGGAGAGCACACGATTAAAATTGACAATACAGTGCCACCCGTAGTACATCCATGTAGAAAAGTACCTTTTGCATTATGTGATCAACTGAAAACAGAGCTTGACAGAATGGAACGGTTAGGAGTCATACAGAAAATTGATGAACCGACTGAATGGGTCAATTCGCTTGTTATTGTTGATAAGAAAAATGGAAAACTGAAGATTTGCTTAGATCCAAGGGACTTGAATCGAGCCATTAAAAGAGAGCATTTCAAATTGCCTACTCGTGAAGAAATTATGTCACAGTTTGCTAACGCAAAGTACTTTAATAAATTAGATGCATCCTCTGGATTCTGGCAATTTAAATTAGCTGAACCAAGTTCAAAGTTGTGTACCTTTAATACCTCTTTTGCCGGATACCGCTTTCTTAGGCTTCCGTTTGGAGTTGCATCAGCTCCTGAAGTGTACCATAAAACCATTCACATGCTATATGAGCACACTGAGGGCGTGTATACATCCATGGACGATATTATTGTTTGGGGATCAACTAAACAAGAGCATGAAGCCAGACTTAGACTAGCCTTAGAGGCAACAAGCAAGGCAAACCTGAAGTTGGATAAAAACAAATGTCAGCTAGGAGTGACTGAACTTATCTTTGTGGGTGATATCATCAGCAACGAGGGTGTGCGTCCTGATCCATTGAAGGTTTCTGCTATTGAGAACATGCCAAGACCGCAATGTAAAAAAGATATTCAAAGTTTTATGGGAATGGTCAACTACATGGGAAAGTTCATACCCAATCTTTCGGAACAGCTTGCTCCATTGAGGCAGCAAACAGAAAAGAGAAACAAATGGAGCTGGAATCATGAACAGGAGAAGGAATGGCAAAATCTGAAGAAAGTGCTCACCAAAGAACCTGTGTTGAAATTCTATGATGCTGAGAGACCCATCAAAATCTCATGCATTATCTGATCCAGAAACAAGGTATGCCCAAATTGAAAAAGAATTGCTCAGCATTATGTTTGCTTGTGAGAGATTTCATCAGTCTGTGTCAGGGCAATCTATTGATGTTGGAACCAATCATAAGCCACTGATTGTATTGTTTCGCAAACCTTTAAGCGACTGTTCTTTGCAAATTCAGCAAATAATGATCAAATTGCAAAGATATGTGTTGAATGTATCATACACACCTGGAAAATTCATGTACACAGCTGACACACTTTCCAGAGCTCTGGATCCAACAACAAAAGACAGTCACGGGGACGCTGTTGATGTTCAGGCATTTATTGATATGATCATAGAGACTGTACCTGTTGCTCCTGAAAAATTGGAACTGCTGCGTCTTGAGACAGAGAAGGACAAAATTCTCAGTCAGTTAATACAAGTGGTGATGGATGGATGGCCAGATAATAGGCATGACTGTACCTCAGTAGTACAAGATTATTGGAACCACAGATCAGAACTGTCTGTTGTGGATGGGATATTGTACAAAGGTAGTAGAATTGTGATACCTAAAAGTCTCCAAAAAGAAACGCTTGGGAAAAATCATGAAGGCCACCTAGATATTGAAAAGTGTAAGAGAAGGGCGCGGGAAGTGATGTGGTAGCCCAGGATGAATCAAGAAATTGCAGAGTTGGTGTCTTCCTGTCAAATTTGCTTTAAATACCAACCTAGCAACCCTAAGGAGCCACTGCATCCACATCCTAGTCCTCAGAGACTTTCTCAGAAGGCAGGCGTTGATCTTTTTATAACTGGCAACAAAGATTATCTATTAATAACAGATTAACTCATTGTATCCTGAAGTGTGTGGTTTGAGGAGAACAACAGCAAAGAGTGTAATTACATGCATGAAATCAGTTTTTTTCCAGACATGGTGTACCTGATGAAGTTTTCACACACAATGGTCCACAATTCAATGGTAAATGTATGAAACATTTTGCTCATGAATGGGACTTTGTTCATACAACATCTAGTCCATTTTTCCCTCAGTCCAATGCATTAATTGAGAAGTCGGTAGGAATTATCAAGAAACTGATGCACAAAGCAAAAGATAGCGGAGGTGATTTTTATAAAGCTTTGTTAGCCTATCGCAGTACTCCACCTGAATGTGGACTTTCACCTGCTCAGCTCTTGATGGGATGCTGTTTGAGATCCAATCTGCCAATAAATGAGAGCCTTCTGAGAACAGAAGGAGGTGAACAAGTGAAAAGATGGAAAGATGAACACAAAACAAAGCAGAAAGCATGATTTAACAGATGTTTCATCCATTACCTGAACTGCACCAAGGAGATGAAGTGAAGATACAAGACTAAATAAACACATGGATACAGAAAGCTACAGTACTTGAAGAAGTACAACCCAGATCATGGTCCAAACAGAAGAAGGAGCAGTGTTAAGAAGAAATCACAAAGACCTCAAGGAAGAGCCAACTTCAGAATTCCAGTTAACTGATGCAGACCAGACAACACATGAAAATAACAACAAAACACAAGAACTGTGTGAACCACTTAGAAGGTCTACTAATGTTTGTAAACCCCCAGGGAGACTGATAGAGGCATGGTAAATTATGCATTTGTTTTGATTAATGTTGCTACTTGCTTTTCTTTTTAAGGAAAGGGAGCTGTAGTGATATCACGTGTCACATGTACGAACGTGATTGGACAGAGTTCGGAGCATGCGCAGAAATGACAGAATGATTTAGAAACTCTATAGTGAAAACGTGGTTGCCGTTGTACATAGAAGTTCTAGTTTTAATTCTTCCAGAATATGGTTTGTTCTTAGTAACCCACGGTACATATAAAGAACACAACACGAGTGACATTGTAGAGCTAAGGAATCGAGAGATTATGCAAGACCTGGCAAAACTGGTCTGCTCTGGAGGCAAAGTAGGCTACACTTGTTCCTGAAGTTTAAACTGTCTGAAAACAATATCCCAATTGTGAAAATATAAGTACACAAGAATGTTACACCTTATTTCTTCATGTACATTCTCCACCTACATACACCCCTGAAAGAGTTCATGCAAATTCAAGGGAAAGAAAAAGAATCTGACAAGACAGTTTGGAGACCACAAAAGGGAGACTTGGTCCAAGAAAAGAAATTCATAAAAATAATTCTGACCCTGGTTTCCATCCTAAATGGAAAATCCGTGTCGCGTTACCCGGTAGGACTGTAGTGATCGAGACCGAGAGGAGAAATAAGACTGTAAGTAAAGCTGTCTCCATAGATAACATCAGACCTGCCCCAGCAGGATTTATCTCCCCAGAATGAGTGGAACCCTTATATTAGACGTGTACATGGGTCCACTGCGGAATCCCTACACCCCAAAAGGAAGTGAGATGTATTGAAAAGATAAAAAACTTGTTTAGTTCTGCAAAACAAGAAATTCCTTTTCACTTGAGAAAGATCTCATAGGTACATTGCCCAAGGATAGTAACCCAGAATCCATTGATTTCAGAGTAAAACAGACTCAGGTTCCAGGAAGAACTGTTGCTTTTCTTGTATTTTAATTTTACTGTATGTGTTTAAGATAATGTTGTTTAGTGTTGCCTTACTTACCAATTTGCTTTTTCATAGATGAAGTCACATTTACTATGGAAGAGAATATTATTTAAGAGAATCTGCAAGCAATGATGATTCTAATTTAATTATCACTAATTTGTCCTTACCTCTTGGTCATATGTGAACTAATACACTGGAACCATTAATGCCTGCTTGTGGCAAAGTGATTGCTCTTGTCTACTTCACTCTGACCACTTTGCGGATGAAATGAGCATGCAGTACTGTGCAAAAGTCTTAGGCACATATAAATAACTATGTACTGTATGCATTTATATTTTGCACTGTACTGATGCTGCAAAAAAAAACAAATTTTATGACATATGTGAGTGATGATAAACCTGATTCTGATATGGGTCTCTGTTGTGGACTGAGAGTGGGAAGGGGCCAGCGAGAGGGGAATCATGGTTGGGAAAAGGGGAAGGGAGAGGAGAGGGAGTGGGAAGCACCAGAGAGACACATTGTAATGATAAGTAAACCAATTGCTTGGAATCAACTGGCCTTGTCTGGTCTCCACACACATGCCACCCCGCCACCCCAACACCCCTCCTTTGCCACCTGCCTCACGGTGCTCCACACTTGCCAATCCCAACATCCTTTGCTCCTGTTAAATTTACAAACTCGTTTACCACTCCATATTGACAAATACAGTACTGTGCAAAAGTCTTCAGCGCCCTGGATATATACATGCGCTAAGACTTTTGGGCAATTCTATAGACACAAGTGAAAGCAAAGAACATGTGCAGAAATGATTAATAACATATTAACAAAAGTGAAAGTTCCAGCCAAGTTATTGAAGGTAAACTAATAGAGGAATCCCTTGACATGGATCCCTCTACATTTGAAGAAATGTATAGACACTGTTACGTCATGGAATGATCCCACTCATGGGAACATGACATTGAAACATTTATGGCCTACAAGTATACTTACTACTAAGATTTTAGGCATTTCCATTTCTCCAATTTTGGTCACTATTCCATTCCATTGTTAAATGTCAAGATAACATGACAATTTCTGCATTTCTGGGTTATGTTCTAATTGACTCAATAGTGCCTTGATCTGTTTTTTTTTTGCATGGAAGATAAGATGAAAAGATGCAATGAAACAGAAGGTGTGATGAAACAAAAATGTTTTCCTCCCTGGTCAACTGAAATTGTTAAGTCCAATAAGCTTTTTAGACATTTTAGTCCCATAGACTATTATACATATCTAATTACCCTTAATCAAACAATTATGAAAAGTTTGTGCTGTGGCATGAATAATACCTTACAATGAAAATTAGTTCAGAAATATTGATGTCCTTACAAATTCAATTATATTTCAGAAAACTTCAACTACAAGTTGACAAATGGGGAAACAAGCCTATGACAAATTTTACTGTTGGAGACCAACTGATAATGCTAAATTTTGGGGTTACACAGGTAACATTTCTTCATGAATAGACAATGTTACGTATACAGACAAGCCTTCAATTATTTCTGTGTCTTCAGCCACATGGTGCTATCTTCAAAAGGCAAAAAAAAATTGGCCCTAAATAATTTTCATGATTTTTATAATATATATATTTGAATATACTTGACAGTGCTCACTCTCCACATAGCACTGATGTGATCCTTTGTTTCACTTGGAAAGTGGAAATTTCTGATGACAACGGTTGTTCAGCCACATTGCCATCAGAGAATCACTGACTTTGGAGCTTTATAAAGGAAATGACTCTAAATCTATGTTGCATATCTCAAAACAAAAACACAGGTCCAATTTAAGGATGGATCAAGAATGTTCCAGAAGGACCTGATATTCAGCAACAATATGACTAGAAGAAACTCAGCCTAATTAAAAGAATATTTCTCTATACACTAAGAGAGTAACTGAGACAACATAATCAGACAAGTGAAGCATCTTCTTTCACAAGTTTCCTTTACAGACTCATACTGAATCCCTGACTGGCTTAATGCTGTAACTGAAGCTAGAGCTAAGACCTTTCTAGTTGTTGCAAGTTTAGCTTCCGCAGCAGCGAATACGTTTCCAGGTAGCTTGGCACAACTGTAAATTGGTCTACAGATATTTTTATTTTGCAGTTGTCCAATGCACAATTCCCCTGGCCATTGGGTTTATTATTTTGATAGTGCACTTTTTGTTGAAATGTTGAAGCCTGCAAGGATGGAAGCTTAGGGAGTTCTGCATCTTGTATAACAGCTTCACTCCTGAGACACTCACAACGCGCTGGAAGAACTCAGCAGGTCGGGCAGCATCTGTGGAAAAGATCGGTCAACGTTTTGGGCCGGAACCCTTCATCAGGACTGTGCCCGGTCCGATTTTTTCCACGGATGCTGCCCGACCTGCTGAGTTCCTCCAGCGTGTTGTGAGTGTTGCTTTGACCCCAGCATCTGCAGATTATTTTGTGTTTATGATTCACTCCTGAGACTCTGTTAAATCCCATATGTAGCCAGCACTACTATGGGTTACTTCTTGTATGTTTGCTTTGCTTACACTGCCTCATGCTCGCCGCCTTACCTATACCTCTGGTTTATCCTCAACACTGGAAGCAGGGACTACCCTGATGTTGCTATCCTTGATCATCTCCTTTTCCAAGTCCTGATCACTAACGTTGTGTACAGGTATGCATGCTTTTCACCTCATCTTGAAGAAGGTTGGAATGTATCTCTCGCAAATAATTAGGCTAATTACACAACTCTGCAGAAAGATGAGTCAACAAGCATTAGCTTTAACTTACCTATTTGGTCTTTAATATGGGTAACTTTATACATATATGGGTCTTAAAATTTACATAACGTACTTTGTAAATGTGTTGTTCATTTGTAGTGATGGGTTTATACTATCATGGTTTATGTCTTTGACTTTTAAAACCATCTATCCTGCTATCACTCATACTGCTGCCTTAACAGTGACATCCACACTCACCCCATCTTCCTGCCACCTCAATTGTAGAGGGATCCATGTCAAAGGATTCCTCTATTAGTTTACCTTCAATATTTTGGCTGGAATCTTTCACTTCTGTTAATGTGTTATTAATCATTTCTGCACATGTTCTGGGAAAACACAGAAATTTGGAAGATGTGTCAATCCTTCTCAGTCAAGTCTAATCTATTATACAGCTAGTTCAGACTCATGAAAATGGGAAGAAAACTATGCAGTTGGTATGGTTGATGTCCAAATGTTGTTACAACATCCCAGTGGGTGTTCACTCTCATGGAAGGGGCATAGCCAACCCTTATTAAAACTATTAGACAGAATTCTCAACAGAAGAACTGTATTCTTCCTTACTTCCATTATGTGGGCACCACTATAGCATGGTGGTTAGCGCAACACTATTACAGCTCAGGACATCAGAATTTGGAATCAATCCCGGAATATGCTGTAAGGAGACCCTGTATGTCCTCCCACGGGAATTCATGGGTTTTCCCCGGGTCCTCTGGTTGCCTCCCACAGTCCAAAGGTATGCTGGGTAGATTAATTAGTCATTGTAAAATGTCCTGCTGTGATTAGGTTAGGGTTAAATTAGGGTTGTTGGGGGTTGATGGGCAGTGCAGATCAAAGGGCTGGAAGGGCTTATTCTGTGCTGTATCCCTAAATAAAACAAAGTTTAAAAAAACTTTGTAAATGTATCATTTTTTATGTACATTATATTGTGAAATCATGTAGCTGATGAATATAATTTTCTGTAATTACAATGTGAAATTACTAATCCTAAGGCAAAAGAAGAGAGCAACATGTGATCAGTAATTTGTGTTGAGAACTTGTTTTCAGGAAACCTGAGCGAAGTCGAAAGCAATGCAAACACCCTTGTGAAGGAAATGAACCATCTTTAGTTTACCGAAAGACATTTCTAGCTGACCTGATGAATTATTAGCAACAGTGGTAGTGATTTGAACTTGCATAAAAGAACTGTTTGTGGGGAAGAAGATCTTAAAAATGGACTAATATGGACATTGATGCATCATTGTCACATGTTTGTGGAAAGTTATTATGATGACATTCCTTTGAGGTTTGCAAAATGTGTGCAGCTGCGATTGAGGAAGTGAATACTCTAAAAAGAAAATTACACAGAAACCCTACATTGGGAAGTGATCACTGAGTTCCTTGAACATCAGAGCAAAGAGAGCCTTTTCTAGCACCAGCAATCTACTGGAACAATTGATTCCTACTGGAATGATAGTCAGTTCCCAAGAGGAGTTTTGGGAGAGGTCTTGATCTCAAAGCTGATATCAATAAAAATAAACTGAGTTAGATATTTGTGCTTAGCAAGATTGGGGATGTCGTGGATATTCACTATCCTGGGACAGGAGATCTCATATTTCCTAAGCTTGTTTTCTAAACACAATTGTCACTTGTAAAATTAAAAAAAGTTAATTTCTAACTAACACTTTGTTTAGTTTCTGGTCATAAAAGGAAGTCAGTCTTCAGTTCTTAAAATGTAAATGGAAAGAAGAATCAGCTTGAAGTTAAAAGAAACACTCTATAGAACAGCTTTGAAAATAGAACTCTATATAGAAACAACATACATCAAAGTTGCTGGTGAACGCAGCAGGCCAAGCAGCATCTATAGGAAGAGGCGCAGTCGACATTTCAGGCCGAGACCCTTTGTCAGGACTAGGTATATAGAAGATGCTTTGTCTGTGAGAGAGCAGATGCTAGTCACTGCACTTGCTTTATTGCTTGAGAGATGCAATATAAGATAAGGTGTTGCTTAATTTGGTTTGTTTCAAACAGACATGCTGACTCTTAAGTTGCTTAGTTCAAGGAAGCTTGCAAAACAGATAATATTATTTATCATATCAATAACTGACATGTTTATAGTTGAATATTATGTGCTCAGAGAAGTTAATTTTAGAACATTAAGCGGAGGTCCATGTCATCAAAAAGAAGGCTTTTGGACCATTTGTGTGTAATGCCCTGGCTAAGATTTCTACTGCTATATTGTGAGGTATTTTTATTTTAGCAGTTTTCTCAAAGACAGTGTGTCCTGTTAGTAAGCTTCATAGACAAATGTTTTGGCTTTGGCTAAAGATAAGGAGCCATTTTGTCCAATTTAGGAATGTTGTGTCGGCCATTTGGGTTTGTTTGGTAATAGGTTGTAACTTTTTGCCCAGTGAGATGCTATAGAAGATTTGGGAAAGCTGCGCTGGATCAGATTTCTGAAGGACAGTGGTCTGGTTTGGAGTTATTTGGCAGGAGGTTCAGAGAAGAGCACAAGGGAAAATGCTTGGAAAATCCTATCCAGATGGGAGTGCCTATTGTAAGAAGTGCTCAGTGCATACAAATGGTTCAAAGAGGAAGTGCCATACTCCTGAGTTAGCCCGTTCATTCAAAATGGTCTTCAAGGGTAATTCGAACTGTGGCTGGTGTCCTTCACGCAGAAAGTGGGTTCAGTGCATAAGTAATGAAAGCGAAGCATCCCAACTACTTCAGAAATAAGCCCCAATGTTTATGTGCACATTTGGACTGGTTTAACTGCAATGGGACCTTTTATTTTTTCTTTTCTTTTTCTGTTAACTGTTCATTAAAGTTGAAAATTGGTAAATATATTTCCTTTGTAATTTTATGCCAGTGTACGATCTGTCATTTTTCTGGCAAATGATAACTGTGTATGGGGCAGTATTTACACAGCGTTCACTATAATCAATGTTCCTTAAATGGAACATCCCAACTTTGCTGTTTGGTTGAACGCAAATCATCCCGACCTTAGGCAATTGTTGCTTATGGAAGGTGGCCTTCTCACTGCTGAGTCATGTGGCTGTTAGCAGAGCTAGCTAACCAGTCAAGTTTGTATATGAGCCCCAGTGAGAGAGTTTCATGTGCTGAAGGATGTCTGAGGAAATATCATATGCGTGTGAGTCACCGAAATAGGAGAAAAGGGTGTAAATGCAGAGAGCAGTTCAGGCTTTTTAGGAATGGGGTAAGGAACATTAAGAAGAAACGTGGAAGAAACACAAGGTGAACGAGAATCTATTCCTCCAACTTCGGTTTCTGCGAAAGACAACTTGCTTATCTGCATCATGGTATATCCTTTTCATATATAGAAGTTTAAGCAGTGCTTTATGCTTTGTGCTTTATCTTTCATATTTAAAAGATACTTTAAGAAATGCTTTATGTTTAGAAAATGGTTGTGCTTTAGACATGGTTTATAATTTGTAAATGTATGAGATTGAATTTCTCTGGGACTTTTAAATGGGTTTTGCTTGGATTCAAACATGTATCACTGAAACTAATGAACTGTGTTTTAAACTACAAACGGTACTTGTTTGCTGAAAGTATCTTCTCATTGGAAGGGAGACTGGACCCACTGTTGAAAAATGTAGGTATTGGCAGCTAAACACAGTAGAGAACAAGTGGGGATATAAACTCGTTTTAGAGCAGGGGTTCCCAGCCTGGGGTTCAGGAACCCCTCAGTTAATAGTAGTGGTCCACGGCATATGAAAGTTTGGGAACCCCTACTTTAGAGAGAGCACTCTTGGCTATTTATATCCGATAGGGCTTAAGGCCTTTGTTTAGGTTTAGAACTTAGCAGTCAGCAAACCCAATACTATCACAATTGCAGTTCTACATTAATAGGGAAGTATACATTCAATAGAATGCACCTAAGCAAGTTCCCATAAAGACAACATTTGACCACAAATGGCAATACTTTACTAGTTATCAAAGACAGAAGGGTGGCAAGCTTTAAAGGTGATCTCATCATAGCAAGCAGACAGAGGCAACACCCAATTGCAACTGTGAAGAGAAAGAGGGACAGAGGGGGAGAACAATTCTTGGAAGGATCTTTTTGATGGTAAGGAAACAAAATCTAGAGAATTGTGACCCACTAAATTGAAAGTTTAAGACAGGATGAACTGATAAGGACAAATCAAGAATTAATATGAACAAGTACTTTTAAGCAGGTCAAAATATACTAACAGTAAATAAATAATAGATGCTTCAATTGGTTCACATAGTCTTTTAGAACTTACACAAGAAAATTGCTACAGTGATCTTCCACATTTTTATGATGTGATTTAATCATTTAACTCAAGCTCACTCTAAAGCTCAGACATTTGCAGACATGATAATTATGTGCTAACAGTTGATTGCTGAAGAGTTTTCTTACTGATTTGGAGTGTTACTATTTACAGTCTGTGAACCGAATATTTGACTACCCACTGGTAAGAGAACGTCCTCTAAAGTACCAGTCACTCATTACATTGCAAAGTATGGAGTCTTCAGAACCCTTGCAGTTTGACAGCAAATTTGTATTTGCCTCCTGTAAAGACATTAAGCAGAAAGACTGATAGGTCCTGTGTTATACATTTGCAAAGAACAAGACAATCACAATGGAGGAGTGTAATGGCTAATCAACCTGTCAGACTTCTCAATTCACACAAGGGCGAGCAGTTTGTTGCTCTTTTGCAAAAGTGAAATCACTCACCTCTATAAATGATGCACATAGTCCTCCCAGATGAACTTTTGGTCATTTGGCTATTTCTAAGACAAACTTAAAATTTTTACGATGCAAACTTCAGAAGTCAAATAATCTCCAAAATCATTACTTTTGTGGCTGACATAAAAAAAAATGACATTCAAAACTCAGTTTAGTTTTCTCTGCTTAGGCTCTAAGTGGATTAGTACCTCTTACACCATTGCCTTAAAGTCCAGATGAGAAAACATACTCTCTACTGAAATGTCCTATGGCAATTTCAATGTCAGAATTCACCGAGAGGTTTGCAAAGAACTCCTATGAACCTTGCTACTGTAATTCATTAGCAGCAGTAAAGCTTAAGTTAACAGCACCTTGCAACTTCTCAGATCTAATCATGAACATTTTAAGTTTCTGCTAAATTATTATTTTATATTGTTGATTTTAATCTGAAAACTAAAAACATTTTGAAGGGGAATATCCTGGTGCTCAGCTGACATCCATTTCTGGCAAAACTTAGGTGGAGTCCCTAGAAGTAAAATAATTTAAATGGTCAGTTTTTCTACTTCCCCAGATTTTACACTTTTCATGCCAATATTCAAAAGCATGAATACGTAATTGATTAGGCCTCATCTGTGGGAAAAGAAACAGAGTTAATCTTTCAGGCTGAAGTTTGTGTTCTGGTGAAGAGTCTTTAAACTAAAACTACAATGGATTCTGGTTAATTGGGCCTTCAGTTAATCTGGGCAGCTACTTATTTGGGACAACTCTTAAAGAACAAAAACTAATTAAGAAAATAGCCAGGATTCCCTTTGTTTATTTGGGACACTATGTTGCTTAACTGGAACGGGAGCCCATTGCCAAACAGTTTCTTACTAGCGTCAGTCACATTGCTATTAGACACTCCATTGTGCTTACAGCGAACAGTTTTTAAATAGTATTAGTTGCATGTGCTCATGTCACTGATAGTTGGCAAGAAATAAGCAGGAGGACAATTCAGTACTGTTTTGCTCACTGCGGTTTCAAGCATTGAGGCTTGGAAATGCCAGATACGGCAGGGAGTGAAAATGAATTGATTTTTCCGCTTCAACAAATTAGGACCTATGGGGAATTTGAAGGTATTGGCAATCAGCTTGAATGTTACAATGAAGTGAAGAATTGAAGGATGCATTCATCGAAAGCATTCTGTGAAGGCAGTCCATTGTTTACATTAATATCTGCACTGATTTTGTTCATTTACTGTCATTCAAAAGAACACAGCAGCATTCTCTGGATGAATTCCTCCGTCAATATCTATTAGGAAATAATACTGTTTTATATTACTCTACTGATAGTGTTCTAATTTGTTCTATGTTTTATTTCAATACATAATTTGTTACTCACTTAAACAGTCTTTTTATATCTTTTGAACTATTTCCATGAAACCAGCTAATTATGGCAGCCACCCAGTCGAAAATGTGGTCGTCCTGATGTGTCTCAGTTAACCAGAATTCATTGTATTCTCATAGATGCAGTCTGAGATGCTGATTATTACCAGAATTTCCTGATTTTAGTTTAATTTTTTAGCATCTGTAGCATTACATTATCTTTTTTATCTTATACCAATGATGTGGTAGGAAATCAGGTAAACTCCCAGGCACGCTTGGTGTTTATTTTGAATACCATGCAATAAGCATAATAAACTAGAACAGCTGAGTTACAGTTATGACTGTCATTTTATTGAATTCCACCCCCTCCACCTCTGTGAAAAGTAAAAGACTCCACAACTAGGCTTTTGTGAATCATCGTTTTCCAGTGGTCCAATATCCATTGTGGTCTTTCTTTTACTCCTTACACAGTATATCTGAAAAATCTTTTTGTATCCTCTTTTATATTATTGGCTAGTTTATCTTCATATTTCATCCTTTCTCTATATTTATGGCTTTTTAGTTGCCTTCTGTTGGTCTTTAAAAGCTTCCTGGTCCTCTAAATTCCCACTAATTTTTGCAATACTATATGTCCCCTCTTTTGCTTTTATGCTGTCTTTGACTTCCCTTGTCAACCACGGTTGCCTCATCCTTCCTTTAGAATACTTCTTCATCTTTGGGATGTATCTTTCCTACACCTTCTGTATTTTCCACAGAAACAACAGCCATTGCTGTTGTGCTGTCATCCCTGCTAGTGGATTAACTTTGCCCAGCTCCTCTCTCTCATATATCTGTAATTCCCTTTACTCCACTGAGGCATTTCTCTGTCCATCGACCTCCCATCACATCCTCACTCAACCCTCCAGTTGTGCTACACAAGGTCTGTGAAACATTACTTCCTGCCCTACAACTTGTCCCGCTGAGAAATCTCCCAGATATTCCAATTGTCATTTGGAGGCAGGATGTTTGCCAAGTGTACTATGAACAGGTAATGGAAATAGACTCCTGCAGTGCAACCCTGTGATTAAAAACATAATTTGGGAACTATTAATTCTTGGCAATCACCTGCAATTGAGTTAAAAAGCGAGCAGATTGAGAAGGGTCGTTCATTTCTTCGGCAGTTGAACGGGACACAACTGCACAAGCGCGTGAAAGTCGGACTGTGAAGCAGCAGGAGAGTTAAAAAGTGAGCAGATTGATGGAGCAGGCGACGGAGTAGAGGGAGACAGAGTAGGAAGGCTTTGGCTCGAGGGGCTTTGGTGAGCAGAGGCTGAGAATGAGCTTCACTCCAATAGAGGTAAGGCTGGGTAAGTTCCTTTAATTAATCTAATTACCTTAGGAGTAGGTAATGGAGGCAGCAGTTAGGGCAGTTGAGTGCTCCGTTTGCAGTGTGTGGGAAGTCAAGGGCGAGCACAATTGTCCCTGACGACTACACCTGTAATAGGTGCATCCAGCTGCAGCTCCTGACAAACTGAGTTAGGGAACTGGAGCTGGAGCTGGATGAACTTCGGATCATTCGTGAGGCAGAGGCAGGAATAAACAGGAGGTACAGGGAGATAGTCCTAAGTGTCAGGAGACAGGTAGCTGAGTGACTGTCAGGAGAGGGAAGGGGAATAGACAGAATGAACAGAGCACCCCTGTGGCCATTCCCACCAATAATAAGTATATCATTTTGAATACTGTTGATGGGGACGACCTACCAGGGACAAGTTGCAGTGGTTGCGTCTATGGCACCGAGACGGGACCCTCAGCTTAGAAGGGAAAGAGGGAAAAGAGGAGAACAGTAGTGATAGGGGATTCAATAGTTAGGGGGACAGATAAGAGGTTCTGGGAAGAGATGGAGAATCCTGGATGGTCTGTTACCTCCCTAGTGCCAAGGTCCCTGATATCTCGGATCTAGTTAGCAGTATTCTCAAGAGGGAGGGTGAGCAGCCAGATGCCATGGTCCACGTAGGGACCAATGACATGGGTATGAAGAGTGAGGAGGTCCTGAAAGGTGACTTCAGGGAATTAGGCGCCAAGTTAAAGGACAGGACCTCCAGGATAGAAATCTCAGGATTGCTACTAGTGCCACATGCAGGCGGGTTTAGAAATAGTAAGATAGCACAGATCAACACGTCGCTGAAGACATGGTGCAGGAGGGAGGGCTTCAGATTTATAGATAATTGGGCAGTTTTCCAGGGAAGGTGGGACCTGTTCCGGCAGGATGGTTTACATCCAAACTGGAGGGGGACAAATATTCTTGCAGGTAGGTTTGCTAGAGAGGCTCCAGTGGATTTAAACTAGATACAAGGGGGGAGGGGAACCAGAGTGTAGGAACAGATGTAAGGGAGAAGGAAGAAAAAGAAGATAGTAAAGTTGTTTGCACCGGTAGTGATAAACAGAGAGTAAGAGGTGGAAAATTTCTTAAATGAATTTATTTTAATGCCAGGAGCATTATAGGAAAGATGGATGAGCTCTAAGCATGGATTGACACCTGGAAGTATGATGTTGCAGCTACTAGTGAAACATGGGTGAAACATGGTTGCAGGAGGGGTGTGATTGGCAACTGAATATTCCTGGATTTCATTGCTTCAGGTGTGATAGAATCAGAGTGACAAGAGGGAGAGGTGGTGCATTGCTTGTCAGAGAAAATATTACAGCGGTGCTCTGGCAGGACAGATTAGCGGGCTTGTCTAGAGAGACTATTTGGGTGGAATTGAGGAATGGGAAGGGTGTAGTAACACTTATAGGGATGTATTATAGACCACCTAATGGGGAGCGAGAATTGGAGGAGCAAATTTGTAAGGAGATAGCAGATATTTGTAGTAAGCACAAGGTTGTGATTGTGGGAGATTTTAATTTTCCACACATAGACTGGGAAGCCCATACTGTAATAGGGCTGGATGGTTTGGAGATTTTCATAAAATGTGTGCAGGATAGTTTTTTGCAGCAATACATAGAGGTACCAACCAGAGAAAGGGAATGTGTTGGATCTCCTGTTAGGGAATGAGATAGGTCAAGTGATGGAGGTAAGTGTTGGGGAGTACTTCGGGTCCAATGATCACAATACCATTAGTTTCAATATAATTATGGAGAAGGATAGGTCTGGACCCAGGGTTGAGATTTTTGATTGGAGAAAGGCTAACTTTGAGGAGATGTGAAAGGATTTAGAAGGAGTGGATTGGGACAATTTGTTTTATGGGAAGGGTGTAATAGAGAAATGGAGGTCATTTAAAGGTGAAATTTTGAGGGTACAGAATCTTTATTTTCCTGTTAGGTTGCAAGGAAAGGTTAAAAGTTTGAGACAGCCATGGTTCTCAAGGGATATTGGAAACTTGGTTCGGAAAAAGAGAGATATCTATGATAAATATACGCAGCATGAATAAATGAGGTGCTCAAGGAATATAAAGTATGTAAAAAGAATCTTAAGAAAGAAATTAGAAAAGCTAAAAGAAGATATGAGGTTGCTTTGGCAAGTAAGGTGAAAATAAATCCAAAGGGTTTCTACAGTTATATTAAAAGCAAAAGGATAGCGAGGGACAAAATTGGTCCCTTAGAGAATCAGAGTGGACAGCTACATGTGGAGCCAAAAGAGATGGGGGAGATTTTGAACAATTTCTTTTCTTCGGTATTCACTAGGGAGAAGGATACTGAATTGTGTAAGGTAAGGGAAACAAGTAGGGAAGTTATGGAAACTATGATGATTAAAGAAGAGGAAGTACTGGCGCTTTTAAGGAATATAAAAGTGGATAAGTCTCTGGGTCCTGACAGGATATTCCCTAGGACCTTGAGGGAAGTTAGTGTAGAAATAGCAGGGGCTCTGACAGTAATATTTCAAATGTCATTAGAAATGGGGATAGTGCTGGAGGATTGGTGTATTGCTTATGTTGTTCCATTGTTTAAAAAGGTTTCTAAGAGTAAACCTAGCAATTATTGGCCTGTAAGTTTGACGGCAGTGGTGGGTAAATTAATGGAAAGTATTCTAAGAGATGGTATATATAATTATCTGGATAAACAGGGGCTGATTTGGAACAGTCAACATGGATTTGTGTGTGGAAGGTCATGTTTGACAAATCTTATTGAATTTTTTGAAGAGGTTACTAGGAAAGCTGACGAGAGTAAAGCAGTAGATGTTATCTATATGGACTTCAGTA
The DNA here is from genome assembly GCF_963921235.1 of Mobula hypostoma. Lineage (NCBI taxonomy): Eukaryota > Metazoa > Chordata > Chondrichthyes > Myliobatiformes > Myliobatidae > Mobula > Mobula hypostoma. Next base: position 37,450,270 of record NC_086109.1, read on the forward strand.
AGGCTTTTGACAAGGTTCCACACAGAAGGTTAGTTGGGAAGGTTCAATCGTCAGGCATTAATATGGAAGTAGTAAAATGGCTGGATGGGAGATGCCAGAGAGTGGTGGTGGATAACTGTTTGTCAGGTTGGAGGCCGGTGACTAGTGGTGTGCCTCAGGGATCTGTACTGGCTCCAATGTTGTTTGTCATTTACATTAATGATCTAGATGATGAGGAGGTAAATTGGATTAGTAAGTATGCAGATGATACTAAGATAGGTGGCGTTGTGGATAATGAAGCAGGTTTGCAAAGCTTGCAGAGAGATTTAGGCCAGTTAGAAGAGTGGGCTGAAAGATGGCAGATGGAGTTTAATGCTGATAAGTATAAGGTGCTACATTTTGGTAGGACTAATCAAAATAAGACATACATGGTAAATGGTAGGGCATTGAAGAATGCAGTAGAACAGAGTGATCTAGGAATAATGGTGCATAGTTCCCTGAAGGTGGAATCTCATGTGGATAGGGTGGTAAAGAAAGCTTTTGGTATGCTGGTGTTTGTAAATCAAAGCATTGAGTATAGGAGTTGGGATGTAATGTTAAAATAGTACAGGGCATTGGTAAGGCCAAATTTGGAGTATTGTGTACATTTCTGGTCACCAATTTATAGGAAAGATGTCAACAAAATAGAGAGAGTACAGAGAAGATTTACTAGAATGGTACCTGGGTCTCAGCACTTGAGGTACAGAGAAAGGTTGAACAAGTTAGGTCTTCATTCTTTGGAGCATAGAAGGTTGAAGGGGAACTTGACAGAGGTATTTAAAATTATGAGGGGGATAGATAGAGCTGACATGGATAGGCTTTTTCCATTGAGAGTGGGGGAGATTCCAACAAGAGGACATGAGTTGAGAGTTAGGGAGCAAAAGTTTAGGGGTAACATGACGGGGAACTTCTTTACTCAGAGAGTGGTGGCTGTGTGGAATGAGCTCCAGTAGAACTGGTAGAGGCAGGTTCCATATTGTCATTTTAAGAAAAATTGGGTAGGTATATGGACAGGAAAGGAATGGAGGGTAATGGGCTGAGTGCAGGTCGGTGGGACTAGGTGAGGGAAAGCGTTTGGCACAGACTAGAAGGGCCGAGATGGCCTGTTTCCGTGCTGTAATTGTTATATGGTTATATGGTTATAATATATGTACATGCAATGGCCACACAATTGGGTTTCTCTTGTATCTAATAGAATGGCCACTACCACTATGTCGACTCAGGCCTAGGGGGCCAGCGTCGGACAATAGAATGGCCACTGGGTGTACAATGGTGGTTGTCTGCTGCTGTAACCCATCCACTTCAAGTTTGGACAGGTTGTGCACTTAGAAATGCTCTTCTGCACACCACTGTTGTAAAGTGTGGTTATGTGACTTACTGTCACCTCTTGCCAGCTTGAACCAGTCTGGTCATTCTCCTCTGACCTCTCTCATTAACAAGGTGTTTTCACCCACAGAACTGCTGCTCACTGATTGTTTTTGTTTTTCGCACGTGTCTCTATAAACTCTGGAAAGTATCATGCATGAAAATCCCAGGTTCCGAGGCACTCAAACTACGCCAATTCAAAAACCTTTTAAAGAATTGAAAGAAATACTTTGAATCCTAAATTATTCGAATAAAGTTGCAAAGTTACTAATTATTTAACCATAAAAACTCTTGATAAAATGAATGTTGTATTTCAGAAAATGTCAGAAATGCATGAGTAACAAGGGGCTGAAGTCTTTTTGCTATTACTAAGGAGAAGGTATCTGGAAGCTGAAAAGTCTGAAGGTAGCGAAGTCACCCAGACCAGATGGTTCTGAAAGAGTGGCTGAAGAGATCGTGGAGGCATTAGTAATGACCGTTCATGAATCACGAGATTCTGGAACAGTTCTTGAGGTCCAGAATATTACAAAAATGTCACTACACTCTTTAAGGAAGGAAGGAAGACAGAAAAATGGAAACTATTGGCCGGTTGGCTCCAATAATTAACGACAGAGATATATATACAATATACATCCTGAAAATCTTCTTGACATCAGCCTGAGTTGCTGAGTTCCAACCACTTGACTTCAGTGGTTGGAAAGCTGTTCGAGTCTATTATTAAGGATGAGGTTTTGGGGCAGTTGGAGGCACATGATACAATAGGCCAAAGTCAACATGGTTTTCTAAAGGGGAATTCTGGCCTTTCAAATCTGTTGGAATTCTTTAAGGAAATAACAAGCAGGAGAGACAAAGGAGTGTCGGCGAATGTTGTTTATTTGGATTTTCAGAAGGTCTTTGACAATGAACCTGATCAGGTGTCAGAGCATTTTGGAGATAGTGTTCACAATTATATCTCCTTTACCATAGCATTGGAGAGGGATAGGAACAGATAAACTAGGAAAGGGTTTAATTGGAGTAAAGGGAAATATGAGGCTATCAGGCAGAAACTTGGAAGCATAAATTGGAAACAAATGTTCTTAGGGAAATGTATGGCGGAAATGTGGCAAATGTTCAGGGGTATTTGCATGGAGTTCTACATAGGTACATTCCAGGGAGACAGGGAAAGGATGATAGGGTACAGGAACCATGGCGTACAAAGGCTTTTGAAAATCTAGTCAAGAAGAAAAGAAAAGCTTATGAAAGGTTCCAAAAACTAGGTAATGATACAGATCTAGAACATTATAAGGCTAGCAGGGAGGGGTTTAAGAATGAAATTAGGCGAGCCAGAAGGGGCCATGAGAAGGATTTGGTGGGCAGGATTAAGGAAAACCCCAAGGCATTCTATGAGTGTGTGAAGAGCAAGAGGATAAGATGTGAGAGAATAGGACCAATCAAGTGTAACAGTGGAAAAGTGTGTATGGAACCAGAGGAGATAGCAGAGATACTTAATGAATACTTTGCTTCAGTATTCACTACAGAAAAGGACCTTGGTGATTGTAGAGATGACTTACAGTGGACTGAAAAGCTTGAGCATGTAGATATTAAGAAAGAGGATGTGCTGGAGCTTTTGGAAAGCATCAAGTTGGATAAATCTCTGGGACCAGATGAGATGTACCCCAGGTTACTGTGGGAGGTGAGGGAGGAGATTGCTGAGCCTCTGGCAATGATCTTTACAACATCAATGGGGATGGGAGAGGTTCTGGTAGATTGGAGGGTTGTGGATGTTGTTCCCTTATTCAAGAGAGGGAGTAGGGATAGCTCAGGAAATTATAGACCAGTGAGTCTTACTTGAATGGTTGGTAAGTTGATGGAAAAGATCCTGATAGGCAGGAGTTATGAACATTTGAAAGGCTTAATATGATTAGGAATAGTCAGCATGGCTTTGTCAAGGGCAGGTCGTGCCTTACAAGCCTGATTGAATTTTTTGAGGATGTGACTAAACACATTACTGAAGGTAGAGCAGTAGATGTAGTGTATATGGATTTCATCAAGGCATTTGATAAGGTACCTCATGCAAGGCTTATTGAGAAAGTAAGGAGGCATGGGATCCAAGGGGACATTGCTTTGTGGATCCCGAACTGGCTTGCCCACGGAAATCAAAGGGTGGTTGCAGATAGGTCATATTCTGCATGGAGGTCGGTGACCAGTGGTGTGCCTCAGGGATCTGTTCTGGGACCCCTTCTCTTCGTGATTTTTATAAATGACCTGGGTCAGGAAGTGGAGGGATGGGTTAGTTATTTTTCTGATGACACAAAGGTTGGGGGTGTTGTGGATAGTGTGGAGGCTGTCAGTGATTACAGCGGGACATCGACAGGATGCAAAACTGGGCTGAGAAGTGGCAGATGGAGTTCAACACAGATAAGTATGAGGTGATTCATTAGCACCTACAGAACAATACAGGCCCTTCAGCCCACAAAGCTGTCCTTTCTATGGTTTCCACATCCTTCTTGCAGAGAGGCGACCAGAACTGAGCACAGTACTCCAAGTGGGGTCTGACCAGGGTCCTATATAGCTGCAACATTACCTCTTGGCTCCTAAACTCAATCCCACGATTGATGAAGACCAATGCACCATATGCTTTCTTAACCACAGATTCAACTTGCACGGCAGTTTTGAGTGTCCTATCGACTCGGACCCCAAGATCCCTCTGATTCTCCACACTGCCAGGAGTCTTACCATTAATACTATATTCTGCCATCATAATTGACCTCCCAAGATGAACCATTGACAGCCCTCCACACTGTCCACAAGGTCCTATTCTCTTGCATTTTCTCCTCTTGCTCTTCCCTTACTTGTTTTCCTTAATCTGTCTGCCAAGGCCTTCTCATGGCCCCTTCTGGCTCTCCTAATTTCTTTCTTAAGCTCCTTCCTGCTAGCCTTAAGGTCTTCTCAATCTCTATCATGACCTAGTTTTTTGAATGTTTCATAAGCTCTTCTTTTCTTCTTGACTAGATTTACAACAGCCTTTGTACACTACGTTTCCTGTACCTTACCATCCTTTCCCTGTCTCATTGGAATATGCCTATGCAGAACTCCACACTAATATCCCCTGAACATTTGCCACATCTCTGCTGTACATTTCCCTGAGAACATCTGTTCCCAATTTATGCTTCCAAGTTCCTGCCTGATAGCCTCATATTTCCCCTTACTCCAATTAAACACTTTTCTAACTAGTCTGTTCTTATCCTTCTCCAATCCTCTGGTAAAGGAGATAGAATTGTGATCTCTCTCTCCAAAATGCTCTCTCACTGAGAGATCTGACACCTGACCAGGTTCATTTCCCAGTACCAGATCAAGTACAGCCTCTCCTCTTGTAGGCTTATCTATGCATTGTGTCAAGAAACCTTCCTGAACAAACCTAACAAAGTCCACCCCATCTAAACCCCTCGCTCTAGGGACATGCCAATCGATATTTGGGAAATTAAAATCTCCTACTGAAGGTAGTGTTGAGGAAGCAGAGTATCTGCAGAAGGACTTGGTCAGATTGGAGGAATGGGTAAAGACGTGGTAGATGGAATATAATGTAGGGAAGTGCATGGTCATGTACTTTGGCAGAAGTGATAAAGGCATGGACTATTTTGTAAATGGGGAGAAAATTCAAAAATTAGAGGTGACGGACATGGGAGTCGTCGTGCAGGATTCCGTAAAAGGTAACTTGCAAGTTGAGTCAGTGGTAAGGAAGGCAAATGCAATCCTAGCATGCATTTCGAGAGGAATAGAATACTAAAGCAAGGATGTAATGCTGAGACTTGGGCCTCTTACCTAAGAAAGGATGTGCTGGCATTGGAGAGTCCAGAAGAGGTTCCTGAGAATGATTCCAGGAATGAAAGGGTTAACACATGAGGAGCATTTGATAGCTCAGGGCCTGTAACCATTGGAGTTCAGAAGGATGAGGATGACTTCAATGAAAACTATTATTGAAAGGTCCAGATAAAATAGATGTGGAGAGAATGTTTCATGTAGTAGGGGAGTCCAGGACCAGAGGGCACAGCCTCAGATTTGAGAGATATCTGTTGAGAACAAAGATGAGGAATAATTTATGTCAGAGGGTGGTGAATCTGTGGAATTCATTGCCACAGACAGTTGTGTAGGCATTTAAGGCGTAAGTTGATAGGTTCTTGATTAATCAGTGCATCAAAGGTTATGGGGAGAAGGCAGGAGAATGGGTTGAGAGGAATAAAAAATCAGGCATGATGGAATGGCAGAGCAGACTCAATGGGTCAAAGGGCCCAATTTTGCTCCTATGTCTCATGATCTTTATCTTTCACCCTTTTTCAAATGAGAGACAGATCTTGGGAGAGAAGCCAGTGACTGATTTTGGGTTCTGACACAGAAAAGTTTAAGAGCCCATGACTGAAATTGTTCAATTTGAATATGCAGTTACTTTTGTTTTATACTGTCTTCAATCCTCTGGTGCTTCGATATTTACGTTATCAGCCTCTTCCTTTAGCACATCTCCATCTAAAATATCTTAAAATTGAAGATATTAATTTTTCATAGTCATGACATTCTGTTAAATATTTCTCTGCCTTTAGATGCGCTACATTAATTAATGCATTTCTTTCAATGAAATTGAGGAGAAGTTAATTTTAATTTTAAAGTAATCAAAAATAATTCCATTTTGTTTGGGATAAAATCATTAAAATGATGTAACCAAGAAGCCAATTATATCTCAGGTTGTTGCTAAGTACTACAGCTGAGAAGGCCAAAGAGCCCACTGAGTCAGAGCTGGTTCGTTTGAAAAGAACCTATCACAACTCCATGTCCTTCCTCTATCTGCTTCAAGCGATAGTTAGCTTCTAATCATTGTTCTTTAATGTAAGCAGGAATTTACGTTTGACATATTTTAGAGGGAGTAGTTTAAGCAGATATGACGCACACACTACACAAGTCTGCTTCACACTTAATAATTTATGGGATGGGGGAGCACTCTCCCTTCCACTGCAACTTGTACCTGCCACCAAATGGAAGGAGTTAGAAAGGTTTTAAAACTAAATTAGGAATATTTATAACTGGCAGATTTGCTTTCTAACAACAGAAAATGAAGAAGGACATTTTATTATTTTCAGTGATCTGTGTGAAGAGGTGGGTGGAAAGATGTCTATGCCAACCCAGAAGTCATTAATGAGGTCTGTACTTTCCTTTTTTCATACTTGAGCTTCACAAAGATTGTTAAGGCAATTTGCCAGCATTTAATGAAAGCTGATACGCAGTCACCACTCGAGGATGGTGGTGGTGGGGGGGGGGGGGGGAAGGGGGGGTGGTGTTGGTGGTGAGGCCAGGAATACTGATAGCTCTCTGCAGAAACAAAAGCAAAAGTAGGCTCTTGAATGAATAGGAACTACTGTAGAAGAATGGCTAGAGTGGGACTGGCAGTGGCTGGGAAGAAATTTGTAACACACCATGGAACATTTATGCTCTTGTTTTGCTCCAGGATACCTTTAAGGATGTTTGGATCAGACTGCACCAGTCGTTTAAGATTCACTGGGTCAACCTCTTCATAGTTTCCATGGATATAGATTCCACCTGAGATTATTCCAGAATTGCCCTTATCTTCTGGATCTTCTGGATTTCACCTAAAACAGGATCTTCCCTGTTTTAGGTGAAATGCTGCTACCGAAATCTACAATAGACAGTATCGTTGGGAAGGGTCCAGAAATTCCTGTCCTGTCAACATCTCCTTTCCACTTATAACAATTCAGAATTATGTACCTCCAAAAAAAATTATTGCTTAAGATTCAAGGTATGTAGTTTTGAATTGACAACCTCCATGATGGAATGGTAGAACACACTCGATAGGCCAAAGGGCCTAATTTTGCTGCCATGTCTTATGGTCTTTATCTTTTACCCTATTTCAAATGTGAGATTGATTTTAGGAGGGAAGCCAGTGACCGATTTTGGGTTCTGACACAGAACGACATGGCTAAATAAACATATTCCACTTTTGTTAACTCTTTGAATAAAAAAAATATAATTTTCCTTAAGATCAGACTTGTTATATTGCCTGCAATCAATGGTTACCTACATCAAAGTAGCATAAGACTCTTTTGTTCTGGGTACCAGAAGGGAACAATAATCACAATGTTCAAGCACATAAAAAAGGAAAAAAATGAAAGCTGCAGTCCGAATTAATAAACCTACCAGCCAACACGCTTGTTAATGACAAGGTCAAGAAAAATCTGTGAGCAGCTTGAAATATTTTACTTCCTAATTTTCTAAAATCTGTTGAGTATCTGAACATGGACGTGCAGCAAGTTTTCATGGAAAACACCAAGCCAATCAAAAAAATATATTATTGTCCTGCAGTGCAAGTGCTAAGCAACATTGAAATCTAAAGGAAACTTACAAACACATATTTCAGAAGTAGCACTTGACATGAATCAAGATTGCCACATCTTAAGTCTTAAATCCATCGTAGCATTTTTAAACATTTTCCTGAATGTTACAATATCTAGTTGTTTTATTTCGTTAATTGATGCATGCACACAAATCGCTCAGCTTCTTTTTTTAAATAGAAGTCATCCTTAAATGATTTGTCTCAGTATTTTAGAAACCTGTACATAATAGTTTGCATTAACCTCAGAATTAAAAAAATGTTTTTTTGTATGAATTTTCATGATATAAAGGCTTGCAGTGAATTGTATTCAGTGACATCTTTCTTCTCCAAGTGGTTCCTGAAAAAATGTGCAGTATTTCATAACTTGCAGGATGTCTTCATGAATCTTTACTGACAGAGGGCAATATCACTCAGCCGGGGTTAAGTTAACAGCTTCTGCTCTTCAGACATTGAATATAATGTCCTTACTCTTGTGCTCAGATTCCAGGCATACAAATTTTATCTGTATACTGCAGCTCAATCATCAAATTTGGATGACCTTGGTTCAAGAATATAGTCTCCACAGGGTGAACAGCTTCCCATTTGTTCTTAAGATTAGCTCTACTTCCACAGGAAGTTTGTTGGAAGAAAGGTGCAGCAATATGGCAAAACAAATTGAAAGTAGTGCAGGACAATAATGCAACTGGCCAGTTGGTTAGGATCATGATTTATATGCCATCACAAGATGGAATGAATATCTTTTAATTAGTCAAATTAAAACAAAGCCCATCCTCACTTCTGAATGATGGACTCAATGGATTTCATGAAATTGACTGGTTCTGCACTTGCAATACTTGTGATTGTGAACTGAATTTTATGTTCCTGATGGTTGGGATCCACACTGTAATTTTGGAAGCAGCAATTTTCTGCCAGCATTGACTGTTGTTGTGACAGACAGCAGGAAGAGCCATCTGTAAATCTCTTTGCCTGCAAAATGGTCACAATGACATTGCATGAGTTTCTCTGGTGCATCCTCAAATCCAGCCCCATTTCCAGACTTCAGCCACATCTATACAGTATATCCAAGTTCCCAACCCCAACTGTGACCACAGATCAGAATTTCGCTTTTCTGCATCCCTCTCTCCCCACCATGCCATCCCTAAATCTACAGTATGAACAGGGTCAATAAAGCTGTGCACAAAATGCATGTTTTTGATAATTGATCTTTCACTTCTGTCAATTTTTCTTCAATAAATCATCATTAAAACAACCCTAAAAAGTTTAACGTTAAACATTTCTAAATTTTGATAACAACTGGTTTCATTCATTGGAGTACATGCCAGCTTTTTGCAAGAGTAGGAACCTCATGGCTTTCCACTGTTCTTTACCCACATCAATGAGTTTTTTTTTAAATGGAGAGTTAAATTTCTTTTGAAAGTTTACAAATTGGCTTCCATCACATCTCTCCACAAATGCTGCCTGACCTGATATCCCAAGTTCTCTTCTGTATAATTTCACTTGGCTCAGAAGGCTGCTTTGTCATCATGTATGCTGTAAGACTAACCATGATGTGGCTGCTGAGGAGGATATTGAATGTTATCCAAATTGGCCAAACTTGAACTAGTGGGGCCAAAGGGTTTTTCCCATGCTATATGCCTGTGACTATCACATGAAATTTCTTTGCAAATAAGATTTAATTTTAAGATTCTATTCAATTTAAAACTCCATGAGTTGACTGCTCACTGTAATATTTCTATAGATGTACAGTGGAGAGAATCTTAACTAGTTGTACCACAGCCTAGTATGGAAGCACCAATGCCTAGGAATGGAAAAGGCTACAGAAAGTGTTGGATAGTTGCCATTAGAGGCAAAGTCCTCTTCACCATTGAATACATATACAGGAAGCACTGACACAAGAAAGCAGCTTCCATCATCAAAACTCTCCCACCATCCAGGCTATGCAGTCTTCTCACTACAGAAGACTTCAGGTCTCACACCACAAAGTTCAGTAACAGTTATTACCCACAACCACCAAGCTCCTGAACATTCATAGATAACTTCAGTCACCACTGATTCTACAACCTACAGACTTTCAAGTCATGTTCTCAATATTATTTTTATTATTTACACAATGGTTGTTTGTCAGTCTGTGCCTGTTTATCTGTTTTTTCTCCTGTAGATGCCTACAAGAAAATGAGGTAGTATATGGTAATGGTGGCTAATGTAACTCCACTTTTTAAGAAAGGAGGGAGGGAGAAACTGGGGAATTAGAGACCGGTTAGCCTAACATCAGTGGTGGGGAAAATGCTAGAGTCAGTTATCAAAGATGTGATAACAGCACATTTGGAAAGCGGTGAAATCATCGGACAAAGTCAGCTTGGATTTGTGAAAGGAAAATCATGTCTGACGAATCTCATAGAATTTTTTGAGGATGTAACTAGTCGAGTGGATAGGGGACAACCAGTGGATGTGGTATATTTGGATTTTCAAAAGGCTTTTGACAAGGTCCCACACAGGAGATTAGTGTACAAACTTAAAGCACACGGTATTGGGGGTAAGGTATTGATGTGGGTGGAGAATTAGTTGGCAGACAGGAAGCAAACAGTGGGAATAAACGGGACCTTTTCAGAATGGCAGGCAGTGACTAGTGGGGTACCGCAAGGCTCAGTGCTGGGACCCCAGTTGTTTACAATATATATTAATGACTTGGATGAGGGAATTAAATGCAGCATCTCCAAGTTTGCGGATGACACGAAGCTGGGCGGCAGTGCTAGCTATGAGGAGGATGCTAAGAAGATGCAGAGTGACTTGGATAGGTTAGGTGAGTGGGCAAATTCATGGCAGATGCAATTTAATGTGGATAAATGTGAGGTTATCCACTTTGGTGGCAAAAACAGGAAAACAGATTATTATCTAAATGGTGGCCGATTAGGAAAAGGGGAGGTGCAAAGAGACCTGGGTGTCATTATACACCAGCCATTGAAAGTGAGCATGCAGGTACAGCAGGCGGTGAAAAAGGCGAATGGTATGCTGGCATTCATAGCAAGAGGATTTGAGTACAGGAGCAGGGAGGTACTACTGCAGTTGTACAAAGCCTTGGTGAGACCACACCTAGAGTATTGTGTGCAGTTTTGGTCCCCTAATCTGAGGAAAGACATTCTTGCCATAGAGGGAGTACAAAGGTGGTTCACCAGATTGATTCCTGGGATGGCAGGACTTTCATATGATGAAAGACTAGATTGACTAGGCTTATACTCACTGGAATTTAGAAGATTGAGGGGGGATCTTATTGAAATGCATAAAATCCTAAAGGGATTGGACAGGCTAGATGCAGGAAGATTGTTCCCGATATTGGGGGAGTCCAGAACAAGGGGTCACTGTTGGAGGATAAAGGGAAAGCCTTTTAGGACCGAGATTAGGAAAAACTTCTTCACGCAGAGGGTGGTGAATCTGAGGAATTCTCTGCCACAGGAAACAGTTGAGGCCAGTTCATTGGCTATATTTAACAGGGAGTTAGATATGGCCCTTGTGGCTACGGGGATCAGGGGGTATGGAGAGAAGGCAGATACAGGGTTCTGAGTTGGATGATCAGCCATGATCATACTGAGTGGCGGTGCAGGCTCGAAGGGCCAAATGGCCTACTCCTGCACCTATTTTCTATGTTTCTATATACGTAGTTTGATAATAAATTTAATTGAAATTCGATATATAGGTGGAATTAATTTCAAACCAACTAATTATTTCCTAGTTATTTCTGAAGTTAGAATGGAGGTGTGAAACAAAAATCACATTAAAGCAGAAAGTAAGGCATTGAAACCAATACAACATCACACACCCCTACCCTTTATCTTTGGTTTATTCTATCTGCAATATTTTCCAGCCCAAATTCCAGGTGGTTAATTTGATTCATTTCTTCACTTCACCTGTGGCAGAACCTTAAAATATTACAGCCTTAAATTCCTTCAATTTTCCTGTCTTACTGTATCTTCCTCATCTCCAGTTGCACCCAAACCCCTGGCCCCACACTATTTATTCCTAAATCCAAATGCTCACTGAAAACTAATTATTTACCACCACTTTGGTCACACTCTCAACATTTTTTCCATTTCTGACGAATGCCTAGTCATTCCCACAGGCCACTTCTAAAGTACCTCTGATGCCTTATTGTTTTAAAATGTAGAATCTATACTGCAACTCCATTTGATTGCATTACAAAAAAATCTGAAAAAAGAAATCAAAGTTAAATAAAATGCTACAGCATGGCCTGAGATTCAATTATTAGATTCCATGCCAGCTCTCCAGAAGAGAATTCTTTCCATTATTCCACATATTCTACTTTAAGCACTTATTTTGAAAACCACCAATGAATCAGTCTCTGAAGATGCTGCCCAGCCTACAGAGAATTTCCTGCACAGCAGTTTTATCCTACATTTTCTTCCGCATTGTGCTTCCAATCATTGCTGTTCAGCACCTATTTTTTTTGTGGTAATTTCTAGTATATTTGATTTTTTTCCATTTCATCTCTACTTGTTTTTATTATTGACAGCTTTCCTTAAATGACTTTCAAATATCAACTACAATCTCTCTTCCTCCCCCCCCCCACCCCCGAACTTACAAACATTGACCTCGAGGCATCCTATTTTCTGTTGGGATGCAGTCCCATTTCCAGTGATTTCTAATCAATTCAGAAGCTGTTTTCCTCGTAAGTACTGAAGAGTTCCGATAGTCCAATTCCCAATTTTTTTGGAATCCCCAGGTCCTTTTCTCCCCCAACCGTCCCTAGACCAAGGTCATATTCTCCATCTCTCTTTAACTTTACCCAGTTCACTGGAAAATTCACTGAACTACAGCGTTACAATTGTGTCGGGACATTAGTAGGTGTAATCTCCAATAGTCCAGAATGTTTGTTAATCCAGCAAGAGTAATCACAAGAGATTCTGCAGATGCTGGAAATCCAGAGTAGCACATTTAAAATATTGAAGGAACTCAGCCAGTCAGGCAGCACCTATGGAGAGGAATAAAGAGCAGGCATTTCAGGCCAAGACCCTTCATTAGGACTGGAAAAGAAGTGCAGAAGTAGCCAGAAAAAGGAGGTGAGGGGAGGGAAAAAAAAGAGTACAAGCTAGGCGATGGGTGAAACTCTGATATGCTTCTTCCTTCCCTTTCTCCCATGGTCTATTCTCCTTTCCTATCAAATTCCTTCTTTTTCATCCCTTTACCTATTCCACTTACCACCGTTTAGCTTCTCACTTCATAGCCCCTCCCAGCCCACCTGGCTTCACCTATCACCTTCTCCTCCCCACACCTTTATTCTGGCTTCTTCCCCCTTCCTTTCCAGTCTGATGAAGGTCATCTGTTTATTCCTTTCCGTAGATGCTGCTTGGCTTCCTGAGCTCCACTACTAAGAATGCCAGTTTTACTGAAGTCTAACATCACCTCATCTTAAACATATACAAACATCTTGAAACTTCTTTTAATCCTCCCCATATCCAATATTGACATCCAAATTAAAACACTGCAAACATTATTTTCTGGATGTAATTTGAAACCGCAAATTAAACATTTAAATAGTACCCCATGAAATGAAATTTACAATTGAGGATAAAAAGATATTACAAAGTGATTCCTAATATAGCCCACTGACGACATTGTTTACATTGTCAGAGGCTGAAATCGTCCAGGTGCATTATGTAGGATTGGAAAAAAGGCTCTTATCAGCAAAATTAAACCACCTCAAACTTTCTCCAATTTGCATCTGAAGTACTTAAATTTGGATTAGCATCTTTTAATAATACCACAGTCATTTTACTCAAAACCCCAAAAAATTAAAAACATAATTTGTGTGAAATGATAAAAAGACAACAGAATGTATGGATGTATTTATTACAGCGCTAGCCTCAAATGACAAAAGCAACAATACATTAATCACCCGCAGGACAATTATCTGACAAGCTGACTGTACAAGTCAACAAGCTGTTATTATACAGTATGTATCAACGTTATTTGTTTCTTAAAATTGTAGAATAAAGGATTCACTTAAAGCCAGTTATAGTTCAAGTAAAACACACAAGCTATTAGTCCTTCATTCTCCATACACAATAGCAGAGACTGCTAATTTTTAGCGTTTACGGCAAGTACCTGTATTTAAGCAAATTACTATCTAGTACGATATTTATCACAAATCTGTATGTTTTAAAAATTCCAACAATTTGGCTTAACTTTTCATGTACAAAACCGCAATTGAGAACAGATTGTAAACTTATTAAAAGGCAAGTGACAATAAAAACAAAAGCTGATCACTTTTTACGTTACCTGTCAAAAGTAAAAATACTTCAATGTGCAACAACAAGGATGTGCTATTAAAACAGCAGCAGTTTAAATACTTAAGGACATTTGCAGGCAAAAATTAAAAAATTAAATGTGAATGTTAATAGCTTGTCTCATTCCTCATCCTGAGTAGTTGCTACGCTTTGATGGAGTTTCTTTAAAAAATTGTGGCATAAAAGAATCAAATTTTCAAATCAAGTTTAAGCTGTTAAGCATGACCACTACTATTGTATATATCCATAAAAAGCAATTTAAACCTCATCACTGTATTAGTGATAGTGTGTATGAGGCAGCTGTGCCCATTTTATATAACTAATTACAAAAATCCCAAATTCTATAATTTTTCAGTGTGGTTAATCTTTGTCATTGCTGGAAATAGGCACAATCAACTGCAAAGCAGGCTAATGTAACTAAGTATACTGTGAATTTATTTTTGTTCGGTTGCAAGAGATAAATAAAAGTCAGAATGTGGCCACCTGTGGTACTCTCCACCATATTTTCAAATCTGACTGAATCACCAGAATCCAAAGTGGGGAGACAAAAACAACCCGAGGCAGAAAAACTTAGTACCTAGCAACAAAAACAAAAAAATACCTGCAACCTCAAGGCTTGAGTTACAATTGAACAATAAAAATCAATCCTGAACTTTTTCCATAAGCATCTTCTCCATTGAATATGTCAATCTTGTAAACAGCCATGATTTATATCAACTCTTTGTTGATTACATACTTAATGCCACTGACTGATAATCTGGTTATTCCCTATTCTAATATTGGACTATTGGAGAATTGTTGAGGTGAATCAATAAAGCTTTCACCATCTTAATTTTCATTCCAGATTACAACAATGACCACACCACACTCCATCATTTACTGGTAACAGACATTCAATTGATAAGCCTCTTTTCATAATGTTTTATAATTAAACATATGGCTTCACTATAGATGGCCTGCACTCTTTATATAAATTTTATCCACTGTAATAAGCAGGTCCAAACTACACCAAATTATCTTTGAGGTCAAAACAAAGGCCAAGGACATTATGTGGTGAAATGAAAAAGATGTTTACTCAAATGTTGTAACTGAGCCACAGCACAAATCCCCTGAGCATGCTTAGTTGATACAATGAAATGTAAATGTTTTTCAGTACTGGCATTCTGGGAGAAGAAATTTCATCCTACATTGGGACTTGGTAAGCATGCATATTAAAAATAAAAAAGTCCCATTTATATATAACAAAACCCCATTCGTATTGACAGTGGGTAAAGTACCAAGCTTCACAAGGTCAAATTTAGTAACTCAGCTTAATTATATAAAAACATAAAAAAGTGCAAAATAATATTGTACACTCTGTCATGATAAAAACATTTGACCTCTTGTTGGACACCTTTTCAAATCATTTCTTTAGGGAAGGAGGTCGAAGTTAAACATGGCAGGTCCTGGGTATGAGCAAGAAACCAACATCCTTGTCCTCAACTGCGTTTGGTCTTTGAGTGCTGAATGAGCCACTGTAGTGTTATATCTGAAATTAATTTGAAAAGTTAGAAGTGCAAGCAGCATAAAATTGCACACCATGAATACTTGAATAAAATATCACTAATTTGATTTTATCACTACTTTCATTCCAGACTAATTATGGTTATGTTGCATTAATTAAACGTTATCTCAGGCATGAACTGTTTCCTCCATTTAAAGATCATTTCCAAGTGATGATTTTACTAGCTGTATGCAGCATCTCTCAACAGACATTGACACATTCCCAATTCTCAAAACATTAACTAGAATTCAATCTATTAATCAATACACATAAAATATCCGAATATATTTAGAAACAACATGTTCTGGGGAATAATAAGTCAAATACTTTTCACTTCCAAGACCTTTTCTTAAAATAATAAATGGCCAATAGGCACCAAGAAACTAACCCCAATATGCTATATCCAGAGTTGAACTTCAACATTCTATTAAAATTCAGCAACATAAAAGGAACTTTATATTTCACTGAAGCATCTCTTCTTGTACTATTTTATACTACCGGTTTAGTAGAATTTAATTGAAAGGTGCTTTATTGTGCATTGAGCTAGCTTAAAAAAACAAAGTCATCACAAACTGGAAGCATGAAATTCATACTTTGAGCACGAGACAAAAATATTACTAGCTCAGAGAGCAAAACTACATTAGAGCAAAAAAAATCTTTCGTTTTCACCAGTGGTTAGGACTTCCATAAAAAGTAGAATAATTGAAATAGGCTTATTATTGTCTTATGTACTGAGGTACAGTGAATATCTGTTTTGCAAGCCATCCATATTTCATTACACCATGCACTCATATAATACAAAAAAAAGCAATAAATGAAAGCAGAATAAAGTGTTAGTTACAGAGAAAGTGTAGTACAGGCAGATGACAGGTGCAAGTCCATAATGAGATAGATTGTGAAGTCAAGAGAGCCCATTTTACTGTACTAAGGAACCATTTAAGAATCTTATAACAGCTATCTGGGTGGCAGGGTGGAGATACATCTTTATCAAAGGAGGAGTATGGTGCTCCTTCCCTCTGCTAGACGGCAGGTAACATCTGCTTAGCCCACTGATATGAGTCACCTGAAGCCATAGGAGCAACTGGTGCATTTCACAAGTCCTGGTTATGCCAGCCAGACAATCTCTGAAGAGTATTGATAATGGATGGGGACATCTGTCTAGTAAATACACCGCCCAGAAAATGGCAATGACAACACAAACAAAATGCTGGAGGAGCTCAGCTGGCCAGGCAGCATCTACGGAGAAGCGTACAGTTGACAGTTTGGGCCAAGACCCTTCAGCAGAACTGGAGGAGAAAAAAAAATGAGGAGTAGATTTAAAAGGTAGGGGGAGGGGAGAGAGAAACACAAGGTGATCTGTGAAACCAGGAGTGGGAGGGATGAAGTAAAGAGCTGGAAAATTGATTGGTAAAAATAAGATACAGGGCTTGCAAGTAGAATAAGTGCTACACCTGCCCCTACACCTCCTCCCTCACTACCATTCAGGGTCCTAAAATGTCCTTCCATGTGAGGTATCACTTCATCTGTGAGTCTGTTGGGATCATATACTGTGTTTGGTACTCCCAGTGTGGCCTCTTTTATATTGGTGATTGGGAGATGGGATGTAGATTGGGAGACCACATTGCTGAGCTCCTACTAGAAAAAGCGGGATCTCCCAGTGGCCACCCAATTCCTCTTCCCATTCCCATTCCAATATTTCAATCCATGGCCTCCTCTATGGCCGTGATGAAGCCATACTCAGGTTGGAGGAACAACACCTTATATTCCGTCTGGGTAGCCTCCAACCTGATGGCATGAACATCGATTTCTCCAACTTCCAGTAATGGCCTCTCCCCTCTTCCTCATCATTCCCCATCCCCTTTTCCCACTCTCACCTTATCTCCTTGCTTGCCCATTGCCTCCCTTGGTGCTCCTCCCCCTACTTTCCTTCTTCCATGGCCTTGTCTTCTCCTATCAGACTCCCCCTTCTCCAACCCTGTATCTCTTTCACCAATCAACTTCCCTGCTCCTTACTACACCCCTCTCCCTCCCAGTTTCACCCATCTCCTTGTGTTTCTCTCTCCCTCCTCCCCCCCACCTTCTAAATCTTTTTTTCTCCAGTCCTGCTGAAGGGTCTCGGCCCAAAAATGTCAACCGTACTTTTTTCCCATAGATGCTGCCTGGCCTGCTGAGTTCCTCCAGCATTTTGTGTGTACTACTTGGATTTCCAGCATCTGCAGATTTTCTCTTGTTTAAGATGGCAATGATAAACCATTTCTGTTGAAATATTTGCCAAGAACAATCATGGTCATGGATCACCTATGTCATATGATATGACACATAATGAATGAATGATAACAGCTGTCTTTCAGAGCTTTATTTCAAATAATAATTATAATAAAGCAGTGAATTCGTGGATTCTCTATTTCGCTTTGCATATCCTTCACAGTATAATAAAGAGGAGTTCAGAGAATTCCTACATTTTAGTACTATTTACAACAGTCATGAAAGCCAAAATACAGACAAAGGAATAGAGACAAAGAAGCTTCAAGCGGAATTTTAAAAAATATGGCATTAAATGTTTTTGACTATTATCATAACAACATAAAAGGGGCATGTATCTAACATCCTTGAACATACTGCACAGTTTTTGAACAGATTTAAAGTGGTGATGGCTGGATTCTCGATAAGCAAGGGTGAAATATTACAGGGGGCAGAAAGGAATTTGAAATTAAGGTTACAGTCAGATTAACCATGACTTATCGAATTATATGGGAGACTTGAGGCCTGGGTGGTCTATCCCTGCTTCTAATTAAAAGCAATAAAGGGATTGCTGACAATGAAAAAGACCCCCTCCACTTCAGCATCCAGCATTTAAAGAACACCGTATAAATAATAAAACTGATGGAAAAGGGGAAAATCCAATTTTGTCCAGCATAACCATTTTTAAAAACGAAGCTTAGGGCTATGCTCCTAACCTACCAGCAGCAATGTAATGTCGAGGGATTTCTGTTTCTCATTTTCATAAGCAACCTTTCGTGTGTCTCGCTACTGACCAAATCATAACTTTATTTGTTGTAAGACAAACAAAGCTGAAAAAGAGATCAAGAGAATGGGTAATAGGAAAATGAATACTTCATTATTTTCAGCAGTGCTCATAAAGGTAATGTTTAAAAAAAAGCGCTAATAAAACTGTTGCCATCTGTCACTATACCATTAAGATGGGAAATGCTCAATTTAAAAGATTCTATATATAATCTCATTAATCATATCTGACATCATGAGAATCTTATTAAAACTGGAAATATTGCCAGAAATATGAAAGCTAAAATTTTATCATCACTTGACTTAGATTTTCACAAAAATTTGCACTGTCTTTATGGCGAGATATAGCAGTGATGCCAAGTTCAGAGAAATCAGCCTGCAGTAAAAGTGATCTCTATTGAGGAATGGACTTGATAAATGATAGTGCGTTCCTTCCTATGAGCACAAAATAGTCAAGTTCACTTACACCAAAGTCAGAAGTCAGGAGGATCAACTTTCACCCCAAGAACAAAGCAAACAACTTGGGGTGAATTGTAATGTGACACACAGAATTTCTACATTGTCAAGGCTTTGGATAAAATATTAAAATCTCTGGTATGTTTCTTCCATTAATTAAGATGAACATAAAGGATCCTATGGCATCACTTGGAAGAACATTATTCTGGCTAATATTATTAGTCATTATTTTGGCCAGTCTTATTCCCTCAACAATTAAATCAAATAAACAGCTGCTTATTATTTGATTCTTGTTTGCAGGATCTTGCTTTGTACAAAATGAAGCACATTCCCAATGGCAACAGCACTAAAACACTTCTGGGGATCTTCATAAAGATATTAGCTTTGTATCTCACTTGTCCATCTCTGCACTTCATGTACTTACATCTTGTTGTTTCAGAGTTCAGCAGTTTACTCTTAGCCCAATAATTTGTCAGAATGGCTCCAATGAGATTTGGCTTCCAACCAATTGATGCCACAATTTAACAAAATGCTAAAGGCAATCAAAACTACAAACCTTATAACCTTACATTCATTAAATTTACATTATCTATTACAAGATGTTTACAGTACTTGTGCAAAACTATATTAATATTTTGTGGTTTAACAATGACTTCTGACAAAAGGTCTCGAGTTTTCTGTTAACTTTGTTTCTTTCTTCACAGATGCTGTAAAACCAGCTGAGCATCTCCAGCAATTGTTGGTATTTTACCTAATTTATGCTCTAAGTCTCTATTAAAAATGAAATGTATGAATTGTGTTTACAAGATAGAATAAAGGTATATTAAATTTAGTTTAGCATAGGATCATTGTTGATTACATGCAGATTATTAAAAAGATCCACCTGTCAGATACAGTAACTGTATCAAAGCTGTTTGAGATAGAAATATAACAAGGCTTACACTGTCAAAGGCTTCCAAGATTTTCTTTTTAATATCTTACAAATAACAGATGGATTTTTAATTTTTATCCTACAAAGAAAAGTACATCTTACATTTCATCTAACATGCCCTACTCTTTAGTAAATTTGCTCTGAAGGCACAGCGCCAAAACCATTGGCAAATGAAAGCAAAGTGAAAAAAAATCCTCTTACAAAATGCAGCCACAGCCTGATTGAATTGCAAATCTAGACTCCAGCTGTCCTGTACAACTGAATGGAAAAATGGGAGGCAGATCAAAGGACCTGACCTAGATCTTTATTTTTCACATGACCTGCCTATTCAAAGTTCGCTGGTGCGCAAGAGATGATCATCTACATATTCTTTAATTTGCTCAGAAGCAATTACCTATGTTATCCTTCTCCTTGCAGGAGATGGAATAGCAGCAGATTTCTCGGTCTTGAATAGCAGACAGGTTCCTAGCAAAATGAAACAAAGGGAAGTATTAATTGTGAAATGTTCACAGAACCTTGAATATCTTGAAATGTCCATTATTCCAATCTGAATAATTATATAATCGATAGAATATAATTATATAGTTGTAGAATTTAGATAGGATTAAATAGTGAAAAAGATTAAATTTAGTTTGCCAACCCTATTAATGCTTAATACAGGGAAAATTATTTGCTCTGAATTAAATAAGCCTTCAGAAAAAACATCGATAAGATTTAAAAAATATCCTGAGATAAGCCCATTTTGTAGTTTGTTGAGGGTTTACTTCTAAATGTAGATACAAATTTAAAAAAATAATTATACAAGAGGAACAACAGAGCACACCACCAACTGCACATTGAAATTGTTTCAGTTGAATACTTCATTTTATATGCACACCACCACATGAATGTCAAGAAATCTACTTAATGCAATCATCTTTGAAGGTGGGAGAAAACGATAATATTTGTTTTAGTGCAATTCTTGAACTGAAGGAAACACTAGCTCGGCAACACTAATTAATGCAATTTGGCTTTTGTAGGTCTAGCAGAAATTTTAAAAAATAGATAGAAGAATCAAATTTTTGTTCTGGAAAAAGAGATTCCAATCAAAAGGAGAAATTATGTCAGAAGATGTTTTATCTTCTTCTGGAAAACCAAATTTTTAGAAGTGATTTATGTCAACTGTTCCAGATATAAACGGTTACAGGTTTCAATGGACAAGGAGATGACTGAAAAAATGCACCCTGAATTCAGGAGTTGACATTCAGAACATCATTGTGAATTTTGAATGATAACATTTCTGGGATGGCACCAGAAAGCACTAAGTTCATACAGGGTTATCCTCTACCATGAAGCCCCAACATGCCACAATAATTTGAATTGATTCTGATCGATTAGAGTTAGTATTTCAAAAGCTATGAGCTTTGAAAAGTCGCAGAACTGCAGAAACTCACGTTTTGAAAGATCAAACAACAAAACACTTCAATAACTAAAAGAACAACTGGATTTGGATAATTATGTTCATCGTGGTAAAGAACAGGGTCAACGTTCATTCAGGAAGAAACAAAGACAAGAGAAACTGTAGATGCTCTGTGGAGGCAAAAGGTATTCAGGTTGAGGTTGAGCTCCTGCATCAGGACTAAGGGAGAAGAATGACTGCTAGTATATAAAAGCAAAAGGGAGAGGTGAGACAGAGGCTGGTAGGTGGATGGAACCAGATAAAAAGGGGTAGGATAATAGGCAGATGGAACAAAGTGGAAAAGGAGAAGATGAGAAAGATGAACAAAGGGAGAATTCAGTTGGAAAGCTGAGTGTTAGGAAGAGCACTGGAAATGTGGATTACCTGAAATTGGAAAATTCAATGTTCCTACCATTGCGTTGTAAGCTATTCAAGTGGGACATCAGATGCCGTCTTATAATTTGTGCTTGATCTTGATACACAGGGCAATGTCGTACATGTGAGAGTAGGGAGGAGTGTTAAGATGAGATGTAACCAGAAACTTGAAATGCTTATTGCAGAGAACTCCACAAAATAGACATCTGGTTGATGCTAGGATTCACCCGAGTAGAAGTAAATCAGTAGGAAGAGGTGAATATCTGCCTCACATGGAATAGCTGTTTTAAGTTCCCAGTTGCTGCTGAGGGAGGAGGTGTAGAGACAGGTGTCAGACTTCCTTTGGTTGCAGGGGAAAAGGAAGGATGAGAAGGAATGAGCAAATCAGGGAGTCAAGAACAGAGTGATCCCAGAAGGCACAGAGGGGGAACAAATGCAGAAAATCAGTTTCAGCAAACCACCCAAATGTGATGTATTTAATTTTTTGAAATGCTTATGACACTTTTGAACTAAATGTAACATAGATCTTGGCTGATACTCAGTTGCCAAATTGGTTTATTTTTATCACATGTACCAAGGTACAATGATAAACTTACCTTGCATACCAATCAATTCATTACAACAGTGCAAAGTAAAACATTAACAGTGCAAAATAAAATGTTAGTTACAGAGAAAGTGCAGCTGTGCAGTGCAGGTAGACAATAAGGCACAAGGTTATAACAAAGTAGATTGTGAGATCAAGACACTTTCTTATAATAGGCAACCATTTAAATGTCCTGTACCAGTGGGATAGAAGATAAAAAGCTATACATTGATTTAAATTTTTTCATCTCATTTTAGTTTTCTAATTAAATCTGTGATCTTCGATTACTGATTTTTCTGCTAATGGAAGCAGCCTTTACACTCTCCAGTAAAGATTTTTGAAACCTTTCAAACCCAATAAGAGAGGCAAATTGCTGCAATTCTCTTCCTCAGAAGGTTGTAAATGCTAGATCACTGAAGATAATTAAAGAACTAGATATATCTTTGAATGGTGGTGAATTTAGGATTATAGGAAACTAGCACAAATGAGCTGAGGCCTGTGACAAATCCACCATGATAACATCGAATGGTAGAGCAGGTCTGAGGGTGAGGTAACTTACCCAAGATCCCAGTTGATTTTGTTCATTTATCAAGGAGAACAAATCCTACTTCACTAGTTCTAGAAGCGTTACATCTCTAGTTGTGTTTCATTAAATCTCTCCAAGGCCTTCCTGATATGAGGGGTGATTGATAAGTTTGTCGCCTAAGGTAGAAGGAGTTAATTTTAGAAAACCTAGCACATTTATTTTTCCTACATTTACACACGTAGTCCAGCAATCGTGGAGCATACGGATCCCTTCTTTGTAGAAGTCGGTGTCTTAGACTTCCAGAAAGTGGTCCACAGCAGGGGTGATTGATAAGTTCATGGCCTACAGTAGAAGGAGATGAGTTAATAACTTCAAACTTTCTCCACTTTCACTCAAAGAGTTGAACTGCACGTGCATATAACAAGAGCTGTATAACCCATCTCCTTCTACCTAAGGCCACAAACTTATCAATCACCCCTGCTGTGGACCACCTGGAGGTCCAAGTCGCTCTCGTTACATGTACGTGCAGTTCAACTCTTTGAGTGATGATGCAGAAAGTTCGAAGTTAATAACTTATCTCCTTCTACCTTAGGCCACGAACTTATCAATCTCCCCTACTACAAAGAAGGGATCCGTATGCTCCACGACCGCTGGACTAAGTGTGTACACGTAGGAGGAGACTATGTTGAAAAATAAATGTGCTAGGTTTTCTAAAATTGACACCTTCTACCCTAGGCCACAAACTTATCAATCACTCCTCGTATATGAATAACTAATTGTAATGCACCAGATGAGCCCTAACCACTATGTTTATTTTTGATGTTTATCTCTACCAAACCAGGTCATTAATGCTAAAAACTGAAGTGCTCTGATTTTCCAAGAGACTCCATCATAAATTCTAGATAATTCTCTAACAATGCCAATAACTTGATGATTACTTCAAGTCCTTTGTTTTGGCATTGCCTGCCTTTACCTCTTGTTCTTACCAATGTATGATCAATTCCACTAGTGACAGCAAAACTTTGGCATCTGTAGACATGATATCTTTCATGCTTCAGACACTGGCAAGACCACCTTGGATTACTTAACTCCATTTCACAAGCAAAATCCTCCACCTCACCCAACAATTCTCCTTTAGCTTTTCAACTGCTGATTTTCCTGACCTTAACAATGTGTTTATTTGTGGTCATCAATCATACCACTGAACACGTAATCTCCTACTCTGATAACTCCTTTGATTATTTACTAGGTCCAGAGTCTCAAGTGTCTTGACTGCGGAGTTTTGAGCACCATGCATCTGTTGCCATATCTGACTTGATAATTTAGTGAAAAAAATGTACCTACTCCTTCAAGAATTTACCTACTACTTGAAGAATGAAAACAAGTTAAAAGCCAGAAACTATGCTCTGATGAAGCACCCTGGAGCTGAAATACTCTCTTTCTACAAATATCAACTGTCCTGCTGTGTCTCCATGATTTTGCTTTTATTCTTATGTAACAGTCAAATATTCACCTACTTTACTCACCTTCAATGCAAAAAAGCTGTTCCTCCTTCCACCCATCTCTCCAAATCCTACCATGCAACTGTAAAACCTCTCCAACCAAATTCTTAGTTACCTTATGTACTGTAAATCTGCCTGTTGGGTTTAACTATTCTTTACAGTTCTCTGGGCCTGTAGATATTTCAAAGGCACTTCTCCACAGAAAGGTTTATATAGCTGCACTGACATCATCTTGATTAAAAGCCATCAATCCCACTAACCTACTTTAATCTTTATGATATTCAATATATAGAGAAGCCCAACTTTCTCCAATGTTCACTTTCATGGAACTCCCATGCATGATCTCACTGTTTTCTGTTAATCTGGTCAGGAAAGGGCATTTAATCAGCACACCTTGATCTGCATGTTGCATTTTGCTGGCATTATCACCAGTTTTCAAAGGAAAAAATTATGTCAGCATTTATGACACTTTATGACATTTAGACAGTTGTACATATCATATTAATGTTGTCACGGAGGAGCAAGAACATCTATAGGGTTTCTGTCAGCTGCAGTATTTTTTTGTTTTCATTTTATCTTCTACGAGCATTAAAAAAAATCTACTTACATTTTTTCAATCAGCTCTTTCTCATCCAGTGCGTTGGGCAGGTCTCGTTTGTTCCCCAGGACTAGCACCTAAGAGAAAAAAAAACTCATCAGTTTATTCACAAAGTAAAATATACACCAACTCAGAAAAGTAAAATTTTACAATAATACATCTTGCATCAAAAGTTAGGACTTCAAATTTATCTTTCTTCATATGAATGTATAGTCAAAATATTACGAAAGTCATCAAACATCCTCCAAACAACTGCCAATGGAATTACGAATCATTCAAAGTCAATGAATTAAAGCAGGAGCGTTTTCAGTCAAAATATATGTGAATACCTATTCCAACTAAAAGAATTGTAATAACTTACATACTGTTAATTATCTAGCAATATATGTGCTGACAAGAACTGTCCATTCAATATTATAGAAAGCATAAATTGCATTCCTATTTCATTGTAAATGGTGTTTAAAAAGCACTTAACTCTTACAATCTCAACAATATCTGTAACTCTTAATTTGGTGTCAGGAATGCATAATTAGATGCCAGGTACATCACCATTTCTGTCCTGCATACTGGCATCAACCTAGTCATTTCCTGGTGGTCTGGGTGATCAAACCAGATTATGTGATTTGAAAAATTTCAAGAAAATGTAATGATCATGGACAAACTATCCTAGTTAGAATTAGATTAGTGCACATCAGAAATAATGCAATCAATATAATCATATCTGTGGTCTTGCAAATTCTGTTCTTAGCCATAAGAAATGTTAAAATTTAGTTTAATAATGAACAACCAGCCTCTGAAATCAGTGTTCTAAATTTAAATAAAGGCAGTTACAGAAGCACAAGGGCAGAGTTCGCTGAACCAGCTTCAGTGACATACTTAATGACATAGAACAGTACAGCATAGTAACAGCACACAGCATTCTCAAACTAATTACTCTCCTAATCCTTTTTCCCTGCCCACAGACCATATCCCTCCATTTCTGCATACTCACATGCCTAAGATCTTTTTTGCATGCCTCTATCAGATCTGCCAATACCTAACAAGGCATTCAGGCATCATCACTCTCTCTGTTTAAAAATAAGTTTCCCCACACATCTTCTTTTAACTCCCTCACCCCCACTTAAATGTGTATCTTCTAGTACAGGTGTCCCCCGCTTTTCGCTTTACAAAACCTTGCTGTTACTTAAGACCTACATTAGTTACCCGTTTTCGCTAACAGAAGGTGTTTTCACTGTTACGAGAAAAAGCAGCACGTGCCCCGAGCAGCCAACCTTCTCCCCCGGAACGGCATTCTCGCCGGCATTGTTTAAACACGTGCCTGTGAGCAGCCGTTAGCAAGATGAGTTCTAAGGTATCAGAAAAACCTAAAAGAGCTTGTAAGGGTGTTGCACTTAGCGTAAAACTAGACATAAATAGGCGTTTTGATCATGGTGAACAAAGTAAGGACAAAGTCAGTTTGCCTTGTGGAAGTTGACAAATGTGATGTTGAAGAGGTTTTGGCATCCCACAACGAAGAACTGATAGATGAAGAGCTGATGCAATTGGAAGAGGAAAGAATAACAATCGAAAGCGAATGCAGTAGCAAACAGACCGAAAGTGAAGTCGTCCAGGAACTGAACGTGAAGCAACTGCATGAGATGATAGAAAAATGTCAAGCATACTGTCGTTTTTCAAGCCTTCCACATCAGCCACAGCAGATGACGAACCTCGACCTTCGACATCGAGGCAGGCAGACACAGAAGATGATGACCTGCCTGCCCTGATGGAAACAGACGACAATGAGATGACACCCCACTGTCCCACCACCCCAACCCCCGGGCCGCGAACCGACACACTGCCGCGCAGAATGCAGCGGTAGCCGAGACACACCTAACACATCTTTAAGAGGAAAGCCAAAATAAACAAGCTTATTAATTGGGTGCCGCCCGGCACGTAAATATCGGCCCAGATCAGAGGCGATTGTCAATTGCGTTGCCTTTGATCAAGGCCGACATTTACGTGCCGGGCAGCACCTAATTAATTAGCTTGTTTATTTCAGCTTTTTTCTTAAAGATGTGCTGGGTGCCTCCCGGCCACCGCTGTACCACTGCATTCTCCGCAGATCGGCATCGGTCGGCAACCTGGAGGTCAGGGACCACTGCACCACCCCAACCTCCGATGACTCAGCCTAACACACAATCATGAGTGTGCTCGGCGCTGTCTTCCCAATTCCGGTAAGTGATGCTACACTGTAAATACATTATTTCTACTTTATATAGGCTGTGTATTATTGTGTGTTATTTGGTATGATTTCGTAGCTTCAGAGCTCAAAGGTTATAGGAGACAGTGCTTCTGCCGAGAGTGCTTGCGTGAGATTTTCGTTACAGAGAACAGTGCGGCAATGATTGTAGAAAAGTAGTTCTACTTTATATAGGCTGTGTACTTACCATATCATTCTGCTTTTACCATATGTTACTGTTATTTTAGGTTTTGTGTTATTTGGCATGATTTGGTAGGTTATCTTTTTAGGTCTGCGAACGCTCACAAATTTTTCCCATATAAATAAATGATAATTGCTCCTTCACTTTACGACATTCCGGCTTACGAACCGTTTCATAGGAACGCTCACCTTCGGATGGTGGAGGAAACCCATATTAGATATTTCAACCCTGGGAAAAAGAAAATGGCTCTCTACTATATCTATGCCTCTTATTATTTTATAAACTTCTAAAAACTAAACAGGAAGTAAATTCTGCATCTTGCTGATGAATGTAAATATTTGAAAAAAAACAGCATTACAGTTTACTTCAATTTACTTTAATTGTAGACTAAATTTTAGAGTGGTATTCCATGTAATTTCATTTCTTGAAACCATTATGACTTCCACATTATGTATTTGCTTATATGCTCAATTGAGCTAAAATAAAAATTAATTTTTGAAAATAGTAACTCAAAACCTCAGCTAATTTCTGTCAGTTAAGATACAATTAGGAGGGGCTGAGACACCAAACTTATGTCCTTTACATTCTGGTGCCGTTAAACTCCTGGTACAACCAAAATAATTGCAAGAAAATAAATTTCACATATTCAATCCAATCTAAATGCACAAACATTTCTTCAGCGTACAAAATAATATAACAGTGCACCCATGCTACCTAAAAATTATGTGCTGCACCTCAATTGTCATCCACACCATTCCATTTTGTCTCACCTACATTTTGTGACCCTGCAGGTCAAAATGTCCACCAGGGCTCCTGTGAAGTACAGCAGTCTGCAAGCAGCATTTCGATCTTCAGATTCACTGCCTACTTAAACTGCTCTGATCGGCTTTTGACAGCCCATTGCTGTCAAATGCCATTGATTACAAGGTATTTTAGTGGCATTAAAAGGCATTTCAAAACAATTCAAAAGATTTACAATCATAAATTTATAAAAAGTTTTTATAAATTTTTGCACAAAACATCTGTGATAATTAAAAATATTATGATTAACTCAAATAAAACGGAAGCAAACCACCTCCTATTCACCGAAGTCAGAAACCTCATTCAGATGCATCACTGTGTTACATGGGCTAATGAAGAAAGATGTTCCTTTAGAACAGAGATGAAGAGGAATTTATTTAGCCAGAGAGTAGCTAATGTGTGGAATTTATTGCCACAGATGGCTATGGAGGCCAAGTCGTTAGATATATTTAAAGTGGAAGTTGACAGCATCAAAGGTTACAGTGAGAAGGCAGGAGAATGGGGTTAAGAGAGATATTAAATTAGCCATGATGGAATGGCCTAATTCTGCTCCTTTGTCTTATGGTCTAATGGTAAAGCTGATGATTAAGATGCAGTGCATCTTGGTTATGGTAACCTTTGTCCTACTATATTTACATTTCTATCACAGAACTACCTTCTGAGAAAAATCAACATTTTTGAGAATGCCCAATCTTTACGAACTTTGGTAATGTCCTGATTTGAAAAATCAATTTCTGCTGTTGCCTGATTTTTCTAATATGACAGCAGAACATGGGAGTTTTTGGTGTTCTATGTATGACATCAGATCTTGTGCATGTAACTACATCGCTGTTAGCTGCCTCTCATTAGCAACAGTAATGAGTCATCATACAGGAGTGAGACAAGACACTTGGTCGAATGGTGCCACAATAGCAATCTCTCACTCAGTGTCAGTAACATTAAAGATATGACTGTTGACTTCAGAAAGGGGACGGAGGATGATCGTGTGCCAATCAAATTCGGTGATTTGGTAGTGGAGAGGATCAGCAGCTTTAAATTCCTGGACATTACCATATCGGATGACCTGTCCTGGACACAGCACACAGATATAACCACAGAGAAGGTACACCTGCAGCTTTACTTTTAGAAGGATGAGGAGGACCAGCATGTCACTCAACACTCCAGCAAATTTCTATAGATGAACTGTTGAAAGTATCTGGACTGGTTGCACCATGGTCTGAAAGGACTACTCAAATGGACAGGAATGCAAGCTGCAGACAGCAGTTAACTCAGCCTAATTTGTTAAGGGCACATCCCTCTCCATTACTGGTAGTTTCAATATGAGGCAATGCATCAAGGCAACATCTATCAAGGACACCCACCATCTGAAACATGTCTGTGCCACCAATGTTATTTACTATGTCAATGCATTTGGCGAATCGCAATCCTCTAACCCACGTTATGGGCCAAGGAACAAGTACGTTTATTATATTGTATTATTGTTCAGGACTATTAATAAAGCATATTACTTAGAGCATATAAAATCTTCTTGGAAGAATTTGACTGCTTTGAATGCAAGTTATACAGTGGCCAGGGTATGGATGAAACTGAAACCAAACATGCTGAATAGATCATAGTAGAAAAGTGTTCCAGAGGCAAGCAGCAGGATCAATACAGACAAGGAACACACTTCAGCAGCAGGGCTAGCAAATGAGTGGAGGTAAAATATCAATGCACAAAATATTAAGTGGTTTGATTGCTAGAAATTGGCAGTGATATTGTACAGGATGATTGTGAGCAGAGTAACATGTCAGATGAAAGTGGAGGAGGAGAAGAATGATCTGATTCTAAAGCATGCTTCAGGGAGTAGCAACCCTAAATGAGCAATTATCCACTGCATTAGCAAATCAATGAACAGATGTCACCAATGGTAAAGAGGTACTACTTAAACATTATAAGAACACAACATTAATTAGGCAATGCAGACTGAAGCAAAACCAGAACCTAGGGCAGATCAGAACAATGTATTTTAAAATACCTCAACTGTAATAGCTTCCTGGATTTGTAGGTGGTTAAAAGTAAGCGCATATATGTTAACATTCCAATGGGGAAATTCATTTCTGTTGTGATGTGCAGCTGATATATTGCAATATTTTTAATGCAAGGTTTAAAAAAAAGAAAAACATTTTTCTACTACCAAGAAAGAGGTCAAGTTCTCCTGTCAGACTATATTTATGAAAATCTTCAAGACGAATTGATTACCCTGAATGCCTTATGAGAACTCTGTAAAAACAGGCAGAAATGTGTAGTAACAGATGTATGAAATACTTAATTGGGTCCAAAAAAGATCATCTGGAATAGTCTTCATTAGTTTTTCAATGGAAGCTAATTGTAATGGTATCAAAGTTATGGGGCATTGTGGCTTAATAAAATTTGCTTACTGGACACGAAAATAATTATTATTGGAGACTTTTCCTCTCTAGAACATTTCCAGTCCAAGCCAAGAATGCTAAGACAATGAAAAACATAGATTTATTAGATAATTTTTCTTACCTTCTCCATTGATTTAGTGTTTCATTACTGTAAACTATCCTGTAAAACAGTAATGCCAATACTAGAGCATACTCAGCAATTCTGATTTGAAACTAGTTCCAGCAATAAAACTACCTGTAAGAGCATTCTAGTGTGTGATCTTCACAAAGAACAAAAAAGCAAATGCAGAAAATCTAATATAAAAAATGCAGAATGCTCTAAGTACTCAGCGGATCAAGCTGCATCTTCAAGAAAATTTTAAAAATCAATATTATGGGCTAGAGATACCTCATCGAAATTGAAATGGAGAGAAAAGCAGCCTGCAAAGGTGGAAGAGCTCTCGCTGCTTGGATAAATCCAGAGTGACATGAGAATAAGCTGCAAACAAGGTTACCTGATAGATGTATATAAAATTATGAGAAACATAGATAAGGGTAGTCAGCTTTTTTTTTAATTTCCCATTGGTGGAAATGAAATTATTACAGGGAAGATGTAGAAGCTTATATGATACCAGCATTTAAGAGGTATTTAGAAAAGCTCATGAACAGACAGGGAATGGAAGGATGTAGACCACGTGTAGGCAGATGGGATTAGTTTTATTTGGTATCATGGTTGGCACATACGTTTTGGGATGAAGGACCTGTTCCTGTGCTGTATTCTTCTATGTTTTATCTGGTCATTGTGTGAATGAGAGCAGTTATAGAGTGTGGCAACATAGACAAAAGAACCTAGATAAAAGAATACAGGAGTTGAGAAATGCAGAGACCAAACCCAACAGTACAGGTTGCATGTTCTTCATTAAAGAGTGAAAAAACAAGCTAAGTTAATTACGTGGAATGACTGATAAAGACCAAGAAATCAAGTTACCTTAAGCTGTATATTATCCATTTAAAAATCTAATTAACAATTAAAATCAATGATAATATGGACCTCCATGTAAAAGCTTTTCCCCTTTACAGAAACAGAATGTATTTACCACAAAAATAACTTGAATTTCTAAAGCTGGGGAAAGAATTTATGTTGGCTAAGCAGAAGTAATCAAAAGAAAACACAAGTTTAAATGTAACCAAAATTTTTTTGCTAGATCATGGCTTTAGTAAGTTAAAAAAGTGGATTGTAGAATTTTGGAAGTGAGCAATGTTACTTAGCTACTTGTCAGCTGAAGAGGACTAAAACAGTTTGGCAGAGATGGGATATTTAGCATGTTCCCACTGTGCTGTTGACTTTCTATCATGTTTTATGATTTCCTTCCCACATCCCAAATACATTACAGTATTTGGAATGTGGGAAGACTGCTCCCTTCCTCTATTCCCGACTCAAACCTTTCACTTTTTCTCACCTGCCTTTTAATTTCCCCTGGGTCCCCTCCTCCTCTTGTCCACTTTCCTATCAGATTCCTTCTTCTCCAGTACTTGATTTTCCCATCCACCTGGCTTCACCTGTCACCTTCCAACTAGCCTCCTTCCTCTCCTCACCTTTTTATTTTGGCATCTTCCCCCTTCCTTCTCAGTCCTGAAGAAGGGTCTCAGGCCAAAATGTCGACTGCTTATTCATTTCCATAGATGCTGCCCAACCTGCTGAGTTCCTCAAGCATTTTGTGTGTGTTGCTTTGGATTTCCAGCATCTTCAGACTTTCTCATGTTTGTGAAATACATTAAAGATTAATTGACAACTGTAAAGTATCCCTTAGTGCAAGGCAAATGAAACAAAAAAGAAGGGAAATTGATGGGTTTGTGAGAGAAAACAAGTTGCAGGGCTGCAAGGAAATAGGATGATGGGTTTCTTTTAGAAACTGTATGGACCCAATAATAATGGGCCAACCGTGCTCTTAGTTAGTTTATTCCAAAATACACCCAGCAAGAAATTTGAAAAGTGCTAAAGAATGCAAAAAAAAATTAAAACACAGATATAGGAGATTTTACACAGCTTAATGAAAAATTATGATGAAATTAGTTATGGAAAGTACATGTAGGCAATTTGAGTCTGATTTTTGCTTTGGCTTTTATCAGTTGAGTGGAAAGATACTAAGGAGCAACAATTACTTGTCCTTCAAAGGAAACAGTTGCTGATACAGTCACATAAGACATAATCTTGACAACTTTCTAGCTAAGCAACAGTTTTACAAAGCTGACAGCTCAAAACAACAAATTCAAATGATCCTCAATACAAGTCCAAAATTAAAATATCACTTGAAAGCACTGAGTTTATCTGTTACTATTTTGAAGATGACTGAAATCTCAATTGCTCTTCAAAGACATGAGAATGCAAAAATATTGATATTCCAATCTTCAAGGTAAGCTCTGATGATGTAATATACATTTATGTGTTCAATCTAGGGAATGACCATAAATTTTTATTGAGATAAAATAATGATTGTTGATCTTTAATTAAGTTTCCAGCATTTCAATCTACTGTCATACTGTGTTTGAAATTTCAGAAAGGAAGGAATTGCACTTCACTGAGGAATCTGACAATTCAATGCCAACAGTGAATAAATGAAGCTTCCAGAAAAGTTAGCAATATGCTGGTCACAATCCCCTGTTCTTTCCAAACAGAACCTGGCATTTAAAAATAAAAATAGCTATTCATCCTATTCCTTTTTGAAGGTACTGATCTATTTTTTTTTCACTCTTACAGAAATTGAATTGTAATTTATGACTTCTTAAAACATACATAATAAACCCACTTCTGGTCAACGGCTTAAATTTTCTCCCTGATCCTTGAACCATCCATAGTAGGTTTTTTTTCCCTCCAAACTAAATCAGTCACAATATTCTGTAGTTTCATCAAATAGCCTCTAACCTTCTTTGTTCTGAGATCCACACCAGTTTCTTCACTTTTAACATAAAGTTATAAATACTCATCCCAGGAGACACTCTACTAAATCTTTTCTCTATCTTTCCAGGATTTTCACATTCTTCCTAATATTACATGACCCAAACAGAAGCAGCTTCAGATTTTCTTTGTTTGGTACTCCATGCCTCTATTTGCATATCCCAGGATCCCACACTTCATTAATCATTCCTTCAAAATACGTAAACAGCTTCAAGGATTTTGCACAAATACAAGATGTTCCAGATCACATTTTAGATTCATACCATGTAGTTTACATTATCTCTCATTCTGTCTGCCAAAATTATAGAGTTAAATGCTATCTACCATTTGCCTGCTCATTTATTCAACCTGACTTTTTGCAATCCTCCTCACTGTTTACAATTATGGTGCATGTAATCCACAAATTTGAAATTTTATCCTAAAAACCCCTTACTACATTATTAGCATATCAAAAAAAAAGGACCCAGCAAATGACCACTAGGGAACATCACAATCTGCTTTCCTCCACTGTACAATAACTACAATGAATTCTGGTTAATTTGACCATTGGTTAATTGGGGCAGCCATTCATTTGGGACAAGTCTTAAACAGCAAAAATGAAATCGAACTGGGTGGGATTCCCTTTGTTTATTTGGGACACTATGCCACTTAAATGGGGCAGGAGATTGTTGCTAAACAGTTTCTAACTATTGTCGGTTGCCTGCACTTATGCGGCTGTTATATACAACAATGTGCTTAAAGCAAACAGTTTTTAAATAGAGTCAATTGCATATGTTTATGTTCAAAAAGCAATGATTTTTGTCACTGATGGTTGGCAAGAAATAAGCAGTAAAGCAATATGGAACTATTTTGCTCACTATGGTTTCAAGCATTCCGGTTTGAAGATGCCAGAAATGGCTGGGAGTGAAAATGAAACAATTTCATCAATACTTCAACAAGTTAATCATCTTGGATGTTAAGATCAAAATGAAGATTTGGAGAATGCAATCACCTAAAGCATTTTTACAAAGGTAGTCCATTATCTGCACTAACTGTCTGTACTGATTTTGTTCATTTAATCAATCAAAACAACATGGCAGATGAATTCCTCCATCGATAACTATAAGGAACGAATAGTTTTATAGTACTGTAGAGGTACTGATAATGTTCAAATTTGTTTTGTATTTCACTGAAGTACATTAATTGTTACTCAGGTAACAGTAGCTTGTCTTTTTTACACCTTTTAACTATTTCCAAGAAACTTCAGCTAATTGTGGCAGCCACTTAATTGGCTGAAAATATATTGGTCTCAATGTGTCTTAATTAACTGGAATCCGCTGAATTTATAACTCCACTTTTCTGCCTTTAATCTAATTTCCTATCTGTCCTAAACATATAATTTTATTTTCCTTGATTTTACTAACCAGCCCCAATTAATGTATTAAATGAACTCAAGCATAATCCTGCATAACCCAAATTGTTAACTGGCAAAAAGTAGTAAGGACACAAATGATTCCCTGAAACTATTGGAGATTTTGTATTAAAACTGAGTACTGTTAACCTGCTTTTTGTCCTTAGATTCCTCTCACTGCTGAAGATGTTAACTTGTTGAGGTAAATACTGGAGATACTTTATTCAACATGAATGCAAGAATTACAGTTGACTAAGTACCAATTTAGGGAGCCTATGTGACTTATTGCTGTATCGGGAAGATGTTACTGAGGTTTTCATTGTTTATGGATATGGCTAATCTTATAGCTTTTTATTTTCTGTGTTTTCTCCCATACTTCCTCGGTTTTTGTGCAGGGGAAGGGGTTAGGTGGTCAATGTTCTTTTGACAGTTTGTGTAGGGAGATAGGAATTGGGGCCGATGTTCCTGTTGTGTTTCATGCAGGGGAGGAGAGTTTGGGTTTTGATGTTCTTGTTGCCCTTATTTCTTATTGCGGGGGTTGGGGGGGTTGCTGTTTCTCTCTGAATTAACTGCCATGGTTTTCTTTGTTTTGTGGCTATCTGGAGAAGGTGAATCTCAGAGTTGTATACTGCATGCATACTTTGATAATAAATGAATCTTTGAACCTTTGAACAATAACAACTTTGTCAGACAAAGTCTGTATACTATGGGTACCTAGTATTCTTAATTGATTTTCATCTGGTGGAGACAGGAATACAGCTAATGCTTATTTTTTTTTTTAATTGGCTGACTCCTGCAGGAAAATGAGTCATTTGACTTCATGGCTTGAGTATTTCACTAGATTTAGATCCAATGTGCAAATGATTACATAATTTTACTGATTAGAACTATTGCAGATGCTTGAAACCTCAAATAAACATTGGAATTAAAATGAAAATGCTATACGTGGGTAGGTAAAATAAGAGCTGAAAAGTATCCAACTTATATAAGATCTATAATTCAGACGGATGCACCTGTTGTTCCTTAGAATGACTTTATAGCAATTCTGTTTTTTAGATGTAAGTTTAAGTTCAGGCCACTCGAGAAACGAAACATATAACTTGGGCTGAACCGACAGAGTATACTACATGTTTCACTTACCCGGTTTCTGGCAGATATTAAACACTACCCTCTGTCTACATAGCTAAAACTCTACCATTTCAATCTTTTAACATACTATATTTTCGCAATCTATTTAGTCAACTCTTCCTCTGCTTTGAAAACCTTCAAAGACTGCTACTCCAGCAGACCACTCGAACCTGAAACTTCTCCTCCGAAGAACATTAAGACCAATAAATGCAACAAGACATAAGACTGCAGATAAGACCATAAGACATAGGATAGAATTAGGCCATTCAGTCCATCGAGTCTGCTCCGCCATCATGGCTGATCCCGGATCCCACTCAATCCCATATACCTGCCCTCTCGCCATAGTCTTTGATGCCCTGACCAATCAGGAAACTATCAACTTCCACTTTAAATAAACCGATGGACTTGGCCTCTACCACAGTCTGTGGCACAGCATTCCACAGATTCACTATTCTCTGGCTAAGAAAATTCCTTCTTACCTCTATTCTAAAAGGTTGCCCCTCAATCAAGAGGTTGTGCCATCTAGTTCTGGACACTCCCACCATAGGAAACATCGTCTCCACATCCTCTTTATCTAGGCCTTTCAACATTTGGTAGGTTTCAATGAGATCCCCCCACATTCTTCTAAATTCCAGTGAGTACAGGCCCAAATGCGAAACGCTCTTCATACGTCAACCCCTTCACCCCTGGAATCATAAACACAAAATAATCTGCAGATGCTGGGGTCAAAGCAACACTCACAACACGCTGGAGGAACTCAGCAGGTCGGGCAGCAACCGTGGAAACGATCAGTCGACGTTTCCGGCCGGAACCCTTCGTCAGGACTGTAGAGGGAAAGGGGCAGAGGCCATATAAAGAAGGTGGGGGGGAGGGTGGGAAGGACAAGGCTGGAAGGTTCCAGGTGAAAAACCAGTAAGGGGAAAGATAAAGGGGTGGGGGAAGGGAGGCAGGGAGGTGATAGGCAGGAAAGGTGAAGAAGGAATAGGGAAAAAGACAATGGGTAGTAGGAGGCAGAACCATGAGGGGGGTGATAGGCAGTTGGGGGAGGGGGCAGAGTGACATAGGGATAGGGGAAGGGAGGGGAAGGGAATTACCGGAAGTTGGAGAATTCTATGTTCATACCAAGGGGCTGGAGACTACCGAGACAGTATATGAGGTGTTGCTTCTCCAACCTGAGTTTAGCCTCATCATGGCAGTAGGGGAGGCCATGTATGGATATATCTGAATGGGAGTGGGAAGCAGAGTTGAAGTGGGTGGCTACTGGGAGATCCTGTCTGTTGTGGCAGACGGAGCGGAAGTGCTGGATGAAGCGGTCCCCCAATCTGCTTCGGGTTTCACCGATGTAGAGGAGGCCGCACCGGGAGCACCGGATGCAATGGATGACCCCAACAGACTCACAAGTGAAGTGTTGCCTCACCTGGAAGGACTGTTTGGGGCCCTGAATGGTGGCAAGAGAGGAGGTGTAGGGACAGGTGTAGCACTTGCGCTTACAGGGATAAGTGCCAGGTGGGAGATCCGTGGGGAGGGACGTGTGGACCAGGGAGTAGCAGAGGGACCGATCCCTGAATCCCGGAATCATCCTCGCGAACCTCCTCTGGCATCTCTCCAATGACAACACATCCTTTCTGAGATATGGTGCCCAACACTGTTGACAATACTCCAATTATGGCCAGACTAGTATCCTATAAGGCCTCAGCAATACCTCCTTGCTTTTATATTCGATTCCCCTTGAAATAAATGGCAACATTGCATTTGCCTTCTTTACCACAGACTCAACCTCTAAATTAAACTTGAGAATCTTGCACTTCTGATGTTTGAATTTTCTCCCCATTTAGATAATAGTCTGCACCATTGTTTCTTTTACCAAAATGCATTGTCATACATTTCGCAACATTGTATTCCATCTGTCACTTTTTTGCCCATCCTTCCAATTCTGTCCTGCTGCTTCAGCACTACCTACCCCTCCACCCGTCGTCGTATCATCCGCAAACTTTGCCACAAAGACGTCAATTCCATGATCTAAATCACTGACAAACAATGTGAAAAGTAGCAATCCCAATACTGACCCCTAAGGAAAACCACTAGTCACTAGCAGCCAACTAGAAAAGGCTCCTTTAATTCCCAGTCGCTGCCTCCTGTCTGTCAGCCATTCCTCTATCCATGCCAATATCTTTCCTGTAATGCCATAGGATTTTATCATGCATGGCACCTTATAAAATGCCTTTTAAAATCCAAGTAAATGACATCCACTGCCACTCTTTATCCACCCTGTTCGTTAGTTCCTCAAAGAACTCTAACAGATTTGTCAGGTAAGATTTCCCTTCACAGAAACCATACTGACTTTGACTTATTTTAGCATTAGTCTCTAGGTACTCTGAAACCTCATCCTTAAGAGTAGACTCCAACACTTTCCCAATCAGAGGTTAGGCTAACTGACCTATAATTTCTTTTCTTTTGCCTTCCTCCCTTCTTAAAGAGTGGAGTGACATTTGCAATTTTCCAGTCCTCCGGGACCATGCCAGAATCATGTGATTCTTGAACGATCATAACCAATGCATCTGCTAACTCTTCAGCAACCTCTCTCAGGACTCTCAGATGTAGTCCATCTGGTCCAGGTGGCTCATCCACCTTAAAGTTTTGCCCAGCACTTTTTCCTCTGTAATAGCAATGGCACTCACTCCTGCTCCCTGACACCACGGACCTGTGGCACACTGCTAGTGTCCTCCACAGTGAAGACTGATGAAAAGTACTCATTAAGATCATCTGCCATTTCTTTGTCCCCCCCTTGCTATCACACCAGCATAATGTTCCAATGAACCAATATCAACTTTCACCTCCCTTCTACTCCATATATAACTGAAAAAAACTTCCTAGTATCTTCCTTTATATTATTGGCTAGAACATGGATTCTGCAGCAAAAGCAAGTTTGACCAGACAGCAATGCCCTCTTCCTGAAAAATGAGTAACAAAATAAATGCAGTCAGATCCCATGTCTATTTCCGGTGGAACGTTTAGCCAATGAAACGGAATTAGTCCCAGAAATCCATCACGATCTGCGCTGCACAGTCTGGGACCTAATGTCAGATTTCGAAGGCAAAATACTTCCAGCACTCCACCTCGGGAGTTCATACCAAGCTGAATACCAGCAAGATTTGGGGAAAAAGAAACAAAGCCCAATCCAACACATGATCAAAGATCTCTTTTCTGATGGAGATTGCTGGGCAAGGGGTAAGGTTAGTTACTTTAGTATTAATTAACACATACAAAAACCTGCATGTACTTTTGAAAATTATATTTACTTATATTTCCATAGTTTCTAAACATTCCTGAATGTAAAAGTAAGGGTCAAAATATGTCATGAATATTTTCTGCCCTCATTTTGACATGTTAATTAGTTCAAAGGCAGGACTTCTTCCCCAAGTTAGCCACAGTTGTGCGACAATAGACAGCAATTCAGCCCAGGATACATTGAACCATGAAACTCTGACCCAGTGTTTTCCTCAGCAATGATCAAGATTAACTGAGGATTTTAATTTGGGAATGGGTCACTTTTACGTACAGCTTTAAATACTATAATACAATTTTCTATTATCCAATATAAGCGGCATGCAGAAATATTGTATATCTATCCAGTCTGGGACCTATCATTTACACAGCCCTAATGGGATTATCAAAATGATTTACAAAATACGATATTGATGGACCTCAGGAACTGGAGTGCTTTGTAGAAGTATTCAGCTCCCAACACTTTGTTCGCATGAATGAGTATTACAAGCAAGGATTCTGATCAATTGAACTAATTTTTATTTGTGAATCACATGCTCCTCCCTCCCCCCCCCCCCAACACACAGTAGAGCCCAAAAGACAGGGGAAATTGTAAAGCATGAAAACTCAAAATTCAAAATCTGAAACCTCAGCAGTTCAAAAGTATTCATCCCCCTTTCCTCAATTTTTAGTTGAACCTCTCACAGCTATTACAGCCAGTAATCTTTTGGGTGTCCCTATTAGCTTTGCACAATGTGATGAAGCAAGATTTGTCCATTCCTCCTGACAAAGTTGCTCAGGCTGTGCCAGGTCAATCAGACAGCAATCTAGAGGTCTTGACAGAGACGTCTGATCAGGTTAAATCAGGAATCTGACTGGACCACTCAAGGACATCAATTTTCTTCATTTGAAGCCATTCCATGGTTGCTCTGGCAATGTGCACTGGGTCATTGTCCTGCTGAAAGGCAAACTTCCTGCCCACTTTAAACTTTCTAACAGAGGCGAGCACGTTTTTATCTAGCATCTCTCTGTGCTCAGCAGCGTTCATCTTCCCGTCAATCCAGATTTTCAGACCCTGTTGCTGAAAAGCATCCCCGTAGCATGATGCTACCTCCACTGTGTTTTACAGTAGGGATGGTGTTACCGCCTGTATGCACAGTATGAGATTTACGCCACACGTAAGTACCATTTAGTGTTGAGGCCAAAAAGTTCCACCTTAGTCTCATCGAACCTTCTTCCACATCTTTACTGTATTGTCTAAGTGACGCTTTGCAAAGTCTTTAGGAGCAAGGATCTGCTTCTTTTAAGCCAGGGCTTCTTCCTTGCTATTCCTCCATAAATACTCTATTGTGCAAGGCCTTAGAGACTGTGGAACTGTAGAGTCATGAACTTCATATCCAGTCACAGCTACTGACTTCTGGTGCTCATTCAGAGTGACTGTTGGTGTCACAGTGGCCTCTTTTACAAGTGCCATTCTTCTCTGGCAACATACTAGTCAAGATGGCACCTGCACACAATACTCCAGGTAGTCCACAAAAGTGCTCATTTCACTTCTTTTATGTCTGCTTTGCATCTTAAATGTGTTTCTGGAACTGTTACAGAGCCTGTAATTTGCAGTCTGGAGATCAATTGTGAGATCCAGCACTTTGCTATCCCGAGAAGATTCCAGGAAGCAAGTTTGAACACCCAGCGCAAAGAAACTTCGCAATGGGGCACGAGCTAATGTTCAACTCTATTTCGCTGATTAAAGAGTCCATTAATCACCGATCAAAGTGTCGTGGAAAATTGAAACTTTGAGGTGAATGCAGAAAATGAGTATGGGTTCAGTGCCAACTGCCTGCCTTTTGATTGCTGATGAGGTCCCTCTGCTGCCGGAAAGGAGGTTGTGTGGTGGCTTATCGCTGTTTAACAGCTCGCTGTACCCAGAGGGTAGGCCTCCGTGTTTGAGTGGTGTCTCTCTCTTTCGATGATGTTTATTGATTGGACTATGGACTTTTTCAGTCTTATGGTTTTTATATTTTGTGTTTTTGCCTGTTCTTTCTCATTTTTTTGTGTGGGGAGGAGGGGTTTGGAGGTTGACGTCTGCCCTTTTTTTGTGCGGGGGGAGTTTGCTGCTTGTCTTTAAATGACTTTCCAAGGTTTGTCTTTGTTTTGTGGCTATCTGGGGAAGACGAATCTGAGTTGTATATTGCATACATACTTTGATAACAAATTAACCTTTGAACCTTTGTTTAGAGGGGCAGCCTGACCAGTGTGGCTGTGCTTTCAAATTTTTCCACTTTTCACAATGGACTGCACTCAGCTCTGAGCCACGTTCAGTGTTTTTCAGGTAGTCTTCTACCCTTCTCCAGATTTGTGCTTCTCTATTGTCATTTCCCTGATTTCCCTTGAATGTTCTTTTGCCTTCACTTTGGTCTGATCTGTTGGAAATCTACCATACTGTCAGATCTTACAGAGAGAGAGAAGACATTTAATCAGCTGATCGTCCAATTTTCTACATCAACAAATTAGGTAAGCTGGCAAGGTAATATATAGTATGACACCTGAGGGAAGTTAGTGCAGCAATTACAAATGTTTTTCAAGCCTCACAATTTTGGTTTTAATTTTTATTAACTTGTTGACAGCTTTTGGTATTTTTCTTTTGATTTGATATGCTGCACAATGTTTTGTAGATTAGCTCAAAAAATCCTAACTTTAAAATATTTGGAATTTAGAAAATGAGATCAAAAAATGTGAAAATAGTTGTGGGGGTGAAGACTTTTTCAAGGCACAGTATGCAAAAAGGGTCAGACAGTAATACTTCCCTCTTGAATTATTTTTTGATTAAAGAAAGCCACCAGATTTTTAAAAAAATCATTATCACATTAGAGTCAGAAACATACAGAATGGAAACAGGCCCTTTGGCAACTAATCCATGCCAACCATCGGGCACCAAGTTCAAAGTTTGAAAATTCAAAGTACAGGTCCACAATCCCTCATCCGAAATCCTTGGGGCCAGTTGCATTTCAGAATTCAGAATTTTTTGGATTTCAGACACCACCAACTGCGGTCCCCCCCCCCCCCCCACCGGATACCAAAAAACACCTATGCTCAAGTTCCTTATTTAACCTCAATGCAATGGACTTTAGGACCCAGCGGCGCACCAAACCTACGCACATCCTCCCGTATACTTTAAATTATCTCTAGATTACTTATAATACCTAATACAATGTAGATGCTATGTAACTAGTTGTTATACTGTATTGATTAGGGAATAATGACAAGAAGAAATTTTATTTCTAACAAAAACATTCAATAAAACATAAAAATGTACAGCTTCAAACGAACCGAATCAAACACATGGCAACTGACTTATTGGAATAAATGTAGAACGTCACTGTCACTATAAAACTTCAGTAACTTGTCTTTCTGTTTATTTGAATCATATACTGTGGTAGGTCCGACACTATTTTCTTCAGTAAGACGCCGCATAGACACACCACAATCAAGCTTCTGCAATAACTCCACTTTCTGCGTTTTTCATAGAGAAGATTCCTTCTCTTTTTCTCATTGTTACCCATGGGGGTATCTGCAGCTCTTTTTGACATTTTCACAGTGAAATTAAACACAAAGTCAACAGTGAACACAAAATATCAGTGAACAGCAAATGCACGTGTAACCAGTACGAGCGCTGAGCCACAATTAACGTCTGGCGGCCTCTGCTCGTGCTGCCACGTCACACCTGAGTGACGTCAGCTGTTGGCAAAAAATCTGCGGTTTTCAGAGCATTTTGAATTTCAGAATTTCGGATAAAGGAATGTGCACCTGTACTGTATGTATACCATATCCAACCTTGAGATTCTTCTTCTTGCAAGCAGCCACAAAACAAAGAAAGACAATAAAAGTCACAAAAAAACCACACCACAATGACAGTCACACATCCAATGTGTGAAAAAGAAAGAACAAATTGTGCAACCAATTAAACAAAAAAGCAAACAATCAATCCACAGATGATGAACTACAGAGTCACCAAAAGTAAGGCCACAGCCATGGAGCCAGTTCTGCGTTGAGGCGAGTGTCAATGACTGTAGGCCACAGCTGCAAAGTCAGTTTAACACTGAAGTGAGTAAAGTCCCACAGAGTAGTGAGAATACTGAGTTGTCCTTCATGCTGAGCCTCAACACCTTAACCTTTTTAATCTGGCTCAGTGCTCACATCAGCCAAACATCAGTTTGTTATCCACTCTCGGGACTGGACCCTGCTGCTTCAATCCGGCGTGAAGTTTCAGTCCAGTCCGGCCCCAAGTCCACTCCAGCAATGACTGGAATACCTGCATTCTCGACGGTTCAGAAAGCTGAATCCTTTAAGATACCTCAAAAACACCAGGTCGTACAGATGGTTCAAAAGCACACCTCCCAATGAGAACAGGTTGCAGATTGCTGTGAGCATGGTCCTGAAGAAGTATATTCAGTAGAATTGTTGGTA
This sequence comes from Mobula hypostoma, assembly GCF_963921235.1. Taxonomy (NCBI): domain Eukaryota; kingdom Metazoa; phylum Chordata; class Chondrichthyes; order Myliobatiformes; family Myliobatidae; genus Mobula; species Mobula hypostoma. The sequence continues at coordinate 37,494,117 of NC_086109.1, forward strand.
GTTTTGTTAGCTGCCCTCAAAGCACTATCATGTCTCACCAGTGCCATCTTCTTCCTGAATTCGCCACTAATTCAATTTCATTCTATTTTCCTACAAAATCACCACAGATTTTAACCACCCTACATGCAAAGTGCAATTACAGTAGCCAATTAACCTACCAATTTGCACGCTTTTAGGATTTAGGAGGAAACCGATGCAATCAGGTGTATCAATTAATTTTCAATCAGGAATGTTTTTTTAAACAATTTCTCCATAATTTGATTATTTCAATGTTTCTCTTTGTAAAAACATCCGTTAAATTAAAGCTCAACACATAATAGACACATTTTCAAATGCAGTGGATTCCAGTTAATTGATCCATTGGTTAATTGGGACAACTATTAAAGAATAAAAACTTATTAAGAGACGGGATTCCCTTTGTTTACTTGGGACACTACACCACTTAATTGGGACAGCAGACTATTGCCAAACAGTTTCTAACTAGTGTAAGTTGTGTATACTTATTTATTAATTCACTGAGATACAGCATACGATAGACCTGCCACCCAGCAACCCCCGACTTAACCCTGGCCTAATCATGGGACAATTTATCTGCAGCTTAATGTGAAAAAGACCAAGGAGCTGGTGGTCAACCTGAGGAGAGCTAAGGTACCGGCAACCCCTGTTTCCATCCAAGGGGTCAGTGTGGACATGGTGGAGGATTACAAATACCTGGGGATACGAATGGACAATAAACTGGACTGGTCAAAGAACACTGAGGCTGTCTACAAGAAGGGTCAGAGCTGTCTCTATTTCCTGAGGAGAATGAGGTCCTTTAACATCTGCCGGATGATGCTGAGGATGTTCTACGAGTCAGTGGTGGCCAGTGCGATCATGATTGCTGTTGTGTGCTGGGGCAGCAAGCTGAGGGTAGCAGACACCAACAGAATCAACAAACTCATTCGTAAGGCCAGTGATGTTGTGGGAATGGAACTGGACTCTCTCACGGTGGTGTCTGAAAAGAGGATGCTGTCCAAGTTGCATGCCACCTTGGACAATGTCTCCCATCCACTACATAATGTACTGGTTGGGCACAGGAGTACATTCAGCCAGAGACTCATTCCACCGAGATGCAACACAGAGCGTCATAGGAAGTCATTCCTGCCTGTGGCCATCAAACTTTACAACTCCTCCCTTGGAGGGTCAGACACCCTGAGCCAATAGGCTGGTCCTGGACTTATTTCCTGGCATAATTTACATATTACTATTTAACTATTTATGGTTTTATTACTATTTAATTATTTATGGTGCAACTGTAACGAAAACCAAATTCCCCCGGGATCAATAAAGTATGACTATGACTATGACCAGATAACCTGCCAACTGGTACCTCCCTGGTGCTCTCGTTTCTTCCCACAGTCCAAGCAGAAACCTACAGAGTTATGGGGAGAACTCCTTACACACAGCGGTGGGAATTGAACTCAGGTTGCTAGTACCTACTGTAAAGAGTTGTGCTAACCTCTACAACTACTGTGCCACCTTTAGACAGTACACACTGCTTAGAGAGAACAGCTTTTAAATACTGTTAGTTGTGTGTGTGTGTTTGTGTTCATATTTTTTTGTCATTGATAGTTGGCAAGAAGTAAGAACTAAGACAATTCCGAACTGCTTGCTCACTGCAGTTTCAAGCATTGAGGTTTGGAGTTGCCAGAAACAGCCAGAAGTGAAAATTAAGTAATTTCATTACTTCAACAAGTGAGGAACTGTGAAAAATTTGAAGGTATAGACAACCATTTTGAATGTTACAATGAAAACTAAGATATGGAAAAAAGCAATTGTTGAAAGCATTGCACTCGGTGTCTGCACTGATTTTATTCATTTATAGTCAATCAAAAGAACACGGCCTCGATATCTATTAGGATCTAATACACAGTTTTATAGTACTATTGGTAGTGTTCTTATTTATTTTATATTTAATCTAAATATATAATTTGTTACTGACTTAAATGGTTATTGAGTCTTTTTTTTAAAATATGCTTTTTTAAACATTTTCATGAAACTTTAGCCAATTGCAATAGCCATTTAACTGGGCCAAAATGTTCTGCTCCTGATGTGTCCCAATTAACCAAAATCCACTGTACTTCTGTACCAAATACAAATCACCCCAAAAGTAAAACAGAAAAATGCTCTTGGCTAAAAAAAAATACTACCCACTTAAAGTAGTATGAATGTGTTTAGTGAACTGTAATCATTGAAATGAGAATCTTACAATTTAGTTCCTTTATGGTACAATTAAATGCTATTGTTCTGAATGCTCTAAAGTGGGGCCTGATTTTGCAATATTAATGCTGGTTTGCCTGGACCTTGTTGTTAACCATGTTCATGTATTCTAATTTACTGATTTATATAAATTCAATATATGCATATATTTAAAAAAAACTAGCATCTCTGTCTCATATATAGGCTGGTGCTGAGGTCAAGAGGTGTACACACCCTGGAAGTCATGATGGTACAGTTTAACAACCAAGTAACAAATGGCCACACAGCAGAGTCTTTTTTTTATTTGCTACAAGGTGTTCACTGAAATGCTTTTTAACCTCTATCACTCATTCTTAGTGTGAAAACATTACGCAATCAATTTGAACTTATTTTCAACTTCTTTCCTTTAAGAAGTCAACAGATACAACTGCTGCAGATTACAATGTTAGATCACTAAGTCAAAGCAATTAACTTTTCATATTTCTCATTAGTTTTTTTTTTAAAAAGTTCAGTTTAGTTCACCATAAATTGAAAGAAGCACTCACTGGGATGCCCTGCAACTGCGGTTTTTCTAATAAATTATGCAATTCATTCTTTGAAGCTTCTGTCTTCTCGTGGTCTGCAGCATCCACCATGTACCTAAATAGTGCAAAGACATAACCCTCATTAAAAATACAGTCTGAATGGCATTCCACAATGGTTTCGATTAGCTGGTCAAGAACAAGGTGGTCTGGTTTAAGCCGTGGTTGCCAATTTGCAAGATTCTACTGTTTGCCATCAGCAGCATTAATGGATCCAAGCTTAGGGCTACCAGACAAGTACAGGAGCACCTGAAGAAAAAATAAACCTGCACTTACTGGAAAATTAAAACAAATGCAGCAAATACTGGAAATACCCACCACGTGAGCAGTGTTAGCGAAGGGTGAAACAGAGTAATGCTTTCAGGTCAGTGTTGCTGTTGTCATCAAAACACATTTGGTTGTTATTAATTTTGTATTTAAAAAGCTGATTGAAACTGAGATTTTAACAATGGTGCATATAATGTCATAAATGAGATATCAGGCAGAATCTCGCTGATGTGACTATCTCTGTTTGGAACTACTGGTGTTTAACAGTTTAAGTGGCAATGTGTGTGAAATTTCCATAATTGTGTGACCAAAACCAACAGGCTTAGGTTTTCGTCTCCTGAGGTCCCTTTCCTCAGACACTAACAACCCCACTACCCCCTACGAACCCAGCTTCCATCTGCGCCGGGTCTTCACCATTCCCGCTGACCTTCCCCTCTCTGAGGCAAAACATTCTGTCCTCTGTAAGGGCCTCACCTTTGTTCCCCTGCACCCTCACCTCAGCGAGTTCTGTGCCCGCCATGACGCGAGCCGACCATCTCCGACCTACTTCTTTGGCAAGAACTCTCCACCCCATACCGATGACCCCTTCTCCCGTCTTCAACCTTCCTCCTCTTCCTTGACACCCCACCCTGGTCTTCTGCCTGCTCTGGATCTTTTCATTGACAACTGCCGACGGGGCATCAACTGTCTCAACTTCAATACTCCTCTCTTCAATTCCAACCTCACTCCTCTGAATGCTGTGCTCTCCACTAATCCTAACTTCACCATCAAACCCACAGATTAAGGGAGTGTTGTAGCAGTCTGGCGTACTGACCTCTAACTTGCTGAGACCCAGCAACAACTCTCAGACACCTCCTCTAACTTACCAGTCAAACAGGACCCCACTAAAAAGTACCAGGCCATTGTCTCCTACACTATTACCGATCTTAATAGCTCTGGGGATCTCCCATCCACTGCCACCAACCTCATAGTTCCCATATCCCACACTCCCGTTTCTACCTCCTACCCAAGATCCACAAGTCCACTCGTCCAGTTGACCAATTGTTTCAGCTTGTTCCTGCTCTACAGAACTCATTATCTGCATACCTCAACTCTGTTTTATCTCCCTTAGTTCAGTCCCTTCCTTCATATATCTGTGACACTTCACATGGTCTGGATCTTTTCAATGATTTCACATTCCCTGGCTCCCATCATCTTATTTTTACTATGGATCCCCAGTCCCTTTAGACCTCCATCCCCCACCAGGAAGGCCACAAAGCTCAACGTTTCTTTCTAGACATCAGACCCAACTAGTTCCCCTCCATCACCACTCTCTTCCATCTAGCAGAACTTATCCTCACTCTTAATAATTTCTCCTTTGGCTCCTCCCACTTCCTTCAAACAAAAGGACTAGCCATGGGCACTTGCATGGGTCCCAGCTATGCCTGCCTTTTTGCTGGCTATGTAGAACAGTCCATGTTCCAAGCCTACACTGGTATCACTCCCCCACTTTTCCTGAGCTACATCAATGACTGCATTGGTGCTGCTTTCTGCACCCATGCGGAGCTCATCAACTTTATCCACTTTGCCTCCAACTTCCACCCTGCCCTCAAATTTACCAGGTCAATTTCTTGATCTCTCTGTCTCTATCTCTGGAGACAGCTTATCTATTGATGTCTATTATAAACCCACAGACTCTCACGGCTATCTGGACTAATCCTCTTTCCTCCCTGTTGCCTACAAAAACACCATCCCCTCCTCTTAATTCCCCCATCTCCGCCATATCATATTAGGGGGGATGAGGGTTTTCATTTCAGAACAATGGAGGTGTCCTCCTTCTTCAAACAAAGGGGCTTCTCTTCTTCCAGCATCAACGCTGCCCTCAAACTCATCCCTCCCATTTCACGCACGTCTGCTCTCACCTCATCCTCCCACAACCTTACCAGGGATAGGGTTCCTCTTGCCCTTACCAACCATCCCACCAGCCCCCACATCCAACACAAAATTCTCCAGAACTTCTGCAATCTCCAATGAGATCCCACCACCAAGAACATCCTTTCCTCCTCCCTCCCCCCAATTTTCTGCTTTCCACAGGGATGCAGCTTCTTTCTCCATTCATCCCTCCTCAATGATCTCCCACCTGGCACTTATCCTTGCAAGCGGAACAAGTGCTACACCTGCCCCTACACCTCCATCCTCACTACCATTCAGAGCCCCAAACAAGCCTTCCCAGCTGAGGTAACACTTCACCTGTGGGTCTGTTGGAGTCATATACTATGGCTGGTGCTCCCAGTGTGGCCTCCTGTATATTGGTGAGACTCGATATAGATTGGGAGTCCGCTTCATCAAGCACCTACGCTCTGTCTGCCAGAAAAAGTGGGATCTCGCAGTGGCCACCCATTTTAATTCCATTTCCCATTCCGATATGTCTATCCATGGCCTCCTCTACTGTCGCGAACCAAACTTGAAAGAGGCATAAATAGAAACGGTCCTAATTAGGTACAATTACATTCTGAAATCATCAAATTCTTATGATATGGAATCAGTAACCAAATTAAATTTGAACAATAGCTGGCTTCACCCCCACCCCAGTTGATAAAACAATTCAAATACTTACACAATTGCACTGACTCCTCTGCAGTATCGTTCCCACATGCTTCTAAATCGAGGCTGCCCACCAATATCCCAAAGCTAAAATTAAAATTGCAAATAAATATGAAATTGCATTCTAAGTAATTTACAAATAACCAAGTGCTGTACAATAAACTGGTTTACTACAAAGGAGACATTCAAACATTAAAATTTGGTAAATTAATGTTTATGGGCTGATAAACATTCAAACAGAAACAACTTGCATAGTTACTTTGCAATAAAACTATATACTTTTAATTATGCTCACTAACATGACATTGGGATTGTATAGCTTCAAATTCAAAACAGTAGTACATTTTGCAGTGATGTAGTGAAATATCTACCATTGCCAATTTCATTTGAAAATGCAGAACTAAAAGCACCAATTAACCAAGTCCATACCAACATCAGCCACAGTTACTGAGACAAACTGAACTATCCTAAAACAATAGCACAATAGCCTGCCTTTCATGGAGCTCCCCATTTTCAGATAACACACTTACATTTAAGAACTAATAACATGAAAAATCTGTCAAGAGTAACTTGCTTCATGAAATAATATGAATGATTATTCACCATACCATTCAATTATTTTTCCAAACTTCCAAATCAAATCAGAAGCTGTATTACAATTTCACAGATAGGATGTATTTGTACCACAGCATTATGAACTCAAATGAATAGCCATAATGGAAACAAAAAAAAAAATCGCAAAGTATTAACAAGCTCGAACAAACAACTGGGGAATGGAAGCTACTCTATTCACCTGAAACAAAAGAATAGCAGGTTTTTGCCCTTTCCCACACTCAATACTTGAACAGAGCACAGCTTTGGCCAAGTAGTCCAGACTAATTTTTTGCATGGATTTAAACTAAAGGGCTTTCAACAAGAAGGTTCACATTATTTTTTTAAACAGAAGGAAAAAAAGTGAAAGCTATAATCTGAGAAAGTTAAAAGCAGAACCTAAACTATTAAATTGTACCACTGAAAATCTAAAAGAGATTAAACAGTCTGGAACATTATACAGATATATAGATCCTCGCTAGCTTACAAGTGCCCAAATTATGTACAGCCCATACATACAATCAGGTGTGTGGGACACTGACACGTTGGATTGCCAGCTGTTGTGGGGATGCAGGCATCTTCTGCTGTGTGGGAACTCTGCGGCTGCATTGCTGACATGCAAACCATTTGGGTTTTGAATAATTCTTCTCCAAGTTAATATCATAACCTGAAGATCTATAAATAGAATTATCATCATAGCTTTCATATGGCTTATTCTTATGTCATTTTGGGCACTGAGGAACCGCTCTGCTATGGAGAGCCTGCCTTTTGATCGCTGGGGTAAAAATCACTCCACTATGGAGAGGGGGGACTGCCTTTGACCGCTGATGAGATCGCTCCGCTAAAGAGGGAAAGGCCTGCCGGAGAATGTAACCCAAGTTTTCTGCATTTTGGATGTGGACTTGGACCGTAGACGTTTCAAAAATCCCGACTTGTAGTTTTATTATATCCTTTTTTTCGCCCGATCTTTATCGTTTATTTTGCGTGTGTGGTGGAGGGGGCTTGAGTGTTGATATGCCTGTTCTGTTTCTGTTTGTTTTTTGTGCAGAGAGGAGGGGCTTGGGAGTTGACGATTGTGCTGCCATTCTTTTGTTTCTTGGTTTTGTGGCTATCTGGAGAAGGAAAATTTTAAGAGTTGATAATAAACGAACCTTTGAACCTTTTTTTTTAAAAGAACAGATCACTGGAAAATCATAAGTACCTTGATGGTGACATTTCCTTTAGTGATTTTTCTCATGTTGAATCCAACAGTTGGTATCATGTCTTCACTGAACTGCCCAGACTGTTGAAACAAAGATAAATTTATGAAAACATAACAGTTCAGTATAAATGTAACATCTTCTAAGAAAGATCAAATGTGTTGCTATATACTGGTGTTTAGCTAAAACGCTGCTTTAATTTTAATTCTTGCTTTATTTACTGATATGATGAATAGTATCTTTTAAAAATGAAGACGCTTGTTTGTCACAAAAAAATTCTGTTATATCCAAGAAACTTTATTGAAATGTGTAGAAATTTGTATATTTTCAATGAAAACACAAACAATAGAAATGAAAAAGTTATGTAGAAAGATCACCATATAAAAAGTTTCCAACTGAGAAAAAGTGTGAAGGACCTTTCCTCAGGAGAAGAAATGTATATGCTTTAACACAATTTTACTTCTAACAATTAATGTGCAGAGTAACACTGTTGATTTCTTGAGTGTTATAAATCAAAAGTAACCAGAAAGAGAACTGG